>NC_141875.1:282834328-283459328 GCF_056163025.1 Triticum urartu | reverse complement strand
TTTGTTCCTTGTTGGAACATGGCTGTGCTGTTCCTTGTTGGAACATGATTATTTGTTTGGGATATCATAATATCTCCTATTTAATTAATGCATCTATATACTTGGTAAAGGGTGGAAGGCTCGGCCTTATGCCTGCTGTTTTGTTCCACTCTTGCCACCCTAGTTTCCGTCATATCGGTGTTATGTTCCCGGATTTTGCGTTCCTTACGAGGTTGGGTTATAATGGGAACCCCTTGACAGTTCGCCTTGAGTAAAACTCCTCCAGCAATGCCCAACCTTGGTTTTACCATTCGCCACCTAGCCTTTTCTCCCTTGGGTTTCCGGAGCCCAAGGGTCATCTTTATTTAAACCCCCCAGGGCCAGTGCTCCTCTGAGTGTTGGTCCAACTAAGCTGCCTGCGGGGCCACCTCGGGGAAACTTGAGGGTTGGTTTTACTCGTAGCTAGTCTCATGTGAGTGTGCCCTAAGAACGAGATATGTGCAGCTCTTATCGGGATTGGTCGGCACATTCGGGCGGTGTTGCTGGACTTGTTTTACCATTGTCGAGGATGTCTTGTAACCAGGATGTCGAGTCTGATCGGATCGTCCTGGGAGATGGAATATCCTTCGTTGACCGTGAGAGCTTGTGATGGGCTAAGTTGGGACACCCCTCTAGGGATTTGAACTTTTGAAAGCCGTGCCCGCGGTTATGGGCAGATGGGAATTTGTTAATGTCCGGTTGTAGAAAACCTGAAGTTGATCTTAATTAAAATACATCAACCGCGTGTGTAACCGTGACGGTCTCTTCTCGGCGGAGTCCGGTAAGTGAACACGATGTTGGAGTAATGTTTGACGTAGGTTGTTCTAGGATCACTTCTTGATCATAGTTGTTCGACCGTGCTTTTGCCTTCTCTTCTCCCTCTCATTTGCGTATCTTAGCCACCATATATGCTAGTCGCTTGCTGCAGCTCCACCTCATACCTTTTACCCTACCTACAAGCTTAAATAGTCTTGATCACGAGGGTGTGAGATTGCTGAGTCCCCGTGGCTCACAGATACTTACACAACCAGTTTGGAGGTGCCGTTGAACCGTGTAGATGAGGCAACCAAGCTCAAGGAGGAGGTCGATGAAGATCTTGTCCTTTATGTTGTTTTGTTCTAGTGATCAGTAGTGGAGCCCAGTTGGGGTCGATCGGGGATCTGTGTAGCATTTGGGGTAGTCTTCTTTTATTTTGGTTCCGTAGTCGGACCGTGATTGTATTTGGATGTTGTAATGCTTTATTTATGTAATTGTGTGAAGTGGCGATTGTAAGCCAACTAAGTATCTCTTTCCCTTATGTATTACATGGGTTGTTGTAAAGATTACCTCACTTGCGACATTGCTTTCAATGCGGTTATGCCTCTAAGTCGTGCTTCGACACGTGGGAGATATAGCCGCATCGAGGGTGTTACACACAACCACTTGGTCTTCATTGAACTCTATGTGTAGGATATGTGGCCAGAATAGGAATCTTCACCAGTTCTTAAACCGGAGAAGATTACTATTGACAATTTAGATTCTACACAAAAAGATCATTGATGACCAATGTATTTTTGAAAAAATTTACATGCTTAGCTTTAGCAGTAGCGCTTTTATATAGAGAGCGTTACTGCTATTGATTTTAGCAGTAGCGCTTTTCTTCAGAAAGCGCTACTCCTACAGATTTTAGCAGTAGCACTTTTTACGGACAAGCGCTACCACTAAGGGCCCTTATCCGAATTAACCGGCCTGCGCCTCCTCTCACTCACCCCTCACACTCTCTATCGCCTCCGTCGCCCTCGCCGCCATCTCCGCCGCCGCCGTCGTCCTCCTCCACCCCAAGGTCCATCCGTCCCTCCTCGTCCTCCCCCTCCTCCTCCTCCCTCTCCGAAGCCGATGGCCCCCTCCTCCTCCTCCCTCTCCGCCGGCGGCCCCCTCCTCCTCCCTGTCCTGCTCTCTCCTCCTGCTCCCTCCTCTCTCCTCCTCCCTCTCCTGCTCTCTCCTCCTCGTTCTTCCCCTCCTCCTAGCCTCGCCCCACACCTCCTCCTCCCCCATTCAGTAAATATATTTTAGTTTCCGTTAAATGTAGGTTTTTGTTTTTGGTACATGTAGGTTTTTAGTATATTTTGTTTTTAGACAATTTGAAAAGAATAAGTAAATGTAGGTCTTTTGAATTGAATATGAAATTTTTAGAAATTTTGAATAAGTAAATTTGAATAGAATAAAATATGAAATTGAAAAATAAGTAAATGTAGGTCTTTTGAATAGAATAGGAAATTTTTAGAAAATTTGAATAAGTAAATTTGAATAGAATAATTTAATGTAGCTTATGGAGTTTCACTAAGTCCGAAGATAACGATAATAATGTTTTTGTTTATATTCTGTTTTTACAGAAATCAAGGAGCCCCTGCATCATCCCCGCCATCGTCCCCGTCACCGACCCCCGCGCACTGCCGGCCTCCTCCACCACCGTGAGGTACTCCTCCTCCCTCCATTTAGTTCATTAGGTTAGGTAACTTAGGTGAATTTAGTTAATTACCTTAGGTGAATTTAGTTAATTAACTTAGATGTTTTTAGTTAGGCAAGTAGGTTAGGTAACTAATTATGTAGATGCTAATTTAGGGCAGAGGTGTTTAGTTTATAGAAAAAATTCAATATAGTTTTTCTACTGTTTTTTAGTAAGTAATAGTTTATTTTTAGTTTCTAGAACAAATTAATAGAACTAGTTAAACTAGTTTATTTTTAGTAAGTACTAGTTTATTATATTTATAGTAAGTGCTTAGTTGAACTAGTTGAATTAATAAAACTAGTTTATTTTTAGTAAGAAAATTAATAGAACTAGTTTTTTTTGCTAAACCAATTATTCCCACATCGACGTCGACGATGCATATCCCACATCTGGGCTTGGTGAGGAGCCATGTCCGGGACTGGCCTCCGCTGGGCTGCTACTGGAAGGTGCTACCTTCCGGGGGGTAGCTTCATGAGGAGATATAAACATTTATATTGGCCTATGTAGATATAAACATGTATATCTTGTGTTGTTCAAATAGGATATGTGCTTGCCCAAGTGGTCGGCCATGTTTGCAGGTTACACCTCCTATAGTGGCCTATGTTTTGCCGGAGTGTTTATTAATTTTCGTTCCGGCAAATTTCAGGCGCTCGATATGTCCTTTTTTAGCAAAGGTCATGCCAGATTTTTCCGTGAATTCTGGCATGACTTGTGATAGAATATGTAGGAAATATCGAGTGGCCTGGATTTTCTCGAAAATAATTAAACGGCATTTCGGGTTGACTTTAAGTCTATCGAGGCTCCATCATCGAAGGTCGAAAAATCAGTGAGGGAGTGTTTCCACTGTATGTGAGAGAGGACGAAGAAGCCCGACTGTTGTCGTGGGGGTCGTTTTTCCTTCTTCTCCTTGTGCTAGACCTTTGTTATGCACTAGGGGAAGGAGGAATAACGACCATCACCGACGGTCGAAAAATCTATGAGGGAGTGTATCGACCATATATGAGAGAGGACGAAGAATCCTGACTGTTGTCGTGGGGGTCGTTTCTCCTTATTTTCCTTGTGCTAGACCTTTGTTATGCACTAGGGAAAGGAGGAGTAACGACCATCACTGACGGTCGCAAATGTCAGAGAGGAATCAGTGAGGGAGAGTCTCCACCATATAGACTCGGCATACCGATAGTCAACCCGTGATGAATAATAATGATCTACTTTATTTTTTATAATTCATATATTGAATTGTACAAATTTAATCTTTGAATTTTGAACATAGGAAATGTCATCATCGGACGATGAAAGTCTCCCAGGAGAGTGCAGCTGGTGCAATGACGACCGAGGTCTATGCGACAGGCCTCACCTGGACGAAGATCGGCGCTTCAGCATTAAGCTCCAGGAGACCTTCGATGTTGAAACGGTACACACCGATGAAAAGTGTTTTTTTCGTAATGAAGCATGACTTCAACTATTTCAACGTGTAATTTTCATCTTTTACAATTTGAGTAGCTTATCCCATGCCATGCAAGACGCTATGTCTTGGAGAGGATGGGTTTTGAAGACCATGAAAAATTTCAAACAAAGAAAATTCACCTAAGGACCCATCATGATGTGGAGCTTGAAGTAAAACTGTATAATTCTGAGAGCGTAACCCATTTTGGTTGCAAAAATTATGAAGCACTTTGCAAGATGTATGGTTTTTATGAGGGTATGCTTGTCACCATGGATCTTGGTGATCCTGACATTGACCAAGACAATATGGACATTTGGGTCCTTGTTGATACGCTTCCAATTCTACCGCTATGTAAGTTTCTCAAACATAGTTACTAACTAATTTATATTGTTCATTTCAAAATAGTTGACAGCTTATTTCCATTGACAGCTTATTTTCATTGTTCATACAATGTGCGGAACATGGTAGACATAACCTACTACACCGATGGCTCTGAGTTAACTTATCAGGAGAAAAATAATCTCGTCGCATTTTGTACTGATCTTGAGAATTACAATATCTATTATAAAACTCCTCTGCATTATGGTCAATACGTTCCACTAGTGCACGTGTTGAACTACAGTAACATCCATGGATATGTCATGGTAAGAATTTTTAGTATTACGACATCCGTGCATCTTTTGCATAAATTCTTTTAAAACTTAACTACATTGCTAACTACGAAGTTATTACTATGTTTTTCAACAAAAAATCCCGAATAATTGTGTGCCTCATCTGATGTATCAGAATGGTCGCTTTGATGTTTTGAACATATGACCAGGTCATCATACGAATCTCACCTGTCCATATTGGATTTCTAAAAGAAGTAGAGACATGAAAATCAAAGAATGGAAAAACTGTATGGACAGTCGTAAGGAGGTACTTGGAAGCAACATTGTGCGAAAGGCAAGAATTGAAGATAGGATAATCTCCATTCTCCATAATGGAGAGTCAGGGCCTATGTTGTTTTATGCTATTTCACCAAAGAGAAGGTAGTAGGTCCTAGATAATAATACTCATGATCATGTGCTAAGAGCAACTAAGTAGGATTGGTTAGATGACTATGATGATGATGTGGTATCGAGTAGAAGTTCTATGATCGATGATGATGAGTATGACTTGTTATTATGATACCAATGATGAGTTATTTATTATTATGATCGATGATGCATGATACTAAGTTGTTATATGAGCATGATTACTTATTATATATAACTGTGGGTGAAATGAACCTGGATTAGATTCAAGTGAAGCCAACATGTGGTGCACATCGAAATTACTACTAATCCAAACTAGATCAAGTTTGGATTAGAGTAGTACTTTCGACATGCACCACATGTTGCCTCCACTAGAATCTACCCCACGTTCATTTCATCCACTGTTATATATAATAAGTAATCATGGTCATAAAATCATATGATGAAAGTACTGTATACAAAACCACACAATGAAAATAAGCTATATTTTTAAAAATACTGGAAAATCTAGTAGCATCGCTTTTTAGAACAAGCGCTACTGCTATTTGCTACTCCTACTTACAAGTAGCAGTAGCGCTGTCCAAAGGCAAGCGCTACTGCTAACTAGGTATAGCAATAGCGCTCCCTTTCTAGCGCTACTGCTACTAGTTAGCTGTAGTGCCTTAGAGGTAGCGCTGGACCCAGCGCTACTCCTATGCATATTTCAAGTGCTACTACTAGGGTTTTCCCTAGTAGTGCCAGGAGGTGAGCGGCTCGAGGTCCAGTAAGAGCTCCTGAGGCGCGATGCTCAAGAGGTACCCTTTAGCGTGCAAGAAACTACCTGAAGGTAGGAAAGGAAGGTAAGAAACTACCGTAACAAGGCTAGTAGAGATGGGAGTCATGTGTCACAGCGCTTGGCTGACAACTGGGTTGAGCTCGCGCGAGCCTCCCCTCCTCTCACGTCCTCCAATGTGATATGCGTCCTCGGGTCCCGGCCCTCGAGCGAGCTCAGCTGCCAGCGGTATGCCAGGTCGTGATGCAGTGGTCTAGGTCGGGGGTGAGGACTGGAGAGCCAGTAAGAGTTTCCGAGTCGCGATGCTCAGGTGCCCCCCTTTAACGCGCAAGAGAACCATGTGAAAAAAGGGAGGAGCCGACGGTGCTGTCCGCCATCAGCCTCTAGGGGGTCCTACAAGTTAGCGCGAAGGAGGAATACAGGCCGCAATCGTGCTTGCCGCTCTGCCACAGGTCGTTCTGCAAGAAGGTGAAGGCACTGAGGGCCTGGTGAGGTGATGTGCGCGGGGCTATCCGCGAGCCAGAGCACAAACGCTCAGGTTTGTCAGCGTTGCAGGGACAGACTCGAGCGCAAGCGTCGTGCCAGTATGGGTAGCTTCCATTGTGGGATGAGTAGGGGGGCCAATGGGCAGCGCGGGTGGCCGTGATGGATAATAGGCAAGCAAGTGATAATCATGAAATGACTCAAGCAAAGCGGCAGGTTAGCTTGGATAGATGCAAGAACGATACCTGTCGTTGGGACAGACCCGAGCGGCCTAGGGATGATGCAGCCCGAGGGGTGCCCCCAGCAGGGTAAGCTAGAAATTTTAAAAGGATACACGTCGCAGGGGCAAACTTGTACGTCTTGGGGATAATGCAGCCCGAGGGGCGCCCCGAACTGGAAGAACTAGAAAGAGTCACCTGATGACGCTGCTGGAGTGGTGTTGGAGTAGCCGATGATGTGGGCCGAAGAGTTGTCCCTCACAAGCCACCAGGGCCCTAGGCCTTGGGAGGGTCAGGGGGCTTGGGTGGTTCCTTGAGGACTGTCGCCATCTCCACCAGGACAGCGTGATGCCTGGCCTCCTGAGCTGCCAGGATGCTTCGCAAGTGGCGCTGGTGCGTGACGGCCGCTGTCGGTGTCAAAACCATCGGATCTTGGGTAGGGGGTCCCGAACTGTGCGTCTAGGCCGGATGTTAACAGGAGGCAAGGGACACGAAGTTTTACCCAGGTTCGGGCCCTCTCGATGGAGGTAAAACCCTACGTCCTGCTTGATTAATATTGATGATATGGGTAGTACAAGAGTAGATCTACTACGAGATCGGAGAGGCTAAACCCTAGAAGCTAGCCTATGGTATGATTGTTGTTGTGTATGTTGTCCTATGGACTAAAACCCTCCGGTTTATATAGACATCGGAGAAGGTTAGGGTTACACAAAGTCGGTTACAATGGTAGGAGATCTGCATATCCGTATCGCCAAGCTTGCCTTCCACGCCAAGGAAAGTCCCTTCCAGACACGGGACGAAGTCTTCAATCTTGTATCTTCATAGTCCAGTAGTCCGGCTGAAGGTATAGTCCGGCCATCTGGACATCCCCTAATCCAGGACTCCCTTAGTAGCCCCTGAATCAGGCTTCAATGACGACAAGTCCGGCGCGCAGATTGTCTTCGGCCTTTCAAGGCGAGTTCCTCCTCCAAGTACTTCATAGAAGATTTTGAACACAAAGATAGTGTCCGGCTCTGCAAAATAAGTTTCCACATATTGCCATAGAGAGAATAACATTTACACAAATCTAATCTGCTGACGTATTCTGTAGTGTGACACACCACGGCCATGCCTTTATCCGAGTCATTTCATTATCCCACCTCAGCGCGTCATGCGAGGCGGTTTCCTTGGCACGTCTTGTTAAAGTAGATATCGTGTCCCCTTATTCCGGGATTCTCATCAATACGGGCGTGGGTAACCCAAGCGCGCCATTGATTACGGTGCTTGGAGATAAGCGAGTTTTACCAGGCTGGTGGGGACACGTAGTTGCATCCACCCATATAAGGGGATACGGATCCACCTTTTCACCTACGCCTTCTTCCTCCCTTGCTTATCCATTCTCGCAAACTCGAGCTCCAGCGCCCAAGTCCGCACTCCCCACCTCAACCTTCTCCAGCCATGTCCGGAGCGGGAGGCAAGTGGATGGTCTCCTCTGTCACGGAGGGACACATCAAAAAACTGAGGAAGGCCGAATACTTGTCTAACGACATTGCGTATCGGCTTCCTAATAAGGGGCAGCTCATCCCCACCCCTAGGCCCCATGAGAGGGTGGTGTTCCTCCCCCATTTCCTCCGCGGACTGGGCTTCACTCTTCACCCATTTGCCCGGTGGCTCATGTTCTACTATGGCCTGGATTTCCACGATCTGGCCCCGAACTTTGTCCTCAACATCTCGGCGTTTATCGTCGTGTGCGAGGCTTTCCTCCGCATCTGCCCCCATTTCGGCCTATGGCTCAAGACTTTCGATGTCAAGGCGAAGGTGGTGCGCGGCAACCAGGCGGAGTGCGGAGGTGCCATGGTGGGCAAGATGGCCAACGTCTTATGGCTCGAGGGCTCCTTTGTGGAGACCTTGAAGGGGTGGCAATCGGGGTGGTTTTACATCACCGAGCTGCGCGACCCCGAATGGGTCGCACCAACCGAGTTTCGATCCGTACCCCCTACACGTCTCACCTCCTGGAAGCAGACGGGCCTGTCGTGGGGTAAAAAAGGAGAGCTGACCGGACTCCAAACATGCGTCCAAACCCTGGTGGACAAGAAGCTCAAACTTGTCAACGTAGTCCAGGTTATGCTCATCTGCCTGATCATCCCGTGTCAACAACAGGCTTTCAACCTGTGGGAGTTGGACCCGGCGCGGCACCAAACTCTGAGCAGGCTCTCTGACACGACATACGAAGATGCCTGGAAGGTGCTTTTCAAGGGCGCCGAGGCCCCCGCATCCGCTACCGAGGATCGCGGATTCAGTACGCAGCATCACGCTCATGCGGTAAGCTGTTTTTTCCTTTTACAGGGTATCAGTTTTTCATAGTTTGACTCCATGCGGGATCTAAGCTCCCTTACCTTTGACAGGATTGGCAGGTGACGTCCGGACAGATCAACTGTCTGGTTCCTTTGCCCGAAGGCCCAGCAGACGCTCGCTTGGCGAAGCTGCTGGTTCCGGCACCCTATGTGGTGCCGGAGAAGAAGGCCGCGAAAAAGGCCACATGGACTCGAAAGAGTGCCCGGCGCCAGGAGGTGTCGGATCCATCATCCGACGGTTGCGAGGCGCATTCCTCCCGTGAAGACGAGGAGGAAGAAGAAGAGACCTCTCCCCCTCCAGCGGGAGGAGAGAAGAAAAGGAAGGACGTCCTCTCTAGGGAGGCCGGAGGGTCCAAGAAGGGGAAAACCCTTCCTCCGGACTACTCCATCGACCCCGACGACGGCGGAGAGGAGTGGCCGCCCAGGGCCATGCCCCTGGCAAAATCGTAAGTATCTGGATACCAGAGTAATTCATAGTATTCGTTTATTGCACAGCTTTCCCTTATGTCGAATATGTTTATGCAGCCCACCCAAAGACCGGCTCGACGCGTCGTCGAGCGGCTCACTGGACTCGTCAGATGTGAACTCGCTTCCGATGGCTTCCTCCCCCTGCCCTACGTACGACACCGAAGTGTTGTCCCAATAGGTTCCAAGCCGGGAGGAGGTGGTCTTGGAGGCACCGCAAGGAGACCTCCCAGACTCCAGGAGTAAAGGGGATGAAACCCCCTAGGACTCCAAGTCCGGCTCTAGGCCGTACACCGCTCCGGAACCTTCAAAGGTTCCAAAGTCCAGCGGGGGACCTCCTTCCAAGAGGAGCAAGCCCACCGTGCCGGTGACCCCCGTCCAACCGGAGGCGCCGGACACCCTATTGGAGGCACTCCAAGGCGCCTCCATCGACGAGGAGCACCGCACCATTATGAGTGCGGTGGTCCAGAAGGTTCAGTCCGCCAAGAGCGGACTGACTGAAGCTTGTACTAGCCTTTTAACAGGCTTTGAGGTAAGTAAAGAATGTGTAAATAATATTACCGCATAGACAGTAGCCCCTGATGTTCTGTTTGGCGTTCGGGAAGAAAAGCTGAATAGAGGATCAAATAAAATTTCGCAGGAGTCTAACAAAAAGGAGTCAATATGTGTATGCAGGCTTCTCTGCTTGAGTCCGCCGCACTGACTGCGGAAGTGGACACGCTAAAGCAGAACCTCGAGCGGTCCGAGCAAGAGCTCGGGCGTGCCAAGAAGCAGCTCGAGGACAATGAATGTAAGAAATGCCTTGTTTAAATATATATAAAAAGGTGCAATTGCAAAAAATGACGGGGTTATCGTGGCTATTGTAGGGGCCACGTCTGAGGTGGCGACCCTTAAGCAAGCGCTGGTCGAGGCCAAGAAGAGGGCGGCCACGGAGCGCACCGAGCGGGAGAAATATGAGGCCGAGGTTGGCAAGGTACGGCAAGAGCTCCAGGCTCTCATGGAAAAACATGAGAATTTGGAGCTTGACTCAAAGACGCGAGCATCCGAGCTCGCGGTGGCTATTGAAAATGCCAAGTCTGCCAAGGCCGAATCCCAGAAGACCCTGTACGAGTTGGATGAGGTGAAGAAGATAGCGGAGGGTAAGGCAATCTTTATGCAAAGCAAACACATAAACGTGAGTTACTTTTTACTTACCCGAATCTGGAGCTCTCCAGGAGCGCTCGCAGATATTCCTCGGAGTGTGTCCGATGCTGCCACATTCTATCGAGCCGGGGAGGGCAGCTCGACAGAGAAGGTGTTCTGGTCTCAGTATGCTGAGACCGGACACCCCGTGCCCCTGAGCGACCAGCTGAAGCAACTGGTCGAGCTCCACAAGGCGGCCATACAAGCCATGAAGGGCCTCATAGTTCGGCTGTGGCCTGGAGGGGCTCTGCCTGGGAGCTATTTCGGGCTGGTGCGGCAGCTGGTGGAGGCCTGTCCAAGGCTCGAAGTCATCAAGCGCTCCGTCTGCGTTGAAGGTGCCCGTAGGGCCCTTGCCCATGCTAAGGTGCACTGGGGCAAGCTAGATGCTGAGAATCTTGTGAAGGACGGGCCATCGCCGGGGAAAGAGCATCGCAAGCCCGAGAATTATTATAAGGATGTTCTGAAGGGTGCCTGCCTTGTGGCGGATGAATGTTCTAGGGATGTAATTTTTGAGTTAAACTTTCTCCTTTTGTCCCGTGCACTGAAAACTTGTTCATATGCACTAAGCAATGCTGTTGGAATTTAAAATATTACCTTCTGTGCGGCTGTTTATCAATTCTGAGAGATGGCAAGTCGTCGGCTTCTGCCCCCGTGCCGCTAGTGCTGGGGTGTTCGGGGATAAACCTGAGCGCTCTTTTTCCCATGTTTGGGTCCTTCGAGGGAGGCGCTCAGCCCAACGAACAAGGCAATTGGACTATAATGCGTGAACACTCTCACTTAGCCATAGAATTCTATAATTTTAAATTTCGGCGAAGCCCCTGGTATTCGGAAGACAGAGTTCGGGGCGCTATGCACGCCTTGGCCGGACAGAGCCGGCTCCTCGCCCTAAGCGGCATAAGTCTTTAGGGACTCGAAAAAACCTCTCGAACAACGACCAGCTCTCGCTTCATCATGAAAGTCAGTTTTAGCTTTCTCCACTGAGGTGCTCAACCCAGCTCAACTGGGGCACAATCGCAGTGGTTCTCCTAGTGCTACCTTAGCCGATATAGTGGAACGTAAGGCACCAAAACATAGGAGCCGGACAAACCCAACTATTGACCCAAGACATGATTCGGAGCCGATGCATATAATGCTATAATTTCGGGGTGCCGCACCTGTTAAAGTGTTCGGACTTCTCACACCATATTGAGGGGTACTAAAGCCCCTGGCGTATTTTGGTCATACCAAAGTGTACGGATGCAACATGTCGTTAAGGAACATATATTAAAAAAGAGTATTGCAAAAATAGATAAAAGCTATGCATTGTTTATTAAAGAGGGCTGCGATCAAAGCAGAACAATACAAATAATGCGATAAGAAAAGGGTTGGACTATTTAACGTGTCCGTTCCAGGGGCAAGCTGCAGAATAGTATGCGAAACAGGTATACTGCTCGTGAGAGAGACCACCTGGAAGTTCCGTAATGCGGTGTGGCTTGTCTGCTTCCCTGGTTCTTGCATCATTTGTTCGGCAATTGAACTGCTGAACGGGCCTTCCGAAGAGTGGAGTCCTGAAAGTAAGAGAAAATTAAAAAATCGGCAGCCCCTGGTGCGGTTTAAGCCATGTTTCGGGCGTGTCGTGATGGTCCCCCTCCCCCTGCACCCATGGTATTTCTAGAGCGTAGTTATGTACGCGAAGTACTGATATCGCATTTTTGCGAGGGCTGGGGTTGGGGCCGCATTGCTATGCCTGCTCGGGTCGTGCCAGGCGGTCTTGTTGTAGGTTACTCCGGGCGCGCTTGACGGTGTCCGGTCGTTTAATGGACGGACTGGAGAACTGCCTGGAGAGGCTGCTTTGTACTTCTGCTGCAAGGGCCGCCGTGTGCTCCTCCGTTCGGAGGGAGCGTTCCGTGTTTCCATTGACCGTAATTACTCCTCGAGGGCCTGGCATTTTGAGCTTAAGGTATGCGTAGTGCGGTACCGCATTGAACGTGGCGAATGCGGTTCGCCCGAGCAGTGCGTGATAGCCACTGCGGAATGGGACTATGTCAAAGATTAACTGCTCGCTTCGGAAATTATCCGGAGATCCGAAGACCACTTCAAGTGTGACTGAGCCTGTACAGTTGGCCTCTACACCATTTTCCGCATTGTATCCTGGTAAAGCAGGTTCAGGCTGCTGCCGCCGTCCATAAGGACTCTAGTGAGATGAAATCCGTCAATAATTGGGTCTAGAACCAATGCGGCGAATCCGCCATGACGGATGCTAGTGGGATGGTCCCTTCGATCAAAGGTGATCGGGCAGGAGGACCATGGGTTGAACTTTGGGGCGACTGGTTCTACCGCGTATACGTCCCTTAACGCGCGCTTCCGCTCCCTTTTGGGGACGTGGGTTGCGTATATCATGTTCACCATCCGCACTTGTGGGGGAAAACCCTTCTGTCCACTGTTGTTCGGAGGCCGGGGCTCCTCGTCGTCATCGCTATGCAACCCCTTGCCTTCATTTTCGGCGTTTAACTTGCCTGCCTGCTTGAACACCCAACAGTCCCTATTGGTGTGATTGGCCGGCTTTTTGGGGGTGCCATGTATCTGGCACAAGCGATCGAGTATTCGGTCCAAACTGGACTGGTCCCTAGGATTCCTTTTGAATGGCTTTTTCCGCTGACCGGATTTAGAGCCTCTGAATCCAGCATTAACTGTCATATCCTCGGCATTGTCGTCGTTAATGCGGCGCTTCTGCTTGTTGCGACGCGACCTGCCACTACTGTCCCTGGTATCTGAATTACCAGGGTTCTTGGTCATATTGTTGCTACGAGCAAGCCATCTATCTTCTCTCACGCAAAAGCGGGTCATGAGTGTCATGAGTGCTGCCATAGACTTTGGCTTTTCCTGTCCAAGGTGCCGGGCAAGCCACTCGTCACGGATATTGTGCTTGAAGGCTGCTAGGGCCTCAGCGTCCGGACAGTCGACTATTTGATGTTTCTTTGTTAGTAACCGTGTCCAGAATTGCCTGGCCGATTCCTCTGGCTGCTGAATTACGTGACTTAGGTCATCGGCGTTTGGGGGTCGCACATAAGTGCCCTGGAAATTGTCGAGGAATGCGGCTTACAGGTCCTCCCAAAAACTGATTGATCCTGTTGGCAAGCTGTTAAGCCAATGCCGAGATGGTCCTTTAAGCTTGAGTGGGAGGTATTTGATGGCGTGGAAATCATCGCCGAGGGCCATGTGGATATGAAGGAGATAATCCTCGATCCATACCGCAGGATCTGTTGTGCCATCATATGATTCGATATTTACGGGTTTGAAACCCTCGGGGATTTGATGATCCATTATTTCGTCTGTGAAGCATAGTGGGTGTGCGGCGCCTCTATACTAGGCTATATCACGACGTAGCTCCAATGAGCTTTATCTACTGTGTTCGGCCCTGCTGAATTTGTGGCCGGCATGACGGTTACCGTCTCGAGCCGTGGGGCGCCCACGCGATCCGTAGATCGATCTTGTTTGCCTTGCCTTGTCCTCCAACATATCTCGTAAGTCCGACGCATATTCCTGTGCCTTGGTACGGGGTGCGGCTTGAGTGGAGGGCCGAGAGGCCTCTCCGTCGCAGCCACGAGGTGGCCGGTCGGCCGCATCAAGTGCTTCCTCCTCTAATCAGGGTAGCAACTTGCGCTTTGGGTAGCTCTTGGAGGGGCGTTCGAGTTTATGCTCTTTGGCCGCAAGGACTTCAGTCCATCTGTCGACTAGCAAATCTTGATCAGCTCTAAGCTGTTGCTGTTTTTTCTTGAGGCTTCTTGCCGTGGCCATAAGCCTGCGTTGAAAACGCTCTTGCTCGATGGGATCCTCTGGCACGACGAATTCGTCATCATCGAGGCTTGCCTAGTCTTCGTAGGGAGGCATATAATTATCGTCCTTGACCTCTCTATCTACCGCTCTCTCATGAGGGCTGGTTTCTCCATCCTCCTGTGCTAAATCTTGCTGGAGGGGGTTTTCTTCGGCACTTTCCGGAGTATTATTATCTCCCGTGCTAGAATCACCTTATTTGTTTTGGCGGGATTTTGAGCGGCGCCGCTGACGCCGACGCTTAGGCTGTTTCTTGGAGGGGTCATCCTCCGCTGTTCCATCGCCATCTCCTTCTTTTGGGGTGTCCACCATGTATATGTCATATGACGAGGTGGCTTTCCAGGGCCTGATAGGTGCTGGTTCTTCATCGTCTCCTTCATCGGCGTCCATACCGTCGATGTCTTCGGAGTCAAAGTCGAGCATGTCGGTTAAGTCGTCGACAGTGGCTACAAAGTGGGTGGTGGGTGGGCTTTGAATTTCTTCATCGTCTGAATCCCAACCTTACTGCCCGTAGTCCAGCCAGGGCTCTCCTGATAAAGATAGAGACTTCAGTGTCTTCAGAATAACGCCGAAAGGCGAGTGCTGAAAGATGTCCGCGGCAGTAAACTCCATGATCGGCGCCCAATCGGATTCGATCCGCAAGGGCGCGGAGGGTTCGGAGTCCGGAGAAGAGTCCAGCTCCTTGGAGTCACGAGTCTCGCAGAGTGCGGGGCTGGTGTTCGGCTCGATTATCGTTGGGATCACAGCCCCCGAGGCGGCGTCCAACCACCCATCCTCGATCGGCGCAGTCGGCTCCAAATTAAGGGTCGAAGCCGATGCGGGTGCGGCCTCCAGGGCACTGTTCCACGGCAGAGCTAGATCATGCTCGTCGTGACAGTGCGGCGCGCTCGGTGGTGGCTCGAATCCGTCGAAGATCAAGTCCCCGCGGATGTCAGCCGTGTAGTTTAAACTTCCAAATCTGACCTGACAGCGAGGGGCATAGCTTTCGATCTGCTCTAGATGGCCAAGTGAATTGGCCCGCAGTGCGAAGCCGCCGAAGACGAAGATCTGTCCAGGGAGGAAGGTCTCACCCTGGACTGCATCGCCATTGATGATTGTTGGAGCCATCAAGCCTGACGGCGACAACACAGAGGAACTCTCAATGAAAGCACCAATGTCGATGTCAAAACCGGCGGATATTGGGTAGGGGGTCCCGAACTGTGCGTCTAGGCCGGATGGTAATAGGAGGCAAGGGACACAAAGTTTTACCAAGGTTCGGGCCCTCTCGATGGAGGTAAAACCCTACGTCCTGCTTGATTAATATTGATGATATGGGTAGTACAAGAGTAGATCTACCATGAGATCGGAGAGGCTAAACCCTAGAAGCTAGCCTATGGTATGATTGTTGTTGTGTATGTTGTCCTACGGACTAAAACCCTCCGGTTTATATAGACACCGGAGAGGGTTAGGGTTACACAAAGTCAGTTACAATGGTAGGAGATCTGCATATCCGTATCGCCAAGCTTGCCTTCCACGCCAAGGAAAGTCCCTTCCGGACACGGGACGAAGTCTTCAATCTTGTATCTTCATAGTCCAGGAGTCCAGCTGAAGGTATAGTCCGGCCATCCGGACACCCCCTAATACAGGACTCCCTCAGCCGCGTTCAGCAAGCCAAATGGCATGCGAACATAGCTGTGAGGTGGACCCTCACACCGACCAACGTGCGAAGGCCAGAAGCGCTCCTGAGATGCAGCTCTGTTGAGCCCTCGAATGTCGATGCAGACACGCAGTCTGCCGTCCTTGTCGGGATGGGGGGCTACGCCAGGTGGTGGGTGGCGGTCGCCATGTATGGCCCTTGCCTCTTGAAGCTCCTGGGTCGCCTTGACGATGAACTCTTGAGCCCCGGGCTCTCCTTGCCCAGTGCCCTCCTGAGGGAAACGTGCGGTGAAGCATGCCTCCACATGGTTCCCGAGTGCCTCCCTTGTGATGTTACAGCCTACCAAGCCTTTCCGAGGAGGACGCCAGACGTGCCTTCCTTTGCAAGGGAGGGAGGTGCCCCAGCTGTGGGCGCAAGTCCTGAGGTGGTGCCACTGGAGACGCTGCTCTCCTGAGGCCCCGGGAGGAGTAGCTTCTTCTTCTTGGAGATGGCCTCAGGAGGGTACGCGATGCCTACGTTGTCGGGGTCTTCGATCGCAGCGGCTTGGAAGGCGCGCCCAAGGGAGCACACCGCATCTCATTCTTCACAGGGGACCATGATGATGCCTCCACTCCTTGGCATCTTGAGGACGTTGTAGCTGTGGTGGGTCACTGCCATAAACTTGGCCGATGCTGGGTACCCAATGATGGCATTGTACGGCAGACGGATGTGGGCAACGTCGAAGTCGATGAGCTCGGTGCGGTAGTTGTTACGCTGGCCGAAGGTGACAGGGAGGCAGACCTGCCCTATCGGGGTGGTGGAGCCGTCAGTCACTCCTGGGAAAGGCTTGGTAGGCTGTAACTGATCATATGGCACTTGGAGGCTATCGAATGTCTCGACGGACAGGACATTGAGCCATGTGTCGCCATCGATGAGGGTCTTGGTGACTTGGACGTTGCTGATGACGGGTGAACGAAGCATTGGAAGGATGCCGGCGGTCGTCGTGCATTTGAGCTGGTCCGCCGAGCTGAAGGTGATGGCGTACTTGGACCACCTGAGCGGGCGCGTGGCCTCGAGCCTGGGAAGGGACGCGCTCACCTCGCGAGCCAAACTGCTTGAAGATGCGCTAAGAAGACGGGGCCTGAGCGCCGCCCAGGATGCAGGTAATAGCGCGCGTCGCCTGGAAGCCCCCAGCCCCCTCGTCCTGATGGTGGTCGTCATTCCTCCTCGGTGGTGGCGGCAGCGGAGGGTGGCCGACATTGCCCTAAGGACGGTTCTCGCGAGGCTGGTCCCTCCAGGCACCCTCAGGAGGCTGGTCCCGCCAGTGGTCCTTGCGAGGCCAGTCATGCCACTCCTGATAGGGGCCGCGGTTGTCCCAGCGTCCCCCACTTGGTCCTCCTCCTCCGTCATAGCCCCGATTGTTGCGCTCATGGCGCCAACCGAAGCGTCCATCTCGAATGGCTCTGAGCTCTTAGCAGTCGTTAGTGGTGTGGCTGTGTACGTTGTGGAAGGCGCAGAACGGACGACTGCTCTTAGACGACTTGGGGTGGTCCCGGCCGCGCTTCTAGTCCGGCTCCGCCGCGAGGACGGCTACTCCCTTGCACTTCACGTCCTTGGCCTTGGCTTTCTTCTCTTCGGGGTCAGCAACAGGTAGCTCGAGGAGGTAGAGGCGCCCCTCCTCAGCTCTTGCGCACTTGGTCGCCATGTTGAACATCTCCATAGCCGAGCATAGCTCTTCGTGGATGGCGAGCTCCTCCTTCATCTTGACGTCGCAGACGCCATCGGAGAACATGGAGATGATGGCCTTTTCCGTCACCTTGAGGATCTTGAGGCAGACACTGTTGAAGCGCTAGATGTACTTTTGCAGGGTTTCCCTCGGTTGATGCTTGATGTGCCGCAAGTCGCCTGTGGCTGGCAGGCGGTCACGAGTACCCTGGAAGTTGGCGATGAAACGCTCGCACATCTCGCCCCAGGAGGAGATCAATCCCGCGGGCAAGTTCAAGAGCCACGAGTGAGCGCCATCCTTGAGAGGCATGGGAAACCAGTTCGCCATGACTTTCTCGTCATTGTTGGCTGCCTCGATGCTCAGCTCGTAGAGCTACAGGAACTTCGTAGGGTCGGGGGTGCCGTCGTAGCACGAAGGTAGATCTGGCTTGAACTTGCCTGGCCAAATGATGGTGCAAAGCTCGGTAGTGAAGGCTCGGCACCCTAATGTGGTCACTGGAGCCCGTCGTGGCTGTGGAATCTGGTCTTGGCACCCACGTACCACCATGGCAGGCGGCGTGCGGTCTTGACGTGGTGGTGCAGGGAGTGTGGGAGCGTTTTCTTGCGGTCGAGGGACCTCCTGGTAGCTTCTTGGGGCAAGGACACTGTCTTGCTGCGGAGGAGGTGGGGGTGCTCCGTGAGCCGTACCTCTCGGCGTGAGAGCGCCGTCTTGATGCAGGGGCGGTGGAGGCACTCTGTGAGCTACGTCCCTGCTGCTGCTGGTGGGTGAGGTTGCGAGAGGGATTGTGCAGGGGAGCCCACAGCGGCGCTGACGACCTCGGCGATGCGGTCCAGCCATTCTTCATAGAGGTCGTCGACTGGGCGGTAATACAGGAGCTCGCGTTCCATGAGCAACGCGGCCTGCACATCCGTGGGTGCGCGACGAGCGTGGGACGATGATCCGGCCGGAGTCAGCGACGGGGTGGCGGTGCGGCCGTCCCACCGCACAGAGGGGTGCAGTGATGACGTCTGCTGCTCGTTCACTGCCGGGCCGGTTGTGGCATTTCCAGCAGGTGACAGAGAACGGCAGGGAGGTCCGCCAACGGGCGCCGTTCGGGCGACGTGGGGGGCGAGGCGGCGCGGCGCTCAGCATGGGCTCGGGAAGCGTCTGACATGGCTACAATGGAGCTGCGGAACATGGATCGACAAAGGGAAAGCGTCAGCCCACCCCTACCAGGTGCACCAAATGTCGGATTACGGGTTCCGGAAAACCCTTGAGGTTCGAACACTGGGGTGCGCACGAAGATCTCTCCCCCCTTAGCTCACGCCCTTGCAACGATCTCAAAGCCTAGATCACTGATCCCAAGGAACAAAGGACACAAGAGTTTATACTGGTTTAGGGCACCGTTGCGGTGTAATACCCTACTCCAGTGTGGTGTGGTGGATTGCAT
Source organism: Triticum urartu (assembly GCF_056163025.1). Classification (NCBI taxonomy): domain Eukaryota; kingdom Viridiplantae; phylum Streptophyta; class Magnoliopsida; order Poales; family Poaceae; genus Triticum; species Triticum urartu. The sequence continues at coordinate 283,440,326 of NC_141875.1, read as the reverse complement.
TGTAGCCTGGGGATGAGCAAGTACAAGGGAAGAACAACCTCCTGAGGAGAGGTGTTCTTGAGCTCGATGAGCTTGTGTGGTTGGGGATGATCTAAATTATCCATCTCCAGATGAGCCTCCCCTTGACTATGGTGGTGGGTAGCCCTATTTATAGAGGCCCGGGTCCTCTTCCCAAATATTAGGAAGGAAGGGATCCCACAAGGCCAGTTTGAAGGGGGACAACGAGTACAAGTTATCCTGAAAAAAGGTGATCTTCGCCTGCCAACGGCTCTGGCGGTGACACCGTCGTGGGCTCCGTGATGACCTCTGTTTTGCTGTCCTGCTGGTCTTGGTCTCATTGCACTGATACGGAAACCTTTGCCTGACACCTCGGGACTCCTCGTATGTGCCTGCCTCTTTAGCACCGAAGAGGAAACTGGCATTCTGCGCCCCCTGGCGCCCGCCGGGCCTTGGTCGTCATGGCTCACGTCATGGAAAACCTCATGAGGTGCCCCTAGCCTTGATCTCTCCGCTCCTCGCGAGCCAGCCTAGTGAGGCTGCCCCTGAGGAGGTCTTGTGTCGTCTGCCTCGCGAGGCTTGGCCCCTCATGAGAGTCTTGAGTGTTGGTTGATGAAAATGGGCCGTATCAGGCCGCTAGTGGAGCCACGCCCTAGGCCACAGGCAGGCAAGTCTGGGTACCCCCTTTACCAGGACGCTGACAGACATCACCGCTGCTCATCTTCGCCATGGATTCTTCATCAACAACAACCACTCAACCATTGCAACACCATCAACCGTAAGCAAGGACGATAACTTCGATGACACCTTTGTGTACTCCTTCTATTGCCTTGATAACCCCATAGCCCATTTTGCGTCGCTTATCTATCGAGACTAGCTTTGAGTATTGCCGGCAATGTTTCTTGTGCACGTTAGTGATCATAGTTCCCATTGCATGCATACCATATCATCTTGGTACAAGCATCTTGATATCATCTCTTGTGTCACAAGGTTGGCATCGCATATACACAATTGATATCTTGGCCCGTGAAGTTTTGCATAAGTGGCCAACAAAAGAGCTTAAAAGGGAAAGAGCCAACAAGCTTTAAAGCAAAAGAGAAAGATGAGAAAAGAGATTGTCGTGGGAAACCAAGGCCACCTATGGGACCAAGGGTCCCTTGCTGGTTCGGCAGGGGGATGTCACATTGCACAAAGAGCAAAAGAGCGTGTGGCAGCACGGCAGAGATCACACGGGCAATTTTACCCAGGTTCGGGCCTCCGTGAGGCGTAAAACCCTACTTCTGCTTTGGTGGATTGATGCTGGGAGAATGGTGGGAGTAGCTACGAGTGTCGGTGTAACAAACCCTGGGTCTATTTCCTAGACTGTGCACAGGCATAAGATCAAGATTGAAGCACCAACCCAAGTCAGTGATTGAAGGACCAATAGATTTGAAGAACCAACACGTAGTCTAGAGAGACCAAGATCGAGCCAGAAGAGCAAGATATCGGCAAGAAAAGGGCCTCCCTTGCCGGGCAGGCAAGCCCGGCAAGGGGGAAGGCCACCACAAAAAGCAGGTAACCAAGGCACCCCGGCAAGGTCTACCGGGGCATGTAGGGGCAGAGCCACCCCACCAACCACTCAAGCACGACCCACATCGTCAATCAGTGTGGTGTCAAGCCGCAAGATGATTAAGTGGCAGTCGTTCACCACATGGCAGCCATTTCCTACCAAAGAAGCCAACAGATGACACCCGTCCTACGACATGTCAAGAGAATAGGCACGGAGCTGGCAAGATAGCACGGCAAGCCTTGCCGGGCGACCAGTGATGTGACACTAGGAGACGCATTTAATGCACCCTGTCAGCCCGCAGAGTTAGTTATGATAGCACTATTCGCTATCATATTAGTGGATAATGACTACTTTGCCATTGTGGTGACTAAGGGAGTCCTGTACTAAGGGTTCCTCGGGCGTCCGGCCTGTTATCCATGGCCGGACTGATGGGCTGTGAAGACGTGAAGGCCGAAGCCCGCATCTTGTCCGGATTGGACTTTACTTGGCATGGAAGGCAAGCTTGGAGACCGAAGTTTCCTTCTTATATAACCGACTCCATGTCAGCCCGCAGGGGCCATCCGGAATCGGAGAGTTATTTTGAAGTCATCCTGGAGGCCGCCCGCTTCATAGAGGGTCAATTCTCAAAAAAACTAATGTTCGAGTGAGGTGTATGATGATTGTAAAAGACAACTTTATAGTTAATCTATTTATGTTTTGCTTGAAAATCTTGAATTCCTCCTGTGCGGTCGTTTTAATATTATCTGAAGGATGAATGGCTCGTGTGTCACCTCGGCCAGGAAGGTCCCAAATCCATGACAGCCCTTACCGCTCTAATGAACTACTTCTGCGCGGGAGAAGACAACTGGCTTGCTCGTAAAAGAAACAACGCCAGCGGCCCGTGCACTTCTGAAATCCGAGATGGCAACGGCAAGCCACGACGAACTGTACACAACTGTCGCAGTAATATACGTGATAGAGCGGCGACCGCCGGATTTCACAATCTGATGCCCGGTCAACGGAAGAAGCCACTAAAGGCAAACCGGGATGGGCCATGCACCCTTGACAGGATATTGGACCGACCTTGTCAGATTCACGGTCACCCCGATAAGCCAGCTAATCATAACAACCGTAACTGTTGGGTCTTCAAGCCGGCAGGCAAGGTTAACACTGATCACAAGGGGAGGAGGCCACTGGGTGACAAAGACGATGGATCGACTCACCAGCAGAACACCAGGGGCCAGAAACAGTTCCCCTCCGACGTTCGACCACTCCCAGAACGGAAATAGTAGTTCGGCTCCTGCCACCCACCTACTGTACTAGAAAAATTTTCACCACGCGCACATCACTACGTACTCAAGATAACATGGGCATCGGCGGAAGCACAATACGGACAACCCTACAAGCATTCCAGTAATGTTTTATATATATTTTTTCTCATTTTTTATCTATCATCCTTAAAGAACAGGTCACCAACTGGACAGCATCTATAGCGGACTCTATCGGAGTTCGGATCAACACACTCACCTAAGGGGCTACTTCCGTTAAGGATCACCCCCTCCCCGAGGATAGGCGATGCAGACGTGCGACAGGAGGTCCAAATTACTTTTTTTAGACCGCACTCTTTATTCCGAGCCTGTATTATGCCCTTTTTCCTCTGATCCCGACCATGAGCATGTCAAATAGCCGGGTCTGTGGTTTCTCTTTTTTGTATACATATATATATATACATAAATTTAACACTGGCACATCGCTCCGTTCTCAGTAAAACTCACCCGAACCGATCTCTTATAATATTTCAAAAATAAAGTACGGCCTCAACGGCTGCTCTGCAGATACACCACAGCATACCATGCCAGGGGCTCGGCATGGGAACGAATGAGCTGCCAGTAAAAGTCTGAATAGCTCTATAGCGTACTTCGGCATCGCAAGTTTGGCCTTATATGCATCCGCTTCAAATCATTGTCTTGGGTCAATAGTTGGATTGCCCGGCTCATGTGTTTGCTACCCTACGTTCCGCTCTATCGGCTAGGGTAGTAAAGGGAGAACTACTGTGATTGTGCCCTGGCCTAGACCGGATGAGCACCTCAGTAGAGAAAGTCGAAAACTGACTGTCATGATGCGGCGAGAGCTGGTCAACCACTTGACGACTTATTGGAGTCTTTAGCGATTCTCCATGTAATACGATGGAACTTTTTCAGATTAGATATGTAAGGGACCACACGCCGCATACACACCACGTGCTATGTCGTAGCCCCACCATAAAACTCCTATGGTTAAGTGAAAGTGATAACACCTTATAGTCCGATTGTCTGGTTCGCCGCATTATCACCACCATGGACCAAGACGTTGGATAAAAAGTGATTAAATGCTTTTCGAAACACCCCCGTACTTCCTACGAGGGGGCTGAAGCCGGCGACTGGAAAACTTTCAGATATTATTAAAATGACCGCACAGGAGGAATTCAAGCTTTTCGAGCAAAACATAAATAGATTAACTATAAAGTTGTCTTTTACAATCATCATACACCTCAGTCGAACATTATGTTTTTTGAGAATTGACCCTCTATGAAGCGGGCAGCCTCCAGGATGACTTCGAAATAACTCTCCGATTTCGGATGGCCCCTGCCTTCAGGCGGACCCTTCGTGGTGACGTCTTTCCCCAGAATGTCTTGACTCGGGCAAGGGCCATCCGTGCACCTTCAATGCATATCGATCACTTCGCAGCATCGATTCACGGCACCATGTCGACAAGCTTCTACACCAAACCAAAATAGCTACTCAGCGCAGGCTTGGTTGGCCACAGCCGGATTATAACATCCTTCATGGCATCGCCAGATACCCTATGAAGCTTGGCCCATTGGGACATCTAATCATTGAGCAGCAGCGGGCGCTTCGACGCACCGAACTATGACCAAAAAAGCTTCTCCATTTCATATCCAGCTCGCGCTTGGTAATACCGCGTTGCATCGGAAGAACTCTTCGGCAAGTCCAGATACTCGTCCGGAGAACTCCACACTTGGTTCAGTTGAGGATAGTCCGGGTCACCGAACTTAGTCTGCAGCAGAAAAGGCTTTCCAGCCACTATCTCTTCCGCCTGCCAAACCTCCTCACGGAGTGCTCTGCACTCTGATGGCGCTTCTCTTGCCTCCTGTCGGGCCTTGTCCAGTTCAGCCGTTAAGGCTTTATTCTCCTTCTCAAGAAATCCGCAGCGGCCAGTAGCATTCTCCAAAGCGAGTGTCATCGTGGATACCTTCTCCTCGCCCTGGCATCACGCAGCTTGTTCGGCCTTCAGTTCAACCCCTGCTCCTTCAACAGCAGCATCATTAAACCGGGCCCGCTCCTTGGCCTGGATTAGATTTGCCCGAAGAACCTCCACGGTGGCAGCACCATCTGCATTTCATGCACATTCCATATAAAGATCTTTCCCGCATCAAGCACACTGGTGTAAAGAATGCTCGAAGTACATACCTTGTGAGTCGTCAAGACGCCATTTGATCAATGCAACGTCATCCTCCGCAATATCCAGCTTTTGCTGCAATTCGGCCACTTCTGTATTCCGGACAGCCACGGGAGGGGAAGCAGCCTGTTTTTCAAATTAACCCAAGGTTAATACCTGAGCATATCTCTTTGATCCTCCGATCGCCTCTTCCAGAAGACACTATGATTCTCAAGGGCTACTGCATAAACATCGGGTGCATTCTGTCAATAAAATTCAATTGACAAAGCTACATCAAAAACCTCAAAACCTCTTAGAAGGTCTGTGAAGTCCTCGTCCAATCCACTCTTCGCGGATAGAACCCTTTTGACCACCATAGCCATCAAGGTACAATGCTCTTTTGAAATGGATGCTCGTCGTAGCAAGCCCGATAGCGTGTCCGGCGCTCCTGGGTCTTCGGAAAGCGCAGCCGGAGTATGACATTCCTGTGAAGGAATCTGCTTACTTGCCTCCATAATCGTCTCCGGCTGTAAACCAGAAGGTTCGGGGACGCCAGTCTTGATCCCGGAACCCCGAGTGACAGAGGCACCGCCTTTGGGTAAATAGTTCTTTGCTTCCTGTACTACTTGGTGTTCAGGAGGAGCCCGTCGGGACGATACCTCGGTATCATCTCCCCTATTGGGAGATGTGGCCGGAGAAGGCATGTCACTCTCCATCATCTCCGGAAGAAGATCTCCCGAGGAGGAGGACAATTGAGAAGCACCAGGCGCTAACCTGCATGGACGAACATATATCAAACGATTACTTCAATAATTGGAAATGAATGAGGTGCGTTTAAAGTACCCTAGCCTCGCTTACGTTCTGCCTTCAGGTTCGTCCTCGTCATCAAACTCTACGGCAGCCTCGCTCGCCCGGCCCAAGCTGCTCAACGACGGCGTTTTTCCACTCTTGGAAGGATTCCCCTCCTGATCTTCGGAGGCGACCCCCTTCTTACCCTGGAGGGCCCCCTCTGCACTCTTGCCCTTGGGAAAAAGGATTTCGGTTTCCCCGAACGCAGCCACCTGGTACAGTGCCGGGATCAGCATTCTCGTCAGCAGGTCAGTCGCAGGGCCTTTGAGAAGAGGCGCCTGACACTAGATGAGCACCGCTTTCTTTATCTAGTCCTGTACAGGGATGGATTGTTCAGTGTCTTATTAAGAGATTCCTTGAATGGAAGGTGCTTGGATATCGAATACTTACCAAAGTGTCCGGATTATTGCAGTCAAGGCCAATGTCTTTGGTGGTGTCCGACCATTGCTCTCCTTCCCCGAAATATAGTTTCCACATTCCCTCATGAGTAGTGCTGAAGAAGTGTTGTAGAGTCCGCCGCCCTACTGGGTTAAACTCCCACATACGAAGAGGCCGCAGCTGACATGGCAGGATCTGGCGGACTAGCATTATTTGAACGACGTTCACAAGATCGATGCCCTTCTCGGTAAGGCTCCGGATGTGACTTCACAGAGTCTGCACTTCATTGACGGATCCCCTGTCCAGTCCCTTATTGACCCACGAAGCGAGATGAATTGGAGGGCCGGGCCGGAGCGCAGGTGTAGCTGCCAACTTGGGGCCCCGCGGCTCGTTGATATAAAACCACCCCTACTGTCATATGTCGGAAGATTTGGTGAAAGATCCTTCGGGCCAAACCGCGCCACCCAGCCTGCCTATTATGACGCTGCCGCACTCTGCCTGGACCTCCTCTACCACCTGGGGCCTCACATCAAAGGTCTTGAGCCACAAACCAAAGTGTGGAGCAGTCCGGAGTAAGGCCTCACACGTGACGATAAATGTCGAGATGAGGAGAACAGAGTCCGGGGCCAGATCATGAAAATCTAGCCCATAGTAAAACATGAGCCCCCAGACAAAGGGGTTAAGCGCGAACCCTAGCCCGTGAAGGAAGTGGGATACAAATACTACCCTCTCGTCAGATCTGGGGGTTAGTATGACTTGCCCTTGCGCCGGAAGCCGATGAAAGATTTCCGGGGTCAGATACCGCGCTACGCGGAGCTTCGCAATATCCTCCTCTGTGAAAGAAGAAGCCACCCACCGGCCCTGACGGTTGGATCCGGACATGACTAGGGCTGGTGGCGATTGGAACCCGAGGGTTGGAACTTGGGGTGGCTGGGATTGAGGAAGGAGCAAGCGCAAGGGGACAAGATGAGACTGGGTCTCTATATAAAGGCCCTGAATACTGGGCGTCTCCCACAAGGTCTCTAAACTTACCTATCACCAAGGAGTTGTACCCAGGGGATGGTTGGGTTACCCACTCATCGTTAATGAAAATCCCGTAAAAAAAGGGGCATAATCCCTGCCTTGATGATACGTGCCAGTAAAACCGCGCCCCGAGACGTGCGGCGGCTAGCTAGCCGACGGTTGGAAATAGTAACCGGGCAGGCATGATACGATGTCGTGAACAGTTATTAACAAGTTGGGCTCGTGGGGTATGATATTCTCTGCCATTATATACACAGGTCCAGATATATTTACTTTGTTCGAAGACTATTCTGGAGTTAGGAAGGAGGGAACTCGCCTTGCAATGCCGAAGACAAATCTGCGTGCCGGACTCCTCGTCATTGAAGCCAGGTTCAGGGGCTACTGAGGGAGTCCTGGACTAAGGGGTCCTCGGGCGTCCGGCCTGTTATCCACGGGCCGGACTGTTGGGCTGTGAAGACATGAATGCCGAAGACCGCACCATGTCTCGATTGGACTCTACTTGGCGCGGATAGCAAGCTCGGCGACCGAAGATTCCTTCTTATATAACCGACTCTATGTAAACCCTAAACCCCCTCAGTGTCTATGTAAACCGAAGGAGATAGTCCGGAAAGGACAACACATATACTCATTACCATATTCATAGGCTAGACTTCTAGGGTTTAGCCATTACGATCCCGTGGTAGATCAACTCTTGTAACACTCATATTCATCAAGATCAATCAAGCAGGAAGTAGGGTATTACCTCCATAGAGAGGGCCCGAACCTGGGTAAACATCATGTGCCATGTCTCCTGTTACCATCGATCCTAGACGCACAGTTTGGGACATCCTACCTGAGATCTGCCGGTTCTGACACCGATAGTGACCCCTTAATCTATAAAAGGAGGCCCATGGCACTCGTAGGAGGGGTTGGAAAGTTGATGAACCCAAGCCACCATACGAACGTAGTCGCTGCAGCCCCGAGGTAAACCCTGCCTGGCAAGTGTACTATGCATCACCACATTCATTCCACCATCAATCCACCAAAGCAGGAGTAGGGTCTTACGCCTCACTGCGGCCCGCACCTGGGTAAATTTCTTGTGTGGTCTCTACCGTGCTACCATACGCTGGTCTTCTCTTTGTGCAACGCGACGTCCCCCTGCCGAACCAGCAAGGGGCCACCCGGTCCCATAGGTGGCCGTGGATATCCTGCGACATCTTTGGTGCGCTAGGTAGGGGGCTCGCTTGTGCTAACCTGAGAGCGTGCGCAGCGCATCATCTTCATCACCATCCTCATCTTCGACGGCGCCATCGACCATTGCGCCCAAGGAGAAATCTGGTGCTTCGGCCCATCCATCCACCTCAAGGGCTCCACCGCTCACGGCCTATAACAGCGCGGGGGATGCGTGGGCACGCGAGGATGTGGACGCTGGTGGGGACGTGGTTGGAGCAGGTGACGCCATTACCACCTCGCCTACGGCCGACACGCGGGCTGAATGTCAGGACCCCTATTCGAAGTCACATCAATCTAGCCGGTAACACCTCATATCACATTCCGGCCTCACGCATGGTATCTCCACGGGTGTCGCCTTACCCTGGCCCGGGACCGTTTGCGCCTTTTGGCTCACATACATGATAGTGTCGCTAGCATCCATATGACAGAGAACCCGGGCCGACATGGCTAGTCGTGAACCCAAAGCGGCACAGACCTATGGAGACAGGCATACATGAATCACATCAAGCATGTCGGTCAACAACATGTGAATCCGGGCTGTAGCACTGGGCTAACAGGACTCTGGGGAACCCAGGCTGTAGCAGGCTAGGCAGGACTCCGAAAGTCACCGCGTGACATTTCCCCGAAGGGACAGACATAGGAACGAAGTGAAACACATGTCGGCCAGTCAAGTGTCCTGAGCAGTAGTGCTGGGCTAGCAGGACTCTGGTGAACTGGGCTGTAGCGGACTACTATGGCTCATAGAAGCACTAGACTACATTTCCCCATAAGAGAGGCTGCCAAGGATAAACAACTAGATTGTTGGATCCCACACATACCCAGCATTTCAATCATACACACAATATGCTCGATATGTGTAACACAACATGGCATCACAACATAACTCTATGACTCAAGCATTTATTCATTAGGCTCCGAGGAGCGAGATATTACAAACATGGGTCTCATGACCCAACAATCATAGCATAGAAATCAAAGCACATGAGGAAGCTTAACATGTCTGAGTACAGACATCTACAAATGAAAAAGGCTAAGAAGCCTGACTATCTACCAGATCCTGCCGAGGGCAGAAGATCGTAGCTGAGGTATCAAGCTAAACGTCGAAGTCCACACGGAACTACTAGCGAGACTGACGTCTCTCTGCAAAACATAAAATAGGAAAACGTGAGTACAAATGTACCCAGCAAGACTTACATCAGAACTATCTACATATGCATCGGTATCAACAGGGGTGGTCGTGGAGTTTAACTGCAGCAAGCCAGCTTTGACTCGGTGGCTATCTTAAACTACGACTGCAAGTAACTCTTTTGAGGTGGCGCACACGAGTCCACATATTCACCATATCAATACACCACTATGGATCCGCTCCCATCTCCCTACGAGAACGCCATCCATAACACTCACGCTTATCTTGCGCATTTTAGAGTATCCACTTTCACTTGTCTATGAACTGTTATAGGCAACCCAGAAGTCCTTTACCACAGACGCGGCTATTCGAATAGTTTTATACCCTGCAGGGGTGTACTCCGTCACACATGTTTCCACCACTTAGCGTCTGCACACGACATGTGCTCGGCAGACTTCAAGCGAAAGCCGACGTGGGTGTAGACCACGACCTGACTAACCGCACAAGTCTCTAGTCCAGGTTTATCGCCTATTCAGGTTCCATCTACGAGGAGATCCGGCCGGAGTTTCACTCACAACCCCAAACGATGTGTGCAGGGTTCCGGAGACACCAAACGGGCGCCCGGTACACCATGCCATGGTGTATCTACCGCATCATAGCCCACCCCTAGGGTCAGTGCTACGCACGGCCGCCAACACATATCCTATAAACACCAGAAACTAGTTGCAACACCTGGACAGAGGACGAGAGTGGTCAGTAAGTCGAGCGGGGTCATATTTCAGGGCCCAATGTGTGGTAGTAGTTGTTTCATGGATCACAAACACAGAACTCAGTTCCTAAGGACAGCTTCAATGAAACAACCCACCATGTACTCCTACATGGCCTCTCATCGATACCTTTACCAAATCATGTTCACACACTTAGCTCTCCACACTAGGACATGTTCACACACCTCCGATTCATCCCCGATGAATCAGACCTGACACAATTCTATGCAATAGCAGGCATGACAAACAAGCATGAATGAGTAGGCACATCAGGGCTCAGACAACTCCTACTCATGCTAGTGGGTTTCATCTATTTACTGTGGCAATGACAGGTCATGCAGAGGATAAGGGGTTAAACTACCGCAGCAAGTAACAGATGAATCGTTGTTGTCCTAATGCAGTAAAAGAGAGCAAGAGCGAGAGAGTGGGATTGTATCGGAATGAGCAAGGGGGTTTTGCTTTCCTGGCACTTCTGAAGATGATATAGCTCTTCATCGGTGTCATCGAACACGTCGTCGAAACATACATCTACCGAGGGGGGGGGGACAATCACCGGCAACACAAAAAGAATACAATCAATGCAATGCACATTATGATGCATGATCATTACATGTCAATATGCTGTGATTTTAGCTAATGCAACTAAAACCAGATTAAATGAAGTTGGTTTGAACCAAAGATTCAAATTCAACTCCATATGTGATTATTTAAATGCCACTTATTTCATTTGACCTGATCAGCAGGCATAAGTTGTTCAAACATGCATGATAATGCCGTAATCAGATTCTTTGGATTTTTCTGATCATTTTTCATATATAAATTATTTCATTTGGAGTTATGGTTGAATTTCTATGATTTTTGGAAGTTTAGGGGATTTTCTAAAAATAAATAAATCATTTAGATCTATTTAAAATACAAAAAAGCAGTTACTGCATCAGCCTTGCATCATGCTGACGTCATCTGGTCAACAGACGCGGTTCAGGTCAAACCTGACCAGTGGGACCCACTGGTTAGTGATAGAGGCACTAATCCCGCGTTGAATCATGCTTTGACTCGACGCGGGGCCCACTGTCAGTGTCACAGTTAGCCAACTAACTAAATTAGTGTTAGTTTAACTCCTAATCTAGGTTTGACCAGGGGGCGGGGCCCACATGGACATGATGGCGGCAAGGCCCGAGACGGCGGTGCGGCTCAGAAACGCAGCACAGGCAACGAAACGGGCGGCGGTTTGGCTTGGCGTGAAGCTGGTGCTCGTCCGCATCCAACGGAGCCATCAGCTCACGCCGGAGTAGACCGTAATGACGGCGGCGATGGCAAGCGCAGCGGCCGGAGCTTGGACAAGCTCGGCAACGACATTGTGGTGCACGGGAGGACAAGCTGATGGTGGTGTTGGGTTTCTGGGAACATGCTGAGCACGTAGCAGTGCTCGGACGCGGGGGTTGCTAGCCTATTCGCCGGCGATGATGAGCGCGGCGGCGGTGAGCTCTCGGGCCTGGTGGCTAGCACGCATATAGCACGCAAATGAACATGGGAGAAGGGTTGGATGCGGACGAAGACGGTGCGGCGGCTGGGCTCTTGGGCCTGGTGGCTAGCACGCATATAGCATGCACGAAGTGGCGGAGCTTCTCAGCATGGAGAGAGGTTGAGGAGGAGGTGGTGGCTACGGTGAATGGCGTCGGTGGCGACGAGCTCCGCTCGGGCGGCGCGGAACAGAGAGCAGAGGAGGGGGAAAGAGTCCAGGGAAAGTGAGAGGGGTCAGGGGTGTGCGTGGCGTCTTGGGAGGCGTCCAGGGCAACGAGGGGCAGCCAGGCAGGGTGGAGGTGGCGCGCGCGCGCGGCGAGCACACGCCCTCCTTCCTACTGGCAGGAGGTTGAAGACGGTGCGGCGGCTGGGCTGGGCCAGCTACAGTGCTGGGCCAGGTTGCTGTACAGGAGGTAAGCCCAGGTGGGTTTTCTCTCTCTCTCCTTTCTAATTCTTTTCTGTTTTTTTCTATTTCTTTTCTGCAATTTGTTTGGGTTTTAGTTTTAACACCAAACCATTTTATAAAATCCTGAAAATAATTATGTGGCTAGAACTAAAATATACAAAACCACATAAAATATTCCAGAATTATTGGACATATATTAATTATATAAAGAATATATATCCAATGCAAAGAGTTATTGAATTAATTCAAAGGCCCAAAATAAATGTTTCTGAGATACCAAAAATATTGGTTTGGATTTTACCTCTTGCCAATATTTCCAGAGGATAACAGGAACATTTTCTCGGACATATTTGAAGCAATTTTATCTTGATCATTTTTTTAAAGGATTCTGAGGCTTTGAAAGTTTCTCAATTCAAATTTCATTTGAATTTAAACATGATGCAACAACCAAGCTAGTCCAAGGCCAAGGTAAGGCTAGGGATGTGACAACTCACCCCCACTAAACAAGAATCTCGTCCCGAGATTCAAGCGTAGGGAAAAAAGAACAGGGAACGCAAACTAACACGATCTTCATGATCCAGGTGGCACTTCGTAAGAACGTTGATTCGATCACCATCATTGTCTCGATGTATTTCCCCGGGAACTCCAATTAACATGACAAAGAGAGGAAGAGAAAAGTCTAGAAGGATCGATTAAGATCGAACAACTCAGGATCAACTCACGGAGTGAGACATTGAAACATCTCTCGAGCTGAGACACGAAGTACACATATAGAGGGGTGGAGTGGAACAGATGACGAGGGTTTACTAGGTAGAAAACAATTCCACACCTAAGAAGGTGGTGAACGGTTGTCAAAGTAGCAAGGATTTGAGTTACCATGATACCATAACGAGACACCCTAGAGAAGGATGACTCGTAGAATTATCCCTTAAGTGGCAAAAAGAATTACTTTTGATCCAGAGATCAATAAAATTCTCTATACCAGCCTAGGGAAAATCTCGAGCAATCGTTTGAAGGAGTAAGAAGGGATGGCATACCCAAACTAGAATGGATGATGTGGACTACCTTGTTGAAGACAACGCGATGTATGATTTTGCTTATCCAGGGCACTCGCGACCGCCCGCCGGCTATGGGTGACCTGCACCGCATCAGGCAGCAACCCGGAGAGACCCTCTAGAAGTACATCTAGCGCTTCAACAGCGTCTGCCTCATGATCCCAAGGTGACGGATGAGAGTTTTCTGATGGCGTCCGCGACGTCAAGATGAAGGAAGAGCTCGCTATCCATGAGGAGTTGTGCACGTCCCTGGAGTTGTTCAACCTGGCGACCAAGTGCGCAAGAGCTAAGGAGGGGCGCCTCTCCCTCCTCGAGCTCCCAGCCGCAGACCTGGAGGAGAAGAAAGCTAAGGCCAAGGACGTGAAGCGCAAGGGAGCAGCCGTGCTCGCAGGGGAACCTCACACCAAGCGTGGAAGAGACCAACCAGAGTGATCCGAGAGCAGTCGCCTGTTCTGCGCCTTCCACAACCTGAATACCCACAACATCAGCGACTGTCAAGAGCTTAGAGCCATTTGCGAAGGATGCTTCGGTCGACGCCCCAAGCGCGGTGATCGGGGCTACGGCCGAGGAGGAGGACGTGGTGGCGGACGCTGGGACGACCGTGGCGCGACCGGCCTTGTGAGCACCGCTGCCAGGATCAGCCTCCCTAGGGCGTCTGGAGGGATCAGCCTCATGAGGATCGTCCTCAAGGCAACGCCGGACTCCCTCCGTTGCCCCCACCGCCAAAAAGGAATGACGAACACCATCAAGACGAGGGGGCTGAGGGCTTCCAGGAACCGCGTGCTATCGCCTGCATCTTGGGAGGAGCCTAGGTCCCAGCCTCGCAGAGTATCTTCAAGCAGTTTGCTCGTGAAGTGAATGCAGTCCTCCCCAAGCTCGAAGCCACACGCCCACTCAGATGGTCCCAGTGCACCATCACGTTCAACTCCTGGCGCCCTCCCGATGCTTTGGTCCCAGTCATCAGCAACGTGCAAGTTACCAAGACCATCATCGACGGCGGCGCACGGCTCAACGTCCTGTCCGTCGACACGTTCGACAACCTCCAAGTGCCATATGACCAGCTTCATCCTACCAAGCCTTTCTCAGGATTGACCGACAGTTCCACCACACCGATAGGGCAGGTCCGCCTCCCTGTCACCTTCGGGGAATGGAAGAACTACTGCACCGAGCTCATCGACCTCGACGTCGCGCACATCCATCTGCCGTACAATGCCATCCTTGGGTATCCAGCCCTGGCCAAGTTCATGGCGGTGACCCATCACGGCTACAATGTCCTCAAGATGCTGGGAAGCGGCGGGATCATCACGGTCCCATGTGAAGAAAGAGATGCGGTGTGCTCCCTCGAGCGTGCCTTCCAAGCTGCAGCAATCGACGACCCCGATAGCAAGGGCAAGGGCCCTCCTGAGGTCATCCCCAAGAAGAAGAAGCTATGCCGGCAGGACCTCGGGAGGGTGGCGTCACAGTCGGAGCCTCGTCAGGATCAGTGCCCGCTCCCAGGGCGCCTCCCTCCCTCGCATAGGAAGGCATGCCCGGCGCCCTTCTCGGGAAACAGTCGGGGGCTTTCTTCTGGAAGCCCTCAGACCTTGCCCACATCACGAGGGAGGCGCTTGGGCACCAGTTGGAGGCGTGCGCCACGGCACGTTTCCCTCAAGAGGGCATAGGGCAAGCATCGCCCACCGTTTAGGAGTTCATCACCAAGACCACCCAGGAATTGCAAGACGCAAGGGCCATGCGCGGCGACCGCCGCTCACGAGGCGCAGCTTCCCATCCAGGTGAGGATGCCGGGCTACGTGTCTGCATTGACGTTCCAGGGCTTAACAGGGCCGCTTCTCAGGAGCTTTTTTGGCCTTCGCGCATGGGACGCTGCGAGGGCCCACCGCACAGCTACATTCGCATGCCCTTCGGCCTGCCGACAGTGTCGTCTGGCTACCAGCGCAACTTGCGGCGCGTCCTAGTGGCTCAGGAGGCCAGGCACCACACCATCCTGATGGAGATGGAGACGGTCCTCAAGGAACCTCCTGAGCCCCCAGAGCCTCCTGAGGCTCAGGGCCCCGATGGCTCGTGAGGAGCAACCCCTTCACTGCGCACCTTCAGCTGCCCCAACTCTCCTTCGTCAACATAACCAAGTGACCTTTTCCAAGTTCATTTAGCTGGGGCGCCCCTCGGGCTGCATCATTCCCAGGCCGCATGGGTCCGTCCCTGTGGCATGTATCCCTTTTTATGTCTTTAGCTTACCTTGTTGGGAGCGCCCCTCGGACTACATCATCCCCAAGCTACTCGGGCCTGACCCAGTGGCACGTATCTCCCTTGCACTTACTTAAGCCTTCTACTCTCATGTTTAATCTACCTATGATTACTACCTGCTCAATCGTTGCCTCCCACGGAGCCTCCTCACGCTGGCATGGCGCTGGTGCTCTGGCTCGCGACACGCCCCGCGCACGTCACCTCACCGGGCCCTCAGTGCCTTCACCCCCTCGCGGAGCATCCAGCGGCAGGCTGGTAACCATAGAAGCAGATCGTGTTCATCCTTGTGCTGGCTTGTAGGAATCTCACGAGGATAACACCAGGAGGCACCGCGAGCTCCCACCTCTTCCAAGTAATCCGCTTGCACGTTAAAAGGGGGGCTCCTGAGCATCGCGACTTACGAGCTCTTACTGGGTCTCCAGCCCTCACCCACTAGCCTTGATCACGGCACGCGACCCGCATACCAGTGGCGGCTGAGCTCGCTCAAGGGCCGGGACCTGAGGACGTAGAGCACAAAGGAGAGCATAGGAAAGGGGAAGGCTCGTATGGGCCTGACTTAGCTAAAGTGCGGATGTTCGCTCACAGGTCTGGCGCATCACAAAGAATCGACCCCGGACCTCCAAGATAAGTCACGAGCTCAGATCAACTAATCGTTGGAACCTAGGGGACACACTCGCCGTAGCCCTATTGCGGCAATGTTGCCTCCCTTTCATATCTTACCACATTTGCTTGAGCGCTAAAGGGGACCCCCTGAACGCGCCACATGAGCTCTTACTGGACCTCAGGGCGCTCACCTCCTGGCCTTAACCACGGCATGCGACTTGGCATACCAGCGACTATTGAAGCTTGCCTGGGGTCTGGGACCTGTCAGTGTAGAGCAACAAGATGTCGCGAGATTGGAAAGGGAAGTCCGAGCCTAAACAGGACTTGCGCTCACAAAGCTTCCATAATTGGGATAATATCAACAAAAGACATTGCAAACTCTTTACAAGCCCCCATGGGGTACTTCTCGATTCCTCGCAGGGAACAAAAGATGAGAACCTAGGAGAATCCTATCTACACACCCCCGCGGCCGACGCCATCATCAACAGTGGGCCGCGGGAGGCCGGCGCCAACCCCATCCAGATCAGCGACGACGGCGGCCGGACTTTGCGGCCCTGCTCCAGGCGCAGCGAGAGCTCGAGGGCACGTAGCTGTCGTCGCTCGTCTCCGGAGTCTCGTAGAGATCGGAAGAACCGCTGGACTCCCAAGAGTGGCTGCTGCTGGAGTGTCCATGAGCGGGGCGCGCCTCATCCTGGCGCTCCCCTTCGGGGCAACACAGCAAGCGGCGACCCTCCGCGTCGAAGACCTTGAAGAACAGCATGGAGGCACCATCGTACTCGAAGTGGATCACGAGGGGCCCTCTGCATGGCAAACCTGCGTGACCTCACCCCAGCCACGGGTCATGAAGATCTTGCCAGTGGAGACTACTTCAACCTCTGCTCCGGTCGCCAGAGCTTCGCAGTCGGCATGCTGCAACCAGAGTTCGAGAGGCCCCCTCGGTGGCATCACATCAGAGAAAAAGCGCGGGAAGCAGATGCAGGAGGTTGGGGGCATCACCGCCCACAGCACGAGCTCGCGTGAGGAGACAGCGGCGTGGACTCGAGGAACAACGGCACTCATCGCCGCAGCGCGTCGACCTTGGCCGTGGTGCGCGCACTGATGCTCGTTGCTCCTTCCTCCCGAGCCCCCGGCTTGGTCGTGCAAGGGCAGTGGATACCCAGGAGGAGGCCGCTCACACTAAGGCCTCGTCACCACAACACAAACATGGATGAAAGGATTACATTATTTGAATTAAGATTTGGCAATTTCCTACAAGTTTAAGAATGAAAAAAGATAAGTGCCCCGTAAACTCCTCTCCATGTCCCTCTCATCCCAGGTATTGCGGTGGGAAGAGAAGAGGATGGGCGCCGCAACGGCATGAGGCATGAAATTCCCCGAGCAAGAGCCCGGGGGCTGGCCCAGGCTTCCTTCTCAAACATCACAAGCGAAAAACCGAAGATGAGGAGAAGAGGACTACGAAGGTGGGAGACTACGCCCTCCTCCGCCGCTTCCTTTTATAGGCCGGGCGGGCAAGGGTAGCTGCTCCATTCTCGGGTGACCACCGCCCTCCTCCGCCCCTCCCTTTTATAGGCCGGGCGGGCAAGGGTAGCTGCCCCATCCCCGGGTGACCACCACCCTCCTCCGCCAATTCAATACGGGCGGGCCTGTCGGATTTCGGGTTCCGGCAGACCCTTGAGGTTCGAACACTAGGGTGCGCACGGATATTTCGCCTCCTACCTACCTGCACCCCTCCGCCATGCTAGGATCTAAAACTAAGGAAAGAACAACACAAGAGACACAGGGTTTATACTGGTTCGGGCCACCGTTGTGGTGTAATACCCTACTCCAGTGTGTGGTGTGGTGGATTGCCTCTTGGGCTGATGATGATGAACAATACAAGGAAGAACAGCCTCGCGAGGTTCTGTTCTTGGCTGGGGGGATGAACTACTGAGAAGAGTTCAGTCACCTTTTCCTCTCTATATCTTCCTCTCTCTCTCACTTCCCGCCTCCCTTTGCTATGTGGGTGGCTGGTCCTATTTATAGAGGCCCTGGTCCTCTTCCCAAATATCGAGGGGGAAGGGAGCCAACAATGGCGGGCTAATTTGAAGGGGGGCAGCAAGTATCAGCTATCCCGACAAAATTAGTCTTCGCCTACGCAAAGCTCTGGTGATGACCCCGTCTTGGGCTCCATGGTGACCTCCGTCTCGTAGTCCTCCTGGTCTTGGTCTTGTTGCACCGAAATGGCAACCTTTGCCTGATGCCTCGGTACTCCGCGGCTGCGCTTGCCCCCTTTGCACCAAAGAGGAAAGGAGGACGCTGCGCGGGCTGGCACCAGCCTGGCGCCCTGAGTCGTCATGGCTTGCGTCACGGGCACCTCGTGAGGTACCCCGCCTTGATCTCTCCGCCTCCTCGTGAGCTAGCCTGACGAGGCCGTGCCTGAGGAAGCTCCGCATCGTCCGCCCCGCGAGGCTTGGCCCCTCGCGAGGGTCTTGGGTTTGTGTTGGTGAAGACGGGCCATGCTGGGCCCCCCCTTGAGCCACGCCGCAGGCCGCAGGCAGGCAAGTCTGGGGACCCCCGTTCCCAGAACGCCGATAGTAGCCCCCGGGCCCAAGGCGCGCCCGGACTTGGCCGTGCAGGGAGGCGGAAGGGCAAGAGGGAAGCGCCGCGGGCCCTAACAACCTGCGGCCTTCGGCGCCGCGTGGCAGTTGATTGGACGTGGGCGGCACTGTTCCCCCACGCCCTCCTTACTTTGCGCCATGCTAGGCGGACCCGTAGTCGTACACAACCGTTCCCCTTTTATTGCTCGAGCGCCCTCTATCCTTCCTCCATTCGAACTCCGGTTTCTGTTTTCAACTCAATCTCGAACGTCCCCCCCCTTCCCATCGCCATGGCTCCGACGAAGAAGGGAAGAGGGAGGGAACCCGCATCTCCGCCTTGCCCGCCGCCGCTGGCGGCTCCCGCCGAGGGCTTGGGCAAGGTCAGCTCGGCTCTGGCCACCATCTTCAATGAATGCAGGAGGACGACAGCCTGGCCCGCATCCCACTTCTCCATCAACAGGACGGCCACCGAGGTCCCGTATTTTGCAGACGCCCTGTGGGCGGGCATGGTTCCTCCCTTTTCTGATTTCTTCAATGCCATGCTTTCCCACTATCAGATCCACATGATGCATCTGGGTCCTGAATCCATCACCCTCCTTTCGGTCTTCGCCTTTGTTTGCGAAGCTATGGTGGGCATCCTTCCTTCGGTTGCCTTGCTGCGCCACTTATTCTTGCTGCACCTTGTCGACCCTACCCAATGCTGGGCGTGCGTGAGCTTCGTTGCCGCATCTGAGACTGCGGCCTCTGGGATTGACTTCAAGCTCCCCCTGCCCGCGGTTGGGTTCCGCGAGCGGGGGCTGTATGTGGATGCAGGGGTGCCCAGCCCCCTGCTATCGGAGCCGACCTCACCTGCTGTCCCCAATTCGGGCTGGGGCCAGGAGACGCTTGAGAGCCCCCGGCTCGTCTTCGTCTGGCACCGCTTCGCGCTCTTGAGGTCGCTTGGCGTGACAGCGCCCAAAGTGGTGAAGGAGTTCCTGTTATGTCGCGTTGCTCCTCTCCAATGCCATTCTCGCCGGATGTGGGCCTTCCCTGGACGCGAGGATCATATGAGGCTCCAGGAAGAGGACCTGGCTCCTGAGGTGCTGAGGACGGCGCTCTTGACCCTGGCTGGGGACCCCAATCCCGGCAGTGTCCGGCAGGGAGGGGCCTTGCTGTACCCCTGCCAGAGCAGGGGCGACTTTGTGAAGCAGATGCCTGTCTTTGATGAGTGGGGGCCGCGCCCCGCCGGCCTTCAGGGACCTCGCGAGAACCCAGCGATGGTGACTGCCCTTCCAGTCGGCCAAGGCGACTCTTCCTCAAGCGGTGGAGCAGGGAGGCATGAGGCGCCAGAGGCCGAGGGGGCTCCCGGCGTGGTGACAGCGCCGGGCGAGGCTCATGAGGAAGCAGTTATCGAGGCCCGTGCCGCTGAGGCCGAGGGTGACAAACAGTTGCCCTCTGCGCCTGTGACTGGGGCCCCTGTGGCTCCAGCTGCTTCTCTTGGGGAGGCGATCGGCAGTGCACATCAAACAGGCGCCCCTGCCGCAGATCGCCTTGATGCTCCGTCTTCGTCGCAGGTTGATCTATGCGCCCAACTCTTGGGCCGCTTCCGCATGAACTTCGAGGCTCTCTGGAAGAGAAGGGAGGCCTTGGGCGACGATTACCCTTGTCGCCTGCTGAAGCGTAGGAAGTACTTCGCCACTGATGAGTAAGCCTTCTCCTTTCCTGGCTCCCGATCCTTCTGTTACTTCTACTAACCCTTGCTCCGCAGGCCCCTTCCAGCCGAGCTTGCGGAGACGGCTGAGGAGCCGTCCCCCTTGGCTTCTCCCCCTCCACCGTCCTCGAGCGCTCCGAGCAGCGGAGCCCTTGTGGTGAGGGCGATCGAAGAGACAAACAATCCCGACGCGTATCGTTGCCTCGCGCACCTCGCGGTCCTCCTTCGCGGGCCTCCTCGTGGCATAGCCAGCCTGTCGTGGGCTTCTCGCCTGGTCGTGGACTGCGATTGGCTGAGGCGCTTCCTGCGCTCTTCTCCTGGGGACGGGCTGGCCCCAGGCCGGGCTTCTGACGTGGCGTGCCCGGCCGTCGCGAGGGTGCTGACTCGCGGCCTCCGGTACTTGCTTGGGGCAGATGATGGTGTGGAAGACGTGCTCGAGCGCGCTCGGGAGCGTCGCGCTCTCCGCCAGGGATTCCTTCGAATGGCGGCTGACGCAGTGGGCCTGCTTGGTGAGGAGCTTGCTGATGAAGACGCGCGCCTTGAGGCCGAGGGCCTGCGCCTGGCTGCAGAGAGGCGCGAGCTGGAGGGCGCCGTCGCCCTTGCGCGCCATCAGCGCAATCTTGACGACGCAGAGGCCAAAGCGTCGCTGGTGGCCTCTCAGGAGGCCCGATATTTGGCCGCTGAGGAGGCTCGGGAAGCTGACCGTCGGCGGAGGAGCGGGCTTGGGAGCTCCTGGCCTGGTGCCACTCGCTGGAGGACCAGGTGGAGCTGCACGAGGCAGCCCTTGCATCGATGAAGGTGGCCTTCGGCGACTCAGCAGAGCTCCAGAAGCGTGAGGAGGCATTGACGCTGGAAGCCGCCGAACGTACCCGTGAGTACGAGCGTCTGGAGACGAGGGAGCGCTTGGCGACGCAGGCGGAGGATGATGTTGCCGCACAGGAAGCCCGCGTCCTGGAGGAGGTCAGACGTCGAGTGGCGATGGCGCGTTTGAACCTTGAGCTCGAGTTTAAAGAGAAGTTGGGGCTGATCCGGGCTGAAGCTGAAGGCAGGACTGCCGCCTTGAGGGCCAAGATGGAGGAGGCGACGCGGCGGGCCGATGCTTCCCGGGCTGCCCTTGAGGTGGCGCGAGGTGAGTTAACCACCTCCCAGGCTGAGGTGCTCCTTCTTCGCCAGCGGGGGGAGGAGGCTGAGGCCGTCGCGCGCCAGAATGCGGACGAGATATGTCAGCGGTGGATCTTGGAGCATGAGCACGGCCCCATGCTCACCACTCTACGGGAGATTGCCAACGCGGCATTGGGCAACATCTGCGAGGAGGCCGTCGGCGAGCCGCACGGAGTCAACTACACGGGCAATCTTCAGTTCTTCACTGATGTGGTGATGCAGCTGGAGGCGCGGTCGACCAGGGCTGACAGGTTGGTGGAGGAGAGGAGCCGCGCCCTGCTCAGGCGCGCCTTTTTCTGCGTCTTCAGCCACCTCCGAAACATGGATCCCCACGTCGATTTCGACGCCGCCATCGCCCCAGGCCGTCCGAGGTGATCTGGCGCGCTGGGTGGAAGACAATGTGGATTCCCTTATCAGGGCCTTTGCCTCAGACAACGATGATGCGATCGTGGCGGCCGACAAGGGCGGCGTAATGGACGGCCCTGACGCCGCTGGCGGCGACGCGGACAGCGATGGCGAGTTCAGCGACGCCAGCAACGGCTTAGGTGGTGCTCCTGAGGACGCATTGGGGGATTCGTCTGACTGATTGTGCATCGTTCCTGCTTCCTTACCCTGCATGAATAGAACTCAGGTTTTGGCCTGATGACTGTGAGAGCATTTTGGAGGGGGGCCCCTCATGTAAAACTTGTGCTCATCGTATTAGCAGACGCTACACTGCCCTTGCGCCCGCGCCAAGTGGTTGGCCCAAGCGACGCGCTGGTCGGCTAGTTTACCTTTGTTCCCTGCCGGCCCTGAGGCAGCCCGCGGGGGGTTGTGGTGTCTCGAGTGTCCCCTGATTGAATCCGTAGGATCTACAGTAAAACACCCTCCTGAGAAGACGCGGCGGCGGCAGTCTGGGCTGCGCGCAAGCTAGGCCCGACCCGGCTCGCGAGGGGCTCACGAGGGGAGGCAGCTGAGGCAAAGTGGTAACCAAAACGCGAGAAATTGCTCGAACGAGACTAAGCACCCCTTCCCCGAACACACGCAAATTTCAAATTCGAATCCAACTTGAATCCAGCGGGGGAAAGCGACAACCAAAGGGAAGAGCAACGAAACCAAACAAAAGGCCGCGTCCGGCACCTAGTCTAGTCTTGGACGTCTTCTCACCAGCGCGGAGCTAAGTGCTGCCACTGGGCGTGGGAGGGAGCCCCAGGGCCTGAGGCCGGCACCCCTGACACTCCGGGGCGTGTAAAGCCCCACTCATTATTACGTGAGAGTGTCATGGGGCGGCGAGCTTCACAGGCACTGGGCCTTCTTCACAGGTACCGGCCTTGCTTCATATCGCCAGATGAGGGCCCCGCCTTGCGCCACACTCTAGTGCCATCAACGACGACCGGAAACCAGGACGCCGCCGATGGGGTAGAGCGGTCGCCAGCGGTTCCCCCGACGACCATGGGTCCTCCGCCGGGGGCAGGCCCTAGGGCACCTCCCCAGCGGAGGGCCTACCTCCTGAGAACACCTTGCTCCGAACGCCGCGGTGGTGATGTCGGATCCCTGCCCCTCTCCTGCAGCCCCCTGCGCCCTCCTCCCGAGGGGTAGGAGACTGTGGGAGCGGGGCAGCTCCTCGCTGTGGCAACCTGCACCTCCTGCGATCCATGGTTAGCATATGCCTGCTGAAGAATTAGCGGTACCCGATAATCGTTGCCTCCAGCGTGCCCAGTGGGACCGTCCTGGGACTCCTGGAAGGGCTCAGCTTCTGGCGCCTCGTCCCCCCAGCTTGGGCTGAGGAGCGAGCCTTGTTCGCCCTCGTGTGGGTGTCCTTGGTCCATCATGAGGGGCACGTATTCCTCTGGCGCCGTCACCCCGAAGGCCACGCCGTAGTGCTCTGCGCGCCACGCGGTCCTGCCTGACGCGCCTACCATGGGGTGGCAGCGCGGCTGTCCACTGGGGCCGAGGGTCGCGTCGAGTCCTTCTTCTTCGCGGACTAGGAGCGGGGGCTGCGCCGCCGCCGGTCCGGTGCTGACAGCCTCGCTGGTGTTGGAGTAGCCTTGGAGCCCGCGGGTGCGCGCGGAGCCCCCGCACGGGCCGCCCTGGGTTGGAGATGGGAGCCGGGTGAAGAAGGGGTGAGCCCCCGAGGCGGCGAAGCCCAGGAGCTCTGCCACCCGCTCCAGCAGCACGTCACGACCGCCCTCCAGCAGTCTGCACTGCAGCAGCTCTCGGGCCACCATGAGCGCGGCCCTCGAGTTCGCCTGCTCCCGGCGGGTGTACGGTGTCGTGGTCACGGCGTGATTGGAGGCCCTTGCTGCCGACCGCGCCTGTCGCGGTGTGAGAGCTGTCGAAGCCTGTCCATGTCGCCCGCGGCCCGCAGCACCCTGCGGACCGCGAGCTGCCTGGGGCATGGGGTCGCCCGAGGCGAGCGGCTCTACGAGGGCGGGCCACGCCGCCCATGGGTCTGGGTTGCCCTCCTGGTCGCCGGGCATGGTGACGACGACGCGACGGGGCACGAAGCGGTGGAAGGTGGATTCCGGCACACCCCTACCTGGTGCACCAAATGTCGGATTTCAGGTTCCGGCAGACCCTTGAGGTTCGAACACTGGGGTGCGCGCGGAGATTTCGCCTCCTACCTACTTGCACCCCTCCGCCATGCTAGGATCTAAAACTAAGGAAAGAACAACACAAGAGACACAGGGTTTATACTGGTTCGGGCCACCGTTGTGGTGTAATACCCTACAACAGTGTGTGGTGTGGTGGATTGCCTCTTGGGCTGATGATGATGAACAATACAAGGAAGAACAGCCTCGCGAGGGTCTGTTCTTGGCTGGGGGGATGAACTACTGAGAAGAGTTCAGTCACCTTTTCCTCTCTATCTCTTCCTCTCTCTCTCACTTCCCGCCTCCCTTTGCTATGTGAGTGGCTGGTCCTATTTATAGAGGCCGTGGTCCTCTTCCCAAATATCGAGCCGGAAGGGAGCCAACAATGGTGGCCTTATTTGAAGGGGGACAGCAAGTATCAGCTATCCTGACAAAAGTAGTCTTCGCCTGCGCAAAGCTCTGGTGATGACGCCGTCTTGGGCTCCACGGTGACCTCCGTCTCGTAGTCCTCCTGGTCTTGGTCTCGTTGCACCGAAATGGAAACCTTTGCCTGATGCCTCGGTACTCCGCGGCTACGCTTGCCCCCTTTGCACCAAAGAGGAAAGGAGGACGCTGCGCAGGCTGGCACCCGCCTGGCGCCCTGAGTCGTCATGGCTTGCGTCACGGGCACCTCGTGAGGTACCCCGCCTTGATCTGTCCGCCTCCTCATGAGCCAGCCTGATGAGGCCGTGCCTGAGGAAGCTCCGCGTCGTCCGACCCGCAAGGCTTGGCCCCTCGCGATGGTCTTGGGTTTGTGTTGGTTAAGACGGGTCGTGCTGGCCCCCCCCCTTGAGCCACGCTGCAGGCCGCAGGCAGGCAAGTCTGGGGACCCCCATTCCCAGAACGCCGACAGGGCCCTTTCCAAGGTACTCTCTCGTGCCACGTGCCTTCGTTACCTACCCCGCGCGATGCATGCTGCATACGCGGCTAAGGATAAGGGTGCGCCGTGGGAAGAGTAAATTGGTAGTTTCTATCCCATGCGTTAAAGTCATTCACGGGCCATCACTGGAACATCACCACCACTATTTGCTTTACACCATGCGCGGGAAACCAGAAACTGGCCCGATATCAAGGCTGATGAAGCAGCAATGGAAAACTCAAGGGGCCAACCCCTTCAGCAACCTTGCCTATGCACTTATGAGGCCCTACCTCGACGACGCTCAGCAGCACGTTCAGGGCAGGCCCCGGGGCTTCTGTTGGTGCAACAAACCCTGGATCTGGTGCCCAGACTGTGGACATGCACGAGATCAAGATTGAAGCACCAACCCAAGTTAGTGATTGAAGGACCAAGAAATTTGAAGAACCAACAACCAGTCTAGAGAGACGAAGATCGAGCTAGAAGAGCAAGATATCGGCAAGAGAAGGGCCTCCCTTGCTGGGCAGGTGAGCCCGGCAAGGGGGAAGGCCACCACAAAAAGCAGGCAAGCAAGGCACCCCGGCAAAGTCTGCCGGGGCTCGTCCGGGCAGAACCACCCCACCAACCACTCAAGCGTGACCCACGTCATGAATGAGTGTGGTGTAAAGCCGCAAGATGATTAAGTGGCAGCCGTTCGCCACATGGCATCCATATCCTACAGAAGAAGCCTATAGGTGACAACCATCCTGCGACGTGTCAAGAGAATAGGCGCGGAGCTGGCAAGATAGCCCGGCAAGCCTTGCCGAGCGACCAGTGACGTGACACTAAGCGGCGCATTCAATGCGCCCTGTCAGCCTGTAGAGTTAGGTATGATAGCATTGTTCTCTATCATATCGGTTGATAATGACTACTTTGCCATTGTGGTGACCCCTTAATCTATAAAAGGAGGCCCATGACACTCATAGGGGGCATCGTAAAGTCGATGAACCCAATACACCATACATTCGTAGTCGCTGCGGCCTCGAAGCGAACCCTGCCGGGAAAGTGTACTATGCATCACCACATTCATTCCACCATCAATCCACCAAAGCAAGAGTAGGGTCTTACGCCTCGCGGCGGCCCGAACCTGGGTAAATTTCTTGTGTGCTCTCTGCCGCGCTGCCGTACGCTGGTCCGCTCTTGGTACAACGCGATGTCCCCCTGCCGAACCAGCAAGGGGCCACCCGGTCCCATAGGTGGCCGCGGATATCCCGCGACAACACGCGTATGAATGCGTGGGGATTCAACCTTATAACCCTTTCTACATTTGCCATGGTCCTCCTTTTATAGGTTAAAGGGGTCACCACAATGGCAAAGTCGTCATTATGTACTGATAAATAGCAAACAGTGCTATGATACCTAACCCTACGGGCTGACAGGGTGCACTAAATGCGCCACCCAACGTCACATTGTCGCTTGCCCGGCAAGCCTTGCTGGGTTGCTTTGCCAGCTTCACACCAGCTCGCTTGACACGTCATAGGACGGGTGTCGTTCTTGGGCATCTCTTGTAGAAAGAGGCTGCCATGTGGCGAATGGCTGCCACTCAGTCACTTTGCGGCTTGACACTTCACTGATTGATGACGTGGGTTGGGGTGGAGTAGTTGGGTGAGGTGGTTTTGTCTCCGTGAGTCCTGGCAGAACCTGCCGGGACATCTTGGTCGTTTTCTTCTCGGGGTGACCCCGCCCTCGCCGAGCTCGCCTGCACGGCAAGGGAGGATTTTCTCCTGGTGGTGTCTTGCTTCTCTGGTCCGGTCTTGGTCCTCTTGATCTGCATGTTGGTCCTTCGAAAACCTTGGTCTCTAGTTCTTGGTCCACTCTCATTCCCGTGTCTGTGCACAATCCGGGCAACAGGCCCAGGGTTTGTTGCACCAACAGAAGCCCCCGAGCCTGCCCCGATTGTCTTGTCGAGCATCGTCGGGGTAGGTCCTAATAAGTGCACTGGTAGGGGTATGGAAGAGGCTGGTCTCTTGAGGTCTTCTTTGATTCTTCATTAATCTAGATTCTTGGCCGGTTTCCGTTTCTCCATGCGTCGCATGAAACCAATAGTTGTGGGGCCATCCTTGTAATGGCCCGTGAATGAATTTACGCATGGGGTAGAAACTGCCAATTCACTCTTCCCACCACGCCCCTATCCTTAGCCAAGTATGCTGCATGCATCACGCGGGGTAGGTAACGAAGGCGCATGGTGCGGGAGAGCATCAAGGCGAGGGCCCGGTCTTCTTGAATTGGCGGAGGAGGACGGTGGTCTCTAGTTGAGGGAACGGCTCCCCTCCCTGGCCTGCCTATAAAAGGAGGGCACGAGGAGGTCGAAGTCCTTCATCTCTATGCTTCTTATCCTCCATCTTCCACTTCCTGCGGGTTATGTTGAAAGGGAGAGCCTGGGGCTAGGCCATGGGCTCCAGCTTGAGGTTGGTGACATCAAACGCTCGTGCCGATGGCCTAGCCTTTCGATCGTCTTCCTCCTCTGTAGGCTCGCCACTTCCGATCGTGCAGACCGTGTTTGGCAGGCCCTGACGGGATCGGGGTGGCGTTGTGCCGGTGTGTGTCCTGCACTCTTCTCTTCCCACCGCACTACCTGGGTCAAGAGGGACATGGAAAGGAGTTTACGGGGCACTTATATTTTTTCATTCTTAAACCAGTAGGCAGTTGTCGGATTTCGGGTTCCGGCAAAAACCTTGAGGTTCGAACACTAGGTGCGCACAAAGATCTCTCCCCCCTCTAGCTTGCACTCGACACGATCTCACAGCTTAGATCGATGAACCCAAAGAACGAGAGACACAAGATTTATACTGGTTCGGGCCACCATTGTGGTGTAATATCCTACTCCAGTGTGGTGCAGTGGATTCCCTCTTGGGCTAAGGATGAACAATTACAAGGGAAGAACAGCCTCCTGAGGAGAGGTGTTCTTGTGCTCGGTGAACTAGTGTGGTGTCCTTGGTGGAATGGATCCTGTCCAAGATGAGATCTTAGGATCGGCCCCCTCCCTATGGTAGTGGCTAGTCCTATATATAGAGGCCCGGGTCCTCTTCCCAAATATTAGGTGGGAAGGGATCCCACAATGGCCAAATTCGAAGGGAGACAACTAGTACAAGTAATCCTGACAAAAGTAGTCTTCGCCTGTGTGGGGACCCCGACTCATAAGTCGTGATCACCGAATGCACGTGTACAGTGATCCCAGAGATCAATGCTCACTGAACACACAGAAGCTGAATAACAAGAGTCTTACATCCATACATATCGTCTTACACAAATTATGACCATTATGGTCAAGTCTTACATAGATAAAGCCTTAAGGGTTGAACATCAAATGAAACACCAGCAGCGGAATTCTTCGTCGATAAGTAGAACCCATGCCATCTGCCTTAACCCTACAGGCATTCTAACTGGGAAACGTCCTAGTTCGCATGTTCGTATTCAAAGAATTCTTCTTCGAACTCCTGTTCTTCCATGCCTGGCCAATTAAATAACCAGTGGTAAGCCAATGAGTACTTTGAATGTACTCGCAAGAAACCCATGTTTTGGTTCAAGGTACAACAATGCATGATATAGGTAAATTTTGCGGAAAGCTAGTTTTTGAGTGCAATGACATGTTCAACAACTCGTAAGACATGCATCAGGAGGATTCAAGTAACCATAAGGACAGGTTACAGATATCAACATAGATAGAGTGGGCACCAACCCAACTCAATCATGTCAAGTCCTTTGACTTGACCCAAGTAGTGGTATCATCATAAAAGGAGTGGGCACCAACCCAACTCAATCATGTCAAGTCCTTTGACTTGACCCGAGTAGTTCTTCCCACACACACTGGTTAAAAACAAGTGGACGTAGCCCAAGAGCGGTTACCCAACTGTCCTTGACCGTGGACATGGCTATTCGAATAGTTTTACACTCTGTAGAGGTTGCACACTTTACCCACAAGATCCAGGGAACTTTCGTGTCATCCACGACCCGCGGTACCTCAAGTACCCGGGGTAAGCACCCGATCACTATCTTTCCCTAGACGACACTAACAAGGAGTCCACTCGTTGTTCCGTATCCTCACGATGTACATCATATGAGACTCACTCGAGATCATAACATCCGAGAGGGGACAAAATGGTGTATCCGGTGCCCTGTGAAAACAGTCATGGCCGCCCTACCTGGCACGACGCCGTCCTGAGAGAGCGCACCAACAACTCTCCCGTCACTAGTAATGCGGGGTCCAAGCTAGTATCGGCCTAGGTAATCAATAATGCCCTTTCCCATACAAGGGTAGAGTGGTTGCGCATGTAAGGTTGGAATAACGGTCGCAACTTAAACCAATCCGTTTTTGAAAGCAACTTACACACACTTGCCTCGGTACACCACTTCGTCATCAAGTGGCTATCCAACTCATCATCTCCCTCGGGCATAAGTGGCACCCAACGGGGTTTTCGAAAAGTCCTTTGAAAATACTTTGCCTCATCACTATGCATATTCTTGTCCCTTTTTGCGTAGCAACTACTTAGCATCCTATCTACTCCCACCGGCATAACCCTCATAAGAAGGTAAGGTCATGCACAATGCAGGTATCAACGAGGAAGTAACAAAGGAAATCCACCAAAGTGGTTACCCTCTCATCATGATTTCCGAAGCAACACTGATAAAGTGCTATATGACATGCATAAGAAGGGTTTCATAGACATGGTCAAAGGGCTGCTTGCCTGGTTCAACAAGGTCTTCTGGGTCTTCAAAGTCTTCTGGTCCAACTCCTTCGTTAGCAACGCAATCTATCGTCGCAAAATAATAACGGGAAAATAAGGCAATAATAAAACAGAAAAACCAAAGTGCTCAGAAAAATGTCAACTCATTTTTATAAAATACTAGGTGGAAATCTAAGAAGGGGAAAATTCCTAGTTTTGGATTTGGAGTTATACAAGAGGGGATATGGATTTTCAAACAGAGATTAAACTGCTCAAATTTGAATTTAAATTTGAACAGTACATAAAAGTTGGTTGGCTTTGAGTGAAAGTGGCACCATTAAATAGGTGGGATTTTTAGAAAAATATGGGAGTTGGAATTATTGCATTTGGATTATTATTTAATCCTATGGAATTTTTGGAAAAGGAGACAAAAAGGAAAAAGAAAAAGGCCCTGTGCCAGCTGGGCCAGAACAGCCGCAGGGCAGCAGGCCCAGCCAGCGAGGCGGCCCAGCGCGCTGGTGCACGCGCGCGCTAGGTTCAAACCTGACGGGCGGGGCCCAGGCGTCAGGGCGAGAGGCTGACGGACGGGCCCCACGGCCGTCGTCGTCATGGCGAGGTCGGGCGAGGGCATGGCTGGACTCAGCGCTGCGTCGCCGATCGGGTGGAGGTGGCGGGCGTCACCGGAGCTGCCTGGTTCGCCGGCGACGAGGTCTCGCGGCGGAGAAGCTTCGGGCATCGATGGCTCCGGCCGTTTCCGGTGGCTACAGAGAGGGGAAACGAGGGAGGAATGATCAGTGGGCTCTCGTGGTTCAAGATCGAGTGAGAGCGGGGGCGGGGAGAGCCCGTACCTCTGGATCGATGGCGACCCAAGGCGGCGGAGCTCGAGCTCGATCTCGAGCTCGGGTGCTCCTGGAGGAGAGTGGAGGGCACAGGGGGCCTTTTTCGAGCAGGCAAGGTCGAGTGGTGGCGATCGGGAGGCTCGGGGAGGCCCTTATATAGGCGAGCCACGGCTCACCGTAGACCCGTGCGCCGGCGAGCTCACGCTTGTCGCTGTAGGGCTCGGGGGAAGCAGGCGTGGTGTCTGGGGTGTTGGTAGGGGCGGTCTACGCCAAGAGGGAGGGAGAGAAGGAGCGGGGAAGCGTCAGGGCAGCACACGTGTGAGCGTGCTCATTGGAGCTCTCGGGCGGCCATGGTGCGCGTGTGAGCAGGGGTAGGAGAGAGAGAGGGAGGAGGGGGCCGACCAGCTGCCGTGTCCCGGACACCGAGGCGCATCGGCAGGCGCGTGGGGGAGGCCCAAGGTGGCCGGATGTGGCTAGAAGGGGGCGGCTACAGTGCGGGCGCACTGTGGCGCGCTCCAGAGCGTGCAAATGGCCGGCATGCCATTTTTATGCCTTGTGGGTGCGGCCAACCATGTCCAGTAGCTCAAGGGGGGAGTAAAGAAAGGGGAGGGGGCATTGGATGCCATGGATGGCCACTGGGGTGAGGAGGGAGGTGAGGAAGATGGGTACAGGGGCTGTCCAGAGAGAGAAAGAGAGGTTTTCACCCCCCCCCCAACAATTGAGTTTGGGCTAGGAAAGCTTACTGGAGTTAGAATATGACTATAAGGGGCTGTGGTAAAAATTTGAGCTCTCCAAGAATAGTGGAAAGGGTCAAAACAGTGGATTTTGCAAAATGTCAGAAGGTGTTTGATAAAGTTTTGGGCAAGCAAATGAACTCCAATTGCCATGATACTTAACAGGATGGAAAGACACTGAGAAATAGGGTGTGCCACCAAATTTGAGCTTATTTGCAAAAAGTTGCCAATGTAACTTTGGTAAACCCTAGAAATCAGCAGAAATGGACTCGTGTAGATCTAGTTGAGCAAATCACTTCTCCATGATGCACCACTTGGTGTAGTGGCCTCATTTGGGGATTTGCACATGATCACAAAAGATGGGGTCAAGGAGATAAAGTTGGTAGTACAAACTTGTTCAAATTTGGTTCTGGCCAGAGAGGGTTTTGGGGCATTTTGGTGAACCAAAATGACTTTAATTGACATGAGGATTTGCAAGATCATCACAATGTGCATTTGTGACTTGCTAGATTTTTCTTGGATTTTTATGAAAATATTTCCTGTAGAAATATTTCAAATCCTTGAAATGGGCAGAAATGGTTTTGGGAGGTTTTGTCCAATATTTTGAACATGACCATGTGTTGAAACTCTTATATATGGAAAATATATGTCCTCTGAGTTTCCCTAAATTTTCTCAAATATTTTTTAAACATTAAAATAATTTTGACCTATTAAAGACCATTTCTGGCCTTAAGAAAAAGCCTTTAAATAAAATAGGAAAATAGCTTTTAAAATTATATTTTTGTGGTTTATGGGAGTCCTATGTCTAATAGGTCTCAAATATACTTTTTGAAAGATTTTTACTGCCATGAATTAAGTACTTGTGGTGCAAATCTTAATTTAGGGGTTTTTGGAAAACTAATTTTTGAAAATACCTTTTGGCCAAATTATTTTTGTAAGAAAATACTATATTGTACTATACACATGGAATGATCATTGGGCAGAAGTTTGGGGCAAGGAGATGAAGTATAGAAGGTGGAGTTGTGTTGACCTTAAAGAGCACTTGAAAAGCACAGAGAGAAAACCAACTCCAAATAAAACCAAATAATGCAAAAGTTTTTGTTGGTCCAAATATTTCATGCTTTATTAATGCAAATGAAGAGTTACAAAATGCAGGGTGTGATAGACCTACCCCCTTACAAGAATCTCGTCCCCGAGATTCCTAAACTAGGCTTTAAAGAGATGTGGAAACTCGGATCTAAGGTAGTCTTCACGTTCCCAGGTTGCTTCTGCTTCAGTGTGGTTGCTCCGCTGGACCTTGAAGTACTTGATCGTGTGGCTTCAAGTGCGTCGCTCAGCCTCATCCAAAATGCAGATGGGTCTCTCGCGGTAAGTCAAATCGGGCTGAAGGTCAATGGCTTGGTGGTTGACGTCCTTGTAAAGATTAGGCTTGCTTGGGACTTGGAGGCACTTCCGAAGTTGTGACACGTGGAATATGTTGTGCACATCGGATAGTTCAGGTGGTAGTTCCAACTTGTAAGCCACTTCTCCTCGTCGGTTAGTGATCTTGAAGGGGCCGATGAATCTTGGGGCGAGCTTTCCTTAATATCATCCATCAGGGTAGGCTTGACTTCAAGGTTGGCTAAGAATCCTGGTACAACCAGTTCCAACCCGAAGCTTTCAAGTTCTTCATACAAGGCAGGTAGCCTTTCCTTAAGAATAGCATTCAAAGAACAAGCCTTTCTGCTTAATGCATCTGCCACCACATTAGCCTTTCCAGGGTGGTATTGAACACTGAGGTCATAATCCTTGATCAACTCTAGCCACCTTCTTTGCTTCATGTTCAATTCCTTTTGAGTGAAAATATACTTCAGACTTTTGTGATCCGTGTATATCTCACACCGCTTCCCTAGGAGGTAATGTCGCCATGTTTTCAGGGCATGAACTACAGCTGCCAACTCAAGGTCATGAGTAGCATAGTTCTCTTCATGAGGCCGTAGCTGCCTTGAAAGGTAAGCTACGACCCTACCTTCTTGCATCAGAACACCACCCAGTCCGGTTCTTGATGCATCACAACATATCACAAACTCCTTGTGTATATCTGGTGTGGCCAGAACTGGGGCGGTGGTCAATCTCTTCTTCAGCTCCTGGAAGCTTTCTTCACACTTCGGCGTCCATTCAAACTTCTTGTCCTTCTTCAAGAGTTGAGTCATGGGTCGTGCAATGCTTGAGGATCCTTCAACGAACTTGCGGTAATATCCCGCGAGTCCGAGGAAGCTTCTGACTTCCTTCACATTGCTTGGGGATTGCCATTCAGTCACGGCTTCAATCTTAGTGGGATCGACCGACAATCCTTCTTTAGTCAAAACATGACCCAAGAATCCAACTTCGCCCAGCCAAAATTCACACTTGCTGAACTTGGCATACAGTTGGTGCTCTCGAAGCTTGTCTAGGACCATCCTCAAGTGTTGCTCGTGCTCTTCTTCCGTCTTCGAGAAGACGAGAATGTCATCAATGAAGACAACGACAAACTTGTCCAAATATTCCATGAAGACCTTATTCATGAGATACATGAAGTAAGCTGGGGCATTGGTCAATCAAAAGGACATGACCGTGCACTCATACAGGCCATATCTGGTTACAAATGCCGTCTTCAGAATATCTTGGGGTCTGATTTTCAGCTGGTAGTACCCAGATCTGAGATCAATCTTGGAGAACACCCTGGCTCCATTGAGTTGATCAAACAGATCTTCAATCTTCGGGAGTGGATACTTGTTTTTGATTGTAACTTCATTGAGGGAGCGGTAGTCAATGCATAAGTGGATGGTACCGTCCTTCTTTGTCACAAACAGAATAGGTGATCCCCAAGGGGAGGCACTAGGGCGAATAAATCCCTTCCTCAACTGCTCTTCCAGTTGCTTCTTCAATTCTACTAACTCTTCCGATCCCATTCTATAAGGCTTCTTATAGATGGGTCCTGCTCCGGGTATGAGCTCGATGATGAACTCAATGTCTCGGTTAGGAGGCATTCCCGGTAGCTCATCAGGAAAGACATCGGGGTACTCGCATACCACTGGCACTTGCTCCAGTCGAACTTCTGACAGAGAGTTGACTTGGGGGGCCTGAGCAGACGAGGGGTTGGAGGCATATCTAACTTCGACTCCTTGGTCATTGGTCACGGTGACAGTTCGGTTGACACAATCTAACAAGCCTTGGTGCTTGATGAGCCAATCCATTCCTAAGATCACATCCAAGCCTTGCGATCTTAAGATGATAAGGTCTACTAGGAAGTCTACCCCATTAATGACAATCCCGACTCCTTTACATCCTATCTTGGCTCTCATCTCTGCTCCGGGGGTTTGTACCACCATGGGGTTATTCAGGGGTGTAGGGGTCATGCCACTTTTTAATGCAAACTTTTGGGTGGCAAATGAATGCGTGGCTCCAGAATCGAACAAGACAGTTGCAGGTGTTGAATTGACAAGGAACATACCCAGCACGACGTCCGGGTCTTCCTGGGCTTCTTCTGCAGTGACATGATTCACACGACCCCTGCCGTTGTTGGGCAGGTTGCGGGGAGCTTGGTTCCTTGGTGGCATTCCACGACCTTGTCCTGGGTTCTGCACGTTGGGGTGCGGTGCATCGGGCTTCTTGTTGGGGCAATACTTGGAGTAGTGTCCTGCCTGACCACATCCGAAGCAAGTGACTTGATTGGGGTTGCTGCTCTTGCCGGCATTGTTATTGGGGTTGATGTAAGCTGGCCTGGGGTTGGAATTCTGCTGAGGTGGATAGTTGGTGCGGGGTGTAGGAGCTCTTGGCTGCTGATAGGTTGGCTTGACCGGGGCTGGCTGCCATGGGCGAGGCTTCTGGTTGTTGGAGCTACCCTTGCTGATCATCTTGCGCTTATGGGTGTCATCCAAAGCGCGTCGCTTGGATTCAAGCATGAGTGCCTTGTTCACCAGATCAGGAAAGGTCGGGCAGTCACACACAACAAGCGAGTACTGCAGAGTCTGGTTAAGGCCTTCCATGAAGCGCTCCCTTTTGGCAGCATCAGTGCTGACATCTTCAGGGGCATACCTTGAGAGAACACTGAACTTCTGCATGTACTCCTTGACAGTGTCGCTACCTTGCTTCAGGGCTCAGAACTCACGCTTCTTGATGGCCATGATTCCGGAAGGAATGTGGGCCTTGCGGAATTCTGCCTTGAATTTGCTCCAAGTGATGTTTTGCTCAGCATGCATGGCCTTGAATCCATCCCACCAAGCTCTAGCAGTTCCCCCGAGACAGTGAGCAGCATAAGCCACCTTCTCACGGTCCTCAGTGCATCTGACTAGTTCCAGCAGATCCTCAATGGTGCGGACCCAGTCGTCTGCATCCAGGGGTTTAGCAGTCTCGATGAAGGTGGGTGGTGCATGCTTCTTGAACTCCACCAGTGTGGAACATGCATTGCCGTTTCCCGCCGGCTGGCGGTTGACAGCTTGAGCGATAATCTGGAGGGCTGCAGTGTTTGCTTGGCGTTCTTCTCGGAAGGCTTGGAGAAGCTGATCCATGTCCATGCTCGGAGGTGGTGGTGGTGGTGGAACTTGTCCTTTGGTTTGGTCCTGACTGGCTCCTTCTCCGGCTTCTGGCTGCTGGGTAGAGGTACCAGTACGAGTTACAACAGGCATCCTGTCGGAGCGGTCAAGGTCTCATGATTGGGAAAGATGGGGAAGCAACATAAATGGGACGCCTAGTAAGGGGGTTGGTATGACACTAGTTGTTTTCATGCAAGGGCCAAAAAGGGCCAAACACATTCATTAAAATCCAAATGGGTGATGTAGTCGCTTACAAGTTCCCGAGGGAAAGTGCGACGTCCATCAAACACATCGAAAGCAAACACAATACTACATGGTTACATATGAACCATTACAAGGACTCAACTTCGCATAGGGGCTACACGACCTATCCTACCTTAGTGGTTACTAACGGGCATATCCGGGCTGCGAAATGATGCCTAAGTGGTGGAATGCTCGGTTGTGTAGTCTGGCTCTTCTGGGTCTTCCTCCTCGTCATCGGCGGCCTGACTTTCTTCTTCACTTGAAGGGGTGGGGGAGTGGAGGAGCTCAACACGGCGTTGCTTCGCCGGTGGTGCGAAGAGCTTGCGGTATTCCTTTGCGCTCATGCGGTGTTGCTGTGGTGGTTCTCCATCCTTCGGGGGTCTTCCGCCTCTGTATGCGATTGCGGGTTGTCCAGGGGGAGCACCTTCCTTCTTGATTCTATCCTTCTTCCCTTGTGCTTGAAGAAGAAGTGCCTTGGTCTCATGAAATTCCTTTCGGAGTTCCACCGATTCAGAGGCCAAGCGTTGTGCCAAACTATCGGCACAAAGGCTGAAGTAGGTCTGGAATCAGAGTGGAAGTCCTTCTTCTAACGGTGGAGCTGGTGCATTGCTCTCATCCTCACCTTCCTTCCGATAAGGCAAGAAACGGGTTGCCAACTCATCTACCATCTCTGGAAGAAGGTCTCGGAGGCGGGTGAGTGCCTTGAGGGTTGCCGTCTCGATGGCAAGGACTAGTGTTGCCATCTGGGGTCCCTCAAAGAACCAGCTTGTTGGGGAGTTATTGGCCTTCACGATCACTTCCACTTGATACTCCGTCTTGGTGTCATTTATCCAATGCTCGTGGTAGGTGTAAATGGGGGCTCGGTGGTACTGGCACTTCTTGAGGCTATCCTCGAGAAGCACGGGGAATCCTGTGGTCAGGAAGTCTTCAGGTACGGCAGTCATCTACAAGGGTTGAATGGGAGAGGTTAATAAGGGAATTATATCTTGGGTGGGTAAGCTTTAGAAAAGAAGAGGAGTTTAGATGGTCTCAAGCTAACTAACGCCCATGCTAACTAAGGCTTCCTACAGTCAGGATGGCTCTGATACCAGCTCTGTGGGGACCCCGACTCATAAGCCGTGATCACCGAATGCACGTGTACAGTGATCCCAGAAATCAATGCTCACTGAACACACAGAAGCTGAATAACAAGAGTCTTACATCCATACATATCGTCTTACACAAATTATGACCATTATAGTCAAGTCTTACATAGATAAAGCCTTAAGGGCTGAACATCAAATGAAACACCAGCAGCGGAATTCTTCGTCGATAAGTAGAACCCATGCCATCTGCCTTAACCCTACAGGCATTCTGACTGGGAAACGTCCTAGTTTGCATGTTCGTCTTCAAGGAATTCTTCTTCGAACTCCTGTTCTTCCATGCCTGGCCAATTAAATAACCAGTGGCAAGCCAATGAGTACTTTGAATGTACTCGCAAGCAACCCATGTTTTGGTTCAAGGTACAACAATGCATGATATAGGTAAATTTTGCGGAAAGCTAGTTTTTGAGTGCAATGACATGTTCAACAACTCGTAAGACATGCATCAGGAGGATTCAAGTAACCATAAGGACAGGTTACAGATATCAACATAGATAGAGTGGGCACCAACCCAACTCAATCATGTCAAGCCCTTTGACTTGACCCAAGTAGTGGTATCATCATAAAAGGAGTGGGCACCAACCCAACTCAATCATGTCAAGTCCTTTGACTTGACCCGAGTAGTTCTTCCCACACACACTGGTTAAAAACAAGTGGACATAGCCCAAGAGCGGTTACCCAACTGTCCTTGACCGTTGACACGGCTATTCGAATAGTTTTACACTCTGTAGAGGTTGCACACTTTACCCACAAGATCCAGGGAATTTCCGTGTCATCCACGACCCGCGGTACCTCAAGTACTCGGGGTAAGAACCCGATCACTATCTTTCCCTAGACGACACTAACAAGGAGTCCACCCGTTGTTCCGTATCCTCACGATGTACATCATACGAGACTCACTCAAGATTGTAACATCCGAGAGGGGGACACAACGGTGTATCCGGTGCCCTGTGAAAACAGTCATGGCCGCCCTACCTGGCACGACCCCGTCCCGAGAGAGCGCACCAACAACTCTCCCGTCACTAGTAATGCGGGCTCCAAGCTAGTATCGGCCTAGGTAATCAATAATGCCCTTTCCCATACAAGGGTAGAGTGGTTGCGCATGTAAGGTTGGAATAACGGTCGCAACTTAAACCAATCCGTTTTTGAAAGCAACTTACACACACTTGCCTCGATACACCACTTCGTCATCAAGTGGCTGTCCAACTCATCATCTCCCTCGGGCATAAGTGGCACCTGACGGGGTTTTCGAAAAGTCCTTTGAAAATACTTTGCCTCATCACTATGCATATTCCCGTCCCTTTTTGCGTAGCAACTACTTAGCATCCTATCTACTCCCACCGGCATAACCCTCATAAGAAGGTAAGGTCATGCACAATGCAGGTATCAATGAGGAAGTAACAAAGGCAATCCACCAAAGTGGTTACCCTCTCATCATGATTTCCGAAGCAACACTGATAAAGTGCTATATGACATGCATAAGAAGGGTTTCATAGACATGTTCAAAGGGTTGCTTGCCTGGTTCAACAAGGTCTTCTGGGTCTTCAAAGTCTTCTGGTCCAACTCCTTCGTCAGCAACGCAATCTATCGTCGCAAAATAATAACGGGAAAATAAGGCAATAATAAAACAGAAAAACCAAAGTGCTCAGAAAAATGTCAACTCATTTTTATAAAATACTAGGTGGAAATCTAAGAAGGGGAAAATTCCTAGTTTTGGATTTGGAGTTATACAAGAGGGGATATGGATTTTCAAACAGAGATTAAACTGCTCAAATTTGAATTTAAATTTGAACAGTACATAAAAGTTGGTTGGATTTGAGTGAAAGTGGCACCATTAAATAGGTGGGATTTTTAGAAAAATATGGGAGTTGGAATTATTGCATTTGGATTATTATTTAATCCTATGGAATTTTTGGAAAAGGAGACAAAAAGGAAAAAGAAAAAGGCCCTGTGCCAGCTGGGCCAGAACAGCCGCAGGGCAGCAGGCCCAGCCAGCGAGGCGGCCCAGCGCGCTGGTGCACGCACGCGCCAGGTTCAAACCTGACGGGCGGGGCCGAGGCGTCAGGGCAAGAGGCTGACGGACGGGCCCCACGGCCGTCGTCGTCAACCCTAGGCCAGAGGGGACGGCGAGCTCACCGGCGACGGCGTAGGCCACGGCGAAGTCGGGCGAGGGCATGGCTGGACTCAGCGCTGCGTCGCCGATCGGGTGGAGGTGGCGGGCGTCACCGGAGCTGCCTGGTTCGCCGGCGACGAGGTCTCGCGGCGGAGAAGCTTCGGGCATCGATGGCTCCGGCCGTTTCCGGTGGCTACAGAGAGGGGAAACGAGGGAGGAATGATCAGTGGGCTCTCGTGGTTCAAGATCGAGTGAGAGCGGGGGCGGGGAGAGCCCGTACCTCTGGATCGACGGCGACCGGAGGCCGCAGAGCTCGAGCTCGATCTCGAGCTCGGGTGCTCCTGGAGGAGAGTGCAGGGCACAGGGGGCCTTTTTGGAGCAGGCGAGGTCGAGTGGTGGCGATCGGGAGGCTCGGGGAGGCCCTTATATAGGCGGGCCACAGCTCACCGTAGACCCGTGCGCCGGCGAGTTCACGCTCGTCGCTGCAGGGCTCGGGGGAAGCAGGCGTGGTGTCTGGGGTGTTGGTAGGGGCGGTCTACGCCAAGAGGGAGGGAGAGAAGGAGCGGGGAAGCGTCAGGGCAGAGCGCGTGTGAGCGTGCTCATTGGAGCTCTCGGGCGGCCATGGTGCGCGTGTGAGCAGGGGCAGGAGAGAGAGAGGGAGGAGGGGGCTGACCAGCTCCCGGACGCCGAGGTGCATCGGCAGGCGCGCGGGGGAGGCCCAAGGTGGCCGGATGTGGCTGGAAGGGGGCGGCTACAGTGCGGGGGCGCACTGTAGCGCGCTCCAGAGCATGCAAATGGCCGGCATGACATTTTTATGCCTTGTGGGTGCGGCCAACCATGTCCAGTAGCTCAAGGGAGAAGTAAAGAAAGGGGAGGGGGCATTGGATGCCATGGATGGCCACTGGGGTGAGGAGGGAGGTGAGGAAGATGGGTACAGGGGCTATCCGGAGAGAGAAAGAGAGGTTTTCAACCCCCCCCCCCCCCAACAATTGAGTTTGGGCTAGGAAAGCTTACTGGAGTTAGAATATGACTATAAGGGGCTGTGGTAAAAATTTGAGCTCTCCAAGAATAGTGGAAAGGGTCAAAACAGTGGATTTTGCAAAATGTCAGAAGGTGTTTGATAAAGTTTTGGGCAAGCAAATGAACTCCAATTGCCATGATACTTAACAGGATGGAAAGACACTTAGAAATAGGGTGTGCCACCAAATTTGAGCTTATTTGGAAAAAGTTGCCAATGTAACTTTGGTAAACCCTAGAAATCAGCAGAAATGGACTTGTGTAGATCTAGTTGAGAAAATCACTTCTCCATGATGCACCACTTGGTGTAGTGGCCTCATTTGGGGATTTTCACATTCTCACAAAAGATGGGGTCAAGGAGAGAAAGTTGGTAGTACAAACTTGTTCAAATTTGGTTCTGGCCAGAGAGGGTTTTGGGGCATTTTGGTGCACCAAAATGACTTTAATTGACATGAGGATTTGCAAGATCATCACAATATGCATTTGTGACTTGCTGGATTTTTCTTGGATTTTTATGAAAATATTTCCTGTAGAAATATTTCAAATCCTTGAAATGGGCAGAAATGGTTTTGTGTGGTTTTGTCCAATACTTTGAACATGACCATGTGTTGAAACTCTTATATATGGAACATATATGTCCACTGAGTTTCCCTAAATTTTCTCAAATATTTTTGAAACATTAAAATAATTTTAACCTATTAAAGACCATTTCTGGCCTTAAGAAAAAGCCTTTAAATAAAATAGGAAAATATCTTTAAAATTATATTTTTGTGGTTTATGGGAGTCCTATGTCTAATAGGTCTCAAATATACTTTTTGAAAGATTTTTACTGCCCTGAATTAAGTACTTGTAGTGCAAATCTTAATTCAGGGGTTTTTGGAAAACTAATTTTTGAAAATACCTTTTGGCCAAATTATTTTTGTAAGAAAATACTATATTGTACTATACACATGGCATGATCATTGGGCAGAAGTTTGGGGCAAGGAGATGAAGTATAGAAGGTGGAGTTGTGTTGACCTTAAAGAGCACTTGAAAAGCACAGAGAGAAAACCAACTCCAAATAAAACCAAATAATGCAAAAGTTTTTGTTGGTCCAAATATTTCATGCTTTATTAATGCAAATGAAGAGTTACAAAATGCAGGGTGTGACAGCCTGCCAAAGGCTCTGGTGGTGATGCCGTCTTGGGATCCACGGTGACCTCGGTCCTGCCATCCTGTTGGTCTTGGTCTTGTTGCAATGATATGAAAACCTTTGCCTAATGCCTCGGGACACCTCGCCCGCGCTTGCCTCTTTAGCACCAAAGAGGAAACAAGGACATTATGCGCGCTGGCGCCCGCCTGGCTCCGGTCGTCATGACTTGTGTCACAGGAGCCTCGCGAGGTGTCCCTTCCTTTGATCTCTCCGCCCTCGCGAGCCAGCCTGGTGAAGCCTCCCCCGAGGAGTTCTTGCGTTGTCCGCCTCGCGAGGCTTGGCCCCTCGCGAGGGTCTTCAGTGTTTGGTAGTGAAGATGGGTTGTACATGGCCGCTGGTGGAGCCACCCTGCGGGCCACAGGTAGGCAAGTCTGGGGACCCCCATTCCTAGAACGCCGACAGTAGCCCCCGGTCCCAAGGCGCGCTCGGACTTGGCTTCGAGGCGAAGCCAAAGGGCAAGTGCAGAGAGTCGCGGGCCCCAATAGCCTACGGCCATGGTTGGCGCGTGGCGACTAATTGGACGTGGGCGTCTCCGCTTTCCCACGCTGCCTCGACAACTGCCCGTCTGACAAAAGGCCGGTGCGGGCAACACTTACCTTCATTGCTTTCCTTCGTCTTGCTCCAGATCCCCTCTCTTGCGTCTTTCTTCCGAAATCTCCAGACCTGCTTCAATCCCCTTCCGAGATTACGACCAATGGCGCCCCGAAAGGCCAAGGCTGCTTCGCCGCCTGCCTGGTACGAGCCGTCTCTCGACGCGCCCAATGTCTCAGAGAAGAACCTCGCCGCCACGCGCCTGCTGAATGTAGGGGAAAACAACAAGAAGGGGAAGACCGAGCTCCGAGCTGGCTCCACCGCGCCGGAGGCTTCAAAGAGCTCCTTCTACCCCTTCTTCATGAGCAGTGTTGTCGAGGGCCTGGTTCCCCCCTTCTCCGACTTCTTCTACTCAGTCCTCCAACATCACAGGTTGCAGGCCCTCCATCTCCATCCCAACTCCGTTCTTCTCTTGTCGATCTCTGACTTTTACTATGAGGCGTATGTCGGGGTGATGTCGTGCGTGGCACTGCTGCACCACTTCTTCTTCCTCCGAATCAACAACGGCCACACCACGGCGTGCGCCAACTTCATCGCGGCCGACAAGGCTAATGCGATCTCGAAGGCGGGAAAGAAGGCCGATGGCTTCAGGAGCAAGTGGGTCATGATGGATGCCAAGTGTGTCCACCCGCGGTTGAAGCTGCCGATGGAGCTGCCCCAATCTGACGAGGGGTGGTCCCGCGTGAAGCTTACTGATGACCGGGCGAAGTCGGTGCTGGAGAAGATGACCACCGACTTGAGTCGGGCAGCGCGAAGGCGGGGAAGCTTACGGAGGCCATGCTCCTGAGGGAATTCCTTGTGCTGCGGGTGGCTCCTCTCAAGGCGCGCTCGCGCCCCTTGTGGACACTCGGGGATGGAGAAGACAAGCTTCGCTTCAGCCCAGACGTCTTGTCTGAAGAGGAGCTGGTTGTGGCTCTCTGCCTCCTGGCCGGGGACGACCAGGAATATCCGCCGAATGCCCACAATCCCTTGTTCCTTCAGAAAGACGGGGCGCAGGTCGTGGCCGCCATGCCCACCTTTGACGGGCGCGGCCTGGTGCCGCCGGCGCCCCTTGTGGTCCCGGTACCGACGGCGACGGTGGACGTGTCTTCTGGCGATTCCTGCATAAAGGGGGAA
This sequence comes from Triticum urartu, assembly GCF_056163025.1. Lineage (NCBI taxonomy): Eukaryota > Viridiplantae > Streptophyta > Magnoliopsida > Poales > Poaceae > Triticum > Triticum urartu. Next base: position 283,397,044 of record NC_141875.1, on the reverse strand, counting down.
GAGGAGAAGGATGAGGAGCATGACTCGGATGTGAACCCCGAGTGGATGGGGGAGACCTCCCCGTTGCGCCAGGCCGACATCCTCCGCATACTGCCTGATGACGATGGCGAGGATGCTGTCTTCCCGGAGAGAGAGGAGCGACCCGTGGTTCCAACAAGTGGGAGGTCGGCGCTGATCTCCCGGGACAACGCTCCTGCCCCGACACCGCTTGGATCTGCTTCCGGTCCATCTGTTGCCCCTGCTTCTGCTCCTGGAGCCCGCACGCATCCGCCTCTGGTTGCGAGGCTCTCCGGCTTCAAGTTTATGAAGCAGAGGGACTATGCCGTGATTGACCAGTAAGTGTTCTTGTCCTGCCTTGTCTTGCTTCTGATGTTCTTCCTTGACTGTTCTTCCTTGTGCAACCAGGCCAACGCCCGCGGCGATGAGGAGAAAGGGGGACGAGGTGGTACTGCTCGAGCCCAGATCGCCTCCTGCGGCCTATACACATAGCCTATACCATACCAATGCGTCTCCCTTCAAAGATAAAGGGAAGACCTTCTTCTTAGCAACATCATCGGGTATACCTGCAAGCTTAAATAATCCACAAACTTCATCCACATATATTATGTGCTCATCAGGATGCTTTGTTCCATCTCCTGTAAAAGGGTCAGCTAGCAGTTTTTCCATCATACTCGAAGGAAATTCAAAAGGAGTTCCATTTTCAATAGGTTCAGTAGGTTGAGGAGCAACTCTTTTCTCTACTGGACGGGGTGAAGATACCCCGAAGAAGCCCCTCAGAGAATTACTTTCCGTAGTAACAAGTGACAATAAATTTCAGCACACTATATAAATTTTTCCTTACCAAATTCCACCTACCAAAGGTGCTACACTCCCCGGCAACAGCGCCAGAAAAGAGTCTTGATGACCCACAAGTAGAGGGGATCTATCATAGTCCTTTGGATAAGTAAGAGTGTCGAACCCAATGAGGAGCAGAAGGAAATGATAAGCGGTTTTCAGCAAGGTATTCTCTGCAAGTACTGAAATAAGTGGTAACAGATAGTTTTGTGATACGATAAATTGTAACGAGCAACAAGTAACAAAAGTAAATAAAGTGCAACAAGGTGGCCCAATCCTTTTGTAGCAAAGGAAAAGCCAGAACAAACTCTTATAATAGGAAAAGTGCTCCCGAGGACACATGGGAATATCGTTAAGCTAGTTTTCATCATGTTCATATGATTGGCGTTCGATACTTTGATAATTTGATATGTGGGGGGACCGGTGCTTGGGTGCTGTTATTACTTGAACAAGCCTCCCACTTATGATTAACCTCTATTGCAAGCATCCGCAACTACAACAAAAGTATTAAGGTAAACCTAACCATAGCATGAAACATGTGGATCCAAATCAGCCCCTTACGAAGCAACGCATAAACTAGGGTTAAAGCTTCTGTCACTCTAGCAACCCATCATCTACTTATTACTTCTCAATGCCTTCCTCTAGGCCCAAATACAGGTGAAGTGTTATGTAGTCGACGTTCACATAACACCACTAGAGGCTAGACAACATACATCTCATCAAAATATCAAACAAATACCAAATTCACATGACTACTCATAGCAAGACTTCTCCCTTCTCCTCAGGAACGAACGTAATTACTCACAAAGCATATTCATGTTCATAATCAGAGGGGTAATAATATGCATATAGGATCTGAACATATGATCTTCCACCAATGAAACCAACTAGCATCAACTACAAGGAGTAATCAACACTACTGGCAACCTACTAGCACCAATCCCGGACTTTGAGACAAGAATTGGATACAAGAGATGAACTAGGGTTTGGAGATGAGATGGTGCTGGTGAAGATGTTGATGGAGATTGCCCTCTCCCGATGAGAGGAGCGTTGGTGATGACGATGGTGAAGATTTCCCCCTCCGGGAGGGAAGTATCCCCAGCAGAACAGCTCTGCCGGAGCTCTAGATTGGATCCGCCAAGGTTCCGCCTTGTGGCGGCGGAGTCTCATCCCGAAAAGTTCCTTTTTATTTTTTTCTCATCGAAATAATTCATATAGGAGAAGATGGGCGTCGGAGAGCCACCAGGGGGCCCACGAGGTAGGGGGCGCGCCCTGGGGGGCACCCCCCACCCTCGTGAGAAGGGTGTGGGCCCCCTGGCCTTCATCTTTTGCGAGGATTTTTCTTTATTTATTCTATGACGTTCCGTGGAGTGTCAGGACTTTTCGAGTTGCGCAGAATAGGTCTCTAATATTTGCTCCTTTTCCAGCCCAGAATTCCAGCTGTCGGTATTCTCCCTCCTTGGGTAAACCTTGTAAAATAAGAGAGAATAGCCATAAGTATTGTGACATAAAGTGAAATAACAGTCCATAATGCAATAAATATCGATATAAAAGCATAATGCAAAATGGATGTATCAACTCCCCCAAGCTTAGACCTCGCTTGTCCTCAAGCGAAAAGCCGATAACAATAAATATGTCCTCATGTTTCGTGGTAGAGACGTCAATAAAAATAAAATACGGACATGAAGGCATCATGATTATTCTCATAATAGCAACTTATATAGATTTTGTCATATGATTACTTATGTTCAAGTGATGATCTATTCACAATGCAAAAGTATAAATCATAAACCTTATTGGGCTCCGACAAACTATAATCTCAGTCATTGAAGCAATTGCAATTTATCATAACATCGGAAAGAGTCTATGTGAGATCTAAAAAGCAAGTCCACATACTCAATTATCATTTAGTCCTCCATAATTGCTAACACTCACGCAATACTTGTGGTTAGAGAGTTTTAATCGGGCACAGAGAAAGATAGGGGCTTATAGTTTTGCCCCACAACCCTTTACCTCAAGGGTAATGTCAACAATAATGGTTCATGCTCCCCTACATCTATTTAGATATATATATATATATATATATATATATATATATATATATCATGTTCTTTCCAACATGCTGAGCTTGCCAAAGGATAAAATGAAAAAGGAAAGGTGAAGATCACCATGACTCTTGCATAAGGTAGAAGATAATAATAAAGGATAGGCCCTTCGCAGAGGGAAGCAGAGGTTGCCATGCGCTTTTATTGTTGCATGCATAAAATCTCAATGCGAAAGAACGTCACTTTATATTGCCCCTTGTGATATGAACCTTTATTATGCAGTCTGTCGCTTTTATTACTTCCACATCACAAGATCGTATAAAGCTTATTTCTCCCACACCAATCAATTATACATATTTAGAGCAATTTTTATCACTTTCCACCGATGACAACTTACTTGAAGGATCTTACTCAATCCATAGGTAGATATGGTGGACTCTCATGGCAAAACTGGTTTAGGGATTTTGGAAGCACAAGTAGTATTTCTACTTGGTGCTGAGAATTTGCCTAGCATGAGGGGGAAAGGCAAGCTCAACAAGTTAGAGGAACCATGACAACATACTTTATCTCAGATATAAGAAAGACATAACTCATTACGTTGTCTTCCTGGTCCAACATCAACTCTTTAGCATGTCATATTCTAATGAGTGCTCCCAATTATAAAAGATGTCAATGATAATATATCTATATGTGAAAACCTCTCTTTCCTTATTACTTCCTATTAATTGCAACAATGACCAAAGTTATGTCTGCCAACTCCCAACAACTTTTAATCATTATAATCTTTCTATGTGAAATCATTACTCTCAATAAGATCAATATGAACTTTTTGTTTCTTTTTATTCTTCTTCTCTTTTCTTTTATTCACCCATGATCATGCCAAAATAATCAAGCCCTTGACTCAACACTAATCTTTATTATATATAGCTCACGGACTCGATTACATAGAGAGAACATAAAGCAAACTCAAAACTAGATCATGCCATAAACTTCATTCTACTAGATCAAGATACTACTAATAGGATCGAACTAAGAAAAACGATAAAGATACGAGTTGTGATTGTGATACGATACCGGGGCACCTCCCCCAAGCTTGGCAGTTGCCAAGGGGAGTGCCCATACCCATGTGATTATATCTCCTTTGTTGGTGAAGAAGGTGGTGGTGACGGATAATCGCACATCGAGCGTAAGAGGTCCTCCAGCTTGCGGATAATGGCCTTGAGTGCGATAATATGCTCCTTCAACAAAATATTTTCTTGTGTGAGATACTTGTTTTGTATATGAGCTAACTCAAGCATCTTGAAAGCTTCGATCTCAGTTGGGGTAAGAAGGTTATGATCAAGTTGAAGGATGTCTTTTGCTGCTGGAGCTTGATCCTCCGTGGCCTTCTTGATCCTTTCATCCTTGTTGACCCTTGTGGGTTCTTCCCTCTTCAGATCTATCTTCATTAGCCAAGCATCGTTGTCACCATTGTTGGAAGAGGGAGACGACATGATGCCTAGCCTGGAAAACCCTGACAGAAAACAACTCGAAACAAGAACAGAGGAGGTTTGCGTGATACGGTAGTCAAAACCTTCAGGTTGTTATATAATGAATTTTTACCGACCAAAATATGTAACGTGCAAGAAAACAGAGTCCTGAAGGCACACGAGGTGCTCACGAGGTAGGGGGCGCGCCCAGAGGGTAGGGCGCGCCCACCACCCTCTTGGGGCCCTCTTGTCCTTCCCGGACTACTACTTATTTTTCTATTTTTCTAAATATTCCAAAACGGAGAAATATTGCCTTAAAATTGTTTTGGAGTCGGTTTACTTACCATACCATATACCTATTCCTTTTCGGAGTCTGAAACATTCCAGAAAGTGTCCCTTATGTATTCCTCCAGGGTTATGGTTTCAATAATTTTGGTTTCAACATTTATGGGATTACCTGAGATATAATGTTTGATTCTTTGACCGCTTACCACCTTCAGATTTGTGCCCTCAAAGTTGTTGATTTTTATGGCACCAGAACGATAGACCTCCTCGATAATATAGGCACCTTCCCATTTAGAGAGAAGTTTTCCTGCAAAAAATCTTAAACGAGAGTTGTATAGCAATGCATAATCACCTACATTAAACTCACGCTTTTGTATCCTCTTGTCATGCCATCTTTTAACTTTTTCTTTAAACAACTTGGCATTTTCATAAGCTTGGGTTCTCCATTCATCAAGTGAGCTAATATCAAATAACCTCTTCTCATCAGCAAGTTTAAAATCATAGTTAAGCTCGTTAACAGCCCAATATGTCTTATGTTCTAGTTCGAGAGGTAAGTGACATGCTTTTCCATAAACCATCTTATACGGAGACATACCCATAGGATTTTTGTATGCAGTTCTATATGCCCATAATGCATCATCAAGTTCCGTAGACCAATTATTTCTAGACCTATTAATGGTATTTTGCAAAATTAATTTGAGCTCTCTATTGCTCAACTGTACTTGACCACTAGACTGTGGGTGATAAGGAGATGCAATTCTATGGTTAATATCATATTTCGCAAGCATTTTATGGAAAGCACCATGAATAAAGTGTGAACCACCATCAGTCATTAAATATCTAGGGACTCGAAACCTCAGAAAAATAACTTCTTTTAAGCATTTTAATAGAAGTGTTATGATCAGCACTACTAGTTGGAATAGCTTCTACCCACTCAGTAACGTAATCAACAGCAACTAGAATATGTGTGTATCCATTAGAGGCAGGAAAAGGTCCCATATAATCAAAGCCCCAAACATCAAACGGTTCAATAACAAGTGAATAATTCATAGGAATATCTTGACATCTACTAATATTACCAATTCTTTGACATTCATCACAAGACAAGACAAACTTACGGGCATCCTTGAAGAGAGTAGGCCAATAAAAACCAGATTGCAATACCTTATGTGCAGTTCTATGTCCAGCGTGGTGTCCTCCATAAGTTTCGGAGTGGCACTTGTGTAGGATCTGTTCCTGTTCATGCTCAGGTACACAACGTCTAATAACACCATCTACTCCTTTACAAAGATGCTGGTCATCCCAAAAGTAATGCCTCAAGTCATAGAAAAACTTTTTCTTTTGCTGTTATGTGAAGCTAGGTGGTATAAACTTAGCAACAATATAATTAGCATAATCAGCATACCATGGAGTACTACGAGAAGTACTTATAACATTTAATTGTTCATCAGGAAAGTCCTCATTAATAGGTAGTGGGTCATCAAGAACATTCTCTAACCTAGACAAGTTGTCTGCAACGGGGTTCTCAGCTCCCTTTCTATCAACAATATGCAAATAAAATTCTTGTAGCAAGAGAACCCACCTAATAAGTCTAGGTTTAGCATCTTTCTTTTCCATAAGGTATTTAATAGCAACATGATCAGTGTGAATAGTTACTTTAGAATCAACAATATAAGGTCTGAACTTATCACAAGCAAATACAACTGCTAAAAGCTCTTTTTCAGTAGTAGCATAATTTCTTTGAGCATTGTCTAGAGTCTTACTAGCATAATGAACAACATTTAATTTCTTATCAACTATTTGCCCTAGAACAGCACCTACAGCATAATCACTAGCATCACACATAATTTCAAAGGGTAAATTCCAATCAGGTGGCTGAACAACAGGTGCAGAGACTAATGCTTTCTTAAGTGTTTCAAATGCTTCTACACACTCATCATCGAAGACAAATGGTATATCTTTTTGCAATAAATTAGTCAGAGGCCGCAAATTTTTTGAGAAGTCCTCAATGAACCTCCTGTAAAATCCGGCGTGACCAAGGAAACTTCTTATACCTTTGATGTCCTTGGGACATGGCATCTTTTCAATAGCATCAACCTTGGCCTTATCAACTTCAATACCTCTTTGAGAAACTTTATGCCCCAAGACAATTCCTTCATTAACCATAAAGTGGCACTTTTCCCAATTCAAGACAAGATTAGTTTCTTCACATCTCTGCAAAACTTGATAAAGATTGCTCAAGCAATCATCAAAAGAGGAACCATAGACGGAAAAGTCGTCCATGAAAACCTCACAAATCTTTTCACAAAAGTCAGAGAATATAGCCATCATGCATCTTTGAAAGGTAGCAGGTGCGTTACATAAACCAAAAGGCATACGTCTATAAGCAAAAGTACCAAAAGGGCATGTAAAAGTATTCTTCGATTGATCTCTAGCCGACACAGGTATTTGAGAGAAACCAGAATAACCATCTAGAAAGCAATAGTGTGTATGTTTGCATAATCTTTCTAGCATTTGATCAATAAAAGGTAAGGGGTAATGATCTTTCGTAGTAGCTTTATTTAATTTGCGGAAATCAATTACCATCCTGTAACCTATGATAATTCTTTGTGGAATCAATTCATCTTTATCATTAGGAACAACAGTAATACCTCCCTTTTTAGGGACACAATGGACATGACTTACCCACTCACTATCAGCAACGGGATAGATTATACCTGCCTCCAGAAGCTTGAGTATTTCTTTTCTTACCACTTCTTTCATTTTAGGATTTAGACGTCGTTGAGGATCACGAACTGGTTTGGCATTTGCTTCCAAATTTATTTTATGTTGACATAGAGTGGGACTAATGCCCTTAAGATCTTCAAGAGTATATCCAATAGCAGCACGATGCTTCTTCAGAGTTTTCAATAATCTTTCTTCTTCATGCTCTGAAAGGTTAGCACTAATAATAACAGGATATATCTTGTTTTCATCAAGATAAGCATATTTAAGATTATCAGGTAAAGGTTTAAGCTCAAACACGGGATCACCCTTGGGTGGAGGAGGATCCCCTAAAATTTCAACAGGCAAGTTGTGATGTAGAATAGGTTCCTGTTTAAAGAATACTTCATCTATTTCCCTTCTTTCATTCATGAACATATCATTTTCATGGTCTAGCAAATAGTGTTCTCAAGGATCACTAGGAGGTACGGCAATAGAAGCAAGACCAATAATTTCTTACTAGGTAATTCTTCCTCACGATGTTGTTTACTAAATTTAGAGAAATTAAACTCATGAACCATATCATCCAAGCTAACAGTAACAACATTCTTTGTGCAATCTATGGTAGCATTGACAGTATTTAAGAAGGGTCTACCAAATATAATGCGACAAAATCTATCTTGTGGGGAACCAAGAACAAGAAAATCAGCAGGATATTTAGTTTTCCCACACAAGACTTCAACATCTCTAACAATTCCCATTGGTGCAATAGTATCTCTATTAGCAAGTTTAATAGTAACATCGATACCTTCTAACTCAGCAGGTGCAATCTCATTCTTAATTTCTTCATATAAGTCAGTAGGTATTACACTAGCACAAGCACCCATATCACATAAGCCATGATAACAATGATCTCCTATTTTAACAGAAATAACAGGCACGCCTACCACATGTCTATGTTTATCTTTATCACAAGGTTTAGCTAGCAGTTTCACCTTCGAACTGAATAGCATGCCCATCAATATTATCAGACAAGAGATCTTTAACAATAGCAATATTAGGTTCTATTTTAACTTGCTCAGGAGGTGTATAAGTTCTAATATTGCTTTTACGAACAACAGTTGAAGCTTTAGCATGATCCTTTACTCTAACAGGGAAAGGTGGTTTCTCAACATATGAAGTAGGAACAATAGGATCATTATAAGTGACAGTCTTTTCTTCAACTTTAATAGGTGCAGCTACTTTTACTTCTATGGGAGGATGATATTTAAACCACTTATCCTTAGGGAGATCAACATAAGTAGCAAAAGATTCACAGAAAGAAACTACTATCTCAGAGTCAAGTCCATATTTAGTGCTAAACTTACAGAAAATATCGGTGTCCATAAAAGATTTAATACAATAAAACATAGGTGTCATACCTGACTCCTTACCTTCATCGAGGTCCCAATCTTCAGAGTTGCGTTTAATTCTATCCAATAAATTCCATCTGAATTTAATAGTCTTCATCATAAAAGAGCCAGCACAAGAAGTATCGAGCATGGTGTGATTGTTTTCAGAAAGCCGAGCATAAAAACTTTGCATAATTATTTCTCTCGGGAGCCCATGATTGGGGCATGAATATAACATTGATTTAAGCCTCCCCCAAGCTTGAGCGATGCTTTCTCCTTTGCGAGGCCAGATATTATATATATAATTGCGATCATGATAAACAAGATACATAGGGTCATACTTTTGATGAAATTCCAACTTCAATCTTTTATAGTCCCATGATCTCATATCATCACATAGCCTATACCATACCAATGCGTCTCCCTTCAAAGATAAAGGGAAGACCTTCTTCTTAGCAACATCATCGGGTATACCTGCAAGCTTAAATAATCCACAAACTTCATCCACATATATTAAGTGCTCATCAGTATGCTTTGTTCCATCTCCTGTAAAAGGGTTAGCTAGCAGTTTTTCCATCATACCCGAAGGAAATTCAAAAGGAATTTCATTTTCAATAGGTTCAGTAGGTTGAGGAGCAACTCTTTGCTCTACTGGACGGGGTGAAGATACCCTGAACAAGCCCCTCAGAGAATTACTTTCCATAGTAACAAGTGACAGTAAATTTGAGCACACTATATAAATTTTTCCTTACCAAATTCCACCTACCAAAGGCGCTACACTCCCCAGCAACGGCGCCAGAAAAGAGTCTTGATGACCTAGAAGTATAGGGCATCTATCGTAGTCCTTTCGATAAGTAAGAGTGTCGAACCCAACGAGGAGCAGAAGGAAATGATAAGCGGTTTTCAGCAAGGTATTCTCTGCAAGTACTGAAATAAGTGGTAACACATAGTTTTGTGATACGATAAATTGTAATGAGCAACAAGTAACAAAAGTAAATAAAGTGCAACAAGGTGGCCCAATCCTTTTGTGGCAAAGGACAAGCCGGAACAAACTCTTATAATAGGAAAAGCGCTCCTGAGGACACATGGGAATATCGTCAAGCTAGTTTTCATCATGTTCATATGATTGGCGTTTGATACTTTGATAATTTGATATGTGGGTGGACCGGTGCTTGGGTGCTGTTCTTTCTTGAACAAGCATCCCACTTATGATTAACCTCTATTGCAAGCATCCGCAACTACAAAAAAAGTATTAAGGTAAACCTAACCATAGCATGAAACATGTGGATCCAAATCAGCCCCTTACGAAGCAACACATAAACTAGGGTTTAAGCTTCTGTCACTCTAGCAACCCATCATCTACTTATTACTTCACAATGCCTTCCTCTAGGCCCAAATAATGGTAAAGTGTTATGTAGTCGACGTTCACATAACACCACTAGAGGCTAGACAACATACATCTTATCAAAATATCAAACGAATACCAAATTCACATGACTACTCATAGCAAGACTTCTCCCTTGTCCTCAGGAACGAACGTAATTACTCACAAAGCATATTCATGTTCATAATCAGAGGGGTAATAATATGCATATAGGATCTGAACATATGATCTTCCACCAATGAAACCAACTAGCATCAACTACAAGGAGTAATCAACACTAGTAGCAACCTACTAGCAGCAATCCCGGACTTTGAGACAAGAATTGGATACAAGAGATGAACTAGGGTTTGGAGATGAGATGGTGCTGGTGAAGATGTTGATGGAGATTGCCCTCTCCCGATGAGAGGAGCGTTGGTGATGACGATGGTGAAGATTTCCCCCTCCGGGAGGGATGTATCCCCGGAAGAACAGCTCTGCCGGAGCTCTAGATTGGATCCGCCAAGGTTTTGCCTCATGGCGGCGGAGTCTCATCCCAAAAAGTTCCTTTTTATTTTTTTCTCATCGAAAGACTTCATATAGGAGAAGATGGGCGTCGGAGAGCCACCAGGGGGCCCACGAGGTAGGGGGCGCGCCCTAGGGGGGGCGCCCCCCACCCTCGTGAGAAGGGTGTGGGCCCCCTGGCCTTCATCTTTTGCGAGGATTTTTCTTTATTTATTTTAAGACATTCCGTGGAGTTTCAGGACTTTTGGAGTTGCGCAGAATAGGTCTCTAATATTTGCTCCTTTTCCAGCCCAGAATTCCAGCTGCCGGCATTCTCCCTCCTTGTGTAAACCTTGTAAAATAAGAGAGAATAGCCATAAGTATTGTGACATAAAGTGAAATAGTAGTCCATAATGCAATAAATATCGATATAAAAGCTTGATGCAAAATGGACGTATCACGGCCGCACCCCTCTCCATGCATAAGGGCAGCGACAGCGCTCGTGCTTCTCTAGCCCAATCATCCTCGAGAGGCCTGGAGGGGCATCCTCTGGAGGAGTCAGCACCCGAGGCCCCGCCGGCTCCGGAGGAGCCAACGTCCGGCTCGGGCGCTGGGGTCCCCGAAGCTTAGGAGCTTCTAGCTTCCCGGGCCATGGTGACGATGTCACCTCCTCCTCCTTTTGCCGCATCGCTGTCTCGGGGTTCTTCTGCTTCTCCTGACATCCTGGAGCATGATCTTTCTGCGATGACCCTGCTGCGGAAAGATCTTCAAGGCACTGACCATCGCCTGGTGGCCGGGCGCCTGGAGCTGGTCTCTGGCTGGCTTCACTGATGCGTCCATCCAGGCGACGCTGAGCCAGGCTGCTATGGACTCCGAGAAGGACAGGGAGGCCATCGCCCAGGCTATGGACGCCCGCGAGATGGCGCTGAAGGATGCCGGGGCCGCCCAGGACTGCTGCCGGTCACTGGAGACCGAGCTGGAGACCATGCGGAGGGAGCGTGGGAAAGATGCCCTAAGCCACAAAGCGGAGGAGGAGAAGATGAAGGCCCGAGAGGACGCCGTCAAGGAGCATAGGCCACTGAGCATAGCTGGCTGGAGCAGTTGGCGAAGGCACATGCCATGGAGCATAGCAGGCTGGAGGAGCTAGAGCAGAAGCTGCAGGCGGAGAAGGCTGAGCTTGATGCCAAGGCAAAGGTCCTGGCTGAGGATCGCGCGGCCTTCAAGCTCCTTGAGGAGATGTCTCGGACAGTGCTAGAGTCACTCTACGAGAAGGGCTTGGAGGAGCCGCTGGCCACCGATGACGAGGGCCCCACCCAGCTGCTTCCTTATCTGGTCGGTGTGCTGGAGGATGTCGTGAGTGGTATCGGCCCCATGGCGAAGGAAGAAGCCCGCGTTCTTTCCTCAGCCGTGCTGACACGCGTCTTCAGCCACCTCCATCTCCGTGATCCTGCCGCCCGCCTTGACGAGCTGCTGGAGCCCGTGGACGACGAGCATTGCGCGGCCGCTGCTGCAGCCGTGAAGGGTCAGGTGGAGGCCCTGCTGAAGAGGTCTGCGCCTTCGCTCCCGCACCCCGACCGGCAGTGCTGCTGATCCTGCAACTCCGGCCGATGGCACAGGCGAAGGCACCGCTTTTGAAGGAGAATCATCCCTTGGAGGCAACAGCGATGTCCAGGGATGACTTGCTAGTGACTCCTTTCCTGTTTAGTTTCTGCAATGTGCACCATGCCTCATGGAGGCGTTAAACTCGCGTTTGGTTTCAGGAGAACAATATGTCTTGTAATATTTGCTTTGAAATTCTGCGATTTCCTTTCCATTTGCTTTACGTTCTACATCGGCAGGACCCGAGCCCGCGCATACCTCAGGCGCCATTGGGATGTCCGGATCACCAGGGCGGACCAAGGAGTGAGGAGCTACGTGATCAGTTAGGCTCCTGAGTCGCGATGCTCAGGAGTCCCCCTTGACGCGCAAACAGCCCATAGAAAGGATATCTAGGAGTAGGCCTAGTGTTCTACGTCGGCAGGGCCCGACCCCGCGCATACCTCAGCCGCCATTAGGCCGACCGAATCACCAGGAAGGACCAAGGAGTGAGGGGCTACGTGGTCAGTTAGCCTCCTGAGTCGCTATATTAAGGAGTCCCCCTTAATGTTCAACCGACCTTCGTAAATTGGCTCCGCTTGGGAGGGCGCACGACGACCAGGTCCGAGGCACCTGGCAGGGTGGCCTACGCTTGGGCATGACCCGAGCGCAGCCCCCGTGCCCAGCCCCCTTGCGCGAATCTCCCGAGGGGAGGTGTTGTGATGGGGCCAGAAACCAAGCTCGGAGGCTGCCTGAGGTTGATACGGCCGTGAGGCCGCCCTCAGTTGTTTATCACCAGCGCGGAGCATAGCGCTTCCGCACTTGCATGGGCATAGCCGCTCCTCGGCAATGTTGACTGCCAGCGTGGAGCATGGTGCTTCCACTGGCACGTGGGAGGGGACTCCCAATGGCGGAGAGCCCCCGGGGCGTGTATAGCCCCGCCCTGTCACGTGGCTTGCACGGCAGGGCTAGGCGAGGTGTGTCTGGGCACTCGTGAGCCAGCGCAGGACTCACGAGGCTCTACCTCAAGGTGGGTTGCGCCTGGTATTCATTCTTGATGGCTGTGGCGTTCTTGTGAGATGGTTAGACAAGCTGCGCCGAATGAATTTCCCGAGGTTATCGCATGAGAAGGCCAAGCACCAACGACCCCAGGATGTGACATGAATGGGGCAGGCCTGCTAGACAGAGCTCAGTCGTTAGATTTATCGACGCTGTAGGGACAGGCCCGAGCACAGACGCCGTGCCTAGCCTTCTTATGCGAAGGATCCTGAAGAAAGACGATCAGCGCGCGGCTCCCAAGGTGGGTGGCAATCAAGTAGGTGATAACCATAGATAGATTATGCATGAAAAGCAACTGGCTTAGGTAAATGTAAGAACAATACATGCCACTGGGTCAGACCCGAGCGGCCTAGGGATGATGCAGCCCGAGAGGCGCCCCCAGCAAGGCGAACTATAGATGCAAGCGGACAAATGCCGCAGGGACTGACCCACACGGCCTAGGAATGATGCAAACCAGGGGGCTCTCCCAGCTAAATGAACTTGGAAGAATGTCACCTGGTTTGGTTGTCGAAGTAGTGTAAGGGTAGCTGAAGATGCGCGTTGAAGAAGTCGCTCCTCATGAGCCGTCGAGGCCCAAGGCCTCGGGAGGCTCTGGAGGCTCAGGCAGCCTCTTCAAGACCGTCTCTGTTTCCGCCATGACTGTGTGATGCCTGCCCTCTTGACCTACTAGGATGCTCTGTAGATTGCGCTGGAGGGCGGCTCCTATGCTCGGCAGGCCGAACGACATGCGAACGTAACTGTGAGGTGGACCCTCACACCAGCCAGCGCGCGAAGGCCAGAAGCGCTCCTGAGATGCGGCCTTGTTGAGCCCTGGGATGTCGATGTAGACGCACAGCACACCACCCTCGCCTGGATGGGGAGCAACGCCAGGTGGGCGGCGGTCGCCGCGTATTGCCCTTGCTTCCTGAAGCTCCTGAGTGGTCTTGACGATGAACTCCTGAGCGTCGGGCGCTCCTCGCCCAGCGCCCTCCTGAGGGATAGGTGCCACGAAACACACCTCCATGTGGTGCCTGAGCACCTCCCTCATGATGGTGGCCATGTTTGAGGCCCTCCAGAAGAGAGCCCCCGAGCCCTGCCCGAGGAGGGCATCGGGCGCGCTTCTCTTTGCATGGGAGGGTGGCGCCCTAGGCGCAGGCGCCAATCCTGAGGTGGCGTCGCTGGAGGCGCCGCTCTTCTAAGGCCCAGAGCGGAGTAGCTGCTTCTTCTTCTTGGGGTTGGCCTCAGGAGGGTACTGCACACCCGCGCTGTCAGGGTCTTCGATTGATGCAGCTTGGAAGGCGTGCTCAAGGGAGCACACCGCATCTCTTTCTTCACAAGGGACCATGATGATTCCGCCGCTTCCCGGCATCGTGAGGACATTGTAGCCATGGTGGGTGACTGCCATGAATTTGACTAGCGTTGGGTACCCGAGGATGGCATCGTACTGCAGACGGATGTGGGCGACGTCGAAGTCGACGAGCTCGGTGTGGTAGTTGTCGCACTGACCGTAGGTGACAGGCAGACAAACTTGTCCTATCGGGGTGGTGGAGCCGTCAGTCACTCTTGAGAAAGTCCTAGTGGGCTGGAGCTGATCATATGTCACTTGAAGGCTGTCGAATGTCTCGACGGACAGGACACTGAGCCCTGCGCCGCCGTCGATGAGGGTCTTGGAGACATGGACGTTGCTGATGACGGGTGAACAGAGCATCGGGAGAACGCCGGCGGTTGCCGCACAATTGAGCTGGTCCACCGAGCTAAAGGTGATGGCGTACTTAGACCATCTGAGCGGGCGCGTGGCCTCGAGCTTGGGGAGGGCTGCATTCACCTCGCGAGAGAACTGCTTGAAGATGCGCTGGGAGGATGGGGCCTGGGCGCCACCCAAGATGCAGGCAAAGGCACCCGGCTCCTGGAAGCCCCCAGCCCCTTCGTCTGGCTGGTGGTCGTCGTTCCTCCTTGGCGGCGGCCGCGGAGGGAGACCAGGGTTGCCGTGACGTCGGTCCTCGCGACGATGGTCCCTCCAGGCGCCCTCACAAGGCTGGTCCTGCTAGCGGTCCTCGCGAGGCTGGTCACGCCACTCCTGGCGGGGCCCACGGTCGTCCCAACGTCCTCCACCTCGTCCACCTCCTCAGCTGTAGCCCCGATCATTGTGCTTGGGGCATCGACTGAAGCGTCCTTCTCAAATGGCCCTGAGCTCTTGACAATCGTTGGTGTTGTGGGTGCGCACATTGTGCAAGGCATAGAACGTATGGCTGCCCTTAGACGACTCGGGAAGATCTCGGCCATGCTCCATCTCTGGCTCTGCCATGAGTACGGCTACCCCTTTGAGCTTCAAGTCCTTGACCTTGGCCTTCTTGGCCTTCATATCTGGTTGCTATGTTGACAGCTCCAAAGCCGTGCACAGCTCCTCATGGATGGCGAGCTCCTCCTTCATCTTGACATCGTGGACGCCGTCGGAAAATGCTGAGATGATGGCCTCGTCTGTCACCTTGGGGATCTTGAGACGCACGCTGTTGAAGCGATGGGTGTACTTCTGTAGGGTCCCTCCCGGTTGTTGCTCGATGCGGCACAGGTCACCTGCGGCCGGGGGGCGGTCATGATTGCCCTGGAAGTTGGCGACGAAGTGGTCGCAGATCTCATCCCAGGAAGAGATCGAGCCCGGGGGCAGATTCAGGAGCCATGAGCGAACGCCTCCTTGAGAGACATGGGAAACCAGTTCGCCATGACCTTTTTGTCGCCGTTGGCCGCCTCGATGCTCAGCTCGTAGAGGTGCAAGAACTCCGCAGGGTCGGGTGCCGTCGTAGCGAGGAGGCATATCCGGCTTGAACTTGCCTGGCCAGACGACGCTACGTGATACGTCTCCATCGTATCTATAATTTTTATTGTTCCATGCCAATATTGTACAACTTTCATATACTTTTGGCAAGTTTTTATACTATTTTTGGGACTAACATATTGATCCAGTGCCCAGTGCCAGTTCCTGTTTGTTGCATGTTTTATGTTTCGTAGAATATCCATATCAAACAGAGTCCAAACGGAATAAAAACTGACGGAGATTTTTTTGGAATATTTATGATTTTTGGGAAGAAAAATCCACGCGAGACGGTGCCCGAGGTGGCCACGAGGCAGGAGGGTGCGCCCCTGACCCTCGTGGGCCACCCGTAAGGCGGTTGATGCCCTTCTTTCACTGCAAGAAAGCTAATTTCCGGATAGAGATCGTGTCAAAATTTCAGCCCAATCGGAGTTACGGATCTCCGGGAATATAAGAAACGGTGAAAGGGAAGAATCTGAGAACGCAGAAACAGAGAGAGACAGAGAGACAGATCCAATCTCGGAGGGGCTCTCGCCCCTCCCGTTCCATGGAGGCCATGGACTAGAGGGGAAACCCTTCTCCCAACTATGGAGGAGGTCAAGGAATAAGAAGAAGGAGGGGGGCTCTCTCCCCCTCGCTTTCGGTGGCGCCGGAACGCCGCCGGGGGCCATCATCATCACTGCGATCTACACCAACACCTCCGCCATCTTCACAAACATCTCCATCACCTTCCCCCCTCTATCTACAGCGGTCCACTCTCCTGCAACCCGTTGTACCCTCTACTTGAACATGGTGCTTTATGCTTCATATTATTATCCGATGATGTGTTGCCATCCTATGATGTCTGAGTAGATTTTCGTTGTCCTATCGGTGGTTGATGAATTGCTATGATTGATTTAATTTTCTTGTGGTTATGTTTCTGTCCTTTGGTGCCCACCATATGATTGCACGCGTGGATCACACCATAGGGTTAGTTTTATGTTGATAGGACTATGTATTGGAGGGCAAGAGTGACAGAAGCTTCAACCTAGCATAGAAATTGATGCATACGGGGTTGGAGGGGGACCAATATGCCTATGGTTGGGTTTTACCTTAATGAACATTAGTAGTTGCGGACGCTTGCTAATAGTTCCAATCATAAGTGCATAGAATTCCAAGTTAGGGATGACATGCTAGCAGTGGCCTCTCCCACATAATACTTGCTATCGGTCTAGTAAAGTAGTCAATTGCTTAGGGGCAATTTCACAACTCCTACCACCACTTTTCCACACTCTCTATATTTACTTTATTGTTTCTTTATCTAAACAGCCCCTACTTTTATTTACGTACTCTTTATTATCTTGCAAACCTATCCAAAAACACCTACAAAGTACTTCTAGTTTCATACTTGTTCTAGGTAAAGCGAACGTCAAGCGTGCTTAGAGTTGTATCGGTGGTCGATAGAACTTGAGGGAATATTTGTTCTACCTATAGCTCCTCGTTGGGTTCGATACTCTTACTTATCGAAAACTGTTGCGATCCCCTATACTTGTGGGTTATCACTACGCAGCTCGGGAGTGAAGGTGCGGCAACCTGCCGTGGCCACCGGGGCCCATCATGCAGGCAGAGCTTCATCTTGGTGCCCCTGCGCCGCCACGGCAAGTGGCGCATGGCCTTGCCGCGGAAAGCGATCCTGATGTGGTGGTGCTCGGAGCGGTGGAGCGTTTTCTTGCGGACGGGGGATCTTTTGGCAACTTCTTTCCTCATGTGCGGGCATACGGCGCGGTGGATAATGCCGCGGGGCTGCACATCTTGGAGCAAGGACGTTGTCTTGATGCGGAGGGCGCGGAGGCGCTCCATGAGTCGCGCGCCTCGGTGCGAGGACACCATCTTGTTGCAGAGGAGGCGGCGGCGCTCCGTGAGCCACATCCCCCGCAGCCGGGAGCGGGCGAGGCAGCGAGTGAGATGGTGCAGGAGAGCCCCCTGCGGAGCTAACGAGCTCGGCGATGCGGTCTAACTAGTCCTCGTAGAGGTTGTCGACTGGGTGGTAGCACAGGAGCTCGCGTGCCATGAGCACCGCAGCCTGCGCGTCTGTGGGTGCGCGGCGAGCGTGAGACGATGAGCCGGCCGGAGTCAGCAACAGGGTGGCGGTGCAGCCGTCAAGCCGCACGAAGGGGTGCAGTGAGGAGGCTTGCTGCTCGTTTGCCACCAGGCCAGTGGCGGTGTTGGCGGCGGGTGACGGAGAATGACGGGGAGGCCCGCCGACAGGGGCTGTCTGAGCGACATGGGTGGCGAGGGCGGCCCGGCGCTCGGCACGGGCCCGGCGAGCGTCGGCCATGAGCTCGGTGGAGTGGCGAAGCGCTTCTTGTTGGTCTCATATAATTAAGGAATTATATACATATAAAATTCAATATAATTTCGCCTATAAAAGAAGGATTACTTTTCCTTGGTAATATATAGGAAGAAGGGGTCATCTTTTTCTTTTTTAGGGATATTTTTTGGAGGTTGATAGTTTATTTATTGAGGAAGAGTCAATCCTTTTTTTCTCACTACAAGATTGATCATCTCGAGCCATCCGTTGTGTCACACCATGATTTTCATGCCACTACACTTAAGCTAATAATCATGATAAAATATGGTTTAACACAAACTTTTCAGTTTTTTGGACTTTGCTTGATTTGATTTTTTTGTCTCTTGTTTGCAAGTGCTCTAAAAATCAAAATAAATCCTCCAACTATTATACTCCTTCTCCTTGATCCAAAAACTTTGTCCAATGATCATGCCATGTGTATAGGATAGAATTCTATTTTATTGCAAAAATAATTTGGCCAGAAAGTATTTTCTAAATTAGGTTTTCCAAAAACCCCTGAGTTAAGGCTTGAATCCTATTAGTTATAGGACTCCCTAAAACCACAAAAAAATTATTTTAAAAGTTATTTTGCTATTTTATTTAAAGGATTTTTCTTTAGGCCAGAAATGGTCTTTAATAGGTTAAAATTATTTTATAGTTTCAAAAGTATGTAAGAAAATTTATGGAAACTCAGTGGACATATATTTTGCATATATAATAGTTTAAACACATGGTCATGTTCAAAAAATTGGGCAAAACCCTCCAAAATTATTTCTGTCCATTTCAAGTATTTGAAACATTTCTATAAGAAATATTTTCAAATAAATCCAGGAAAATTCTAGCAAGTCACATATGCATAATGTGATGATCTTGCAAAGTTTCATATCAATCAAACTAATTTTGGTGCACAAAAGTGCCCGATAACCCTCTCTGTCCAGATCCAAGTTTGAACAACTCTACATTGCCAACTTTCTCCATTTGATTCAAAACTTTGTGGTGATGCTCAAAAGTGCAAATGATGACACTACACCAAGTGGTGCATCAGGGAGAAAATATTTGCATGACTAAATCTTCGAAAATCCATTTCTCTTGATTTCTAGGGTTTGCTAAAGTTACATTGGCAACTTTCTTCAAATGGACTCAAACTTGGTGGTCAACCTCAATTACATATGCCACTTGATCCTGTTAATTCTCATGTCAATTGAGATTAATTTTCTTGCCCAAATTTGCATCAAACACCTTCTGTCCTTTTTCAAAAATCACCATTTTGACCACATACACTATTCTCCTTGAGCTCAACTTTTTACCACAAAACCTACTAGTCCTCTTCTACCTCCAGTAACATTTGCAAGTCCACATATCAGTTATTGGGGGGGGGGGGTAAAACCACCTCTTTCTCTCTCTGTTCACCCATGGAAACACCTCCTACCTCTCCCATTTCAATATTGAGCACCCCACCTAGCATCTCTCCACCCTAGGGCATCCAAGGCAACCCCAAGGCAAAAGGGGACATGCCCTGGCCCTTTAAAATGGCCATGCCAGCCATTTGCATGCTCCAGAGCGCGCTACAGTGCGCCCAGGCACTGTAGCCGCCCTCTGCACGATGCCTCCGGCCACCGCGGGCATCCGCAACGAGCCTGACAAGGTGCCTCGACGTCCTCAACACGGCACGCTAGCTAGTTGGCCCCCTCCTTCCTCTCTCTCTCCTTCTCACTCTACTGAGCTTGCCCGATGCCGCCCAGCTCGGCCAGTGGGCGCACAACCTCGCGGCCCTCTTGGAGCTCGGCCTGCTCCCTCTCGTCTCCTCTCGGCCTGGACCACGCCCACGAGCACCCCAGGCACGCACCACAATGCCCTTTTGGCCTCTGGCAACGCCCCGGGCCGTGGCCATGTGCCCCGCCTATGGCACCTCCCGACCATGCCCGTATAAGGCCACCCCGAGCCTTCTCTTGTCTCCAATGGATCTCTCTCCCTATCGCGCATCCTCTGACCGACCCACTACTCTTCCCGTGCTCTCCTTGCACCTCCATGGCCGGAGCAGTGCCGCCGGCCGCCGCTTAAATTCGTGGGCCTCGACCCCTCTCTCTTCCCCATGAACACTCCCGCACCCTCTCATCACCACCGCTGACTCACCCCTTGCTCCATCCCCTCCTCCTCGTGCCTTCCTCACCTTGCCGAACCCCGTCATCGCCTGTTCCCACAGCGGCCGAGGCCTCGCTCGCTCTGGCGCTCCCCGGAGGAAAATGGGTGCCTAGGTGGATGCGGCCCATCATCCCGAGATTGCCGGAGTCCGGGCGGTCGCCGGAGGTGGCCGGAGCCACTAGGAATGGGCGCCGGCAAGCGCTCGGCCCCGCCTCCTCTGCCTCCTCTGTCGCGGGTGGTGTAACACCCACGATGCGGCTATATCTCCCATGTGTCGGAGCACGACTTAGAGGCATAACCGCATGGTAGGCATGTCACACGAGGGGTAATCTTTACACATCCCATGTACTGAAAAGAAAGGGATAAAGAGTTGGCTTACAATCACCACTTCACACAATACATAAATATGGCATTACATCATCCAGAATACAATCAAGGTCCGACTACGGAACCAAATAAAGAAAGGCAACCCCTAATGCTAGATCCCCGATCGCCCCGACTGGGTTCCTCTACTGATAACGTGGAAACGAAACAACACAATGAACACGATCTTCATTGAGCTCCCACTTGAGCTTGGTTGCGACATCCGCACTGGTATCATCGGCACCTCCAACTGTTTGAAGTAATTTGTGAGTCATGGGGACTCAGCAATCTCACACCCTCGCGATCAATACTATTTAAGCTTATGGGTAGGAAAGGGTAGTGAGGTGGAGCTGCAGCAAGCACTAGCATATACGGTGGCTAACATACGCAAATAAGAAGCGAGAAGAGAAGCAAAGGACGGTCGTGAACTAGAAGTGATCAAGAAGTGATCCTGAAACTAGTTACGTTCAAGCATAACACCAAAACCGTGTTCACTTCCCGGACTCCGCCGGAAAGAGACCATCATGTCTATACACGCGGTTGATACATTTTAATTAAGTTAAGTGTCGAGTTATCTACAACCGGATAATAACAAATTCCCATCTGCCCATAACCATGGGCACGGCTTTCGAAAGTTCAAACCCTGCAGGGGTGTCCCAACTTAACCCATCACAAGCTCTCATGGTCAACAAAGGCTATTCCTTCTCCCAGGAAGATCCGATCAGACTCGGAATCCCGTTTACAAGACATTTCGACAATGGTAAAACAAGACCAGCAAAGCCACGCGAATGTGCCGACAAATCCCGATAGGAGCTGCACATATCTCGTTCTCAGGGCACACCGGATTGTCTAAACTTCCCGTAGGCTAGCCCAGAGTTGCCCCTGGTGGCACCGGCGGCTGACAGGTTGTACCAACACTCAGAGGTGCACTGGCCCAGGGGTTTAAAATAAAGATGACCCTCGGGCTCCGGAAACCCGAGGGAAAAAGGCTTAGGTTGCAAATGGTAAAACCAAGGTTGGGCCTTGCTGGAGGAGTTTTATTCAAAGCAAACTGTCAAGGGGTTCCCATTATAACCCAACCGCGTAAGGAACGCAAAATCAAGGAACATAACGCCGGTATGACGGAAACTAGGGCGACAAGAGTGGAACAAAACACCAGGCATAAGGCCGAGCCTTCCACCCTTTACCAAGTATATAGATGCATTAATTAAATAAGAGATATTGTGATATCCCAACATATCCATGCTCCAAACATGGAGCAAACTACATCTTCACCTGCAACTAGCAACACTATAAGAGGGCTGAGCAAAGCGGTAACATAGCCAAACAACGGTTTGCTATGAAAGGTGGGTTAGAGGCTTGACATGGCAATATGGGAGGCATGATATAGCAAGTGGTAGGTATCACGACATAGCAATAGAATGAGCAACTAGCAAGCAAAGATAGAAGTGATTTCGAGGGTATGGTCATCTTGCCTAAGATCCCGTAAGGAAGAAGAACCAGTCCATCAAGAAGACAAATGGATGATGTCGAACGAATCCTCACAAACGCGACATTATCGGAACTAACCCGAAGAAGCAACACCGGAAAGAAACAAACAACATAGTAATCAACCATCACATAATCATGGCATGATGCACAACCAAGTATGATGCATGTCTGGTTAAATATGCAGGGCATGGCAAAGTGCACAAACAAAACTACAAGTTAAATGGAACCCAATATGCAACAACTTGCATATTGACGGAACAACACATCAATTATTTAGTTCAGTCCCGGTTAGAAAAATTAACAATATTACATGTTGATTAACATGGCAAGAGGTGAAGCATAATAAAACAACCTAACTAGGCAAGTTTAAATGAGGCCGGAACAATAAGCAACAATTCCGAAAAACCTCATATGCATTTAGCAATTGAAGCAAGCAACAATTTAAACATTCTTGAAGTTGTTATCATGATGTGGATGACATATTCAAGTGTTATGCAATATTTATGAAAAATGTAGATAAGAGCATATTAAGAAGCATTTGTCATCGTGGCGGAAATAAAAGGGGTGCCATGGCGACGATAACAAAACGGTACCACTGCGACGATAACGATACGGTGCCACAGCAACGTTCCGGTTCCAACAACTCATTGAGACGTCGGTGCAAAAGAAAGTGACGGGAGGGTGTCATGCGATGAATGGTTGGATGCTCCCGGTAACCAGGTTCCCACGGGTTAGTGGCATGGAAACGAGTGACAATACAGACACGGTGCAGACAAAGGGTGCATCTCATACAACACAAGCATTCATTCATGGGCGGTCGTCTCGGGGTTACACCTTTGTAGCATGCTTTATCGGAGCGGTTCGAGTTTGATGCGGTGTAGGGGAAGTAGACGTTCTCGGGACGTTCGTAGTGGAAGAAGTCATACACGGGTGCATTGGGTAGTAGTGGTACTATCGATCCTCGGCGACGAAAGTGGAAGTAGGGGTACACGGGGATGGTAGTTGTACACGGTTCTTCGGCCATGGTCGTAGTCGTGCAATGTTTTCGTAGATGTTCGGGGTCATGGCGAGAAACTTGACGTCCACGGAGTCTTCGAGGGTTGGCTGTAGTGGTACTTGGCAAAATGCACGTCGACGATAGTTGTTCTCGTATCGTCGTGGTACTTGGCGATTTCGGAGACGGGGGAGGACGAACTTGGCGGTCCTTGTAGAACTAGTACTTGGCGTTATCTCCGGTTCGGTGGTCGTTTTAGGCATCGGGCGTCGAGGTAGTTAGCATAAAACCTTGTAGTCATGTGGGCGGTCTTTGCAGTCCAACACTAAGCCACGAAGAAGCACGAGTCATAGGCGGTGTGTTAGCCGTGGAGCAGCCAGGGGCTTGGGTTAGCGGCGCGAGGGCTCACCGGATCTTCCCGGACCCAGCGCGAGGAGGGCAGGAACGGTCGAAGAGTGCAGGACCGAAGCTCCGACGAGCTGGACCCCAATGAGGAAGGTGAAAGCACAAGTGCTCCCTAGGTGGTTTTGGTAATTAATGACAACATATCTCTTGTTGGACTAACGTTTCTATCTAGTATGTTTCAGATAAGTTCAACAATGGAGTGGCATGGACTAAAGGTTGTGGGAAGTTCTCCAAGATGCTAAGGACAAAGGATTGGCTAAAGTTTAAAGCTCAAGACTCTTCATTTTACATTTTAGTGATCCAAGATCACATTGAGTCCATAGGAAAATCCAATACTATCAAGGAGGGATGAGGTGTTTCTTAATGAGCCTCTTGCTCAAGTGCTTAATGATATGCTCCAAAATCCTCAGCTACTTTCCCACTTCCACATATGATCTAAACCCAAAGCCAAACTCGGACCTACCGATTATTTCTATCCGGCGCCACCGAGTTTCACTTGTCATAGCCACTGCCAGAAACCCTAATCAGTTCGGTCTCACCGATGGGATCCCGGTCTCACCGAGATGGGCTTGCAAACTCTCTGTTACCTATTGCAATACCCTTGGTCCCACCGAGATATGCAATCGGCCCCACCGAGTTTGCTTGGCCAACTCTCTGTTTCGCTTATTACCAAAATCGGTCCCACCGAGTTTGAGTAATCGGTCAAACCGAGTTGTGGATTTACCCTAATCCTAGCACATCGATCCCACCGAGTTGATCCAGTCGGTCCCACCGAAAATCTCTAACGGTCACTAGGTTTACTATTTCGGTCTGACCGAGTTTGTTGATTCGGTCCCACCGAGATTGGTAAATTGTGTGTAACGGTTGGATTTTGTGTGGAGGCTATATATACCCCTCCACCTCCTCTTCATTCCTGGAGAGAGCCATTAGACTAAGCCTACATTTCCAGCATCCTATTTCTGAGAGAGAACTACCTACTCATGTGTTGAGGCCAATATATTCCATTCCTACCATATGAATCTTGATCTCTAGCCTTCCCCAAGTTGCTTTCCACTCAAATCTTCTTTCCACCAAATCCAAATCCTGTGAGAGAGAGTTGAGTGTTGGGGAGACTATCATTTGAAGCACATGAGCAAGGAGTTCATCATCAACACACCATTTGTTACTTCTTGGAGAGTGGTGTCTCCTAGATTGGCTAGGTGTCACTTGGGAGCCTCCGACAAGATTGTGGAGTTGAACCAAGGAGTTTGTAAGGGCAAGGAGATCGCCTACTTCGTGAAGATCTACCGCTAGTGAGGCAAGTCCTTCGTGGGCGATGGCCATGGTGGGATAGACAAGGTTGCTTCTTCGTGGACCCTCCGTGGGTGGAGCCCTCCGTGGACTCGCGCAACCGTTACACTTCGTGGGTTGAAGTCTCCATCAACGTGGATGTAGGATAGCACCACCTATCCGAACCACGGGAAAAACATCCATGTCTCCAATTGCGTTTGAATTCTCCAAACCCTTCCCTTTACATTCTTGCAAGTTGCATGCTTTACTTTCCGCTGCCTATACACTCTTTGCATGCTTGCTTGATATGTATTGTGAATGTTGAAATTATGCCTAAACTCCACTTAAACCAAAAAGGCTTAAAAATTGCAACTTTAGCATTAAGTGTCTAATCACCCCCTCTAGACACATCTACTTCAAGGTCCTACAAGTGGTATCAGAACTTTGGTCTCCATTGCCTTGGTTTAATCACCATTGGAGGAAGATGGATGTGTCTACTTTAGGGAGTCTTAGACATAGAGTGCCTATTCTTGATGGAGAATATTTTCATGAGTGGAAAAATGAGATGCTTGTAATCTTCAATCAATATCTTTTGAACAAGTATATTGCTTGCCCTTGTGCACCTCATATTGATCCTTTGCATCCTACCCTAGATGAAGATATTGACATGATTCGCTATCTTAGAACTATTGAGCTCATCATTAGAGGATTGCCCAAAAATTTGATTGCTAGTTTGCCTACTCTTAATTGTGCCTATACTATATGGAAATTTCTTGAGGAACGATTTCCCGATTATTCCTTAAAAAACTTGGATTAAATTCTCCATAAATCTATTGCCTTAAGTAAGATGAACTCTAGTGATCCTAGTTTTGGTGATTGTCTATTTGATCTTACCAATCTCAAGCGTGCTAAAGGAGATGTTGGAATCATTATATCCGAAGCTATAAGAATTCATAAAGGTGACCACTTTGATGATCATTTATCTAATGAATTACCCTCTCTAGGAAATGATGAGTCACAAGATCATGGTGAACATGGATACTATGATGATGATGATGATGATAGTGACTTCGATCTTGATGATGCAATAAGACATTTTGGTCTTATGGCAAATCTTCGGGGATATGTGTCAGGAGGAAAGGAATGGGTTCTTGATAGTGGATGTACTGATCATATGACCGGAGATGAAGAGATGTTCCGTGAGCTTGCTGAAAATGACGGCCCTCGAAAATATGTCACCTTTGGTGATAATTCAAAGGGTAAAGTGGTTGGCCTTGGTAAGGTGGCCATCTCACATGATAGTTCCATTCAAAATGTCATGCTCGTTGAATCTCTCGGCTACAACTTACTTTCAGTACCTAGACTTGCTGATTTCGGTTTAAATGTCCTATTTACTGAGGTAGATTGCCAAGTATTTCGTCGAGACAATCATAAAATGGTCTTTACTGGTATGCGTAGAGGTGATCTTTACATTGTCGATTTCTCTAAAAAGGCACAACCTAAAACTTGCTTTATTGCTAAATCCTCAAAAGGTTGGTTGTGGCATAGACGACTAGGTCACGTTGGCATGAGAAACCTTCACAAGCTTATTAAAGGAAATCATATCCTTGGAGTTAACGATGTCATATTTGATAAGGATAGACTTTGCAGTGCTTGTCAAGCAGGTAAACAGATTGGAGGAAGGCATCCCGTGAAGAACATCATCACCACAAGGAGGCCACTCGAGCTACTTCATATGGATCTTTTTGGTCCCAACGCCTACAAGAGTCTCGGTGGAAATTCTTTTGGTCTAGTTATAGTTTATGATTTTTCAAGATTTACGTGGGTGTTCTTTCTTAATGACAAGTCGCAGGTCCAGAAGATCTTCAAAAACTTCGCTAGGAAGGCCCAAAATCAGTTTGACGTGAAGATCAAGAAGGTTCAGAGTGACAACGGAACGGAGTTCAAGAATGCAAATGTGGACACCTTTCTTGACGAAGAAGGGATTTCACACGAGTTCTCGGCTACGTACACACCTCAACAAAATGGAGTTGTTGAGAGGAAGAACCGGACGCTCATCGAAATGGCAAGAACGATGCTTGATGAATACAAGATGCCGAAGCACTTTTGGGCAGAAGCGGTTGAGACAGCTTGTCATGCAACAAATCGCTTGTATCTTCACAAGCTACTCGGCAAGACGGCTTACGAGCTCCTCACCGGTAACAAACCCCAAGTTGGATAATTTCGAGTATTCGGCTCAAACTGCTACATTCTTGACAAGCATCGTCGTTCAAAGTTTGCTCCTAAATCTCATGGAGGTTTTCTACTTGGTTATGGCTCAAATCTCACACTTACCGTGTCTACAACAATTTCACCCGAAAGGTTGAAGAGACGGTAGATGTGAAGTTTGATGAATCTAATGGCTCGCAAGTAGAGCAATTGCCAATCAATGTAGGAGACAAAGACCCTTCAGAAGCAATCCAAGACTTGTCTATTGGCAAAATTCGTCCAACGGAGGTGAAGGAGAATACCTTGTCCGTCCAAGTGGAAGCTTCTACTTCACAACAAGGTGAACCAAGAATTGATACGGAAGCATCCACAAGTGGGACACACCAAGATGAAGAAGACAAGGAAATGCATCAAGACGAACATCAACAACCTCCTTCTCCACCACGACAAGAGAACGACAATGTCAACAATGAAGAAGGCCAAGAAGAAGAACAAGATGAAGAAGATGTTCAACGAAGACCCAAGAAAAAGCTCTCACGAGTTCGAGCAAGAATTGCCAAAGATCATCCCATCGAGAAAATATTCAATGATATACAAACCGGGAGAATCACTCGCTCAAAGTCTCGTTTAGCTAACTTTTGTGAAAACTATTCATTCATATCGAGTATTGAACCTACGAAGGTTGAAGAAGCATTGGAAGATCCGGATTGGATAAACGCTATGCATGAAGAGGTACAGAACTTTGAGAGAAACCAAGTTTGGACATTGGTTGAGAAGCCCGACAACAACCACAACATCATTGGTACCAAATGGGTGTTTCGCAACAAGCAAGATGAAGATGGACAAGTGGTTCGCAACAAAGCACGTCTCGTCGCCCAAGGGTACACACAAGTCGAAGGTATGGACTATGGTGAGACATATGCTCCCGTTGCTAGACCTGAGTCCATTCGCATCTTACTTGCCTATGCTAATCACCATAATATCACCTTGTACCAAATGGACATTAAAAGTGCTTTTCTAAATGGTGAAATAGAGGAGGAAGTTTATGTCAAACAACCTCCCGGCTTTATCAATCCTAAGAAACCAAATCATGTTTACAAACTTCACAAAGCTCTTTATGGTCTTAAACAAGCTCCTAGAGCATGGTATAAATGCTTGACCAAGTTCCTTATTGCAAGTGGTTTTGAAATTGGTAAAATTGATTCTACTCTTTTTACTAAAAGGGTTAATGGAGAACTATTTGTATGCCAAATTTATGTTGATGATATCATATTTGGTTCAACTAACCCTCTCTTAAGTGAAAAGTTTGGAAAGCTAATGTCAGAGAAGTTTGAGATGTCTATGATGAGTGAACTCAAATTCTTTCTCGGTTTGCAAATCAAGCAAACTAAGGAAGGTACATTTGTCTCTCAAACGAAGTACACCAAGGACTTATTCAAGAAGTTCAATATGCAAGAATGCAAAGGTATGCCTACACCCATGCCTACTAGTGGACATCTTGATTTAACCAAAGATGGTGAACCGATTGATCAAAAGGTTTATCGCTCTATGATTGGTTCTTTGTTATACCTATGTGCTTCACGTCCCGACATTATGCTAAGTGTGTGCATATGTGCACGTTATCAAGCTGCTCCTAAAGAATGTCATCTTAAGGCCGTGAAAAGGATAGTGAGATACTTAATTCATACACCAAACTTTGGCATTTGGTATCCTAAGAGGTCTTCTCTTGATCTTGTTGGCTATTCCGACTCGGATTATGCCGGGGACAAGGTTGATAGAAAGTCTACTTCGGGTACTTGTCAATTTCTTGGTAGATCTCTTGTGTCTTGGTCTTCCAAGAAACAAAACTTGGTATCCTTATCCACCACCGAAGCGGAATACATTGCCACTGGTTCATGTTGTGCTCAATTACTTTGGATGACCCAAACTCTTAAAGATTATGGGATCTATGTGAAACATGTTCCACTGCTTTGTGACAATGAAAGTGCTATCAAAATTGGTCATAATCCTGTACAACATTCTCGAACTACGCATATTGAAGTTCGTCATCATTTCATTCGAGACCATGTTGCTAAGGGTGACATTGATCTTAAGCATGTTCGCACCAATAAGCAATTAGCGGATATATTTACTAAACCTCTTGATGAGAAAGTATTTTGCAGGTTGACAGGTGAATTGAACATTATTGATGCTTCGAACTTGGAGTAGGAACTCCATTGGATACATGCAAGACATGAGCTTATGACTAATCCATGATATATCTCTTATGATGACTATCTTATGTCTTGGATATATTTGTACCTTGCATGTTGTCTAACCCATGTAGGTGCTTGGTTGAATCTAATTCCATGAGATTGCGACTCACTCACATCTTGAGCAATCTCTACATCACCAAGTCTCTACACAATGGTGGTTGAAGACAAGGAAGCACAAAACCATTCAAACATATCCTTTGACAAATTCTATGTTGAGCTTCATGATTGTCATTTTTGGATACACAGGTGCTCTTCCTTGCAAGAACTAACCCATGTAGGTAGATGAACTCTAACTCCAAGTGGTGCTCCCAACTCTTGATGAGCTACATCAACCTTGAGCACCCACACAAGTTCAACTACATGAGCAAGAACCACACCACCACCCATGTATGTTATTCCATCTTAGAGAAGCTTTACTCCAAGACATGATTCAAAGCAACTCAACAAGATGTGAATACATCAAGATGTGTAAACGAAAAATGGTAACCCCATTTTGAGCTTAAACGATGAGTATGACCTATGATCAAGTGTTCTCACTTGACTCCTAAGTCAATATACTCTAACATAGGTGACTATGTCACCGCCCAACTCTAGATGAAGTTCTCTTGTGTTCTTTTCTGTGTTATTGCATTTGTCTCATGCATGTTTATTTTCTTTCTCTTTTTCAACTTCATCTAGATCTTTCAGTTTCTTCTCTTCTCTTTTTGTTTTTGTTCTGCATTTTCTACATTCAATTCCTTGCAAATCCTTTAGGTAATTCATTGCAAATCTTTGTGAGATCCTACATGTCTAGTGAGCTGAGGTGACAAGTGTTTTTCTCTGTGTGAACTCGGTTTCACCGACTTGTAATTTTCGGTCCAGCCGAATCTTTTCGGTACCACCGAAACATGCCACTCGGTGCCACCGACTTCGCAACAGAAAAAAAACAGTTTGCCACCTGTTCTATATTTCTTCTGATCCAGCTCTACTCAATGAATCTTTTCCTCTACAAGCATCACAGTTTTATCCATTGCTTTGTGCTGAGTCTCAAGGACCAAACCTATACGACGGATTCCAGAAAGCCCTTCTTGGAAACTGATGTCAAAGGGGGAGAGAGAGAGATCACATCAAAGCTCAAGGGGGAGAGATAGTCTCAAGGACCAAACCTACAAGAGAGGAAGTATTTAGGGGGAGAAAGAGATTTCCAGGGGGAGAGAATACTCAAGGATCCTAGATGTCCCAGATGCTTGATGCTCAAGAGGAGAGATGTCACATGTCTTTTTGGGGGAAAGACATGTTCATATGTGCTTATTTTCATTAAGTTCTATCCATTTGTATCTTTCAGCTCTGATTTTCTACTCCCTATCTTCTCCCAATATCCCATGTAAGATTCAGGGGGAGCAACACACCTAAGGGAAAGAAATCAGTCAAATTCTGTGCATATCTTTACTCTTGGGGACATGTTGAATCCAATGTGGTACCTTGTACTCACTCTCTACATGTCATCCCAGTCTTGGTTCTCTTGTGGCTTCCTTGGTTTGCTGTGGCTAGTGGAGGTACCTGTGTTATCTAACCTTGTTTGTGCAGGATCATTCCATCCTAAGCAAGCCAAAGACTATAAGGTAAGTGTATGCATCAAAATCATGAGTATGAGGAATTCTTGCTCATGTACATACTGTTTGCAAGAAGGACTCATAAGCATGAAGGTATTTTCCTTGATAATCTTTTGCTCTGATGCATATGGCCAAGATACATGTAACACATTGCCTACTCTGTCATGGTTATGCTCTCACATGCCTCTATATTTCACATTTACATGAGTGCATACATGTAGGGGGAGCCTATGCTTGTTACATGTCCTTCCAAAGCTTTACTTGTTGTTCTTTATATCTTTATCTAAAGCTTTGATGTATGTTGCCATCAATCACCAAAAAGGGGGAGATTGAAAGAACAAGTGCTCCCTAGGTGGTTTTGGTAATTAATGACAACATATCTCTTGTTGGACTAACGTTTCTATCTAGTATGTTTCAGATAAGTTCAACAATGGAGTGGCATGGACTAAAGGTTGTGGGAAGTTCTCCAAGATGCTAAGGACAATGGATTGGCTAAAGTTTAAAGCTCAAGACTCTTCATTTTACATTTTAGTTATCCAAGATCACATTGAGTCCATAGGAAAAGCCAATACTATCAAGGAGGGATGAGGTGTTGCTTAATGAGCCTCTTGCTCAAGTGCTTAATGATATGCTCCAAAATCCTCGGCTACTTTCCCACTTCCACATATGATCTAAACCCAAAGCCAAACTCGGACCTACCGGTTATTTCTATCCGGCGCCAACAAGTTTCACTTGTCATAGCCACTGCCAGAAACCCTAATCAGTTCGGTCTCACCGATGGGATCTCAGTCTCACCGAGATGGGCTTGCAAACTCTCTGTTACCTATTGCAATACCCTCGGTCCCACCGAGATATGCAATCGGCCCCACCGAGTTTGCTTGGCCAACTCTCTGTTTCGCTTATTACCAAAATCGGTCCCACCGAGTTTGAGTAATCGGTCAAACTGAGTTGTGGATTTACCCTAACCCTAGCACATCGGTCCCACCGAGTTGATCCAGTCGGTCCCACCGAAAATCTCTAACGGTCACTAGGTTTACTATTTCGGTCTGACCGAGTTTATTAATTCGGTCCCACCAAGATTGGTAAATTGTGTGTAACGGTTGGATTTTGTGTGGAGGCTATATATACCCCTCCACCTCCTCTTCATTAGTGGAGAGAGCCATTAGACTAAGCCTACATTTCCAGCATCCTATTTCTGAGAGAGAACTACCTACTCATGTGTTGAGGCCAAGATATTCCATTCCTACCATATGAATCTTGATCTCTAGCCTTCCCCAAGTTGCTTTCCACTCAAATCTTCTTTCCACCAAATCCAAATCCTGTGAGAGAGAGTTGAGTGTTGGGGAGACTATCATTTGAAGCACAAGAGCAAGGAGTTCATCATCAACACACCATTTGTTACTTCTTGGAGAGTGGTGTCTCCTAGATTGGCTAGGTGTCACTTGGGAGCCTCCGACAAGATTGTGGAGTTGAACCAAGGAGTTTGTAAGGGCAAGGAGATCGCCTACTTCGTGAAGATCTACCGCTAGTGAGGCAAGTCCTTCGTGGGCGATGGCCATGGTGGGATAGACAAGGTTGCTTCTTCGTGGACCCTCCGTGGGTGGAGCCCTCCGTGGACTCGCGCAACCGTTACCCTTCGTGGGTTGAAGTCTCCATCAACGTGGATGTAGGATAGCACCACCTATCCGAACCACGGGAAAAACATCCGTGTCTCCAATTGCATTTGAATTCTCCAAACCCTTCCCTTTACATTCTTGCAAGTTGCATGCTTTACTTTCCGCTGCCTATACACCCTTTGCATGCTTGCTTGATATGTATTGTGAATGTTGAAATTATGCCTAAACTCCACTTAAACCAAAAAGGCTTAAAAATTGCAACTTTAGCATTAAGTGTCTAATCACCCCCCCCCTCTAGACACATCTACTTCAAGGTCCTACAGAAGGGTCGGACGGGGCTTGAGGGAAAGCTGTAGGCGTTAGAGTCCTTTGCTCAAGCCCAAAGGGATGATGGCGGCTTGAGGCATCGATGCATGCGGAGCTCGGAGAGGCCACGGTGAGGTGGCTGTAGATGTTGAAGCAGGGGAGGTAGGCTTGGGCGCTGGAGGAAGTAGTAATGTGGCGCCATGGAGTTCCTGGACGGCGGTGGCGCGCCTCCTGGCTCCTGGAGCGGCGGAGCGATGGGGACCGACGAAGTGGCGCCCCGGCGGCCGTGCTCATGAGGATGAGGTCGGAGTAGGGCCGGCAGGGGCGCGGGCAGGTCGGCGGCATAGGCAGTGGGGCGCGCCATGGGAATCGGCGCGAGAGAGGAGCAGGGGAAGGAAGGGAGATCGAGAGGAGAGGGAGGTTTGGGCGCTCGGGCAGTGCTCTCCCTGGCTGCGCTAGGTGGAAGGGTACGAGGGAAGAGGGGATCGGGCTAGGGGTTAGGTTTAGGTTAGGTGGGCCTGCGGGGAAGGATGGGCCTAGAGAGGCCGGCCTGGGCTGGGCTTCTCTCTCCCTCTCTCTCTTCTTCTTTTAAGAGAAAAGAAATAGAGAGAAGAAAAGAAAAGCAGGGTTAAGAAAAGGATTTGTGCAAGGGGGCTATTTTCCCAGGCTCATACAAATGAGTTTTATCCAAGGAAAAAAAATAGAAGTGGCCCGAATGCAAGATTTAAATTCAAACTCATTTGAATATCATTCAAATGGGTTTGAATTGGGGCTAGGTTTTGGAAGTGCTCAAAAAAATGTTGAGATTAAAGAGAGAGCCCCGAAGATGGGAAAAAATTAGGCAAAGTTAGACAGTCAAAACTTGAAGAAGGAAAGGAAGGGATTTAACATGCATGTGTGTTGCGGTAAATTCCAAACTAATGGAATATTTTATATATCTCCCTAATAATATTGGGAGGATATGTTATAAAGAGAACTCACCATGTGAATTCCCTCGATTTAAATGGACCGAAGATCAATGCGATTTATTTAGTTGAGTTGCAAAAGATTTATGAGATGATGGCATGATGACATGATGCAATGCAAAAATAAAAGGGCAGGCATAAATGAAAAACACGGCGAAACCCGGAACATATGGAAGTCTTCTCGAGCATCGGTCTCGGGGCGTCACAACACTCCACCACTAAGAGAGGATCTTGTCCCGAGATCTAGGATGACACCGGATAGAAAACGGAAGAGGAAGAGGTAAAGCAAAGTTGCTTCTTTGACAAACGAGTGAAACCAATGAACCTTGAGAGGTTAAACAATTGGAAAGAAGAATACAACGGAGATGAACGAAGTTGAAAACACTCTGTTAGAAAAGAGGAACAAGGAACATCACGAGAACCCTGTAGGTTGAAAGACATAAGAAAAGTGTTACAATGGACAAGAAGTACATGCAAGCACTCCGGTAGAAACGAGATGTACAAGGAACGATAAGGATCAATTATGACAACACTCCGGTTGGAAAAGTGATACGAAACTTGATAAGATGAAAACAACTTGAGCACAGGGCACAACACTCCGGTTAAATGGATAAGCACGAAAAGAACACGATCCTGACAACTTGAGATGATGAGAGAAGAGAGAAACATCACAATGCCTCCGGAACGAAAGAATATAAATCATTGAAATGAAAGGATGGAGAAGAAATGCCAACTTATATCACAAAAGAGCTTGAAAAGGCATCTTTAGGATAAGGGTCGAAAGGAGCTGTTGGAAAACCCACAACAAAAAGGATAAGCTTGATATGGACTTATAGAAGACATCTCAAAATTATGAGGTGACAACCTGCCACTCACGGAAAAGATTTGATTGGATTGATATGACAAGGAGACGAGAAAACTATTTCACCGGGAGGATAAAAGAAGAACTTGGGTCATTTATAAACACCATAAATACCAACAATCCTTAGGGAAAGCTTTACGTGAAATATAACCGAATATAACTCCAATGAAGAGATTGATTGGTTGAAAAGATGTCTTGAGCGAAGAGAAAAAGATGGATCTAGATATGTCACTCTTGAAAACTTCTGAATCATGAAACACGAAGGGAAATTATCACCAATGACATAACACCACCTCAAAAGATGAGATATGAAAGAATTGCACTTCGAAATGCAAGATGAAGAATACTTGAAGTATAGCTTGGCGGATCATCGCTTCGAGAGAAAACTTGAAGAACAATTGGAGAATGAAAAGAATCCTTGACGAAACAGCATGTAGCCTCCATGAAGAACTCTGGGAAGAAAATTGATCATAAAAAGAAAGAGAAGTTGAAAACACAAGGTGAAGCCTTGTAATGATTGAGATGAATCTTTGTGGTGATGTCATTGCAAGAGCTTGAAACTCCGGGAAAGAAAAGATGACACAATTGAAAACCGAGAACTTGATGAGCCTCTGGAATAAGGAATTGAGTTTACTCGATGAAACAAGAATAAGAATTACATTATGCTTATCCTTCAACAATATAAATTGATGACAAGCAACGGATTTTGCATACTACTTATTCTCATAAAAAGGATTAAGATAGATATAGCTCCAACTTGAAGAGGCCTTCAACGAACCACCGGTAGGATTTGTAAATAATGAATGAATTGATATGATAACGAAGGAAGAAGAATCTTTGAAACGAACCACCGTAAAAATTGAAAACGAAGAAAAGATAAAGAAACACGGGGAAGAATTAGGGAATGAATGAAAATACTTGAGGGAATTTGATACATGAGAACGGAGAGATCATGATCTGATTACTTAATACTTGAATGAAGTACTGTATGATTTGGAGAACGATAGCTGAAAGCTGAGAATGAATAAATCTTCTGAAATGATAGCCTCCAAAGAATCAAACTGACAGAGGTTCTTGAAATGCTCCGGATGGGTGAAAAGAATTCTCACAATTGAAAACAATTATGAGAGGATGGCATCCAACTAGAACCATGAATCTTCACGAGAACGGAGCAAGTTTTTGGAGGAAAAACTCTACTTCGGTCTTCAAAATCTCAGAATTATGATGAGAAACACCACCATGACAATTGATGAGACACTCCGGGAGAATCCAAAAAAAATGAAGAGGTTGAGCCAACGATGAAAAGAAATTGAAAGATCTTGGAGAAAGGAATTTGAATGATGATAACTCATTCTTACATCAAACTTGGAGAAGAATTTGAGAGTAACTCCGGGAAAATAGAAGAGTCAGGTAAGATCCTGGGAAAAGACCTGTGGGTTAGGGCTCACTCATAAGGTAATCCGTTGAACAATTACTTGAAAAGGAGATTGTACCGGTTGATTTAAATGGCTTGAATGAGATAACAACCTCGGAATAGTTTGATCGAATGCAGAGTGGAAACATGAGTCTTCGAGATATCTTCAGCACTCCGGAACAATTGAATAGCAAGAGGGGAATGATTATGAGGAGCACCGGCATAAGAAAAGAATTTGGCAAAATGGATGGACTATGCTCAATACCGAAGCTTGAATTGAATCCATTGGAGAAGGAAAAGAATGAACAATGATGAACTTGAAGCTTCTGAGCATCTCCACGAGAATCACTGGATAAAACATTGAAAGAAAGAAACGAAGATACTTCACATCCATAAGATGGATACTTGATTAGAAATCCGAGTCCTTGAAGAAACTAGGTTGGGAGGGCGGGAAGAAAAAAAAAGGAAACTTGGGACAGATGAAATAAATAATGTTGAGAAGACTGAGATTGGATCTTGCAAATGTTGAAATGATCGGATTCGCTTGAAGAGAAACACGCCGGTTGAAAAAGAATTGACATGACAATCTCGATGATCATGAAGGATTGGTATTCACATAGGAGTATGAGAACACCGCTTAGGAAAAGGTATGGAATCAACACTTGACTTTGAAGCAACTCAAATACCACAACTCAAAACAAAACAAAGGATTGGCTTGCAGAATAAGCCGGAACAAACATATGATAGAGATTTTGTCCGAAGTTTTCGTGGTGGGGCCGACATGGGCTCGATCGTACAGCATCATCATGTACAAGGCAGTGCACATGACATACGAAGCGTCCCCGAGTCAGCATAGCCATGGACTCTTTAAGACACAACGAGACCACTGTAAAATCAACTATGGATAGGCTGACCACTAGACGTCGAACCCCAATTTCATATCATACATTTGTCAGAAAGATATCCTACGATATACTAGAATTCCCACTTATAAACTCCCGAAAATTTCTGGTTATGCAATCGGGTGTTGGGGATACAGGGGAAGCATAATATCTCACCCAAAACTAGCAAATCCTACATCCAGCTGTATCCATCTGTCAACACATAACCAAGAAACCTTCGGAAATCATTTACCTCAACCTTCGAAAAGCATCCGTTATACGAGTTATGGCAATACTCCCGAACTCCCGCCCCAGTACTGGGTGGCTTCGAGGTTATCTCACCAACAAATGCATCAAAGAGATTTTCGATGTCGGCGAACTCAGGTATTCCAGAACTGTAACGATAAAATTGTGACGACAACACCTCGGAGCTCAACTCCCCGGGACAATGCCACAACCCCTAAATGTCAGGAGGCACCAAGAACAATGTTCTCGTCACAAAACCATCGGAACGATTCCAAGATACCCGCGTGATCCTAAATTTTTTAGTGAAATTTGAGGAGAGAAGAGTCAAAACTCTACGTCAGGATGCCTCACCAGAGCGACGAAGGGACTGAGGAGTAAAAAGAATCCTACTCTCCGATATATATAATCCTATAAGACTCAAAACATTTTTCTAGACTCAACAACGCCAGCGATTCGATCAAGCAGGGGGCTCCTAAGTCGGGGAAGGCTCTGGTTACCAGCTTGTAACACCCATGATGTGGCTATATCTCCCACGTGTCGAAGCATGACTTAGAGGCATAACCGCATGGTAGGCATGTCGCAAGAGGGGTAATCTTTACACATCCCATGTACTGAAAATAATGGCATAAAGAGTTGGCTTACAATCGCCACTTCACACAGTACATAAATATAGCATTACATCATCCATAATACAATCAAGGTCCGACTACAGAACCAAATAAAGAAAGACAACCCCTAATGCTAGATCCCCGATCGCCCCGACTGGGCTCCACTACTGATCAATTGGAAATGAAACAACACAACAAACACGATCTTCATCGAGCTCCCACTTGAGCTCGGTTGCGACATCTGCACTGGTGTCATCGGCACCTGTAACTGTTTGAAGTAATCTGTGAGTCACGGGGACTCAGCAATCTCACACCCTCGCGATCAAAACTATTTAAGCTTATGGGTAGGAAAGGGTAGTGAGGTGGAGCTGCAGCAAGCACTAGCATATATGGTGGCTAACTTACGCAAATAAGAGCAAGAAGAGAAGCAAAGCACGGTCGTGAACTAGAAGTGATCAAGAAGTGATCCTGAAACTACTTACGGTCAAGCATAACACAAAAACCGTGTTCACTTCCCGGACTCTGCCGGAAAGAGACCATCCTGGCTACACACGTGGTTGATGCATTTTAATTAAGTTAAGTGTCGAGTTCTCTACAACCGGATATTAACAAATTCCCATCTGCCCATAACCACGGGCACGACTTTTGGAAGTTCAAAACCCTGCAGGGGTGCCCCAACTTAGCCCATCACAAGCTCTCACGGTCAACAAAGGATATTCCTTCTCCTAGGAAGACCCGATCAAACTCGGAATCCCGGTTACAAGACATTTCGACAATGGTAAAAGAAGACCAGCAAAGCCACCCGAATGTGCCGACAAATCCTGATAGGAGCTGCACATATCTCGTTCTCAGGGCACACCGGATTGTCCAAACTTCCGGTAGGCCAGCCCAGAGTTGCCCCTGGTGGCCACCGGCGACTGACAGGTTGGACCAACACTCAGAGGAGCACTGTCCCGAGGGTTTAATATAAAGATGACCCTCGGGCTCCGGTAACCCGAGGCAAAAAGCTTAGGTGGCAAATGGTAAAACCAAGGTTGGGCCTTGCTGGAGGAGTTTTATTCAAAGCGAACTGTCAAGGGGTTCCCATTATAACCCAACCGTGTAAGGAACGCAAAATCAAGGAACATAACACCGGTATGACGGAAACTAGGGCGGCAAGAGTGGAACAAAACACCAGGTATAAGGCCGAGCCTTCCACCCTTTACCAAGTATGTCGATGCATTAATTAATTAAATAAGAGATATTGTGATATCCCAACATATCCATGCTCCAAACATGGAGCAAACTACATCTTCACCCGCAACTAGCAACATTATAAGAGGGCTGAGCAAAGCGGTAACATAGCCAAACAACGGTTTGCTAGGAAAGGTGGGTTAGAGGCATGACATGGCAATATGGGAGGCATGATATAGCAAGTGGTAGGTATCACAGCATAGCAATAGAACGGGCAACTAGCAAGCAAAGATAGAAGTGATTTCGAGGGTATGGTCATCTTGCCTGCGATCCGCAAGGAAGAAGAACGAGTCCATTAAGAAGACAAATGGACGAAGCCGAACGAATCCTCACAAAGCGACATTATCGGAACTAACCCGAAGAAGCAACACCAGAAAGAAACAACCAACATAGTAATCAACCATCACATAATCATGGCATGATGCACAACCAAGTATGATGCATGTCCGGTTAAATATGCATGGCATGGAAAAGTGCACGAACAAAACTACAAGTTAAATGGAGCCCAATATGCAACGAGTTGCATATTGACAGAACACCACATCAATTATTTAGTTCAGTCCTGGTGAGAAAACTTAACAATATTACATGTTGATTAACATGGAAAGAGGTGAAGCATAATAAAACTACCTAACTAGGCAAGTTTAAATGAGGCCGGAACAACAAGCAACAATTCCGGAAAACCTCATATGCATTTAGCAATTGAAGCAAGCAACAATTTAATCATTCTTGAAGTTGTTATCATGATGCGGATGATATATGCAAGTGTTATGCAATATTTATGAAAAATGTAGATAAGAGCATATTAAGAAGCATTTGTCATCGTGGCGGAAATGAAAGGGGTGCCACGGCGACGATAATGAAACGGTACCACAGCAACGTTCCGGTTCCGACAACTCATTGAGACTTCGGTGCAAAAGAAAGTGACGGGAGAGTGTCATGCGATGAACGGTGGGGTGCTCCCGGTAAACGGGTTCCCATGGGTTAGTGGCATGGAAACGAGTGACAATACGGACACGATGCAGACAAAGTGTGCATCTCATACAACACAAGCATACGTTCACGGGCGGTCGTGTCGGGGTTATACCTTTATAGCTTGCATTATCGGAGTAGTTCGAGTTCGATGCGGTGTAGGGGAAGTAGACGTTCGTAGTTGAAGAAGTCATACACGGGCGCAGTGGGTAGTAGTGGTACTATCGATCCTCGGGGACGAAAGTGGTAGTAGGGGTACATGGCGACGGTAGTTATACATGGTTCTTCGGCCACGGTCGTAGTCATACAACGTTTTCGTAGATGTTCAGGGTCACGGCGAGAAACTTGACGTCCATGGAGTCTTCGAGGGTTGACGGTAGTGGTACTTGGCAAAATGCACGTCGACGGTAGTTGTTCTCGTATCGTCGTGGTACTTGGCGATTTCGGAGACGGGGGAGGACGAAATTGGCAGTCCTCGTAGAACTAGTACTTGGCGTTATCTCCGGTTCGATGGTCGTTTTAGGCGTCGGGCGTCGAGGTAGTTGGCGTAAAACCTTGTAGTCGTGCGGGCGGTCTTTGCAGTCAAACACGAAGCCATGAAGAAGCACGAGTCATAGGCGGTGTGGTAGCCGTGGAGTAGCCAGGGGCTTGGGTCAGTGGCGCGAGGGCTCGCCGGATCTTCCCGGACCCAGCGCGAGGAGGGCAGGAATGGTCGAACGGTGCAGGACCGAAGCTCCGACGAGCTGGACCCCAACGAGGCAGGGTCGGACGGGGCTTGAGGGGAAGCTGGAGGCGTCGGAGTACTTTGGTCAAGCACAAAGGGACGATGGCGGCTTGAGGCGTCGATGCATGCGGAGCTCGGAGAGGCCACGGTGAGGTGGCCGTAGATGTCGAAGCAGGGGAGGTAGGCTTGGGCGCTGGAGGAAGCAGCTATGCGGCGCCATGGAGATCGTAGACAGCGGCGGCGCGCCTACTGTCTTCTGGAGCAGCGGAGCGATGGGGACCAGTGAAGTGGCGCCCCGGCGACCATGCTCGGGAGGATGAGGTCGGAGGAGGGCCGGCAGGGGCGCGGGCAGGTCAGTGGCATAGGCAGTGGGGCGCGCCATGGGGATCGGCGCAAGAGAGGAGCCGGGGAAGGAAGCGAGATCGAGAGGAGAGGGAGGTTCGGGCGCATGGGGATGGGATCGGGAAGCGCTCTCCCTGGCGGCGCTGGGTGGAAGGGTACGAGGGAAGAGGGGATCGGGCCAGCGGGGAAGGATGGGCCTAGAGAGGCCGGCCTGGGCTAGGCTTCTCTCTTCCCCTCTCTCTCTCTCTTCTTGTTTTAAGAGAAAAGAAATAGAGAGAAGAAAAGAAAAAGGAGGGTTAAGAAAAGGATTTGTGCAAGGGGGCTATTTTCCTGGACTCATACAAATGAGTTTTATCCAAGGAAAAAATAGAAGTGGCACGAATGCAAGATTTAAATTCAAACTCATTTGAATATCATTCAAATGGGTTTGAATTGGGGCTAGGTTTTAGAAGTGCTCAAAAAATGTTGAGATTAAAGAGAGAGCCCCGAATATGGGAAAAGAATTAGGCAAAATTAGACAGTCAAAACTTGAAGAAGGAAAGGAACGGATTTAAGATGCATGTGTGTTGCGGTGAATTCCAAACTAATGGAATATTTTATATAGCTCCCTAATAATATTGGGAGGATATGTTATTAAAAGAACTCACCATGTGAATTCCCTCGATTTAAATGGACCGAAGATCCATGCAATTTATTTAGTTGAGTTCCAAAAGATTTATGAGATGATGGCATGATGACATGATGCGATGCAAAAATAAAAGGGCAGGCACAAATGAAACACACGGCGAAACCCGGAACATATTGAAGTCTTCTCGAGCATCGGTCTCGGGGCGTCACAGGTGGGAGGAGGGAGACGACCCTGCGGGTGGACCCCGCAGGTCAGTGACCTCGCCAGCGAGCCCCTCCCGTTTA
Organism: Triticum urartu; assembly: GCF_056163025.1. NCBI lineage: Eukaryota > Viridiplantae > Streptophyta > Magnoliopsida > Poales > Poaceae > Triticum > Triticum urartu. The sequence goes on along the minus strand of NC_141875.1, from coordinate 283,354,902 downwards.
AGTGGAAGCATACCAGCCTCGCCCCCGCTTCCCCGCAGCGAAGACGCCCCAACTCGAGTATGCCTCCGACGTGGCCCCTGCCCGCGTGTCACCGAGCCGCTGGGCCGGCCCAGTAGCGTCCTGCGGCTAAACCTCGCCCTGTACGCCTCTTAAGGGTAAAGCCCTTGTCTGTTACTTTTTTTTCCAGATAGCTTGTAAAATCCATAGAGAAGTCAAATAGGGTCCAAATTTGATGATTCAAATTTATGCTGACTCCATAAATCAAGATCTATTTAGTGAGCCATAGTGAACATTTTTACCATGCCTAGTTTCCACTGGATCTAATAAAAAGGTCATTTAGCCACATAAGTCGACTTCAAAAATCCATATCATATCTATTCCAACTCCAAATCTAGTGAAACCAATTTCTAAATGTTTCTAAAATCATGTCTAATTTAATGGGTACTTTTACTCATTTTTATAAAAAGCCATTCTGTAGATAACTTGCAGATCCATTAAATCCCTTATATCCTTCATATTGAAATTTTCCAAAATATCCACTTATCCAATTCCAATGAAATCACTTTGGTCATTCCTCATATGACCAAAGGTATCCTAGAAAAGTCCAACTCACATTTTTAGAGCACTTTTATTTTTTCCTTGTTGTGTTGCTTATTGTGATTGTTTCCGTCGTTAGTTGGCGAAGTAGACGGAGTACTTGGAGATGGACCAGAAGGTTTGAAGACTTTGAAGGACAAGGCAAGCAGCCCTTTGACCATGTCTATGAAACCTTTTTATGCATGTCATATCGCACTTTTATTGCTTGCATCGGAGACATGATGATGAGGTGACCACATGGGGTGGTTTGCCACCGTACTTCCTGTTGATACTTGCATTGTGCATGACCCTACCTTCTTATGAGGATTATGCCGGTGGGAGTAGATAGGATGCTAAAGTAGTTACTACACAAAAAGGGACGGGAATATGCATTGTGATGGAGACAAAGAATTTTCAAAATACTTTTTCGAAAACCCCGTCGGGTGCCACTTATGCCCGAAGGATATAATGAGTTGGGTAACCACTTGATGACGAAGTGGTCTACCGAGGCAAGTGTGTGTGTTGTTTTCAAAATGGATTGGTTTAAGTTGTGACCGTTATTCCAACCTTACATGCGCAACAACTCTATCCTTATATGGGAAAGGGCATTATTGATTTCCTAGGCCGATTTCATGACGGGAGAGTCGTTATCGCGCTCTCTCGGGATGGGGTCATGCCAGGTAGGGCGGCCATGACTGTTTTCACAGGGCACCAGACACATCGTTGGTACCCTGTGCCAGTGGTATGTGATGAATATGGGAGCGAGGCTCCACAATTTTAAGATGACAAATGTTGGGCATGGGGGTTACTACCAATCGAGTGGACTCTATGTTAGTGTCGTCTAGGGAAAGATAGTGATCGGGTGCTTACCCCGGGTACTTGAGGTACCATGGGTCGTGGATGACACGGAAGTTCCCTAGATCTTGTGGGTAAAGTGTGCAACCTCTACAGAGTGTAAAACTATTCGAATAGCCGTGTCCACGGTCAAGGACAGTTGGGTAACCGCTCTTGAGCTATGTCCATATGTTTCCGACAAACAACACGGTTTGCTAAATATGTTGATGTGATTCGTGAGGAAGTCACGATGAGCTTGAGCACGAGTTGTTCACAACTCCTTTTCGATGTTAATGTCTGTAACCTCCTGATACTTGTTGCAGACGCATTCATGTCCTCGATAAATGTTGATCATACCTGCATGAAAAAAACTAGCTTTCCACAAAAATGCCAATTTAGCAGTAGTGCCTTGCATAATTATTCTGTTATCACCCTTGGGTTGCTTGCGAGTACATTCAAAGTACTCATTGGCTTGCCGCTGGTTATTTGATTGGCCAGGCATGGAAGAACAGGAGTTCGAAGAAGAGTTCTTTGGAGACGAACGTGCGAACTAGGACGTTTCCCAGTCAGAATGCCTGTAGGGTTAAGGCAGTGGCATGGGTTCTACCTACCGACGAAGATTTCCGCTGCTTAAGTTTATTTGGTATTTAGACCTTGCAGCTTTATCTATGTAAGCCTTGACCATAATGGTCATAATTTGTGTAAGATGGTATGTATGGATGTAAGACTCTTGTTATTCAGCTTCTCTGTGTGCACTAAGCATTGATCTCTGGGATCACTGTACACATGCATTCGGTGATCACGATGTATGAGTCGGGGTCCCCACACGTTGAGGGTGGATATTTAAGAATAAATATTTTTTAAGAAAACTTGTTTATTCGTCTTTTTCAAACTTTGATTCATTCATATGATAGAATTTTAATATGGGTTTAAATAAATTGGATCTTGGTGGAGGCGGATCAACGAAGAGGAAAGCTTAAGCACACCCCTACCTGGCGCGCCAAATGTCGGATTTCGGGTTCCGGCAAAACCCTTAAGGTCTCGAACACTGGGGTGCGCACAAAGATCTCTCCCCCCTCTAGCTCGCACTCGACACGACCTCACGGCCTAGCTCGACGAACCCAAAAAACGAGAGACACAAGATTTATACTGGTTCGGGCCACCGTTGTGGTGTAATACCCTACTCCAGTGTGGTGTGGTGGATTGCCTCTTGGTCTGAGGATGAAGAGTTACAAGGGAAGAACAGCCTCCTATGGAGAGTTGTTCTTGTGCTCGGTGAACTAGTGTGGTGCCCTTGGTGGAATGGATCCTGTCCAAGATGAGATCTTAGGATCAGCCCCCTGCCTATGGTGGTGGCTAGTCCTATATATAGAGGCCCGGGTCCTCTTCCCAAATATTAGATGGGAACAGATCCCACAACGGCCAAATTCGAAGGGAGACAACTAGTACAAGTTATCTTGACAAAAGTGGTCTTCGCCTGCCAAAGTCTCTGGTGGTGACGCTGTCTTGGGCTCCATGGTAACCTCCGTCCTGATGTCCTGCTGGTATTGGTCTTATTGCAATGATATGGAAACCTTTGCCTGATGCCTCGGTACTCCTCGCCTGCGCTTGCCTCTTTAGCACCAAAGAGGAAACGAGGACACTACGCGCGCTGGCGCCCGCCTGGCTCCGGTCGTCATGGCTTGCGTCACAGGAACCTCGCAAGGTGTCCCTTGCCTTGATCTCTCCGCCCCTCGCGAGCCAGCCTGGTGAGGCCGCCCCTCAGGAGGTCTTGCATCGTCCACCTCGCAAGGCTTGGCTGCTCGCGAGGGTCTTGAGTGTTTGCTGGTGAAGATGGGCCATACTACGCCGCTGGTGGAGCCACGTTGCGGGCCGCAGGAAGGCAAGTCTGGGGACCCCCGTTCCTAGAATGCCGAAAACACTTGCCAAATTTTAATTCAAATAATGTGATTTCTTGAGCCCATGTTTGGATTCTGTAAGGCTCGTACTTGTATTATCAACATATCAATGAAAAAGATGAACCTTGCTGGGAACTCGTGCATGTATATGTCAATGCACAGGTGGGGTACCTCTTTAGTCTAAGTAAACGAGTCTTCCCCGATAGGCTATCCTGCCCGTACCCTTCTGATTTTTCTTGCCGGAGAACTGAGCCTACCGGGCAAAACATAAAGGGACTAGCCCCCCGCCAACCCCTTTTCACCAAAGGCCACTGTGACCATCCTGAGCAAAGCAACATTCAAGTCAAGGATGGGAGCACCTAAGTTTCAAAGAGCGGATAGGTTTTCTTATGCACAAGTCTCTGCTTACAGAACACTTATGGATAGGAGGTGGAACTTATCTGTTTGGCTTGCCAGAGATCGCAGTGTTGGTTCACTTCCTCATCTCCTTGTAGAGGCCAAGTTCACGGTAGGAACCCGCAACTTCATGCATATGGGAGTGATGCAAGATGCGATCCTATCTATATGCATATGCAGATGCTTACGCGATGCTCTTGGAATGCTTATGCATGCATGCAACTTGGTTGGGGCCCCCCAGCGCTTTGTTTATTTCTCTGGTGCTCAGGGTCATCGCCTGGCTTTGTCCAAGGGGTTACATGCAACTAAGGCAAGGGATGTACAAAAGGGTAGCTGCCGGGCAGGGCCCGATAGCCGTTCCTTATGGGTAGAACTTGAAGAGATGCTCAATATTCCATGAGTTTTGCAGTTTAATGCCATATCCAGTGTCCAGACGGACTGCGCCAGGTCTTGTGATTCGTACTACCTGGTAAGTGCCTTCCCACTTTGGTGTTAACTTGTTTGTACCGTTGGCGGACTGAACGCGCCTAAGGACAAGGTCGCGTTCCTCAAAACACCAGGAATGAACCCTGTGGCTATGCTAGCGACGCAGGGCCTGCTGATAGCGTGCAGCACGGGTAGCAGCCCGAAGACGGTTCTCCTAAGTGTTGTCATGCCGGTGCTGATCTTGCGCTAATTCATCGTAGGCAAGCACTCGAGGATACACGTAAATGAGTCCCATGGAGATAACTGCTTCTACCCCATAGACTAGGTAGAAGGGAGTCTGCCCGGTAGCTTGATTTGGTGTCGTTCAGAGGGACCATAGAACTACTAGCAGCTCATCGATCCATCGCTTGCCATGCTGCCGCAGCATATCAAAGGTTCTTGTCTTGAGACCCCACAACACTTCAGTGTTCACCCTCTTAGCTTTTCCATTGCTTTTGGGATGTGCACAGAGGCAAATGAGATCTTGCTTCGGAGGGTATGAACATATTACATGAAGGCACAGCTCGTGAACTGGGTGTCGTTGTCGGTAATGATCCTTCACGGAACTCCAAAATGACACGCTAATTCTTTCAAGAACTTGATAGCTAACTGAGCAGTCACCTTTCTCATGGCAGTCACTTCCAGCCACTTTGTAAACTTGTCAATAGCAACATACAAGAATTCAAAGCTGCCGATTGCTCGGAGGAAATGGCCGAGGATATCGAGCCCCCGGATCGAAAATGGCCATGATAAAGGGATTGTCTCAAGAGCTTGGGAAGGCAGGTGTATATTCTTGGAATGGAACTGGCAGGATTCAGATCTGGTGACTAGCTCGACTGCATCTTGGAGGGCTTAGGGCCAATAGAATCCATGCCGGAATGCTTTCCCAACCAATGCCCCTGATCCAATGTGGGAGTCACACATACCTTTGTGTATCTCAGCCAGTAGTTCCTTTGCTTGTTCCCGGCAGATGCACTTCAATTTCAGACCGTTGGGCCTCCTTCTGTATAGAGTGTCATCGACAAACTGATACATACTGGCCCTCCAGGCTACTCTTTCAGCTGAATCCTGATCACCAGGAAGTTCCCCGGTTTGGAGGAAGTGGACTATGTGCCTCACCCAAGCTGGAGCTTGAGGCTTGGCAACAAGGACTAGTGGCACCTCCTATACTGCGAGGGCACATTCCTCATTCGAGGGGACCATCGGCCCGCCTAGAGGGTGCGGTCTGGAAGGTGGTGAGGAGTTGTTTCCGGGAGGGTCTCTGCCGGGAGCGGAAAGCTCTACCGGGAGAGGCTTACCGGAGTCCATCTTTATCCTTTTCTGGGCCATTGTTGTAAGGGATACAGAGGGCCGAGTAAGACGGAGAACAAAAGTCCCTGGTTCCACAGGAAGCTTCTGCACATCACACTTTGATAGATGATCAGCTATGTTGTTTTCCGCACGGGGTACGTGCTCTTTTTGTAATCCGTCAAAGCGCTCCTCTAATCTCCTTATTTCCTCAACGTATGCTTCCATCAATGGGCTTTGGTAATCCTTGTTGACTTGTCTGACCACAAGCCGTGAATATCCTCGAATGATCAGCTTCTTAATTCCCAATTTCACTACAATCCTGAGACCGACAAGGAGTGCTTAAAACTCTGTTGTATTGTTGGTGTCTTCTAACAGGGCAAAGTGCATCTGGGTTACGTACTTCAAGTGCTCCCCGGAGGGGGCAACAAGAAGCACGCCAGCCCCTGCACCTTGCAAGGAAAAGGCACCATCGAAATACATAATCCATTCTTGGGGCGCCTCCTTGCTGGGGATAACCGTTTCCCGTACTTCTTCATCAGGGGTTGGCATCCATTCTGCAATAAACTCTGCCAATGCCCTGCTTTAAATTGTTGATGTGCTCTCAAAATTCAGACCAAAAGTGGATAACTCCAAAGCCCACTCTACTATTCTACCGGTAGCCTCAAGGTTTCGGAGTATCCTTTGCAACGGGAAGCGAGTGACAACCATGATCTCATGGGCTTGGAAGTTGTGGCGTAGTTTCCTTGAGGCCATGATGAGACCAAAGATTAACTTTTGCATGCCAGAGTACCTCGACCTAGCCCCTTGTAGTAAGGAACTGACGAAGTACACTGGGCGCTGCACCACTTTCTTCCTTGTCATGTCCTTGGGTTCGCTCTCGCTATCGTGCTTATTTCTGTCCTGAACCCTCTCTGGCTCTGCCAGTCCTTGCTCGCTCTCTGCTTCGTCCACTTCCCTCTATGCCACCAAGGCTGTACTGACCACTTGGTTGGTTGCCTCCAGGTATAGCAGCAATGGTCCTTGTGGTTTGGGAGTAACCAACGTGGGAACATAGGACAACTAGGTCTTCAACTCTTGTAAAGCTGCGTATGGTTCTTGTCACAGCCCTAGCTCAGCCCCTGTTATCTTTTCTTGATCATCATGTCATCGTCATTTTAATTCATGCAATTTGAATTGAGGTAAGTGGAAACCCTCAGAAATTAGTTCAGAAATGATCAACATTAAAATCTCATCAAAGGAGCCCAAGAAAATGTTCCTGTTAAACCTTGAAGAATATTGGCAAGAATAAAATTCAAACCAATATTCTTGGAGGCTTTAAATTATTTATTTTGGGATTTTGATTTAAATCATAAACTATTTGAGTTGGATTTATTTATGATATAAAATAAATAAATGTCCAATTATTCTGAAACTTTTTATGGGGCCCAGGAAATATCCATTTAGCTCCAATATTAAATTTCAGGATTTTGCAAAATGATCTAGAACTTCTACTAAATCACAACAGAGGAATAAAAATAGAAAATAGATTAAAATAGAAGAACCTCAGAGAGGAAAGAGCTTACCTGCAGCCCACCTGGCGGCCACTTACATGGCCCAGCCACCAGGGGCAAGGTTGTCTTCAACCTTGCGCCTACTTGCAGCCAGCGCACGCGCCCGAGCAGCCACCTCCTGCTTCGCGTTGTCAGTGCCTCCTACGCTCTCATCTTGCCTTGTGGAGCTTCCCTGGATGCCCTGAACCTTCTCCCTCTCTCTCTTTGATCTCTCCCTCGGCCTCTAGCTCCTTCTCCCAAACGCGCCCGAGCACCTCCGTCGCCACCATTCGCTCCAACTACGCTCCCCGTCGCTGCCTCGCCTCACCACCGCGCCCTAGAGCTCCGCCACAGTCGCATACGCCTCCTAGATGACTATCAACATCCTGGGAACGGGGGTACATAGAGTTGCCTGCCTGCGGCCCATAGCATGGCTCCGTTGACGGCCTGGTACGGCCCAGCTTTAGCAACAAAAACTCAATACCCTCGCGAGGGGCCATGCCTTGCGAGGATGACAACACCGAGACCTCCCTGGGGGCGGCCTCACCAGGCTAGCTCCCGAGGAGTGGAGATATCAATGCGAGATGCACCTCGCGAGGTCCACATGACATGAGTCATGACGACCAGGGCCAAGCAGGCGCCAGCGGGCGCAGTGTACCAGTTTCCTCTTTGGTGCTAAGGAGGCAAGCGCAGGCGAAGGGTCCCGAGGAATCAACTAAAGGTTTCCATATCGGTGCAACAAGACCAAGACCGCCAGGATGACAGGATGGAGGTCATTGCGGAGCCCACTGCAGCATCACCACCAGAGCCTTTTGCAGGCGAAGACTACTTTGTCAGGATAGCTTGTACTAGTTGTCCCCCTTCAAATTTGGTCGTTGTGGGATCCCTTCTCGCCTACATTTGGGAAGAGTACCAAGGCTACTATAAATAGGAGTTAGCCACCACCATAGAGGGGGACAGATCAATCAGATCATCCACACACCCACTAGCTCATCGAGCTCAAGAACACCTCACCTCCTGAGGTTGTTCGTCCACTATACTAGTTCACCCTCAGCCCCTTGAGGCAATCCACCACAAAGCTGGGGTGGGGTATTACACTGCAAGGTGGCCCGAACCAGGATAAACTGATGTGTCTCTTGTACCTTGGGTTCGTTGAGATAGGCCGGGGAATCATCGAGCAGGCAGACTAGGAAGAGGGAGTTCTTCGCACGCACCGCAGAGTTCGAACATCTAAAGGGTCCGCGCAACCCCGAATCCGACATTTGGCACACCTAGTAGGGGTGCATCGAACCTCTGCTTCTCCCTCCGCTTCGTCTCTCTACTCGCTTCGTCTCTTCGTTCAGCTCTCATGGTAGGCGCCGCCCCTCTGGCTGGATCGACCGGCGCGTGCGGAGGCGCCGAGGGACTCCGAGCCTTCACCCCTGCTTGGCGACGAGTGCGGTGGCCACCCAAGTTCAGGCCAGACCTGCCGCCCCGGTACGACGGCACGGTGGACCCGGCAGGCTTCCTTCAGGCATATGAGGAGGCCGTCTGGGCGGAAGGCGGTGACGACAAGGTAATGGAAACTAGTTCCCCATGCCCCTTGCTGCCATACCAAGCGCCTGGCTTCTTAGCCTACCAGAGTCTTCCGTGGCCTCCTGGGAGGAGCTGTGCGGCCTCTTCGTCGCGCACTTCGCGGTACCGGTGCCCCACGCTGTCACAGCCCTCCTCGGCGGTTCTTAGGCACCGCCCTCGGATGGGCATATCAAGCAGTTCTTTCGCCAAGAGGGTGTCGCATGCGTGCAGAAAGGATCTCCTCCGGGATGGGTGACACTTGAGGCCAACCTCACCATCGACTCAAGAGATCATCCTGTGACCACCACGGGCGTAGGCACCCTCTCGATGCTCTACACCCCAACCATCTGTAACGTGGCGGTAACCAAGACTCTCATCCACGGCGGGGCCGGGCTCAACATATTGTCCGTGGATGCTTCTGGCTTGCTTCACATATCACACAGCCGGCACCGCCCTACCAAACCATTCTCCGGGGTCATCGACGGCTCCACCAGCCCCCTGGGACATATCCGTCTCCCAGTCTCCTTCGGTACCCGTGACAACTACCGCACCGAGCTCATCGACTTCGACATCGCCCACATCGGCCTCCTGTACAACGCCATCCTCGGGTACCCAGACTTAGCCAAGTTAATGGTGGCAACTCACCCCGCCTACAGCCTCATGAAGTTGCCATGGAGCAGCGGCATCCTCACGGTGGCCGGGGACACCAAAGAAGCACTGGCGGCTCTCAAGCTCGCCTTTAGGACCGCGGCTGCCGCTCGGCCGGTGGAGGAAGGAACCTCGGGGGTTCCATGGGTCACGCCAGCAAAAAAGAAGTAGTTGTTCTCCCCAGACCGGGCCAAGATGAAGCAAGTGACAGTCAACCAAGATTTAGGAGCCAGTTTCAACATAGGTGCCAACCTCGCCCCGGACCAAGAAAAGGCATTGCTCGATTTCTTGCACGCAAACAAGGAGGTGTTCGCATGGGAGCCCAAGGACTTGGCTGGAGTCCCAAGGGGAGTGATCGAGCATCACCTGAATGTGGGCCCTGATGTGCGCCCAGTAAAGCAAAAGGCGCGGCGGCAGTCCACGAAGAAGCATGCCTTCATCGTCCAGGAGACCTGCAAACTACAAGAAGCTGGTGTCATCCGCGAGGTGCGGTACCCAGAGTGGCTGGCAAACCCGGTCGTCGTGCCCAAGAAAGGGGGGAAGGAGCATGTGCTTCTATTTCACCAACCCCAATAAGGCATGCCCTCAAGACCCCTTTCAGCTACCACACATTGACCAGATCGTCGACTCCACCACTAAGTGCGACCTGTTGTGCTTCTTGGATGCATTCTCAGCATACCACCAAATCAAGATGGCGGTACAAGATGTCGAGAAGACGGCCTTCCTGACCACATGCGGGGTGTACTGCTACACCTGCATGCCCTTTGGGCTGCGTAACACTGTAGCAACCTTCCAGCGGCTGATGCACATCGCTCTGGGCCAACAGCTTAGGAGGAACGATGACGCCTACGTCGACGACATAGTGGTGAAGTCTTGGGAGGCAAGGACCCTCATCGAGGATCTGGAAGAGATATTCGCCAGCCTGCGCAAGGTGGATCTGTGGCTCAACCAAGAGAAATGTGTGTTTGGCGTCCCCTCCAGCAAGCTATTGGGTTTTCTGGTGTCACACAGGGGGATCGAGGTGAACCCGGAGAAAGTCAAGGAACTAGAAAGGACGAGTCCGCCACAAACTCTCAAGGAAATGCAGAAGCTGGCGGGCTGTGTGACCTCGTTAGGGTGCTTCATTTCCAAGCTGGGGGAGCACGCTCTCCCATTCTTCAAGCTGATGAAGAAGAAGGGCCCGTTTGAGTGGACTCCGCAGGCTATCGCAGCATTCCAATACCTCAAGAGATACCTCACCAACCCATAGGTGATGGTGGCCCCGCGTCACCTCGAGCCCTTAGTGCTTTACCTGGCCACCATGCCTCACTCATCCAGCATAGCGTTGGTGGCCGTTCGGGAGGAGCGCCAGGTCCCAGGCATGTCATGCGGCACCGCGCGCTCGGTTGAGATGATGCAGCCCTAGGATGGCGCCCCTAAAGCCTCGGCGACACCAACGGATGGCCAGGTTCCAGGATATGACGATGCCGCCTTTGCCCAGGTAGGCGACCAAGTTCCTGAGGTCTCCCAGCCTAAGGAGGTTTGAGACTCCACTAACGATCCCACCCCCCATCAGGACCCGGTGTACTTCGTCAGCACGGCGCTGCGGGACGCGCGAGCACGCTATCCCATGCCGCAGAAGCTCTTGCTTGCGCTTCTTGTCACCTCGCACAAGCTGCGCCACTACTTCCAAGGCCACCCCATCAAGGTCAGTTTAGCTTACCCACTAAAGAGGGTGCTTCGGGGCCCCAATGCTGCAGGTAGTGTCGCCGACTAGAACATCGAATTGCAGGCATTTTAGCTGGAGTTCAGCACCACCAGGGTCATCAAGAGCGCATCACTCGCCGACTTCATGGCGGAATGGACTAACGTTCCAGGACCAGAGCCAGGCGAGGACCAATCACTCTCGCCAGGGAGCAAAGCACTAGACGGCTGGGTCATGTACTTCGACGACGCCTTCGCACGGTAGGGTGCGGGGGCTAGAGTTGTGCTTGTTTCGCCTACTCAGGACAAGCTCTACTACGCCGTGCAACTTTGCTTCCAGCATGGCGAAAAGGTCTCCGACAACATCGCAGAGTAGGAAGGCCTAATCGCTGGTCTCAAAGCTGTGGCAGCCTTGGGGGTAAAGCACCTTACCATCAAGGGTGACTCCCGGCTCCTCGTCAACTTCTCCAACAAGGTATACGAGCCAAAGGACGAGCACATGGAGGCATACCTAGCAGAAGTACGCAAAATGGAGAAATAGTTCTTGGGCCTGGAGCTCCAGCACCTGCCTCGCGACATGAACAAGGAAGCCGACGACATCGCCAAGAGAGCATCCAAGCGCCAGCCTCAAGAGCCCGGTGTCTTCGAGGAGCAGCTCTTCAAGCCTTCGGCAGCCCCTCCACTTGCGGAGCCAGCTTTGCCTCATGAGGAGCTCCCACCAACACCAACCTCAGGAGCCCCCGCCTATGGCATGCCTACTCCTAGCGCTCAAGCCTTAGGAGGGGTGTTGGACCGAAGAATTCAAGGCGTACCTGCTTCAGGGAACCCTGCCGGAGAAGGAAGAAGACGCTGAGCGTGTGGCTCGGCAGGCCACAACCTACTGCATTCAGGACGGTGAGCTCTACCAAAACGACCAAACGATGTTTCCTCGCGATGCATCTCCACGGAATAGGGGTGTGAGCTGTTAGCCGACACATGGCGGAGACTGCGGGCATCACTCATCATCACGCACCCTCGTGGGCAAGGCGTTCCGTAGCGTATTCTACTGGCCCACGGTGCTCAGCGACACGATCGAGCTGGTGAGATCCTGTGAAGCCTTCTAGTTCCATGCCAAGCAAATCCACCAGCCTGCCCAGGGCCTCCAGACCATCTCACTATCGTGGCCGTTTGTGTTCTAGGGGCTGGACATCTTGGGTCTATTCCCTCAAGCGCCCGGGGGCTACCACTACCTCTACGTCACCATCGACAAGTTCACCAAATGGGCGGAGGTGGAAGCAGTCCACACCATCCCGACCAGCTCAGCGGTCAAGTTCATCAAGGGCCTCGTGAGCCGGTTCGGAGTCCCTAATCGCATCATCACTGACAAGGCTCACAGTTCACTAGAAATCGCTTCAAAACATATTGTGCTAACCTTGGAACGCAGATATGCTAAGCCTCAATGGCACACCCGAGGAGCAATCTCCAAGATGAGCGCCAACGCGGAGGTCCCAAGAGTCCTCAAGACAAGAACCTCCAAAAAGAAGCTCGAGGTCTGCAGTAGGGGCTGGCTCGATGAGCTTCAGTCCGTGTTGTGGTGCGTCCGCACCATCGCAACTAAGCCGACTGGTGAAACTCCATTCTTCCTTGTCTAGGGAGCAAAAGCGGTTCTCCCACATGAGGTCAGGCATCGCTCCACGCTGGTCTTGGTTTTTGATGAGGCATGCCGAGACACCACGCGGGGGATGGACCTTGTGCTAGGGGAGGAACGCCGCCGTCAAGCCTTGCTCCGAGCGGCAAGGTACCAGCAGGTGCTACAGTGGTATCACTGCCGCTACGTCCGCTACAAGACGCTCAAGGTGGGTGATCTCGTCCTACGGTGGCTGCTCCCTGGGGAAGGGCTGCATAAGCTTTCACCCATGTGGGAGGGCCCATTTAGGGTCGCCCGCGTCTCTAAGCTTGGCGCCGTGTGCCTGGAGACGCCGGACGAGATCCCCATCCAGAACGCCTGGAACATCCAGCACCTCCGGAAGTTCTACCCTTGCAGGAAGGCCAAGTGCATGTGAAGGTCTCCGCTCGTGGCACTCTCACGTAATAAGGAGTGGGGCTGTACATGCCCTAGAGTCTCGGAAGAGCCGCCCTCGGGCCTCAAGGGCTCCCTCCCACGTCCTACTAGCAGCATTTAGCTCCGCGCTGGTGAGATCACTAGACTAGGTGCCGGACGCGGCTGTTCATTTGCTTGCTTTCTGTAGTTGTCTTGCCATCTTTGTTAATGGAGTTTGGAGTTCTTGCATTTTGGATTACCAAGTTGGATTTCCCTCTCGTCTTTTCTCTTGACCGCAGGTCTCGGCCCAGGAGGGGCGGCGGTTGCCCGTCGCTCTTCCTCGCACATCTGGCGCGCGGGGGCTAGGCAGGTGTGTACTTGCGTGTCGGGCCCGCCCCGCACCACGAACACACTTCCCCACTATCGGCCTTCTGGGACCGGGGCTGCCCAAACTTGTCTGCTTGTGGGGTTGTGCGTGGCTCCACCAATGGCCTGGTACGGCCCATCTTCAGCAGCAACCACTCAAGACCCTCGCGAGGGGCCAAGCCTCGCGAGGCAGACGACGCCAAGACCCGCCTGGGGGCAGCCTCGCTAGGCTGGCTCCCGAGGGGCGGAGATCTCTGTGCAAGGGGCACCTCGCGAGGTTCATGTGACGTGGAGCCATGACGACCAAGGACAGGCGGGCACCAGCGGGCGTAGTGTACCAGTTTCCTTTTTCGTGCTAAAGCGACAAGCGCAGGCGAGGAGTCTCGAGGCACCAGGCAAAAGTTTCCATATCGGTGCAACAAGACCAAGACCAGCAGGACGACAGGATGGAGGTCACCATGGAGCCCACAATAGCATCACCACCAGAGCCTTTGGCAGGCGAAGACCACCTATTGTCAGGACAGCTTGTACTAGTTGCCTCCCTTCAAACTTTGTCGTTATGGGATCCCTTCCTGCCTAACATTTCGGAAGAGGACCAGGGCCTCTATAAATAGGACTAGCCACCATCGTAGGGAGGAGGAGACTCATCTTGGATCGGATCCCTTCCATCCTCACATCCACCAGTCCGTCGAGCTCAAGAACACCTCTCCCCCTGAGGCTGTTCTCTCATTGTACTAGTTCATCATTAGCCTGTGAGGCAATCCACCAACACCACACTAGAGTAAGGTATTACACCACAAGGTGGCCCAAACTATTATAAACCCTTGTGTCTCTTGTTCTTTGGGTTCGTCGAGCTAGGCCATGAGATCGTTGAGCGAGCGACCTAGGGAGAGAGTGTTCTTTGTGCACACCCCAGAGTTCGAACCTCAAGGGTTAGCTGGAACCCATGATCCGATATTTGGCGCGCCAGGTAGGACTGTGATGAAGCCTTTTTTCCGATGATCGACGTACCACCGCTCCGCCGCATCCATGGCCGAGGCTCGCCGAGCCCGTGCTGAGCGTCGGGCCGCCCTCGCTGCTCGCGTCGCTCAGACGGCGCCCGTTGGCGGGCCTCCCCACCATTCTCCATCACCGGCTGCCAACGCCGCCACCGACCCGGCAGGAAACGAGTAGCAAGCTTCGTCGATGCACCCCTCTGTGCGTCGGCATAGAGGCACCGCCACCCCATCGCTGTCTCCGGACGGCTCGTCGTCCCATGCTCGTCGTGCACCCACGGACGCGTAGGCCACCCTACTCATGGCACTTGAGCTACTGCGCTACCGCACGGTCGACGACCTCTACAAAGACCGGCTGGACCGCATCACCGAGGTCGTCAGCGCCACTGGGGGCTCTCCGGCACCGTCTCTCTCGCTACCTCGCCCACCTCTAGCTACGGGCAATGTAGCTCATGGAGCTCCTCCACCACCTCCACATCAATACGCCGCCCTTGCCCCGAGACGTGCAGCCCCATGGTGCGACCCGCCCCGCAGGGCACTCGCGCACAAAGACAGAAGCTGCCAAGAGATCCCTCGGCCGCAAGAAGACGCTCCTACACTCCCTGCACCACCACGTCAGGTTTGCGCACTGCATGCGGCGGTGGCTCCTAGGTACCAAGGCTAGGCTCCGCCTCCACGACGGGCTCCGGTGACCACGGCGGGTTCCCGCTCCTTCACCCCCGAGCTGCGCAGCGTCGTCTGGCCCGGCAAGTTGAAGCCTGACCTGCCTCTGCGTTACCCTGCCGAGTTCTTGCAGCTTGACGAGTTGAGCATCGAGGCGGCCAACGGTGACGAGTAGGTCATGGCGAACTGGTTCCCCATGGCTCTCAAGGAAGGTACACGCTCGTTGCTCCTGAACCTGCCTGCGGGGTCGATCTCCTCTTGGGGCGAGATGCGCGAGCGCTTAGTCGCCAACTTCCAAGGCACGCGCGACCGCCCGCCTGCCGCTGGTGACATGTGACGCATCAAGCCGTAGCTGGGGGAGACCCTGCAGAAGTATATCCAGCATTTCAATAGCGTTCGCCTCAAGATTCCCAAGGTGACTGACGAGGCCATCATCTCGGCTTCTCCGATGGCGTCTGCGATGTCAAGATGAAGGAGAAGCTCGCCATGCACGAAGACCTGTGCACGGCTCCGGAGATGTTCAACATGGCGACCAAGTGCGCAAGGGCTGAGGAGGGACGCTGTCGAATTTCGGGTTCCGGCAAACCCTTGAGGTTCGAACATTGGGGTGCGAGCAGAGATCTCTCCCCTACTGATCTACGTCCAATCTCCTCGCGTGGTCTAAGCTGGAAACAATGAACAACACAAGGGACACGAGGTTTATACTGGTTTGGGCCACCGTTGTGGTGTAATACCCTACTCCATTGTGTGTGGTGTTTTGGATTGCCTCACGGGCTGACGATGAACGGTACAAGGGAAGAACAGCCTCGCGAGAGGTGTTCTTGAGCTGGTGCAACAAACTGTTTGGGTGTGTTCAGTCGCCTCTCTTTCTCTCTCTCTCTGCTACGGTTCTATCAGATCTCTAGATGTCCCTCGATCTCTGCCTTCCGTCTATCGATGTCTAGATGTTTGCCCTCCGTCTCTGTGGTGTCTAGCTCTATTTATAGAGGCCTTGGGCCTCTCCCCAAATAATGAGCAGGAAGGGCGCCAACAATTGGCCATTTTGAAGGGGAACATCTAGTACAAGTTATCCTGACCAAAGGTGGTCTTCGGCTGCCAAAAGCACTGGTGGTGACGCCGTCTTGGGCTCCACAGTGACCTCCATCCCGCCGCTCTGTTGGTCTTGGTCTCGTTGCACCGGAATTGTAACCTTTGCCCGATGCCTTGGCCTGTGCTTGCCCCCTTTGCACCAAAGGGGAAACAAGGACACTGCGCAGGCCGGCGCCCACCTGGTCTTGATCGTCATGGCTTGCGTCACGGGCTCCTCGCGAGGTACCCCTGCCTTGATCTCCCCGCCTCCTCGCGAGCCTGCCTGATGAGGCTGCCTCTGAGGAAGCTTTCTGTCGTCCGCCCCGCGAGGCTTGGCCCCTCGCGAGGGTCTTGAGCTTGAGCTGATGAAGATGGGTCACGCTAGGCCCCCACTTGAGCCACGCTGCAGGCAGGCAAGTTTGGGGACCCCCGTTCCTAGAACGCCGACAGTAGCCCCCGGGCCCAAGGTGCGCCCGGGCTTGGCCTAGCAGAGAAGCGAAGGGGCAAGCGCGAAGCGCCGCGGGCCCAAAAAGCCAGCGGCCTCGGGCGCCGCGTGGCGATTGACTGGACATGGGCGTCTGCGCTTCCCCACAACACCTTGTTGCGCGCCCGGCTAAGCGGACCCGCAGTTGCACACAGTTGTTCCTCCTTTCCGCTGCTCGCCCGCCTCCTACCTTTCCTTCCTCTTTGAGATCCAGCCTCCGCCGCCAACTTGGCTCGAGTTCTTCTCTCTCTTCTCTACCATGGCGCTAACGAAGAAATGAAGGGGAAAGAAGCCCGCGCCTTCGCCCCACACACCTTCGGCGGCGGCCCCCGCCGTTGCTCGGTCGATCATACTCAATCCAGAGGCTTTGAACAAGGTCCGCTCCGCCCTTGCCACGATCTTCAATGAGTTCGGCAGGACCACAGTCTGGCCTACGTCCCATGCCTCCCTTGACAGGATCGTCACGGAGGTCCGATTCTTTGACGATGCCCTATGGGCGGGTCTGGTTCCCCCCTTTTCCGCCTTCTTCAATGCGGTGCTCTCCCATTATCAGATCCGCATGATGCACCTTGGGCCAGAGTCCATTACTATTCTGGCTATCTTTGCTTTTTTTTGCGAGGTGATGATAGGCATTCCTCCTTCCGTTGCCCTCTTGCGCCACTTCTTTTCCTTGCGCCTGAGCGACCCCACTCAGTGCTCAGGGTGTGTGAGCTTCTTCGCCGTGGCCGAGACGGCCGCTTCAGGGATCGACTTCGGCCTTCCTTCTCCTGAGGCCAGGTTCAGAGATCGGTGGTTGTACGTGGATGTTGGAGTGCCAACCCTCTGCTCTCGCACCCGACCTCGCCTGCTGTTCCTCATGCGGGTTGGGACTATGAGGTGCTCGCGAGCCCCCGGCTCACCTTCGTCTGGCGCGGCTTCCAGAGTTTGAGGGCGCTCAATGTGACAGCACCCAAGGTGGTGAAGGAGTTACTCCAATGTAGCATTGCTCCTCTCCAGCGCCACTCTCGTCGGATGTGGGACTTTGCGGGGCACAGAGACCGCATGCGGCTTCAGGAGGTGGACTTGGCGGATGAAGTGCTGCGGATGATGCTCAGGGTCTTGACTGGCGATCCTTCCCCAGGCAGCATTCGGAGTAATGGTGTCCTCTTGTATCTTTGCTCCGGCAGGGCCGATTTTGTGAGGCAGATGCCCAGCTTCGATGAGTGGGGGATGCGCCCAGCTGGCTGCACACGGCCCCGCGAGAACCCAGCCGCCATGGTGGCTCCTCCTGGTGCCGAGAGCGGTCCTTCCTCGGGCGACAGGGCGGGAAGACGAGAACCGGCGGGAGTTGAGGCGACCGATGTCGAGGTGCCGACGCCGCGAGAAGCCTCGAAGGCGGCGTCTCCCGAAGCCCGCCCTGGAGAGGCGGCGGGTGTGGAGTTGCGGCCTATGGTTCCTGAGGCCGGGGCTCCCGAGGCCCCG
This sequence comes from Triticum urartu, assembly GCF_056163025.1. NCBI lineage: Eukaryota > Viridiplantae > Streptophyta > Magnoliopsida > Poales > Poaceae > Triticum > Triticum urartu. The sequence goes on along the minus strand of NC_141875.1, from coordinate 283,336,972 downwards.
ACCGTTCCTCGCGAGGCGACGCCTGATGGTGCCCCCTAGGCTGACTCCTCCAGCGCTGATCATTTTGACACTTCTTCTGCACCAGAGGCCGACCCGTGCGCCGAGCGCTTAGGTCGGTTCCGCATAGACTTCGAGGCCCTCCGCAAGAGGAAGTACTTTGCCATGGACGAGTAAGTCTTCTTCTTTCTTTGCTCATTTACTTTGCTATCCCTGCGACTGTTTGTGGCCCTTTCAGCCCCTGCCCTGCGAAACTCGCCGAGTCAGCCCGGGAGCCATTCCCCAAGCTTCGCCTTCTCCGCTGGCCTTGGGCTCGCCGAGCTGGAGCGGCACCCCTGCTGGCAGACCGGTTGGTGGAGTGGTCCGTTCTAGGGCATCTCGAGCCTGCGCGCCCGCTATCCTTTCTTCATGAGTCCTAATGGGGCACATCCGGCTTGCCCTGCATTCCTCCTCTGATCATAGACGGTGAATGGTTGAAGTCTGTCTTTGGCTCCCTCTCCGTGGGTGGACCGACGCTAGGCCAGATTCCCAGAGAGGTCCATTCGGCGATGGCTAGGGCGCCAGCCCCCAGCCCCGCGCTAGGAGGGGACCTGCCGCCTCGGAGCCCTCCGCATGCTCCGGTGGAAGAGGGTGATGTGGAAGACATGCTCAGGCACGCTCGAGAGTGGCACGCCCTTCGCGAAGAGTTCCTCCAGAGGGCAGCGGATGCGGTGAGCCGGAACGGGGCAGAGCTTGTCGACGAGGATGCGCGCCTTGAGGTCGAAGGTTTGCGCCTTGCTGGGGAGAGGCGCAAACTAAAGGTAGCCGTCGCCCTCGCGCGTCACCAACGTGATCTTGACAACGCGAAGGCTGATGTGTCGCTGGTAGCTTCGCGAGAGGCCTGCTCCCAGGCCGTCGAGGAGGCTCGGGAAGCAGACCGACGGCGCAAGGATGCAGAGGAGCGCGCATGGGAGCTCCAAGCCTGGAGCAACTCCCTGGAGCAGCAAGTGGAACTGCGCTAGGTGGCCCTTGAGTTGATGGAGGGGGGGCCCTGTTGATCGGGTGGAGCTTTTGAAGCGCGAGGAGGCACTGACGCTGGAGGCCGCCGAGCGCAACCGTGATCTTGAACAATTGGAGACGAGGGAGCGCCTGGTGGCTCGGACGGAGGATGACATTGCCACGCGCGAAGTCCGGGCCCAGGAAGAAGTCAATCGCCGCGTGGTGGAAGCTCGCTCGGCCTTTGAGCGCGAATACAAGACGAGGTTGGGGCTGATCAAGGCTGAGGCTGAGGGAAGGACCGCGGCCCTCAGTGCCAAACTGGCCGAAGTGACGTGGCGTGCGGACTCCTCCGCAGCCGCCCTCAGCGCGGCACAGGCGGAGCTGTCCTCTTCCCAGGCCGAGCAGCTTCTTCTGCAACAGAGGGTTGATGACGCCGAGGCCATCACGCAGCGGAATGAGGACGAGATCCGTCGGCGGCGGGTTCTGGAGTGTGAGCATGCCCCCATGCTTCAAACGCTCAGAGAAAGGGCCAACACAGCTTTGGTTAACATCTACGAGGCCGCTGCTAAGGAGCCGCACGAGGTCAACTACGCCGGCAACCTCTAGTTTCTCACCGATGTGGTGACGCTTCTGGAGAACCGCTCTGAAAGGTCCCGTTGGCTTGTCGAAGAGAGGAGCCAAGCCTTGCTCGGGCGTGCCTTCTCCTGCGTCTTCGGCTATCTACTGGACAGGGACCCCCACTTCGACTTCGACGCTGCCATCGCACCCATGCCCATAGCTGTCCGGGGCGACCTGGCGCGATGGGTGGAGGACAACATGGACGCCCTCGTCAGGGCCTTTGTGTCTGATGATGATGGCGTGGTCGTGGCCGCCAGTGAAGGTGGTATTGTGGATGAGCCTGGCACTAACGAAGATGCTGGCGGCGGCGGCAATGTCAACGATGCCAGTGATGCCCCCGTGGATGCCCAAGAAGACGCGGTGAGTGATATGTCCGATTGACCGCATGTCACTGCTGTTTATCCTACACGAAGAAGGTTCGGGCTCAGCCTTGAAGAATGTAAGAGCATTTTGGGAGGGGAAGCCCCTCATGTAAAGGTTTGCAATTAGTACCCTGGTAAGTATAACGTTGCGAGTGATGAGTGGTACCGGTGATGGGTCAGCTGACTTGTGTACCTTGCAATCCCGATGACTCCCGAGCGGGCCTACCGGGGCCACCGCACCTCGGGTGTCTTCTGATTAACTTGTAGATTCCGCGATGAAAACCTCTGGAAAGGGTGCGGTAACAACGGTCTTGGTTGTAAACGTGCCTGGCCCGGCCTGGCTCGCGAGGGGCTCGCGAGGTGGGCAGCCGATGCTAACTTTGGGCGCAAAGCCGAAACCAGAACGCAAGAGATTGCTCGAATGAGACTAAACACCCCTTCCCCCAAACACGCGCAAGCATCGATCTCAAATCCAACTTAAATCCAAATCGAAGAACTTTGTCAACAAGGAAAGGCAAAAGCAAATGGCCGCGTCCGGCACCTAGTCTAGTCTTCGACGTCTTCTCACTGGCCGTGGGTGGTAGCCCCCGAGGCCCGAGGGCGGCTCTCCGGAGACTCCGGGGCATGTACAGCCCCACTCATTATTATGTGAGAGTGTCATGGGCGGTGAGCTTCACAGGCACTGGGCCTTCTTCACAGGTACCGGCCTTGCTTCATATCGCCAAACGAGGGCCCCGCCTTGCGCCTCACTCTGCCGCCATCGATGGCGACTGGAAACCAAGGACGACGCCAATGGGGCAGAGCAATCGCCAGCGGTTCCCCCGATGACCACAGGTCCCCTGCCGAGGGCAGGCCCTAGGGCACCTCCCCGGCAGAGGGCCTACCTCCCGAGAACGCCTTGCTCCGACCGCCGCGGGGACGAACCCGAATCTCGGCCCCTCTCCTGCAGCCCCCTGCGCCCTCCTCCTGAGGGGTATGAGGCTGCAGAATTGGGGCAGCCACCTACTGCGGTGACCTATATCTCCTGCAACCCATGGTTAGATAAGCTTGCTCCTGAGGGATGAGTGGTACCCGATAGTTGCCGCCGCCGGTGCGGTCATCGACGTTCTCCTGGGGTTCTTGAAAGAGCTCAGCTCTGGGCATCTCCTCGCCCCAGCCTGGCCCGAGGAATGAGCCATGATCTTCTTCCAATGCGCACCCCTGATCCACCATGCGGGGCACATAAGCTTGCGGGGCCGCCGCCCCGTGCGCCTCGCCGTAGCGCCCCGCATGCCACGCAGCCTGGCTTGGAGCGCCGTCTTGGGCGTGATGGCGCGACGGTCCGCCGAAGCCGAAGGCCGCGGCGTGCACCCCTTCGCTGGCCTGAGAAGAGGCCGGCGTGACTTGTCGCCCGGTGCCAGCGGAGGTGTCGACGCCGAACGGGCCTTGGAGTCCGCTGGAAGTTGTGGGCGCGCGCACGACACCGCCATACGGCCCGCCTTGGGTTTGGGGTGGCAACTGGACGCAGAAAGGAGGTGTTCTTGAGCCGGCGGCGTCCAGGAGCTCGGCCACTCGCTCCAACAACACGTCACGGCTGCCCTCCAGCATGTAACGCCCCAAGACCGATGTGCCAGGTGTCTTCCTGTTATTCGCTGTTGTCGCCATGTCATTTGCTTGCGTGTTACATCTTGCCATGTCATCATGTGCATTGCATCTTCATGTTTTCAAAACTTCCATTAGTCCGGGTCTCCCAGTTCTGTCTGTTGTCCGTTCTAAGCCCAGACACACTTGCACGCGCCCGCGGCATGTCTGAAATAGTATTTTATAAGTGGCCGGAAAATGTTCTCGGAATGGGATAAAGTTGGCGTGCGGTGTTTTTATGTTGTAGGTAGGCCGCCTGTCAATTTTCGTCGCATTCGGAGTTGGTTTGATGCCCCAACGGATAACTATAGCGACATTATAGTCGGTCAAAACATCGGACGTTTTCGGTCTCCGAAAACAGTCGCTGGGCCTCCCTCTCTTCTCTTCTCTCAGCTCGAGACCGTCTACACAGCCCACTACCTACCGCCCGGTCCAACCTAACCTCTCTCGTCAGCCCGCGATCCTACTCGCGCGCGCGCTCGAAAAGTTGTCCCAGACCCGACCCGAACTGTCGCTACCGTTGTGTCCGGATCATCCCCATACATCTTCAAAACGTCTTCGTTTTCTTATTTGGACTCCCTAGCTATTTTATCCGCAGTCGTCTGATTGCGATCGGAGGGACTAGATCACCCCTAACCTGATCCACCTGCTGCTATATAAACTGCCTAACCCTAAATCCTAGGGATCTGTCCCATCCATTCCATGTCCACCGCCAGCACTCTCTCCCTTGGTTTCAGCGCCAAACCAATCCCCAATCGGCAGCCTCGATCCATCCCACCTACCACCAACCAGTTTCTTCCTCGATCCCTTCACCCTGCCACGCCGGAGCGTTCTGCCTCATGCACACGATCCAAGGAAAGGAGATCCTCCTTCGCTCTCCCGAAGCCCCTGTCTCCTCTTGATCCAGGGAAGATGAGTTTTCTTCCGGAGCCCCTCTCGTACGCTTCCTCTGTTCGGTCCCAGCGTCGTCCCGCGCATCACCCGCCAGTTCGCCGGAGACGAGCACCACTGCCAGGCCGTCGCCCTCTCCCTGCTCCCCGTGCTCCCTCCTTCCTTGTTAGGACCCCGATTCCAAGTCACATCAATCTAGCCGGTAACACCTCATATCACTTTGCGGCCTCACGCACGGTATTCCCACGGGTGTCGCCTTACCATTACCCGGGACCGGTTGCGCCTTTTGGCTCACGTATATGATAGTGTCGCTAGCATCCATATGATAAAGAACCCGGGCCGACATGGCTAGTTGTGAACCCAAAGCGGCACCAACCTATGGGGACAGGCATACATGAATCACATCGAGCATGTCGGTCAGCAGCGTGTGAATCCGGGCTGTAGCACTGGGCTAACAGGACTCTGGGAACCCGGGCTGTAGCAGGCTAGGCAGGACTACGGATGTCACCGCGTGACATTTCCCCGAAGGGACAGACACAGGAACGAAGTGAATCACATGCCGGCCAGTCAAGTGTTCCGGAGCAGTAGTGCTGGGCTAGCAGCACTCCGGTGAACCGGGCTGTAGCGGACTACTATGGCTCATGGAAGCACAAGACTACATTTCCCCATAAGAGAGGCTACCAAGTATAAACAACTAGATTGTCGGATCCCACACATACCAAGCATTTCAATCATACACACAATATGCTCGATATGTGTAAATACAACATGGCATCACAACATAACTCTACGACTCAAGTATTTATACATTAGGCTCCGAGGAGCGAGATATTACAAACATGGGTCTCATGACCCAACATACAGAGCATACAAGCAACAAGCACATGCGGAAGCTTAACTTGTCTGAGTACAGACAACTACAAATGAAGAAGGCTCAGAAGCCTGACTATCTACAAAACCCTCCCAAGGGTACAAGATCGTAGCTGAGGTAACAAGCTAAACGTCGAAGTCCAAGCGGAACTACTAGTGAGACTGACGTCTCTCTGCAAAACATAAATAGGCAAATGTGAGTACAAATGTACCCAGCATGAATTACATCAGAACTATCTACATATGAATCGGTATCAACAAAGGGGTGGTGGAGTTTAACTGCAGCAAGCCAGCTTTGACTCGATGGCTATCCTGAACTACGACTGCAAGTAACTCTTTTGAGGTGGCGCACACGAGTCCACATATTCACCATATCAATACACCACTATGGTTCCGCTCCCGTCTCCCTACGAGAACGCCATCCATAGCACTCACGCTTATCTTGCGCATTTTAGAGTATTCACTTCCACTTGTCTATGAACTATGTAAGGGGTCCAAGTTTCCATATCCGAGGAATCCAGCTATTCAAATAGATAATGATAACCCTGCAGGGGTGTACTTCTTCACACACGCTGTCACCACTTATCGCCCTGTACACGTCATGTACCTCGGCAACCTTCAAGCGGAAGCCGGGCGAGGGAGTCGGCCACGACCAGACTAACCAACAAGTCTCTAGTCCAGGTTTATCGCCTATTCGGGTTCCATCCGCAAGGAGTTCCGGCCGGGGTGTCGCTCACGGCCCCAAACGATGTGAGCAGGGTTCCCAAGCCCACCATCCGGGTGCCACATGGTACACCGTGCCACTGTGCCTAGTCTATCCCAAGCCCACCTGTACCGGGTGCCACTAGGTAGACTACTAACACTACCTACAAACACCAGAAACTAGTTGCAACTCCTGGACAGAGATCGAGTTGATTAATAATCCGAGAGGGGCCGAGTTACCGGAACCCAATGTGTGGTAGTAACAATTCATGGATCACAAACACAGAACTCAGTTCCTGAGAACGGCTGCAATGATACAACCCACCATGTACTCCTACATGGCCTCTCACCGCTACCTTTACCAAATCGTGTTCACACGCTTAGCTCTCAACGGTAGGACTTGTTCACCACATTCCAATTCATTCCCGATGAATCAGACCTGACTCAACTCTAAGCAGTAGCAGGCATGACAACAAGCATGAATGAGTAGGCACATCAGGGCTCAAACAACTCCTACTCATGCTAGTGGGTTTCATCTATTGACTGTGGCAATGACAGGTCATGCAGAGGAAAGGGGTTCAACTACTCATGCTAAAGAGAACACAATCAACACATGACGATATGCAACAATATGATGCATGCTATGACATGACAATATGAATGTGTTTTGGGCTAATGCAAGCTAGAACATATTGAAATGAGTCCATTTGAACCAAAGATTCAAATGCAAACCCATTTTATGAAGTCATATTAGTCCTTTAACTTGTTTCACCTAAACAGCAAGGTTAAAGTGCTCTAACATGCATGAAACTAGTACATATGGAAACATTGGATTTTTCTAATCATTTTTCATATATAATTAATCTTATTTGGAGTTACGGTTGAATTTCTATGATTTTTAGAAGTTTGGGGTATTTTAAATTCATTTCTGATTTATTTTAAATTCCAGAAAATATTTATGACGTCAGCACTGCATCAGCACTACGTCAGCAAGTCAACTGCGCGGCCAGGGTCAAACCTGACCTGCTGGGTCCACATGTCATGGGCTCGCTATTAAGTGGATATTAATCCGGGGTTAATTAGTGCTAACGCATGGGTTAACCAGCGGCTAACCGGCGGCGCTAATCCGGCGCGGCGGCGATCACCGGTCGGCCATTTCCGGCCACGGCTGGACGCACCGAGGGCACCGAAGGCAAGCTCGTGCTTTCCCGCATCAAGGGGATGTGTCAGAAGGTCGCGGGTTGGCCTGGTTCGCCGACGACGAGCACTTGGGCGGCGGCCGGAGTTCGGTGTGTGCGGCTAGAGCATGTGACGGAGAAAGTTAAGCAGCGGGGCAACTACGGACCAGTAGGAGCACAACGATGTGCTCGGACGCAAGCTTTGGGTGCCCTGGCCATGGCGGCGAGGAGCCACGGTAGCGGCAAGCTTCGGTTGCGGTGGAACAGCGGCTACGGCATGAGTTTGAGCAGCGAATAGAGCGGAGATGGGAGAGGACCTCACGGTGGTGACGAGGAGAAGCTGGGTGTGTCTGGGGACGCTCCGGAGACGACGGTTCGACGTCGACGAGCTTCGACCAAAGGCAGCGGGGATGAGCTTGATGCCGATGACGTAGAGCTTCCACGGTCCCGATCTTCTTCTTGTAGAGGCGCGGCGTTGATGCGGTTCGGATGGACATGGCAGGGGGGCGAGGGGATGGAGATGGCCACGCGGGCGGCAGCGGTGGCCGGCGGGGCTCTCAGGTGCTCGCAGGGAGCAGGGGCTAGAGAGGGAGAGAGGCACCAGAGAGGCGGGGGGAGTGAGGGAGACTGTGTTGGGCGTCTCCAAGCGCTCGATCGAGGGCGGGGGCGAAAGCAGGAGGTGGAGCTCGGTTGCGCGCGCGTCGACACGGCGTCGTCCTCCTGGCAGAAGCTAGGAGATGACTGGCAAGGTGGGTTGATACCTTGGTGGGCTGGGCCAACAGCTGGGCCGCCAGGTAAGGTCCAGGTAAGCTCTCTTTTCCTTTTGTTTCAATTTTCTATTTCTTTTATTCTGTTTTGAATTTGTAAAAGTACTAATCCATTTTGTAAAATCCTGAAAATAATTGTGGGCGGTGTTTGGATTATTTCCAACAACCCACAACTAGTTTCAGAATTATCAGAGCATTTAAAAATATTTATAGGATTTAAATGCTCCAATTCAAATACGATATTACTTAATTCAAAGATCCAGAATGTCCTAGAAATATATTCATCATTTTTGGCAGAGGTTTTCACCTTATCAGAAATCATGAACATTTTCAAAGGGCATTTTGGGTTATTTGAAAAGGATTTTGGATTGAACCTAGTTGAATTCCATTTAGTGCTATGGTTTGAACATCCCCATTTCAAGTTTCAAATAAATTTAGACATGATGCAAGCATAGCTAGCTAGCCTAAGTGCATACCAGACTAGGGATGTGACAACTCACCCCCCACTAAACAAGAATCTCGTCCCGAGATTCTAGCATAGTGTAAAAGGAAGAGGGGAGTCAAACTATTACAATCTTCATGATCCAAATGTCTTTCTCGAGGATGTTGATTCATTGCATCACCTTGATCTCGACGTCTTGCTTTGAGAACTACAACTAACATGACAATGAGAGGAAAGGGAAAACTCTAGAAGGATTGATCTTATCGAAGATCGAACAACTCAGGATCAACTCGTGGAGCGAGACGCTGAAACAACTCTCGAGCTGAGACACGAAGCATACATCGAGAGGAATGGAGTGAAACACATGACAAAGGTTCACTAGGTAGGCAACAATTCCACACCTAAAAGGGTGTTGGACGGTTGCCAACATAGCAAGGAATTGAGCTGCCATGATACTAAAATGAGACATCTTGGAGGAGGGTGATCCGTAGAATCTCCCCTTAAGTGGCAAAAAGAATTACTTTTGATCCAGAGATCAATAAAATTCTCTATACCGGCCTAGGGAAAATCTCGAGCAATCGTTTGGTGGAGTAAGTAGGGATGGCATACCGAGACTAGAATGAATGATGTGGACTACCTTGTTGAAGACAATGCAAGGGATGATTTTGCTTGCGCGTGCTCTCAAGAACTTGAGCATTTCCATATTCATCAAGGTTCTACCAACATCCGTGCCGAGGATCCTGGCAACACATCCTACTACCATGATGAATAGTGCTAGTCAATGCAGATACAAAGGAGGACAACACTTTCTTAGATTTCACCTTAGCGATGCCAAGGAAATGAAATCTGGATGTTCGATCGAGAGACATTTAGCACTCCGCTTCTAATGTTCTCCTTGATGTGGTAGCGTAACCCATTTATAGATATGGTTTGGTATCTAGAACATCAAGTAAAAGGTCAGACTTCGGGAGCACAAGAATCCATAAGGAATAACTACTGGAGTAAATCCTACGAAATCCTTATGGGGAGGTGGCCAACTTCCTCAATCAAGATACTACAATGATAGGTCTTCCGGCTGGGTGTGTTGGCCACGACATCCACCTTACCGGTTTAGAAAGACCAACATTATAATTCTTGGGAAAAGGTCCAACCATCATATCTGCCTGAGATTCAGATCTGGTTGGTGTGAGGATATTCCAGACTCATCAAGTCCAGAGAGAAAAACAAAAGTTTGCAACACAAGTCGACGAGATGACGTTGCAGGATTCTCGGGAAATAGACTACGGTAGCATGCTCCAAAACATGAGCTGGTTATGGTAAACACATGTGAACATGTTGTCCCAGACAAGCATGACCACATAGTAGTCTTAAGATAAAACACTACCGAGTTCAGGTTGGGAACCATCATCATGGTTATCAGAGTCTTGTGCATGGTCTAGAATTAACACAACAAACTCCTTTTCCTTGAACAAATCAATCAGTGGCTTGGGGTGCTAGGGAACATATGGAATGAAGGTTGCAAGTCTCCAAACCACATGATACTTCGCACATATGCATGAATGACTTGGGATGATTCCAGAGGAAGCAAAACAAGCTTTCTCGAATTCACGGCAGCAAGTTGCATCGAATGCACATGAACTAAGAAAGTCACTTCTTTCATCCAAACATATGCTTCATGAACGGATCACGAAAGCATTGCTCACAAGTTTCCAACACTAGCTGGATGTTCAACATAATCATGGGGAAGATAAGGATGTTGTCGATGGGCTTAACAACAATTCATCCAGATTGCCATATAGATGGAATACCGTAATTAAGTGAACACGGTGATAGCATTGGTCAGACAAAAGGATGCAATGGTGTATGCCCGAGGGATCAAACATGAGTAAGACAACATTACAAACATCGTTGGTTCTGATTTGATTTGAGGATAGCCCACACTCAAATCAAAGTTTGGACAAGACAATAGATCCAACAACTGATCACGAGGACCAATTGATGAAGATATCATCCTTCTTCGACACACACACACACACAAAGATATCCCTTAACATGAACTAGGTCAGACAAGCTTTTATCTTCCAACTCTCCAAGTTGTTGTTTTGCTTAACCAGCTAGCTCAGGGGTATCCAACACAGATTCTTGGAGAAAAGGCGTGGCTACAAGGAACCAACTTGATCACGAACTCAACATAGCGGTCAGGTGACAACCTGGTAACACTTCCGAGAAGATATTCGGAAAATCACGAACCACCGATATGTTACTAAGCTCGAGAACAATCTTGCTTTTCAAGGCAAGACGACATGATCATAACAGCAAGGGATTCAATCCTAACACAAAGAACGAAGAGTGCACCGGAAATAAGGACTAGGTAGCACGATCAATCTTAGGATGATGATTCAATAACCAACACGCTAAGAATGAGAGTATTGTCCATTAACTACCAAGCAACACGGTAGCTAGGAGTATTGATTTCACACACCATGGTTCACTTGTCGGCATTCCAGTTGCCATAACTCGGGTACTGAGAAATGAAAAATGATGGCAAGAAGTATCACTACGTCAAGATTCATATGAGATGGTGCAATTCCTATGATATTCTTGACATGAAGATGGTAACACTTCAAGGTAGAACAGAGCAAAAGCTGGATTGGCATTTTGATCTGCGAAATACAATTGCTTCGACCCAATCCTAGATATGGATGAGGTTTTGGAGTTTGTTTCTCATAGTCATTCTGAACTAGAATGGCTTGATGGACAACAAGAATAATAGGCACCGATGAACGAATGCTCACATACTCTTGACTATCAATTGATAGATGAAGGTCGGAATATAACTGAAGGGGGACAACTCAAAGGAACATATAACTTTCTGAGTTGTGGATGCATAGATTAGTATGTCGAACGACGTCAACATATTTATTCCGGATAACCCATGTAGAAAGGTAGAGCTGGCAGAATCACAATTATGAATGGAGAACTCATCAAGAGCACTCTGGTTGTGATCTTTTGGTTCAAAAGAACTTCTGCCATATTGGCTCATGGTATTGGAAGAACGATATACCACAGGCCTCGAGGACTATCACAAGGTTACTAATATCTTAAGGGAACTAGCAAATACTAACAACATGAAGTAGGGTGAATCTCGGGTTCAAAACCCAGGAGTAGAATTCCTACTAACTAAGTAACATCACGGGATGCTTTCGAGAATGGTGGCTAGAATCATCACACTGGGAACGCCAAGCATGGCTAGATTACTAATTCTAAGATACCGTAGTGTCATAATAACAACTCCAACATATATGTCTAGGCAATAGAGTACCTCAACTCATCGATTAGTGTGCTTAAGCTGGCCCAAAAGGACATCGGGAACGGGAGGAAGGGATTTGCAGATACATCAGACTGTTTGGAAACCTGGGATGACTCAGATAGCATAACGGCTATAAATGCTCAAAATGATTTGAGACATCCTGCAAAATGGTGACATAACCACTCAACATCACAATATCAAGGTTCGAGACCCATTGACGATACACAGAAGTAGTAGGAACTGAACTGAGGCCTGAAATCATCAATCCTATAAGTCTATGGATTAGTAACTTATCATCCTGATAGATAGATGAGAAGGCCTAGTTCTTAATCCCCGTAGAAAGGAAGAGGATGACTCAGATCAGAAGGTCATGAGGATAAGGAGTAAAAAGAGCCTTACGTTCCCTTCCCACAATCAATTCCCCTACATAACTAAAGCATTTCTAGTCCCAACTTCGACCAGTTTGGTATGGTAATCATACAAGCAGTCAGGCTCTGATACCAAAGTTGTCAGGACCCCGATTCCAAGTCACATCGATCTAGCCGGTAACACCTCATATCACTTTGCGGCCTCACGCACGGTATTCCCACGGGTGTTGGCTTACCATTGCCCGGGACCGGTTGCGCCTTTTGGCTCACGTATATGATAGTGTCGCTAGCATCCATATGACAAAGAACCCGGGCCGACATGGCTAGTCGTGAACCCAAAGCGGCACCAACCTATGGGGACAGGCATACATGAATCACATCGAGCATGTCGGTCAGCAGCGTGTGAATCCGGGCTGTAGCACTGGGCTAACAGGACTCCGGGAACCCGGGCTGTAGCAGGCTAGGCAGGACTGAGGATGTCACCACGTGACATTTCCCCGAAGGGACAGACACAGGAACGAAGTGAATCACATGCCGGCCAGTCAAGTGTTCCGGAGTAGTAGTGCTGGGCTAGCAGCACTCCGGTGAACCGGGCTGTAGCGGACTACTATGGCTCATGGAAGCACAAGACTACATTTCCCCATAAGAGAGGCAACCAAGGACAAACAACTAGATTGTCGGATCCCACACATACCAAGCATTTCAATCATACACACAATATGCTCGATATGTGTAAATACAACATGGCATCACAACATAACTCTACGACTCAAGTATTTATAAATTAGGCTCCGAGGAGCGAGATATTACAAACATGGGTCTCATGACCCAACATACAGAGCATACAAGCAACAAGCACATGCAGAAGCTTAACTTGTCTGAGTACAGACAACTACAAATGAAGAAGGCTCAGAAGCCTGACTATCTACAAAACCCTCCTAAGGGTACAAGATCGTAGCTGAGGTAACAAGCTAAACGTTGAAGTCCAAGCGGAACTACTAGTGAGACTGATGTCTCTCTGCAAAACATAAATAGGCAAACGTGAGTACAAATGTACCCAGCAAGACTTACATCAGAACTATGTACATATGCATCGGTATCAACAAAGGGGTGGTGGAGTTTAACTGCAGCAAGCCAGCTTTGACTCGGTGGCTATCCTGAATTACGACTGCAAGTAACTCTTTTGAGGCGGCGCACACGAATCCACATATTCACCATATCAATACACCACTATGGATCCGCTCCCGTCTCCCTACGAGAACGCCATCCATAGCACTCACGCTTATCTTGCGCATTTTAGAGTATCCACTTCCACTTGTCTATGAACTATGCAAGGGGTCCAAGTTTCCATATCCGAGGAATCCGGCTATTCGAATAGATAATGATAACCCTACAGGGGTGTACTTCTTCCCACACGCTCTCACCACTTATCGCCCTGTACACGTCATGTACCTTGGCAACCTTCAAGCGGAAGCCGGGCGAGGGAGTCGGCCACGACCTGACTAACCAACAAGTCTCTAGTCCAGGTTTATCGCCTATTCGGGTTCCATCCGCAAGGAGATCCGGCCGGGGTGTCGCTCACGGCCCCAAACGATGTGAGCAGGGTTCCCAAGCCCACCATCCGGGTGCCACATGGTACACCGTGCCACTGTGCCTAGTCTGTCCCAAGCCCACCTGTACCAAGTGCCACTTGGTAGACTACTAACACTACCAACAAATACCAGAAACTAGTTGCAACTCCTGGACAGAGATCGAGTTGATTAATAAGCCGAGAAGGGCCGAGTTACCAGAACCCAATGTGTGGTAGTAACTGTTCATGGATCACAAACACATAAATCAGATCCTGAGAACGGCTGCAATGAGACAACCCACCATGTATTCCTACATGGCCTCTCACCGCTACCTTTACAAAATCGTGTTCACATGCTTAGCTCTCAACGGTAGGACATGTTCACCACATTCCAATTCATTCCCGATGAATCTGACCTGACTCAACTCTAAGAAGTAGCAGGCATGACAACAAGCATGAATGAGTAGGCACATCAGGGCTCAAACAACTCCTACTCATGCTAGTGGGTTTCATCTAATTACTGTGGCAATGATAGGTCATGCAGAGGAAAGGGGTTGAACTACCGCAGCATGTAACAGTTTAATCGGTGTTGTCCTTGATGCAGTAAAAGAGAGCGGGAGCGAGAGAGTGGGATTGTATCGGAATGAACAAGGGAGTTTTGCTTGCCTGGCACTTCTGAAGATAGTATAGTTCTTCATCGTTGTCATCGAATTCATCGCTGGATCAACGTCTACTGAGCGGGGACAAACACCGGCAACTGAGAGAGAACACAATCAACACATGACGATATGCAACAATATGATGCATGCTATGACATGACAATATGAATGTGTTTTGGGCTAATGCAAGCTAGAACATATTGAAATGAGTCCATTTGAACCAAAGATTCAAATGCAAACCCATTTTATGAAGTCATATTAGTGCATTAACTTTTTTCACCTAAACATCAAGGTTAAAGTGTTCTAACATGCATGAAACTAGAACAGATAGAAAGATTGGATTTTCCTGATCAATTTTCATATATAATTTATCTTATTTGGAGTTACGGTTGAATTTCTATGATTTTTAGAAGTTTGGGGTATTTTCTAAAACTTATAAATCATTTCTGATTTATTTTAAATTCCAGAAAATATTTGTGACGTCAGCACTGCATCAACACTACGTCAGCAAGTCAACTGCGCGGCCAGGGTCAAACCTGACCTGCTGGGTCCACATGTCATGGGCTTGCAGTTAAGTGGATATTAATCCGGGGTTAATTAGTGCTAACGCATGGGTTAACTAGCGGCTAACTGGCGGCGCTAACCCGGCGCGTCGGGGATCACCGGCCAGCCATTTCCGGCCACGGCTGGACACACCGAGGGCACCGGAGGCAAGCTCGTGCTTTCCCGCATCCAGGGGATGTGTCAGAAGGTCGCGGGGTGGCCTGGTTCAGCAACGACGAGCACTTGGGTGGCGGCCGGAGTTCGGGGTGTGCGGCAGCTGCGGCTAGAGCATGTGACGGAGCAAGTTAAGCAGCGGGGCGGCAACTACGGACCAGTAGGAGCACAACGATGTGCTCGGACGCGAGCTTTGGGTGCCCTGGCCATGGCGGCGAGGAGCCACGGTGGCGGCAAGCTTCGGTTACGGTTGAACAGCGGCTACGGCGTGAGTTTGAGCAGGTGACAGAGGGGAGATGGTAGAGGACCTCACGGTGGCGACAAGCTCGGTGTGTCCGGGGACGCTCCGGAGACGACGGACCGACGCCGACGAGATTCGACCAGAGGCGGCGGGGACGAGCTTGATGCCGATGATGTAGAGCTTCCGCGGTCCCGATCTTCTTCTTGTAGAGGCGCGGCATTGATGCGGTTCAGATGGACATGGTAGGGGGGCAAGGGGATGGAGATGGCCACGCGGGTGGCAGCGATGGCCGGCAGGGCTCTCGGGTGGTTGCGGGGAGCAGTGGCTAGAGAGGGAGAGAGGCACCAGAGAGGCGGGGGAGTGAGGGAGAATGTGCTGGGCTTCCCCAGCCGCTCGATCGAGGGCGGGGGCGAAAGCAGGAGGTGGAAGCAGGAGGTGGCTCTCGGTTGCGCGCGCGTCGACACGGCGTCGTCCTCCTGGCAGAAGCTAGGGGACGACTGGCAAGGTGGGTTGGTGGCTTGGTGGGCTGGGCCAACAGCTGGGCCGCCAGGTAAGGTCCAGGTAAGCTCTCTTTTCCTTTTGTTTCAATTTTCTATTTCTTTTATTCTGTTTTGAATTTGTAAAAGTACTAATCCATTTTGTAAAATCCTGAAAATAATTGTGGGCTGTGTTTGGATTATTTCCAACAACCCACAACTAGTTTTAGAATTATTAGAGCATTTAAAAATATTTATAGGATTTAAATGCTCCAATTCAAATAAGATATTAGTTAATTCAAAGATCCAGAATGTCCTAGAAATATATTCATCATTTTTGGCAGAGGTTTTCACCTTTATCAGAAATCATGAACATTTTCAAAGGGCATTTTGGGTTATTTGAAAAGGATTTTGGATTGAACCTAGTTGAATTCCATTTGGTGCTAGGGTTTGAACATCCCCATTTCAAGTTTCAAATAAATTTAGACATGATGCAAGCATAGCTAGCTAGCCTAAGTGCATACCAGACTAGGGATGTGACATTCCTCCTCTAATCTCCCTCCTTTTTCCTATTCGTGTTCTTCTCGGTCAGGAAGGAACAGCACCACCACCCACATCCATGGTGCCATCCTTGCCTCGTCTCGCCCCAGTGGAGCCGGACACCCAAGACCCCGCGCCAACTCCCGCAGTGTTCGTCGCCAACAGACGCCATGGCCGCCTGAGTTTATTCCACGCCGGCCTGCTACCTCGCCTCGCCGACCCGAACTGGCTCGGATCTGCGTCTCCGGCCCCCAAGCTAGGCCAGCGCCGAGCCCCGCTCGCCTCCGTCCCGTTCCGGTGAGTTCCAGGCAGGTCCCTGTCGAGGCCGCATTGCCAAGTCCCTGCATCGCGATGTTTTCCCTGCTGCTGTTTATGTCCTTCAGTAACGAATAGCGGCAGCTCGCTCGCCCGTCCAAGCGTTGACCTGCCCTACTTCCTCGATCGCCTGGGATGCAAGCCGCAGGCCCTGCGCACCCGGCCAGCCCCGTTGCCCTATTCCACCGCATCCTCCCGCGGACTGCCTTCCCAACTGGGCCTCAGCCCAATGTGAGCCACCCCAACGCCCCCTTTGATTCCCTTTCCTCTGTTGGGCTAGCTGTCTAGTTTTTGCCCGTTTCACATTTTTTTCCACAAGACGAATTTCCTATTTATCCCAGAGTTGGCAGTTTTTTTCAGAGCAACCCCTAAGCTCCATGCATATTGTAACTATCAAACCGTGCATCTTTTTTAAAAACTTTATATATGAAAAGTGCTTAGGATAATGTGTAGATTAATAATATGCCTCTTTCATGCATGTTTAAAATATTTAAAATGTTGTTTGATTAAATTTGCTCTAATAATATGTTAAAATGCTTTATTTCATAACTTAATAACCGTAGCTCGGTTTTTAATAAACTTTATATGTAAATGGGGTAGAATTATGCCTATTTTAACATGGTGGCACCACTTTGCATGTTTAACAACTATAAATATGGTTTAGGGCAGAACAGTACCATAACCAAAATATGCACATGAGGAGTTTCCGGACTTGTTGTTTTGTTGTTCCGGCCTCATTTAAACTTGCCTAGTTAGATGGTTTCATTATGCTTCACCTCTTGCCATGCTAACAACATTTAATATTGTTGGGTACCTAACCGAGATCGAACTAAATAAGTCATGTGGTGTTCCGTCAATATGCAACCCGTTGCATATTGAGCTCCACTTAATTTGTAGTGTTGTTTGTCGCACTTTTGCTATGCCATGCTTCATTAAACCGGACATGCATCATACTTGATTGTGCATCATGGCATGATTATGTGATGGTTGTTTACCATGATTGTTTGCTTCTTTCCGGTGTTGTTTCCTCGGGTTGGTTCCGATAACGTCGTGTTGTGAGGATTCTTTTGACTTCGTCCGTTTGTCTTCTTCATGGACTCGCTCTTCTTCCTTGCGGGATCTCAGGCAAGATGACCATACCCTCAAAATCACTTCTATCTTTGCTTGCTAGTTTCTCGCTCTATTGCTATGCCTATGCTGCGATACCTACCACTTGCTTTATCATGCCTCCCATATTGCCATGTCAAACCTCTAACCCACCTTGTGCTAGCAAACCGTTGTTTGGCTATGTTACCGCTTTGCTCAGCCCTCTTGTAGCATTGTTAGTTGCAGGTGAAGATTGGAGTTTTGTTCCTTGTTGGAACATGGATATTTTTGTTGGGATATCACAATATCTCTTATTTAATTAATGCATCTATATACTTGGTAAAGGGTGGAAGGCTCGGCCTTATGCCTCGTGTTTTGTTCCACTCTTGCTGCCCTAGTTTCCGTCATAGCGGTGTTATGTTCCTGGATTTTGCGTTCCTTACACAATTTGGTTATAATGGGAACCCCTTGACAGTTCGCTTTGAATAAAACTCCTCCACCAAGGCCCAACCTTGGTTTTACCATTCACCACCTAGCCTTTTTTCCCTTGGGAGTCGCGCATCCCGAGGGTCATCTTTATTTTAACCCCCCCAGGCCAGTGCTTGTCTAAGTGTTGGTCTGAAACAGAGACACTTGCAGCGCCACCTCGGGGAAACTTGAGGGCTGGTTTTAGCTGTAGGTAGTGTTCATCCGGTGTTGCCCTGAGAACGAGATATGTGCAGCTCCTATCGGGATGTTGGCGCATCGGGCGGTCTTGCTGGACTTGTTTTACCATTGTCGAGGATGTCTTGTAACTGGGATGCCGAGTCTGATCGGATTGTGTTGGGAGAAGGAATATCCTTCGTTGACCGTGAGAGCTTGTGATGGGCTAAATTGGGACACCCCCGCAGGGATTTGAACTTTCGAACGCCGTGCCCGTGGTTATGGGCAGATGGGAATTTCTTAATGTCCGGTTCTAGATAACCTGAAATTTAACTTAATTAAAATGCGTCAAATGCGTGTGTAACCGTGATGGTCTCTTTCAGGTTGAGTCCGGGAAGTGAACACGGTGTTGGAGTTATGTTTGACGTAGGTTGTTCTAGGATCACTTCTTGATCATAGTTCATCGATCATGCCTTTGCCTTCTCTTCTCGCTCTCATTTGCGTATGTTAGCCACCATACATGCTAGTCGCATGCTGCAGCTCCCCTCATACTTTTACCCTTCCTATAAGCTTAAATAGTCTTGATCGCGAGGGTGTGAGATTGTTGAGTCCCCATGACTCACAGATACTTCCAAAACCAGTGTGCAGTTGCCGATGAAACCGTGCAGGTGACGCAACTGAGCTCAAGGAGGAGCTCAATGAGGATCTCGTTCATTGTGTTGTTTCGTTTCAGTTGATCAGTAGTGGAGCCCAGTTGGGACGATCGGGGATCTGTGTAGCATTTGGGGTAGTCTTCTTTTATTTTTGTTCCGTAGTCGGACCTTGATTGTATCTGGATGATGTAATGCTTTATTCATGTATTGTGTGAAGTGGCGATTGTAAGCCAACTATGTATCTCTTTCCCTTATGTATTACATGGGTTGTGTGAAGATTACCTCACCTGCGACATTGCTTTCAATGCGGTTATGCCTCTAAATCATGCTTCGACACATGGGAGATATAGCCGCATCGAGGGCGTTACACATCATTCGGCACCGTAGAAGCTCTCGTGCTACCGTAAGCGCGGCCCTGGAATTCGCTTGCACCCATCGGGTGTATGGCGCTGTGGCCACGGAGTGGTTCGAGACCCTTGCTGCGGCCCGCACCTGCCGTGGTGTGAGGGCAGGCAGCGTCTGGCCGCGTCGCCCGCGCCCCGCAGCTCCCTGCGGAGCGCGGGCTGCCTGAGGCGCAAGGTTGAGGTCGCCATGGGCTGGTGACATGGCGTGGGCGGGCCACGCTGCCCAGTGGTCGGCGTTGGCAGCCGGGTCGCTTGACATCTGAACGGCGAGGCGACGGAACGTGATGCGGAGGAAGAAGGATTCCGTCGCACCCCTACCCGGCGCGCCAAATGTCGGATTTCGGGTTCCGGCAGACCCTTGAGGTTCGAACACTGGGGTGCGCGCGGAGATCTCTCCCCTACCGATCTACGTCCAATCTCATCACGTGATCTAAGATGGAAACAACGAACAACACAAGGGACATGAGGTTTATACTGGTTCGGGCCACCGTTGTGGTGTAATACCCTACTCCAGTGTGTGGTGTGGTGGATTGCCTCAGGGGTTGATGATGAATGGTACAAGGGAAGAACAGCCTCGCGAGAGGTGTTCTTGAGCTGGTGCGACGAACTGTTTGGGTGAGTTCAGTCGCCTCTCTCTCTCTCTCTCTGCTAGGGTTCTAACGGATCTCTAGATGTCCCTCGATCTCTGCCTTCCGTCTATCGATGTCTAGATGTCTACCTTCCGTCTCTGTGCTGGCTAGCTCTATCTATAGAGGCCCTGGGACATGAGGGACATGAGGTTTATACTGGTTCAGGCCACCGTTGTGGTTTAATACCCTACTCCAGTGTGTGGTGTGGTGGATTGCCTCAGGAGTTGATGATGAATGGTACAAGGGAAGAACAGCCTCGCGAGAGGTGTCCTTGAGCTGGTGCGACGAACTGTTTGGGTGAGTTCAGTCGCCTTGATCTCTCTCTCTCTCTCTGCTAGGGTTCTATCGGATCTCTAGATGTCCCTCGATCTCTGCCTTCCATCTATCGATGTCTAGATGTCTACCTTCCATCTCTGTGGTGGCTAGCTCTATCTATAGAGGCCCTGGGACATGAGGGACATGAGGTTTATACTGGTTCGGGCCACCGTTGTGGTTTAATACCCTACTCCAGTGTGTGGTGTGGTGGATTGCCTTAGGGGTTGATGATGAATGGTACAAGGGAAGAACAGCCTCGCGAGAGGTGTCCTTGAGCTGGTGCGACGAACTGTTTGGGTGAGTTCAGTCGCCTTGATCTCTCTCTCTCTCTCTCTGCTAGGGTTCTATCGGATCTCTAGATGTCCCTCGATCTCTGCCTTCCGTCTATCGATGTCTAGATGTCTACCTTCCGTCTCTGTGGTGGCTAGCTCTATCTATAGAGGCCCTGGGCCTCTCCCCAAATAATGAGCGG
Organism: Triticum urartu; assembly: GCF_056163025.1. Taxonomy (NCBI): domain Eukaryota; kingdom Viridiplantae; phylum Streptophyta; class Magnoliopsida; order Poales; family Poaceae; genus Triticum; species Triticum urartu. The sequence goes on along the minus strand of NC_141875.1, from coordinate 283,316,150 downwards.
GAAGGGCGACAACAATTGTCCATTTTGAAGGGGAACATCTAGTACAAGTTATCCTGACCAAAGGTGGTCTTCGGCTGCCAAAAGCACTGGTGGTGACGCCGTCTTGGGCTCCACGGTGACCTCCGTCCTGCTGCTCTGTTGGTCTAGGTCTCGTTGCACCGGAATGGTAACCTTTGCCCGATGCCTAGGCCTATGCTTGCCCCCTTTGCACCAAAGGGGAAACAAGGACACTACGCAGGCCGGCGCCCTCCTGGCGCCCGATCGTCATGGCTTGCGTCACGGGCTCCTCGCGAGGTACCCCTGCCTTGATCTCTCCGCCTCCTCGTGAGCCTGTCTGATGAGGCTACCTCTGAGGAAGCTTTCTGTCATCCGCCCCGCGAGGCTTGGCCCCTTGCGAGGGTCTTGAGCTTGAGCTGATGAAGATGGGCCGCGCTGGGCCCCCCACTTGAGCCACGCCGCAGGCCGCAGGCAGGCAAGTCTGGTGACTCCTGTTCCCAGAACACCGACAGACGCCTCTCCCTCCTAGAGCTTCCACCAGCCGACCCAGAAGACAAGAAGGCCAAGACCAAGGACGTGAAGCGCAAGGGGGCTGCTCTGCTCATGGCGGAGCCGGAAATGAAGCACGACTGTGACTATCCCAAGTCATCCAAGGCCAACCTCCCGTTCCGCGCCTTGCACAACGTGCACAACCACAACACCAACGATTGCCAAGAGCTCAGGGCCATCCACGATGGGCACTTCGGCTGACGGCCCGAGCACAATGAACGAGGCTTTGACCGAGGAGGAGGACAAAGTGGAGGACGAAGTGGAGGATGCTAGAACGACCGTGGCCCCCACCAGGAGTGCTGTGACCGGACTCGTGAGGACCGCTACCAGGACCAGCCTCGAGAGGGCGTCTGGAGAGACCAGCCTCGTGAGGATCACCCTCAGGGCAACGCTGGCCTCCCTCTGCTGCCGCCACCACCAAGAAGGATCACCCTCAGGGCAGCGCTGGCTTCTAGGAGCCTCGCAACATCGCTTACATTTTGGACGGCGCTCAGGCCCCAGCATCTCACCGCATCTTCAACAGCTTGCTCGTGAGGTGAGCGCAGCCCTCCCCAGGCTCAAGGACACACATCCACTGAGGTGGTCCAAGTGCGCCATCACCTTCAGCTCGTCCGACCAGCTCAAGTGCGCGGCAACCGCCGGCACCCTCCCAATGCTTTGCTCGCCCATCATCAGCAGCATCCTTGTCACCAAGACCTTCATCGATGGTGGCGCAGGGCTCAATGTGCTTTCCATCGAGACGTTCGATCGCCTCCAAGTGCCATACGATTAGCTGCAGCCCAGCAAGCCCTTCTCAGGAGTGACCGACGGCACCACCACCCCGATAGGGTAGGTCTGCCTCCCTATCACCTTCGGCTAGCGCGACAACTACCACACCGAGCTCATCGACTTCTACATCGCCCACATCCATCAGCCGTACAATGCCATCCTTGGATAATCGGCCTTGGCCAAATTCATGGCGGTGACCCAGCATAGATACAATGTTCTCAATATGCTAGGAGCCACGGCGTCATCTCGGTCTCCTGTGAGGAGAAGGACGCGGTGTGCTCCCTTGAACGCACCTACCAGGCTGCGGCGGTCGAAGACCAAACAACGAAGGCGCCATCTACCCTCCCGATGCAGTCCCCAAGAAGAAGAAGCAGCCGCTCCTCCGAGGGCCTCGGGAGAGTGGTGTCTCCAGTGGTGCCACCTCAGGAACAGCGCCCACGGATGGGGCGCCTCCCTCTCTCACATAGGAAGCCGCGCGCGGCGCACTCCTTAGGCTGAGCTCGGGGGCTCTCTTTTGGAGGGCCTCTGACCTAGCCAGTATCACGAGGGAGGCTCGAGCAACACGAGGAGGCATGCTTCACCGCACGCTTCCCCTGCAAGGGCGCTAGGCACAAGGTGCCAGGCGCTTGAGAGTTCATCACCAAGACCACCGAGGAGCTTCAGGAGGCAAGATCCATGTGCGGCGACCGCCGCCCACCACCTGGCACAGCTCCTTGTCTTGGGGCGGACGACGAGCTGCGCGTCTGCATCGACGTTCCTGGGCTCAAGAGGGCCGCATCTCAGGGGCGCTTCTGTCCATCGAGTGGTGCGGAGGCCCCCCGCACAGCTACGTTCGTATGCCCTTCGGCCTGCAGAACGCAGTTGTCGCCTTCAACCGGCTCACGCAGGGCGCCCTGGCGGCTCGCGAGGCCAGGCGCCAGGCCGTCCTGGGGGAGGAGGAGCCGGAGCCTCCAGGTTCCCCTGGGAACCAGCCGCCGAACGACTCGTGAGGAGCGACTTCTTCCGCGCGCATCTTCAGCTACTTCCACATCTCTCCAGCAACATCACCAGGTGACATTTTCCAGTTTGATCAGATGGGGGCACCCCTTGGGCTGCATCATCCCCATGTCGCACGGGCATGTCCCTGCGGCGCCTATCCGTTTTGCATCTCTAGTTTACTCTGTTGGGGGCGCCCCTCGGGCTGCATCATCCCTAGGCCGCATGTGTCCGTCCCTGTGGCATGCATCGTTCTTGCATCTATCTAGACTAGTTTTATCTCCTCCCATGAGTTACTTTAAGATTATTATATGCATGTCCGGTACTTTTATACCATGAACATCGTACTCCCTCGCAAACCCACCCATGGCCGCCTCGTGATTAAGGACTGGCACGACGTTTGTGCTCGGGTCCGTCCCTGAAGCGTCGCTAAACCCAAGAGGCTGAGCTCTGGCTCGCGGGCCAGCTCGGCGGATGAGCCAGGGCGCACGACCCGGTGCCTCGTCACCATGGGAGTGGCGCGCCGGGTGTCTTTCTTTAGGATTTTCGGATGAGAAGACTGGGCACAGTGTCTGTGCTCAGGTCTGTCCCTACAGTGCCGATAAACCCAAGGACCAAGCTCTGTCTAGCGGGCTGGCCCCATTCATGTCACCTCCTGGGGTCGTTGGTGTCTGGCCTTCTCATGTGATCGCCTCAGGAAATTCATTCGGCACAGGTTGTCTAAACATCTTGTAGGTCCACCATAGCTATAAAGATTCAAGTCAGGCACAACCCGCCATGAGGTAGGGCCTCATCAGTCCCGCCCTGGCTCACGAGTGCCCAAACACACCTCGTTTGGCCCTGCCGTGTGAGCCACATGTCAGGGTGGGGCTTTACATGCCCTGAGGGCTCCACTCAGGGGGAGCCCTCACCCACACGCTAGTGGAAGCACCATGCTCCGTGCTGGCAGTCGGCACGGTTGAGGAGCGGCTATGCTCGTGCAAGTGCGGAAGCGCTATGCTCCGCGCTGGTGATAAACAACTGAGGGCGGTCCCATGGCCGTATCAACCTTAGGGAGCCACCCGGCTCGATGTCCAGTCTCGTCGCAACGCTTTCCCCCTGGGAGAGTCGTGTGAGGGGGCTGGGCACGGGGGCTGCGCTCAGGTCACGCCTAGTGTACGCCACCCTGCCAGGTCCCTGGACCTGGTAGTCATGCCCCTCTCCCGAGTGTGACCACGGCGAGGACAGGTATGGAGGTCTGTTTTGCGTCAAGGGAGACTTCTGAGCATCGTGGCTCAGGAGCCTAACTGGCCACATAGGCCCTCACCTCTTGGGCTCGTCCTGGTGATCTAGACGACCCAGCGGTGGCTGAGGTACGCGCAGGGTTGGGCCATACCTACGTAGAATGCTAAGACCTACTTTCGCATTTTCTATCTGCAGGTTGTTTGCGCCTCAAGGGGGACTCCTGAGCATCACGACCCGGGAGCCTAACTGGTCACGTAGCCCCTCACCCCTTGGTCTCGTCCTGGTAATTCAGATGACCCAATGACGGCTGAGGCACGCGCGGGGCCGGGCTCTGCCGACATAGAACATCAAGCAAGCGGAAAGGAGATCGCGGAATCCTAACAACAAGACATATTGTTCTTCCAATGCCAAACACAACTTTTGACGCCTCCATGAGGCACGTTGCACATCGCAGGAAAGTTTGGAGGTAAGTAAAAACGAGAAGGAGCACCATCGTCCACTGGCAAGCCTCCTCTTCAGCCTCGGGCACTGTCGTCAGGGAGCGCTTCCCCGTCCGCAACATCACCATCGCCCGTGCCGTCGGCCCTGGTCGCAGGGTTGGCGGCACTGTCAGTCGGAGGCGCGGGGTCAATGGCGAGGAACTTCTCCAACAAGGCCTCCACCCGGCCCTTCACGGCTTCGGCAGCAGCCTCGCAGTGCTCCTCGTCAACGGGCTCGAGCAAGGCGTCGAGGCTTCCCCCTCTACCATGGGGCCGACCCCATTGATGATGCCCTCTATCACCGTGACGAGCTAGGGGAGTAGCTGGGCGGGCCCATCATCATCAGTCGCCAACGGCTTCTCCAAGCCCTTCTCGTAGAGCTCCTGCAGGGCTTCACGGGACCTCACTTCAAGGAACTTGAAGGCCACACAATATTCAGCAAGAACCTTCACCTTGGCCTCCAGCTGGGCCTTCTCCGCCTCCACCTTCCTCTCCAGCTCCTCTAGCGGTGGCGCTCCATGCCATGCACCCGCGCTAGCTGCTCCAACTCAGTGTCACGACCGGCGACTGCGATTTCTCGAGTCTTCAGCTTCTCCTCCTGTGCCTCGTGCTGACGAACTTCGGCAGCACGTTCATTGCGTAGGGTCTCCAGCTTGGCGTCTGCCACCCGGCAGTGCTCCTAGGCGTCCTCGGCATACTTTAATGCCACCTCACTAGCGGCTATGGCCAGGTCGGCAGCCCGCTTGCCCTCCTCAGAAGCTGCCACGGCCTGGCCCCACGCTGCCCTCATGGATGCATCGGACCGCAACCACCCCAAGATCAGCTCCAGGTGCCCTGACACCAAGCGACGATCGATGCCCTAAAGATCGTCCCTAAAGCTAGGTCAGCACGGAAAAAGCCTCCTTCAAAGCATCAGGCAAGGTAGAAGGATCATGGCGCAGCGGCGTGATAGGAAGACGAGGAGGTAGCATCGGCTCCAGGGCCTGCAGGTCGGCGGCAACAGAGGAGGCCAGGGGCTCCTGAGCCTTCGGAGCCTCAGCAAGCAAGCTGGGTGCAGGTGCCTCCGGAGCTGGCTTGGCCATGGAGATCATCTCCTCGTGAGGTCGCGCATTTGAACCTCGCGAGGACGAGTCGAATACTGAGGCTCGGGTGCCGCCACTGTCCCTCTATGCCAGAGGAGGTGCGATAGCAGCTAGCTGCGGGGCCTCAGGGGTTGCGGTCGCCGCCTTCTTCTTCTTTGCCGCCAACACTAGCCTGTCAGTGCAAGGAAGACATCAAGAAACTGCAGCAAGGGCAGGGACGAAAGATTAAGACAAAGCGCTTGCTGATCTAGGGTGGCGTACGCCCTCGGCCTCTTTTGGAGCACTAAGCCCGCGGGTTTCTTGGCCTGGAGAACAGGCGTGCGAGCCCTAGGGGCTGGCATGGGTGCGGCAACCAGAACCGCATCAGCGCCGGCTAACGATAGAGCAGCAATGTCGCCTCGGGAGATCAGCGCTGACCTCCCCTTCTTCAGGACCCCAGCCGGCGGCTTCTTCGGGGGGTCCCCCGAACCTTGTCGTGACCCCAGCAGAGATCGGCGATTCCATCACCGGGTGCTCGCTGGCCTCGTCGTTGTCATGAAGGGTGCGGAGGAGGTTCACCACATGGAGAGGAGAGGTCTCCCCTACTCCCTCCCGGGTCACCTCCGAGTCAGCCCTCTCCTCCACGGCAGAATCACCAGAAGATACCGTCACTGGGGCCGCCACTACCGGAGCCTCGGTAGGTGCCAGCGGCACCAGCCCGCGCTCATTGAAGACGGCCATGGCGGCAGCGATCTGCGACCCATTCGGGCGGCGGTACAGTGGAAGATGGGTGTTAGGCGGATACCCATGATCCTCCGCAACCAGGAGGTGGAGGACCTTAACTAGCTCCTCGTCGGACAAGGCGTCCGGGCGCAGGCAGAGGTCACCCCCTCCTTCTTCCATGAACCTCCACAAGGGGCGCGAGCATGCCTGGAGCGGGGCCAGGAGTTGCAACAGGAACTCCTTGACGATCATGGGCCCCGTCAGCTTCTCCGCCTTCGGATTGTCCAGCTTCAGGTCAGACACCATCCTCCCTAGCACCTGCTCTGCCCGCAGGTCGATGAGCTTCTCGCTAGACCACCCATCGTGAGGCACTGGCCTCCCCATTGGCAGCACCAACCGAGGGTAGGGGCTCTTGGCACTCATGAAGATCCATTTACTCCGGAAGCCTTATGTCTTCTTCCTGGCTCTCGAGATTGCATTGGCTCCGTTTGCCGCAACGAAGTTGGCGCACCCAAAGCATGCCGCTCCATTCTTGTTTTGGAGGTAGAAGAAATGATGAAGCAGCGCCACGGATGGCATCACCCCCATGAATGCCTCACAATAGAAGGCGAAGATAGATAGGAGAAGGATGGAATTGGGATGAAGGTGGAGGGCGTCGAGCTTGTAATGGCGTAGGACAGCATAGAAAATCACAGAGAAAGGGGAACTAGCCCCACGAAGATACTATGCATGAAGAAGGGGTAGAAGGTGCTACCAGAGGCCTCCGGCTCGGCAGAGCCAACCCGAAGCGTGGTCTCTCCCCCCTCGTTGCTGGCGCCTGCCGCCATCAGGAACGCGGTGGCAAAGTTCTTCTCCGAGACATTGGGCGCATTCAACATGGGCTCGTACCAGCAAAGTGAGTGCACAGCCTTCGCATTGTTGGACGCCATCGGCTGCAAGCTAGGGGGAGCCCTGGTGGATCTGGAGTCTCTTGGGGCGAAGAACAGGAAAGGGGATCTAGAGCAAGAAGAAGGAACGCAATGAAACACTACAGCATGCGCCAGACTTTTCTCGGGCAAGAACCATTGCCGTGGCTATGTGGGAAAGTGGAGGCGTCCGCATCCCACCAATCACCAAACGTCAATCAAGGCCGCAGGCGGTTGGGGCCTACGGCGCTCCACTCTTGCCCTTTGGCTTAACATCAAAGCCAAGCTCGAGCACGCCTTGGGCCCATGGACTATTGTCGGCATTCTGGGACTGGGCATGCCAAACATGCTACCTGCGGGCTTGTGCGTGGCTCCACCAATGGCCTGGTACGGCCCATCTTCAGTAGCAACCAGTTAAGACCCTCGCGAGGGGCCAAGCCACGTGAGGCGGACGATGCCAAGACCCCCCTGGGGGCAGCCTTGCTAGGTTGGCTCCCGAGGGGCGGAGATCTCTATGCAAGGGGCACCTCGCGAGGTTCACATGACGTGAGCCATAACAACCAAGCCAGTCGGGCGCCAGCGAGCGCAGTGTACCTATTTCCGCTTTCATCCTAAAGAGACAGGCGCAGGCATGGAGTCCCGAGGCACTAGGAAAAGGATTCCATATCGGTGCAACAAGTCCAAGACCAGCAGGGCGGCAGGATGGAGGTCAGCACGGAGCCCACAGCAGCATCACCACACAGCCTTTGGCAGGCGAAGACCACATTTTGTCAGGACAGCTTTGTGACGCCCCGAGACCGATGCTCCAAATGCCTTCCAAGTTGCCTTCCATGTTTTGCATGTCAGCCGTGTGTTTTATTTGTTTCTTGCATTTCATCATGTCATCATCTGCATTGCATCCTCATGTTTTCAAAACTTGCATCCGTCCGGGTCTTCCAGTTCGCTCTGTTGTCCATTCTAAACTGAGACACACTCGCACCCGCCCGCGGCACCTCCGAAATATTATTTTATAAGTAGCAGGAAAATGCTCTCGGAATGGGATGAAAGTTGGCGTGTGGTGTTGTTGCGTTGTAGGTAGACCGCCTGCCAAGTTTCATCGCATTTGGAGTCTGTTTGATGCCCAATGGATAACTATAGCGGCACCACTGCCGGTCTAACATCGAACGTTTTCGGTCTCTGAAAACTGCTATCGGGCCTCTCTCTCTCTTCTCTCCTCGCAGCCCGAGGCCTTCTGCACAACTCACAAGTTCCAACCGACCCCTCTCGTGTGCGTCCGAAACTTCCCCGGACCCGACTCAGGCAGTCGTTACCGATGGGTCGGGATCATCCCCAAACATCTATAAAACATCTCTATTTCCTTATTTGGACTCCCTAACTTATTTATTCTCGACTGCCCGATTACGATCGGACGCACCGAATAAACCCCTAACATAATCCACCATCGTATATAAACGGGGCAACCCTAAAATCTAGGAGAGTTGTCCCATCCTTCCTCCTCGTCGCTGCCACTCCACCGAATCCCCCTCGGGATCATCCCGATCCAGTTCCACCTGAGACGAATCACAGCCTCCACCTTCTCCTTGTTTTCCCCTCCCGTCCAACCAGCGCCGCCGCCCAAATCCTACAGGAGCCCTAGCCCTCTACCCGTGCGCCTACCTCTCCCGTAGCATCGCTAGCTCCCTGTTCTCTCCTTTCCACGCGCCTTCCTCCTGCTCCGAGGAGCCCCTCATACTCGATCTCCACTACAGCTCGTGGTCAAGCCCCACGCCGACCTCCTCCTGCTTGACACCGCCGCCTCGCTGCCGCCCTCCTCCGGAGACCGGCTTCCGCCGGAGCTCCACCTGCTACCTTGACCAGCACCCGTCCTCGGCAGCAGCAGCCGGCGTCGTCCCTCTTGCCTTGCTTTCTCTCCCTCGTGCTTCTCGTTTCTCCATCTCAGCACCTCTCTCTCGTTCACAGGCACCCGACGCCCAGCCATGGACGCCCGCGTGGGGCTCGAGCTCGCCTCCTTCGCCGCATTGCCCGACGGTCGCTGGCACCCCAAGGTCCGGTGAGCCCCGTCCTGCGAGCCCTCTTCTCCCTCTCCTTCATTTTTCCCTTTTCTCATGGAACCAGCGCCACCGCTGTTAGTTTGACAGTCGCTGGAGCACCGTGCTATGGCCTTGTAGCTCCCGCCACCGACCTGCTCCATTCGTCACCGTCTCCTCTAGGTCACCGCGCCGCCAGGAGCAGTGCCTGCATGCCTCGTTGACCCCCCCAGCCACCTCGCCGCCAAGTCAAGCACCGGGTCACTGCTCCGCTGCTTCGCTCGCTCCCCTCCTTCGCGTTGACCAGAGGAGCGCCCGCTCGCGAGGCCCAGCCGCACCGCTCCAGCGAGCCAGCCCAGATCTGCCGGCCTAGTTGCCTCTTCTCCATTGACGGGGCCTTGACCCGTGGTGAGCAGCCCAGTTCGCCTCAGTTTTGGCCCACTTATGTTTTTTTCCAATTCAGCGAATTTGCTAAATATCCAGGGATTTACAGTTTTGCAGATTAGTCCCCAGGATCATGCATCTAATAACTTTTCACTCGTGCATCGGAACCTAATAAACTTTATATGCAAACTGCTTAGAATTTCATCTAGTTTCTTAATATGCCACTTCCATCCATGTTTAAAATATTTAAATTGCTGTTTGCTTTTAATTTATATAAATGCCATGCTAAAATGATTTCTTTAATAACTAATTAACCGTAGCTCAGATTTCAATAAACTTTATATGTAAACGGGGTAGAAAAATGCATAGATTAACATGTTGCACTTTATTTTCCTGTTTAACAACAATAAAATATGCATTAGGGCATAACAGTACCAAATCTAAAATATGCACATGAGGATTTTCCAGAATTGTTATTTCTGGCCTTATTTAAACTTGCCTAAATAGTTAGTTTACTTATGCCTCACCTCTTGCCATGTTAACGAACATTTAATTTTGTTGAGTACCTAAACGGGAGTGAACTAAATAACTGAATGTGGTGTGTCGTCAACATGCATTTTGTTACATGTTGAGCTCCACTTAACTTGTAGTTTTGTTGGTGCACTTTGCCATGCCATGCACATTTAAATCGGACATGCATCATCCTTGGTTGTGCATCATGCCATGTTTATTCTTGTGTGTTTACCATGGTGCTTGCTTCTTTACGGTTTGCTTCTCTTGTTAGCTTCGGTTTCGGTCCGGTTTGCTTCTCCCAAGGGTCATCTTTATTTTAACCCCCCCCCCCCCGGGGGGGGCAGTGCTTCTCTAAGTGCTAAGTGTTGGTACGAACCGAGTAGACTGCGGGGCCACCTCGGGGAAACTTGAGGGCCGATTTTCCTCGTAGGATGTCTCATCCGGTGTGCCCTGAGAACAAGATATGTGCACCTACTATCGTGATTTGTCGGCACAGTCGGGCGGTCTTGCTGGTCTTGTTTTACCACTGTCGAAATGTCTTGTAACCGGGATCTCGAGTCTGATCGGGTTGTTTTAGGAGAAGGAATATCCTCCGTTGATTGTGAGAGCTTGTGATGGGCTAAGTTGGGACACCCCTGCAGTGTATAAACTTTCGAGAGTCGTGCCCGCGATTATGTGGAAGATGGGAATTTTTTAATATCCGGTTATAGAGTGCTTGACACTTGACTTAGTTAAAACGAATCAACCACGTGTGCAGCCGTGATGGCCTCTTTTCAGTGGAGTCCGGGAAGTGAACACGGTTTGGGTTATGTTTGAACGTAAGTAGCTTCAGGATCACTTCTTGATGACTTGTAGCTTCACGACTGTTGCGTAGCTTCTCACCTTACTCTTATTTGTGTATGTTAGCCACCATATTTGCTTAGCACTTGTTGCAGCTCCACCTCATTACCTTATCCTACACATAAGCTTAAATAGTCTTGATCTCGCGGGTGTGAGATTGCTGAGTCCTCGTGACTCACGGATACTTCGAAAACAGTTGCAGGTGCCGATGATACCAGTGCAGGTGACGCAAGCAAGCTCAAGTGGGAGTTTGATGAATCTCCTAGCCATTATTATGTGTCTTTTCCGGATGATTAGTAGTGGTGCCCGGTTGGGACGATTGGGGATCTAGCATTTGGGGTTGTCTTCTTTTATTTTGGTTCTGTAGTCAGACCTTGATTGTACTCTGGATGATGTATGTATAACTTGTTACTTGTGTGAAGTGGTGATTGTAAGCCAACTCTTTATCCCTCTCTTATTCAGTACATGGAATTATGTGAAGATTACCCCTCTTACGACAAAACCACCAGGCGGTTATGCCTCTAAGTCGTGCCTCGACACATGGGAGATATAGCCGCATTGTGGGTGTTACAAGTTGGTAATCAGTGCCATCCCCGACTTAGGAGCCCCCTGCTTGATCGAATTGCTGACGTTGTTGTGTCTAGAAAAAAATGTTTTGAGTCTTAGGGTTATATATATCAGAGAGTAGGATTCTTTTTACTCCACAGTCCCTTCGTTGCTCTGGTGAGGCCTCCTGACGTAGATGTTTTGACTTTCCTCTCCTCAATTTTCTCTAAAAAAATAGGATCACGCAGGTATCTTGGGATCGTTCCAATATTCTTGTGATGATAACATTGTTCTTGGTGCCTCCTGACATTTAGGGTTTGTGGCAGTGTCCCGGAGAGTTGAGCTCTGAGGTGTTGTCGTCGCAATTTCATTGTTACAGTTCTGGAATACCTGAGTTAGCCAACATCGAAAATCACTTTTATGTTGTTAGCGGTGAGATAACCTCGACGCCACCTAGTACTGGGGCGGGAGTTCAGGAGTATTGCCACAGCTCGTATAACGGGTGCTTTTCGAAGGTTGAGGTACACGATTTCTGGAGTTTTCTTGTTTATGTGTTAACGGATGGATACAGTGGAGCATAGGGCTTGTTAATTTTGTGATATATAGTGTGCCTCCCTGTATCCCCAACACTAGATTGCATAACCAGTAAGTTTCGGGAGTTTATAGGTGGGAATTCAAGTTTATTGTAGGATATCTTTCCAACAGACACATGATACGATATGGGGTCTATCATATGTTTGTTTCCGGCTTATTCTGCAAGCCAAATCCTTTGTTCTGTTTATTCGAGTTGCTTCAATGTCAATTGTTGATCCCATACCTTTCCTATGTAGTGTTCTCATACTTATATGTGAATACTAATCCTTCTTGATCATCGAGATTGTTTTGTCAATCCTTTTCAACCGGTGCCTTCATCTTCAAGTTATTCCATCCACTTCATCCTTTTAAGATCAACTCTCATCTTCTCAACAGTGTGGTTTCCCCATCCCCATTTTTTTCCACCCTCCTGCCCTTTTGTTCACGGAGTCAAAAGTTGCTAACCGAGTATCTTTTTATTTATGACGAATGGTCATGCCAATTCTTTTCCAACCGACGTGCTCCTCTTCAAGTGGATCCGATCATTTTCAACATCCGCAATATCAATTTTAAGTTTTCTCAACAGTGTTTGTTTCATCCGTCCCAAGTTGCCTTAGTTTTCTCGCCCTCCCACCCTTTTTCTTCAAGGACTCAGATTTCTTAATCAAGTATTTTTTTTTCATTGATGCGGAGCCTCTCCATTATTTTCTGTCAATGTTCTTATCCGGTGATTCTCAGGAAGATACTAAGGAAGCTTCAAGTTTATCATTCTCCATTCTCTTTTTTCTCCGGTGGATTCAATTCACGCTTTCGGTGTTGATCATATCCCTTTAGTTGTTTCAAATGCTTTCCCATGCTGGTGCACCTCTTAATTGCTCACCTCTCTCTATTCAATTGTAACGCCCTGGATACAACTTTCCATATTTGTAACTCCGACTCTTGCCTTTTCCGAAGATGTGATTTGAGATTCCCTTCGTGGTTGGTGCTACCTCTTGAGCACGTGCGTTGGTTTTCCCTTGAAGAGGAAAGGGTGATGCAGCAAAGTAGCATAAGTATTTCCCTCAGTTTTTGAGAACCAAGGTATCAATCCAGTAGGAGGCCACGCACGAGTCCCTCGCACCTACACAAACAAATAAATCCTCGCAACCAATGTGATAAGGGGTTGTCAATCCCTACACGGTCACTTACGAGAGTGAGATCTGATAGATATGATAAGATAATATTTTTGGTATTTTTATGATAAAGAGAAATAAAAGATGCAAAGTAAAATAAATGGCAAAGGAAATAACTAAGTATTGGAAGATTAATATGATGGAAGATAGACACGGGGGCCATAGGTTTCACTAGTGGATTCTCTCAAGAGCGTAAGTATTCATGGTGGGTAAACAAATTACTGTTGAGCAATTGAGAGAATTGAGCATACTTATGAGAACATCTAGGTATGATCATGTATATAGGCATCACGTCCGAGACAAGTAGACCGACTCCTGCCTGCATCTACTACTATTACTCCACATATCGACCGCTATCCAGCATGCATCTAGAGTATTAAGTTCAAGAGAACAGAGTAACGCTTTCAGGAAGATGACATGATGTAGAGGGATAAACTCATGCAATATGATATAAACTCCATCTTTTTATCCTCGATGGCGACAATACAATATGTGCCTTGCTGCCCCTACTATCACTGGGAAAGGACACCTCAAGATTGAACCCCAAGCTAAGCACTTCTCCGATTGCAAGAAAGATCAATCTAGTAGGCCAAACCAAACTAATAATTTGAACAGACTTGCGAAGATAACCAATCATACATAAAAGAATTCGGAGAAGATTCAAATATTGTTCATAGATAAACTTGATCATAAACCCACAATTCATCGGTCTCAACAAACACACCACCAAATAAGATTACATCGAATAGATCTCCACAAGAGAGGGGGAGAACTTTGTATTGAGATCCAGAAAGAGAGAAGAACCCATCTAGCTAATAACTACGGACCTGAAGGTCTGAAGTAAACTACTCACACTTCATCGGAAAGGCTATGGTGTTGATGTAGAAGCACTCCGTGATCGATGCCCCCTCCGGCGGAGCTCCAATACAGAGGCGCCGCACACCCCTTATGCTTCACAGACGAAGTAATGGATCATCAAATCCCAGAAGGTTTCAAACCTGTAAATATTGAATCATACGACGGCACAACAGATCCTGCGGTATGGATCGAGGATTTCCTCCTCCACATCCACATGGCCCGCGGTGACGACTTACACGCCATCAAATACCTCCCACTAAAGCTCAAGGGACCAGCGCGACATTGGCTTAACAGCTTGCAAGCAGAGTCCATTAGCTGTTTGGAAGATCTGGAAGCCGCATTCCTTGACAACTTTCAGGGCACTTATGTGCGGCCACCAGATGCTGATGACTTGAGCCACATAATTCAGCAGCCAGAATAATTAGCCAGGCAATTCTGGACTCGGTTTCTAACAAAGAAAAGTCAAATCGTCGACTGTCCGGATGCAGAGGCCCTAGTGGCTTTCAAACACAACATCCGCGACGAGTGGCTAGCCCGGCACCTTGGTCAGGAAAATCCGAAATCTATGGCAGCCCTCATGACACTCATGACCTGCTTTTGTGCAGGAGAAGATAGCTGGCTAGCCCGCAGTAACAATATGTCAAAGAACCATGGTACTTTGGATGCAAAGGACGGCAATAGCAGGTCGCGTCGCAACAAACATAAGCGCCGCATTAACAACGATAATCCCGAGGATATGGTAGTCAATGCCGGATTCAAAGGCTCTAAACCCGGTCAGCGGAAAAAGCCATTCAAACAAAGTACGCCGGGTCCATCCAGTTTGGACCATATACTAGATCGCTCGTGTCAAATACACGGCACCCCAGACAAGCTAGCCAATCACACCAACAGGGATTGTTGGGTGTTCAAGTAGGTCGGCAAGTTAATTGCGGAAAACAAGGATAAGGGGCCACATAGCGATGACGAGGAGGAGCCCCGGCAGCCACACACCGGAGGACAGAAGAGTTTTCCCCCACAGGTGCGGACGGTGAACATGATATACGCAACCCACATCCCCAAGAGGGAGTGGAAGCGTCCGCTCAGGGACTTATATGCGTTGGAGCCAGTCGCCCCAAAGTTCAACCCATGGTCCACCTATCCGATCACTTTCGATCGCAGGGACCATCCCACTAGTATCTGTCATGGAAGATTCGCCGCACTGGTTCTAGACCGAATCATTGACGGATTTCACCTCACTCGAGTCCTTATGGATGGCAGCAGCAGCCTGAACCTGCTTTATCAGGACACAGTGTGCAAAATGGGTATAGAACCCTCAAGTATCATACCCACAAAAACGACCTTTAAAGGCGTCATTCCAGGCGTAGAGGCCCATTGCACATGCTCAATTACACTGGAAGTGGTCTTCGGATCCCCAGATAACTTCCGAAGCGAAGAGTTAATCTTCGATATAGTCCCGTTCCGCAGTAGTTATCATGCACTGCTTGGGCGAACCACATTTGCAAGATTCAATGCAGTACCGCATTATGCATACCTCAAGCTCAAGATGCCAGGACCCCGTGGGGTTATTACAATCAATGGAAACACAGAGCGCTCTCTCCGAACGGAGGAGCACACTGCGGCCCTCGCAGCAGTAGCGCAAAGCAGCCTCTCCGGGCAATCCACCAGTTCGGCATTTCAAGACCCGGACACCTTCAAGCGCGCTCGGAGCAATCGGCAACTAGACCGCCTAGAGCGATCTGAGCTCGTGTTGAAATGCGGCCCCCACCCCAGTCCTAGCCAAACGGCGAAACTCGTGCCACGCGTACATAGTTACGCATTAAAAATACCATGGGCATAGGCGGGGAAGGGGGCACAACTGCAGCACGCCCCAGGAAGCGGCTTAAACCGCATTAGGGGCTTCCCGTTTGGTTATTTTTCTCTTTTTCAGGACCTCAATCTCTGGAAACCCTGTCCGGCAACACTATGGCCGAACACATGATGCAGCAACCAAGGAGGCAGAAAGCTACGTCACACCAGGGAATTCCCAGGTGGATTACAGTAACGAGCGAAATATTTGATTTAATACCATTCCTCAGCTTGCCCTTGGAAGGGACATAGTCCTACTCTTTGCTTATCGCACTATCTGTATCATTCTTCTTTAAAGCACCTTTTTGAATAAACAATGCATAAAATTACGACTATTATTGCATTCTTGTTATACACACACACACATATATATATATGTGTTCATTAATGACGCCTTGCAACCGTACACTTTGGTACGGCCAATACACCAGGGGCTTACGTACCCCACAATATGGTGTGAAAAGTCCGAACACTTTCACAAGTGCGGCACCCCGAACTTATAACATTATATGCATCAGCTCCGAATCATGTCTTTGGTCAAATGTTGGGTTTGCCCGGCTCCTATGTTTTGGTACCTTACGTTCCGCTCTATCGACTAAGGTAGCGCTAGGAGAACTACTGCGATTGTGCCCGGTTCTGCTGGGCTAAGCACCTCAGTAGAGAAAGCTAAAACTGACTGTCATGATAAGGCGAGAGACTGGTCGCTGTTCGGTGAGGTTTCGAGTCCCTAAAGTCTTATGCCACTTAGAGCAAGGGGCCGGCCCTGTCCGGCTTAAAGGCGTGTATCGCGCCCCGAATTCGGCCTTCCGAATACCAGGGGCTTCGGCAAAATTTAAAATTATAGAATTCTATGGCTAAGTGAGAGTGATAAAGCATTATTAGTCTGGTTGCCTTGTTCGTTGCGCTGAGCACCTCCCTCGAAGGACCCAAAAATGGGAACAAGAGTGCTCAGGTTTATCCCGAACACCCCAGCGCTCGCGGCATGAGGGCAGAAGCCGAGGACTAGCCATCTCTCAGATTGGATAAACAGCCAAACAGAAGGTAATATTTTAAACTCAAATAAGCGTTGCATAGCGCATATGAACACGTTTTCATAAATACGGGATCACACGAGCAAGTTTCACTCAAATATTACATCTTTCGTGCACTCGTCCGCTATGAGACGGGCACCCGGCAGAACACCCTCGTAGTACATCTCGGGGTGGCGCTGCTCCTTGCCCTCCGGCAGCCCTTCCTTGATCAGCTTCACGGCATCTAGCTTGACCCACTGCAACTTCACACGGGCGAAAGCCCGGCGTGCACCTTCAATGCAGAAGGATCGCTTGACGACCTCCAGCCGCAGGCAGGCATCCACAAGCCGCCTCACCAGGCCGAAGTAACTGTTCGGAAGGGCATCGCCAGGCCACAGCCAGACTATAAAGCCCTTCATGGCCTGTTCGGCCGCCTTGTGTAGTTAGACCAGCTGTTTTAGCTAGTCGCTCACAGACACTGGGTGTTCGGTCCCACCATACTGGGCCCAGAACAACTTCGCCGTTGAGCTTCCATCCTCGGCCCAGTGAAACTTCGCGGCAGCCGACATGCTACGGGGAAAATCTGCGAATGCTCCTGGAGAGCTCCGACTTTGGGTAAGTAATTGGTAATTTACTTTTACATTCTTGCTTTGCATATAGAATGCCTTACCCGCCGCTATCTTCTTCAGTGCGTCAATCTCCTGGAGGGCCTTTTGGGCTTCGGCCTTGGCACTTTTTGCGCTCTCAAGGGCCGCGGCAAGCTCAGACTCTCGCGTCTTTAAGTCAAGCTCCAACGCCTCGTGCTTCGTCACGAGAGCCTGGAGCTCTTGCTGCACCTCGCCCACCCGAGCCTCTTGCTTTTCTCGCTCGGTGCGCTCCTTGGCCGCTTTATCTTCGGCCTCGGACAGCGCTTGCTTTAGGGTCGCCACTTCGGTCATGGTCCCTGGCAAATTCATGATGATCCTGTCATTTTGCAATCGCATTCATTTTTGTACATATCCATAGACAAGGTATTACTTACCTTTCTTCTCCTCGAACTGCCTCTTGGCAAGGCCGAGCTCGTCCTGGGACCCTTTGAGGTCCTGCTTCAGTACGGCGACCTCCGCAGTCAGTGCGGCGGACGCCAGCAGCGAAGCCTGCATATGCATATTGACATACTTATATTAGACTCCTGCGATATTGTTTGATCCTCTGTTCGGCTTTTCTTTATCAACACCGAACAGAGCATCAGGGGCTACAGTCTATGCGGTAATATTTTTCCTATATTTTAAACACTTACCGCAAAGCCTGTTAGAAGGCTGGCACGGGCTTCAGTCAATCCGCTCTTGGCGGACTCAACCTTCTAGATCACCGCACTCATAATAGTGCGGTGCTCCTCGTCGATGGAAGCGCCTCGAAGCGCTTCCAGTAGATTGTCTGGTGCCTCTGGATGGATAGAAGTCACCGGTGTAGGCGTCTTGCCCCTCTTAGAAGGGGGCCGCCTGCCCGAGTCCGGAACCACTGGAGGTTCCGGCATGGTGTCCGCCTGAGGGCCGAACTCGAAGCCCTCAGGGGCCTTGTCCCCTCTGCTCTCGGAGTCCGGGAGGCCGCTTTGAGGTGCCTCCGGGACCGTCTCCCCTCGACCTGGTGCCTCTTGAGACAACACCTCGGCGTCGTCCGCAGGATGAAGGGAGGTGGCGGTCGGAATTGGATCGCTATCCATATCCGATGAGCCCAGGGAGCCGTCCGATGATACATCGATACGGGCTTGGGGCGGCCTGCATAATCATATTTCGGCGTTAGGTGAAGTAGTGCGACAAAGGAATGCTATGAGTTACTCTGGTATCCGAATACTTATGACTTCCCCAGGAGCTTGGCCCTGGGCAGCCACTCGTCTTCACCATCGGCGGCGGTGGTAGAGCTGTCCGGAAGGAGAGTCCTCCCCTTCTTGGACCCTTCGGCCTCCCCAGTTGGGGCGGCCTTCCTTTTTTTTTCTCCTCCGTCTGGAGGGGGAGCATCTTCTTCTAGCTCCTCATCTTCAGGGGAGGATTGCATCGTAGAGTCCTCGGATGGTGAGTCCAATGACGCCTGGCGTCGGGAATTCTTTCGGGTTCCCTTGGCCTTCTTGGTCTTCTTCGGCACCGTATAAAGAGCCGGAGTCAGCATCTTCGCCAGAAGAGCGTCTGCTGGGCCTTCGGGCAAAGGAGCCGGATAGTCAATCTGTCTGGCCATCTCCTGCCAGTCCTGTCAAAGGTACATGAGTTTAGATCCCGCATGGAGTCAAGCTATGAAAAACAAGTATCCTGTAAGAGGTAAAGTAGCTTACCGCGCTGGCTTGGCGCTTCGCGCTTTATCCGCAATCCTCAGTAGTGGGAGGGGGGACCTCGGCGCTCTTGAACAGCACCCTCCAGGCATCTTCGTGAGTTGTGTCGAAGAGCCTGTTCAGAGTTCGGTGCTGCGCCGGGTTGAACTCCCACAAGTTGAAGGCCCGTTGTTGGCACGGGAGGATCCGGCGGAGGAGCATGACCTAGACTACGTTGACGAGTTTGAGCTTCTTGTTCACCATGTTTTGAATACATGTTTGGAGTCCGGTCAGCTCTCCCGAACTACCCCAGGATAGGCCCTTCTCTTGCCAGGAGGTGAGCCATGTTGGGAAGCCAGATCGGAACTCGGGGGCCGCTACCCATGTAGGGTCACATGGCTTGGTGATGTAGAACCACCCCGATTGCCACCCCTTTATGGTCTCCACGAAGGAGCCCTCGAGCCATGTGACGTTGGGCATCTTGCCCACCATGGCGCCTCCGCACTCCACCTGGCGGCCGCTCACTCCCTTCGGCTTGACATTGAAAGTCTTCATCCATAAGCCGAAGTGGGGCTTGATGCGGAGGAAGGCCTCGTACACGACGATAACGCCGAGATGTTGAGGATGAAGTTTGGCACTAGATCATGGAAATCCAGGCCATAGTAGAACATGAGCCCCGGGAGAAATGGGTGGAGAGGAAATCCCAGTCCGCGGAGGAAATGGGTAAGGAATACTACCCTCTCATGGGGCCTGGTGGTGGGGATGAGCTGCCCCTCCTCTAGGAGCCGGTGCGCGATGTCGTCGGGCAAGTATCCGGATCTCCTCAGCTTCTTGACGTGTCCCTCCGTGACGGAGGAGACCATCCATCTGCCTCCCGCTCCGAACATGGTTGGAGAAGGTCGAGGTGGGAAATGCGAATTTGGGCGCTGGAGCTCGAGTGTGCGAAGATGGACGAGCAAAGGAGGAAGAAGGCGTGGATGAAAAGGTAAATCCTTATCCCTTTATATGGGCGGACGAAACTATGCATCCCCACTAGCCTGGTAAAACTCGCTTGTCCCCCAAGCGCCGTAATTGATGGCGCGGTTGGGTTACCCACACCCGTATTGATGAGAATCCCGTGATAAGGGGACATGATCTCTGCTTTGACAAGACGTGTCAAAAAACTGCCTCGCGTTATGTGCGGGGCTAGTTAAAGGAAACGGTTCGAATAATCACCGGGCGGTGACATAATGTCGTGTTGCCAAAACAAGTCAGCAAAATGGATTTGTGGAAATATTATTCTCTCTATGGTGGTATGTGAAACTTATTTTGCAGGGTCGGACACTATCCTTATATTCAAATTCTTCCGTGGTGTATTCGGAGGAGGAACCCGCCTTGCAATGGCGAAGACAATACTACGCGCCGGACTCATCGTCATTGAAAGCCTGGTTCAGGGGCTACTGTGGGAGTCTTGGATTAGGGGGTCTCCGGACAGCCGGACTATATCCATTGGCCGGACTGTTAGATTATGAAGATACAGGATTGAAGACTTCGTCTCGTGTCCGGATGGGACTCTACTTGGCGTGGAAGGCAAGCTAGGCAATACGGATATGTGTATCTCCTCCTTTGTAACCGACCTTGTGTAACCCTAACCTCTCCGGTGTCTATATGAACCGGAGGGTTTTAGTCTGTAGGACAACATACAATCATACCATAGGCTAGCTTCTAGGGTTTAGCCTCTCTGATCTCGTGGTAGATCTACTCTTGTACTACCCATATCATCAATATTAATCAAGCAGGACGTAGGATTTTACCTCCATCAAGAGGGCCCGAACCTGGGTAAAACATTGTGTCCCCTGCCTCCTGTTACCATCCGCCTTAGACGCATAGTTCGGGACCCCCTGCCCGAGATCCGCCGGTTTTGACACCGACAGGCCCCAAGATGGGATCTTGTGGATACAGAAAGTTAAGGCGGTGGAATTAGGGTTTTGGCTCCGTATTTGGTCGTTTGGGGTACGTAGGTATATATAGGAGGAAGGAGTACGTCGGTGGAGCAACAGGGGGCCCACGAGGGTGGAGGGTGCGCCCAGGGGGGTAGGCGCGCTCCCCCTACCTCGTGGCCTGATAACCCACAAGTATAGGGGATCGCAACTGTTTTCGATAAGTAAGAGTGTCGAACCCAACGAGGAGCTAAAGGTAGAACAAATATTCCCTCAAGTTCTATCGACCACCGATACAACTCTACGCACGCTTGACGTTCGCTTTACCTAGAACCAGTATGGAACTAGAAGTACTTTGTAGGTGTTGTTGGATAGGTTTGCAAGATAATAAAGAGCAAGTAAATAAAAGCTAGGGGCTGTTTAGGTTAAGAAACAATAAAGTAAATATAGCGAGTGTGGAAAATTGGTTGTAGGAGTTGCGAAATTACCCCTAAGAAATTGACTACTTTACTAGACCGATAGCAAGTATTATGAGGGAGAGGCGACTGCTAGCATGTCATTCCTTACTTGGAATTCTATGCACTTATGATTGGAACTATTAGCAAGCATCCGCAACTACTAACGTTCATTAAGGTAAAACCCAACCATAGCATTAAGATACATTGGTCCCCCTTCAATCCCGTATGCATCAATTTCTATGCTAGGCTGAAGCTTCTGTCACCCTTGCCCTTCAATACATAGTCCTATCAACATACAACTAACGCTAGGGTGTGATCCACACGCGCAATCATATGATGGGCACCAAAGGACAGCAACATAACGACAAGCAAATTAAATCAATCATATCAATTCATCAACCACCGATAGGACAACAAAAATCTACTCAGACATCATAGGATGGCAACACATCATTGGATAATAACATGAAGCATAAAGCACCATGTTCAAGTAGAGGGTACAGCGGGTTGCGGGAGAGTGGACCGCTATAGATAGAGGGGGAAGGTGATGGAGATGTTCGTGAAGATGGCGGAGGTGTTGGTGTAGATCGCGGTGATCATGATAGCCCCCGGTGGCACTCCGGTGCCACCGGAAGCGAGGGGGAGAGAGCCCCCCTCCTTCTCCTTCTTCCTTGACCCTCCCCCCTAGATGGGAGAAGGGTTTCCCCTCTGGTCCATGGCCTATATGGCACGGGAGGGGCAAGAGCCCCTCCGAGATTGGATCTGTCTCTCTGTCTCTCTCTGTTTTTGCGTCCTCAGATTCTTCCCTTTCACCGTTTCTTATATTCCCGGAGATCCGTACCTCTGATTGGGATGAAATTTTAACACGATCTCTATCAGAATATTAGCTTTCTTGCGGAGAAAGAAGGGCATCAACCGCCTTACGGGTGGCCCATGAGGGTCAGGGGCGCGCCCAGGGGGCAGGCGCGCCCCCTTCCTCGTGGCCACCTCGGGCACCGTATCGCGTGGATTTTTCTTCCCAAAAATCATATATATTCCGTTTGATATGGATATTCTGCGAAACAAAAAACATGCAACAAACAGAAACTGGCACTGGGCACTGGATCAATATGTTAGTCCCAAAAATAGTATAAAAAATTGCCAAAAGTATAGGAAAGTTGTAGAATATTGGCATGGAACAATCAAAAATTATAGATACCACGGAGACGTATCATGGCCTCCTGGTTGATGTCTTGACATAGGGTCCAAGTCCTCTGGATCACGTTCGTTCCGAAAATCACGTTCCCGAAGGTTTCATTCCGTTTGGACTCCGTTTGATATTCTTTTTCTGCGAAACCCTAAAATAGGAAAAAAAACAACAATTCGGGGTTGGGCCTGCGGTTAATAGGTTAGTCCCAAAAATAATATAAAAGTGTATAATAAAGCCCAATAATGTCGAAAACAGAATATAATATAGCATGGAACAATCAAAAATTATAGATACGTTGGAGACGTATCAAGCATCCCCAAGCTTAATTCCTGCTCGTCCTTGAGTAGGTAAATGATAAAAATAGAATCTTTGATGTGGAATGCTACTTGGCATAATTTCAATGTAATTCTTCTTAATGGTGGTATGAATATTCAGACCTGAAAGATTCAAGACAAAAGATCAATATTGACATAGAAATAATAATACTTCAAGCATACTAACTAAGCAATTATGTATCTTTAAAATAACATGGCAAAATAAACTTATCCCTACAAAATCATATAGTCTGGCTATGCTCAATCTTCACCACACAAAGTATTTAAATCATGCACAACCCTGATGACAAGCCAAGCAATTTTTTCACACTTCTGGTGTTCTCAAACTTTTTCAATCTTCACGCAATACATGAGCGAAGGGTTTCCCCTCTGGTCCATGGCCTCCATGGCATGGGAGGGGCAAGAGCCCCTCCGAGATTGGATCTGTCTCTCTCTGTTTCTACGTTTTTAGATTCTTCCCTTTCACCGTTTCTTATATTCCCGGAGATCCGTAACTCCGATTGGGCTGAAATTTTAACATAATCTCTATCCGGATATTAGTTTTCTTGCGGCGAAAGAAGGGCCTCAACCGCCTTACGGGTGGCCCAGAGGGTCAGGGGCGCACCCAGGGGGCAGGCCCGCCCCCCTGCCTCGTGGCCACCTCGGGCACTGTCTCGCGTGGATTTTTCTTCCCAAAAATCATATATATTCCAAAAAAAAATCTCCATCAGTTTTTATCCCGTTTGGACTCCGTTTGATATGGATATTCTGCAAAACAAAAAACATGCAACAAACAGGAACTGGCACTGGGCACTGGATCAATATGTTAGTCCCAAAAATAGTATAAAAAATTGCCAAAAATATATGAAAGTTGTAGAATATTGGCATGGAACAATCAAAAATTATAGATACGATGGAGACGTATCAGCATCCCCAAGCTTAATTCCTTCTCGTCCAAGAGTAGGTAAATGATAAAAAAGATAATTTTTGATGTGGAATGCTACCTAGCATAATCTTGATCACATATCTAATCATGGCATGAATATTAAGATACAAGTGATTCAAAGCAATAGTCTATCATTTGACTTTAAGATAATAATACTTCAAGCATACTAATAAAGCAATCATGTATTTTGAAAATAGCAAGGCCAAAGAAAGTTATCCCTACAAAATCATATGGTCTGGCTATGCTCCATCTTCACCACACAAAATATTCACATCATGCACAACCCCGATGACAAGCCAAGCAACTGTTTCATACTTTTGACATTCTCAAACCTTTTCAACTTTCACGCAATACATGAGCGTGAGCCATGGACATAGTACTATAGGTGGAATAGAATGGTGGTTGTGGAGAAGACAAAAAGGAGAAGATAGTCTCACATCAACTAGGCATATCAACAGGCTATGGAGATGCCCATCAATAGCTAACAATGTGAGTGAGTAGGGATTTCCATGCAATGGATGCACCAGAGCTATAAGTGCATGAAAGCTCCAACTGAAACAAAGTGGGTGTGCATCCAACTTGCTTGCTCATGAAGACCTCGGGCATTTGAGGAAGCCCATCATCGAAATATACAAGCCAAGTTCGATAATGAAAATTTCCACTAGTATATGAAAGTGATAACTCAAGAGACTCTCTATATGAAGAACATGGTGCTACTTTGAAGCACAAGTGTGGAAAAAAGATAGTAACACTGCCCCTTCTCTCTTTTTCTCTCATTTTTTTATTTTTTTTATTTTTTTATTTTTTTGGTGGGCTTCTTTGGCCTCTTTTTTTGTAAAGTCCAGAGTCTCATCCCGACTTATGGGGGAATCATAGTCTCCATCGTCCTTTCCTCACTGGGGCAATGCTCTAATAATGATGATCATCACACTTTTATTTACTTACAACTCAATATTACAACTCGATACTAGAACAAAGATATGACTCTATATGAATGCCTCCGGCGGTGTACCGGGATGTGCAATGATCTAGCGTAGCAATGACATCAAAAAACAGACAAGCCATGAAAACAACATGCTAGCTATATTACGATCATGCAAAGCAATATGACAATGAATGCTCAAGTCATGTATATGATGATGATGGAAGTTGCATGGCAATATATCTCGGAATGGCTATGGAAATGCCATAATAGGTGGGTATGGTGGCTGTTTTGAGGAAGGTATATGGTGGGTTTATGGTACCGGCGAAAGTTGCGCGGTACTAGAGAGGCTAGCAATGGTGGAAGGGTGAGAGTGAGTATAATCCATGGACTCAACATGTCAGGACCCCGATTCCAAGTCACATCGATCTAGCCGGTAACACCTCATATCACTTTGCGGCCTCACGCACGGTATTCCCACGGGTGTCGCCTTACCATGGCCCGGGACCGTATGCGCCTTTTGGCTCACATATATGATATTGTCGGTAGCATCCATATGACAGAGAACCCGGGCCGACATGGCTAGTCGTGAACCCAAAGGGGCACCAACCTATGGGGACAGGCATACATGAATCACATCGAGCATGTCGGTCAGCAGCGTGTGAATCCGGGCTGTAGGACTGGGCTAAGAGGACTCCGGGAACCTGGGCTGTAGCAGGCTAGGAAGGACTCAGGATGTCACCGCGTGACATTTCCCCGAAGGGACAGACACAGGAACGAAGTGAAACACATGCCGGCCAGTCAAGTGTCCAGAGCAGTAGTCCTGGGTTAGCAAGACTCCGGTGAACCGGGCTGTAGCGGACTACTATGGCTCATGGAAGCACTAGACTACATTTCCCCATAAGAGAGGCTGCCAAGGATAAACAACTAGATTCTCGGATCCCACACATACCAAGAATTTCAATCATACACACAATATGCTCGATATGTGTAAATACAACATGGCATCACGACATAACTCTACGACTCAAGTATTTATTCATTAGGCTCCGAGGAGCAAGATATTACAGACTTGGGTCTCATGACCCAACAATCATAGCATACAAATCAAAGCACATGTGGAAGCTTAACATGTCTGAGTATAGACATCTACAAATGAAAAAGTCTAAGAAGCCTGACTACCTACCAGATCCTGCTGAGGGCACAAGATCGTAGTTGAGGTATCAAGCTAAACGTCGAAGTCCACGCGAAACTACTAGCGAGACTGAAGTCTCTCTACAAAACATAAATTAAGCAAACATGAGTACAAAAGTACTCAGCAAGACTTACATCAGAACTAGCTACATATGCATCGGTATCAACAAAGGGGGGTGGTGGAGTTTAACTGCAGCAAGCCAGCTTTGACTCGGTGGCTATCTTAAACTATGACTGCAAGTAACTCTTTTGAGGTGGCGCACACGAGTCCACATATTCACCATATCAATACACCACTATGGATCCGCTCCCGTCTCCCTACGAGAACGCAATCCATAGCACTCACGCTTATCTTGCACATTTTAGAGTATCCACGTTCACTTGTCTATGAACTATTATAGGCAACCCAGAAGTCCTTTACCGCGGACGCGGCTATTCGAATAGTTTTAAACCCTGCAGGGGTGTACTTCGTCACACATGTTTGCACCACTTAGCGTCTGCACACGACATGTGCTCGGCAGACTTCAAGCGAAAGCCGACGTGGGTGTAGACCACGACCTAACTAACCGCACAAGTCTCTAGTCCAGGTTTATCGCCTATTCGGGTTCCATCCGCAAGGAAATCCGGCCGGGGTGTCCTCAACGGCCCCAAACGATGTGTGCAGGGTTCCCGAGACACCAAACGGGCGACTCAGTACACCGTGCCATGGTGTATCTACCACATCATAGCCCACCCCTAGGGTCAGCGCTACGCACGGCCGCCAACACATACCCTATAAACACCAGAAACTACTTGCAACTCCTGGACAGAGGACGAGAGGGGTCAGTAAGTCGAGCGGGGTCATATTTCAGGGCCCAATGTGTGGTAGTAGCTGTTTCATGGATCACAAACAGAGAACTCAGTTCCTGAGGATGGTTTCAGTGAGACAACCCACCATGTACTCCTACATGGCCTCTCACGCTACCTTTACCAAATCGTGTTCACACACTTAGCTCACACACAGTAGGACATGTTCACACACCTCTGATTCATCCCCGATGAATCAGACCTGACACAACTTTATGCAATAGCAGGCATGACAAACAAGCATGAATGAGTAGGCACATCAGGGCTCAAACAACTCCTACTCATGCTAGTGGGTTTCATTTATTTACTGTGGCAATGACAGGTCATGCAGAGGAAAGGGGTTCAGCTACCGCAGCATGTAACAGTTGAATCGTTGTTGTCCTAATGCAGTAAAAGAGAGCAGGAGCGAGAGCGTGGGTTTGTATCGGAATGAACAAGGGGGTTTTGCTTGCCTGGCACTTCTGAAGATAGTATAGCTCTTCATCGGTGTCATCGAACTCATCGCCGAAACCACGTCTACTGAGAGGGGACAAATACTGGCAAAGAAAGAAGAACACAATCAATGCAATGCAATAATATGATGCATGAATGTGACATGGAAATATGCTATGATTTGAGCTAATGCAGCTAGCAATGATTTAAATGGAGTTGGTTTGAACGCAAGATTCAAATTCAAACTCCACATAAGGCATTTCAAATGCCATTAATTCAAATTGTCATATACAGCAACTTTAAGTTGTTCCAACATGCATGAAAATAGTACAGATGGATAGATTGGATTTTTCTGATCATTTTTCATATATAAATTATTTCATTTGGAGTTACGGATGATTTTCTATGATTTTTAGAAGTTTAGGATATTTTCTAAAATAAATAAATCATTTATGATTTATTTAAAATCCAAAAAGGCTTTACCGCGTCAGCACTAAGTCATGCTGACGTTAGCTGGTCAACTGGGCTAGTCCAGGTCAAACCTGATCTGCGGGACCCGTTGGTCAGTGACCCTGGGCCAGTTAAGTCGCCGACACGTGGGTCCGGTCAACGATGACTAAGTCAAAGTCAAGCTGACACGTGGGGCCACATGATTAGCACTAATCTAAACAGAAAAATTAGGCTAACCTAAATGGGCGCACGGACCCACGTCAGTGGGTGATTAGTGCGGCCATTAGCAGCTAATGACAAGGTCACGTCAGCGGCTATCACCGACGCTAACCGGAGCGCAGCAGTGCTCGTCGGTCGGCCATTTCCGGCCATGTCTGGACGCGCCGAGGGCACCGGAGGCAAGCTTGCGCTCGCCCGCATCTAGGGGGCGCGTCAGGGGGTCACGGGGTGGTCTGGTTCACCGGTGGCGAACACTTGGGCGGCGGTCGGAGGTCGGGAGCAGTCGGGCTCAGCGCTAGAGAGCGTGGGAGGGGGAGCTACTACGGCTACAGGTTGGCGGAGACGTCCTGAGCACACTGATGTGCTCGGACACGGGCTGCAGCAACCGTGGCCGTGGCTGCATCATCGCCGGTGGCAAGAAGCTCACGGCTCCGGCGAAACTATGGCCTAGGCGAGGATAACGACGAGGGGAGATGGGGGAAAAGGATTGTGAGCTCACGGTGGTTCGGAAGAGAGGCTCAGCGGGCTCGGGGGCGCAGCGAGGTGAGCACAAGGTCGCCGGCGATCTCGCAGCCGGAGGTTGAAGAAGGCGACGTAGTCGGTGAGGCGGGGCTTCCCGCGGGGCGTGGCTCGATGAGGAGGTCGAGGATGAAGCGGCGAAGCATCTTGGCGCGTCGGCAAGGCGAGGTATGGCCGGTGGGCGCATTGGCGGCAACGGCGATGATGAGCATGCTCGGGTGCGTGGAAGGGAGAGAGCAGAGGAGGGGGGAGGAGCACGAGGGGGAGGCCGAGAGGGTTCCACAGGTTGCGTGGCGTGCATAGGCCATCGGGGAGCTAGCAGAGAGGCAGGAGGTGGCCGAGCGCGTGCTCGCGCGCTGCGGGCACACGCCTCTCGTCCTTCTGGCGAGAGGAGGGAGATGACTGGCAGGAGGGCCTGGTGGGCTGGGCTGTTTCGGCTGGGCCAAGTGGCTACACAGGTATGGCCAGGTAATTCTCTCTCTCTCTTTCTTCTGTTTTGCATTTTCTGTAATTTGTTTTGACTTAATTAAAATGCTAAGACATTTCCAAAAATCTTGAAACTAATCATGGCTACTGGTTATAATATATCCAACAGTAAACATTTTAGTTTATGATTATTTGAGCATTTAAAATATTTTATAGCTTTTAAATGCTCAAATGCAAATAGAGTATGATTTAATTCAGAGCCGAAATATGTCATGGAAAAATGTGCATCACCTCTGGTTACTGTTTACATCATTTTCCATAAATGATGAACATTTTTGAAAGCCATTTGGATTTACTAAAAATATTTTAGTTGAACCTAGTGACTTCCTTTGATGCTAGGGGTTTAGGCAATCCCCATTTCAAGTTTCTTTGGAATTTAAACATGATGGCATGATGAACAAGCAAAGTCAAGCAAGCGTTGAACTGGGGCTGTGACACAACATTAGTAAAGAACTCAATTACTTATTGCAAAAATCTTTTAGTCATCGAAACAAAGTACTACATGCATGCTCCTAGGGGGATAGATTGGTAGGAAAAGACCATCGCTCGTCCCCGACCGCCACTCATAAGGAAGACAATCAATAAATAAATCATGCTCCGACTTTGTTACATAACGGTTCACCATACGTGCATGCTACGAGAATCATAAACCTCAACACAAGTATTTCTACAATCCACAACTACCCACTAGCATGGCTCTAATATCACCATCTTTATATCGCAAAACTATTGCAAGGAATCAAACATATCATATTCAGTGATCTACAAGTTTTATGTAGGATTTTATGACTAACCATGTGAATGACCACTTCCTGTCATCTCTCTAAATAGATATAAGTGAAGCAGGAGAGTTTAATTCTTTCTACAAAAGATATGCCCGTGCCCTAACAAATCTAAGTGAAGCAAAAGAGCATTCTACAAATGGATGTTTTCTATGTAAAGAGAAACACGCAATCCAAACTTCAAATGATATAAGCGAAGCA
The DNA here is from genome assembly GCF_056163025.1 of Triticum urartu. Classification (NCBI taxonomy): domain Eukaryota; kingdom Viridiplantae; phylum Streptophyta; class Magnoliopsida; order Poales; family Poaceae; genus Triticum; species Triticum urartu. Next base: position 283,286,543 of record NC_141875.1, on the reverse strand, counting down.
CATGAAGCATTCTATAAAGCCATACTCAAAAGATATAAGTGAAGTGCAATGAGAATTCTATAAATCAACCAAGGACTATCTCATACCAGCATGGTGCATAAAAGAAAGATGAAAACTAAATGCAAAAGACGCTCCAAGATTGCACATATCACATGAACGAAACGAATCCGAAAACATACCGATACTTGTTGAAGAAAGAGGGGATGCCTTCCGGGCCATCCCCAAGTTTAGACGCTTGAGTCTCCTTGAATATTTACTTGGGGTGGCTCGGGCATCCGCAAGCTTGAGCTCTTGCCTCTCTTCCTTCTTCTCACATCAAGACCTTCTCGATCATCGAACACTTCATCCACACAAAACTTCAAAAGAAAACTCTGTAAGATCCGTTAGTATAATGAAGCAAATCACTACTCTAAGTACTGTTGCAAACCAATTCATATTTTGTTTTTGCATTGTGTCTACTGTAATATAACTTTTTCATGGCTTAATTCACTGATATGAATCGATAGTTTCAGCAAAACAAGTGAACTATGCATCAAAAACAGAATCTGTCAAACAGAACAGTCTGTAATAATCTGAACATTCACCATACTTATGGTACTTGTAAAATTCTACCAAAATTAGGAAAAATAAAAAATTTGTATAGGAAGACAGTTCAAAAAGAATCAGAACCATTTGTCGTTCCAGCAAAAAATGTAAAATCGCGCACTACAGCCAAAGTTTCTGTCCTTCACCGTACAAACCATCAAGCAAATGTAAACATCCTAAAGGCGAACCTTGGCACATTATTTTTTATAATACAATGGAATAGTACAAAGGGATAATTATTTTTATTGAAAAGTTTCTGTAATCAAGATTCACAAAGTTTCCATGAGCATGAACAAAGTTCAAGGCTAGCTCCCACTTCAACAATGCTTGTCTTTCTCACTTTCGCTTTCCTTTTTGAAAAAGTTTTAGGTTCCCCTCTTTATTTTTTTTGTTTTTAAACTATATAAAATCACTCAACAGAAATAAATGACTCTCTAAAACTTCCGGGTTGTCTCCCTGGGAGCGCTTTCTTTAAAGCCATTAAGCTAGGCATATAGTGCTCAAGTAATGGATCCACCTGGATCCCAAGGTATATCAAAGCCAATTTTAATTAACAATGATTTGTAATTTAGTGCTGAGCACAAGGTAACATACATCATGTAATGACAAAGTCTAACTCTCTTCCTATGCATCAGCATGTCATAAAAGAACAATTCATGCACACAAAGTAAAGGCCAATGCATAGTATAAATAGTTTCTTGCAATTTTATGATATTGGAAACATAGAGAGGTGGAGATATAGTTCCTCTCTCATAATAATTGCAAGTAGGACCAGCAAGCACATGCATATTATATTCATAAAAATCATCATGTGCAACGGTAAAAGGTAACCCATCAATATATTCCTTAATAAGAGCAAACTTCTCTGATATAGTTTAGTTTGGAGATTTCAAAAAGATAATAGGACTATCATGTGTGGGTGCAATAGCAACAATTTCATGTTTAACATAAGGAACTATAGCAAGTTCATCTCCATAAGCAAAACTCATATTGGCATCTTGGCCACGAGCATAGCAAGCATCATCAAAAAGGAATATTTCAAAAGAATCAACGGGATCATAACAATCATCATCATCAAAATCATCCTTCGGTAAGCACGAAGGGAAATTAAACAATGTATGAGTTGAATAGTTACTCTCATTAGAAGGTGGGCACGGGTAGCTAATCCGCTCTTCCTCCTTTTGTTCTTCGCTCTCCTCATCATCTTTTTCATCCAATGAGCTCACAGTCTCATCAATTTCTTCTTCCATAGACTCTTGCAAAATATTAGTCTCTTCTTGCACAGCGGAGACTTTCTCAATAAGCGCATTAATTTAGGAATTATATTCATAATTATCAAAGAAATATTTTAAGATAGCTAAATTTTCAGGCCTATAAACATCATCATCATAAGCTTCATGCTTTTCAAACAAAGATTCAATTTCATAAGCACCCTTAAAAGCAACAAATTCTTCTATTTGTTCCACATCATAGTAATCATATATACCATTAGCATAAGAAGCTAAGGTTTCATTATCATTAAATTCACATGAAAAGGGAAGGTGTGGAGCCTTCACCTTAGAGCAACAAGTATAATCATATCTCAAGCATAGTTGCCTAGCATACCAATTCAATATATGAATTTGATCCCATAATAGTTTCCCTTTTGTGTCAAGTGGTAATCCCTAAAGTATTCACGTTGATCCAACGTTACTCCCATTACATAATTGAATGGGGTTTTTGATAGAGGCTAAAGTGTCCCGATGTTTCGATGAGATGGTGGCTATCGTTTTCTGTGGGAGTCGACCTTGACGATCCGACTACGAACGTGCGAGACGTCGCGCCTTAGCAATCGCTAAACCAACTTCCGAGGGTTATTGACCACGCCGGAGCACGATCAACCTGACCACGAGGGTCTGTTTCCTGTGAGCAAACGAAGAACAAGCAAGAAACTGAGATTGCAATCGGGATATTGCGAATATAAAATGAAAGCTTTATTGATCAAGGTGGGGTTCTGTGACGTCTTGGTCTGGTCGTTGGACACAAACGAAGTACGCGAAGTTGCAGCTATGGCGAACTTTTAATCTAAACAAAACCCAAAGTCTAAACGGTTCCCTAAGGGCTGTATATATGGAGGAAGAGGGGGGGAATTTCGTGGCCCTTGAGGGTGGGGTCCGAAATCAACCCTAACTCTTGTTTCCCCACACATACGGACTCTAAAAATAGCCTATACTTAAGTATTTCGAAATTACATGGGCCTGGCCCATTAATAAGGTGACGCAGCACCTAGAATAGCCTATGGACGAATATTATGCGGTGGCATCTTGTATATTTCGTCCAAGGCTTCATGCACTCCTTATGGCGGCTTCAAAGTCCTGAAATCATCACTTGTAACTCCGTTCTTGATCCCCTTGTGCATGCCATCAACTCCATGCGTGTTCCTGCTCCAATGTTCGTCCTTCTCCAAGCTAGGCCCTTCATTTGTAAGCAAAACAAATGTATCCAATTTAGGCAGCATCATAATCTTATGAACATTAGAATCATTACCAAGAAACGAAAGTACCTGGTAATTTAATTGGCGTGCGCGAGCTCTAGTAATTGGTCCAGTATATGTAATAGTAGGGGCTGTGGGTGTAACAATGGTATTGATGTCCTCATCATCCTCCCCTTCTTGAAATGAAGTCGTCCTCGACGGAAGCGCATCTTCCTCACCCAAATAAGGCTTCAAATCTGCAATGTTAAAAGTGGGACTAACCCCAAAATCTACAGGTAGCTCAAGTTTATATGCATTATCATTTATTTTCTCTAACACCTTAAAAGGACCATCAGCATGTGGCATTAGCTTTGATTTGCGCAGATTAGGAAATCTATCTTTACGCAAATGTAACCAAACAAGATCTCCAGGCGAAAACACAACATGTTTTCTACCCTTATCTCCAGCAAGTTTATATTTAGCATTCATACGCTCAATGTTTTCCTTAGTTAACTCATGCATTTTTAAAATCAATTCAGAACGTTCTTTAGCATCAAAATTAAACTTCTCTGAAGATGGAAGAGGCAACAAATCAATAGGTGCACGAGGTAGGAAACCATACACAATTTCAAAAGGGCACATCTTAGTAGTAGAATGCAATGAACGATTATAAGCAAATTCAATATGAGGCAAGCATTCTTCCCACATTTTCTTGTTATTCTTCAAAACAGCCCTAAGCATAGTAGACAATGTTCTATTGACTACTTCAGTTTGTCCATCAGTTTGGGGGTGACAAGTAGTACTAAAAAGCAGCTTAGTCCCCAACTTAGCCCATAAACATCTCCAAAAGTGGCTAAGAAATTTAGTATCACGATCTGAGACAATAGTATTTAGAACACCATGTAAGCGAATAATTTCACGAAAGAACAAATCAGCAACATTAACAGCATCATCGCTTTTATGACATGGTATAAAGTGTGCCATTTTCGAGAACCTATCCACGACAACAAATATGCTATCCCTCCCCTTCTTTGTTCGAGGTAAACCTAAAACAAAGTCCATAGATATATCCTCCCAAGGAACACTAGGTACAGGCAAAGGCATATATAAACCATGAGGATTGAGTCGTGACTTAGCTCTTTGACATGTAGTGCAGCGAGCAACAAAACGCTCAACATCCCGTCTCATCTTTGGCCAAAAGAAATGTGTAGCAAGTATATCCTCCGTCTTCTTGACGCCAAAGTGTCCCATTAATCCTCCTCCATGCGCCTCCTGCAAGAACAAAAGATGAACGGAGCTAGCTGGAATGCATAGCTTGTTAGCACGAAATGTAAATCCATCATTAAGAACGAACTTGTTCCAAGTTCTCCCTTCCTTACAATTCTGCAATACATCTTTAAATTCAGCATCATGAACATATTGATCTTTGATGGTCTCCAAACCAAATATTTTAAAGTCAAGTTGTGAAAGCATAGTATAACGACGAGACAAGGCATCAGCAATAACATTTTCTTTACCCTTCTTGTGTTTAATGACATAAGGGAAAGTCTCAATGAATTCAACCCATTTAGCATGTCTACGGTTCAGTTTTGCTTGACTTTTAATGTGTTTCAAATATTCATGATCAGAATGTATAACAAATTCCTTGGGCCATAAATAATGTTGCCATGTTTCTATGGTCCGAACAAGAGCATATAATTCTTTATCATAAGTAGAATAGTTCAGACTAGGCCCACTCATTTTTTTAGAAAAGTATGCAACAGGTTTTCCATCTTGTAATAACACACCTCCTAATCCAATTCCACTAGCATCACATTCAAGCTCAAAAGTCTTATTGAAATTAGGAAGTTGGAGTAAAGGAGCATGTGTCAACTTATCTTTCAATACCGTGAAGGCTTCTTCCTGTGCGGTACCCCAAACAAAAGGCACATCCTTCTTTCTAAGCTCGTTGAGAGGTGCAGCAATGGTGCTGAAATCTCTCACAAAACGCCTATAGAAACCAGCGACGCCAAGGAAACTCCTCACTTGTGTGACCGTTTTGGGCTGCGGCCAACTCTCAATAGCTTCAATCTTGGCTTTATCAACTTCAATTCCATGTGGAGTAACAACATAGCCAAGAAAAGATACTCGGTCGGTGCAAAAGGTGCACTTTCCAAGGTTTCCAAACAAACGTGCATCACGTAGAGCAATAAAAACAGCACGTAAATGTTCCAAATGTTCCTCCAAAGATTTGCTATAAATCAATATGTCATCTAAGTAAACTACCACAAATCGTCCAATGAAAGCACGTAAAACTTCGTTCATTAACCTCATGAAAGTACTAGGTGCTATAAATCAATAATCCAAACTTAGTTTTAAATGCTGTTTTCCATTCATCACCCAATTTCATATGAATTTGATGGTATCCACTACGCAAATCAACTTTGGAGAATATTGTAGAGCCACTCAATTCATCAAGCATATCATCTAGCCTAGGAATAGGATGACGATAACGAATAGTAATATTATTAATGCCTCTACAATCAACGCACATACGCGACGTACCATCCTTTTTCGGTACTAAAATGATAGGAACAGCACAAGGACTAAGGGATTCGCGTATATAACCTTTGTCGAGCAGTTCTTGTACTTGACGCATAATCTCCTTCGTCTCCTCTGGATTGGTACAGTATGGTGCACGGTTGGGTAGGGAAGCATCAGGAATTAAGTCAATTTGATGCTCAATCCCTCGAATAGGTGGTAATCCCGGTGGCATGTCTTGTGGAAAGACGTCAGCGAACTCCTGCAAAATGTTAGTGACAGCAGGGGGCAAAGAGGAAGGCACGTCCTCGAATGAAAATAATGCCTCTTTGCACACAAAAGCATAGCAAACAGATTTGCTAAAATCTAGCTCATCAATATCAGATTTGGTGGCAAGTAAACATGCACTTTTCAATTTAATTTCAGAAACAACAGTAGATGGTTTATTATTAGGCTTCATTTGGTGCTCAAATTCTTTTGCCACAATCTGATTTTCACTCTTATTTGTCTCCTGTTTTGCTTTATTAGCTCTCTTAATATCATCTTTCAAAATGGAATCAGGAGTCATAGGAAGCAAAGTAATATTTTTATCGTTATGAACAAGAGTATACTGATTGTTTCTACCATGGTGTACAGAATTTTTATCAAATTGCCATGGTCTACCAAGTAATAAGGAACATGCTTGCATAGGTACCACATCACAATCAACATAATCAGCATATGTAGAGATACTAAAATGCACACGAACAGTACGTGTTACCTTAACCTTGCCGCTGTTGTTGAACCATTGGATGTAGTAAGGATGTGGATGTGGTCTTGTGGTGAGAGATAGCTTCTCCACCATCTCTATGCTTGCCAAGTTATTGCAGCTCCCTCCATCTATGATCACGCGAACAGAACGTTCCTTCACAACTCCCTTTGTATGGAACAAATTATGACTCTGATTTTGCTCAGCTTGTGTAACCTGCACACTCAAAACACGTTGAGCAACTAAACATTCATACCTGTCGGCATCTTCAGGAGCCATGTATTGCGTCTCATGATCAGAATCGTCTCCACCGTGTTCTTCACGTGTAATAAGAGCCAAAGTCTCCTCATCATAGTCACTAGCGGACTCATACCCACCATCCTCAGTAACAATCATCACACGCTTAGATGGGCATTCTCTCGCATAATGACCTCCACCCTTGCAACGTCTACAAATAATATCATGTGTTTGCCCTGTTGATGCCATGGATGAAGAAGAGCTCTTTGCAGGCCCAGAAGGTGTGCTCTTAGCAGATAGTGGTGATTGTGCCTGCTTTATTGTATCACGGTTGGAGGTGGCAGCCGACGGAAGTGCCGGTGTAGCAGAACGTGTGGAAGTAGATGATGCATCTGCTGTCCATGATGAAGGTCGACCTGCAGAAAAGTTAGTCCGCACCAATGCCTGTCGATCCTGCACTTCACGTTCAGCTTTACAAGCAAGATGGAATAAACGAGTGATATTAGTATACTCCTTATACTCTAGAATCGTTTGAATCTCTCTATTTAATCCACCCATACAACGTGCAAGCATAGCTTCATTCTCCTCAACAATACCACATCTAATCATGCCAGTTTGTAATTCCTGATAATATTCTTCTACAGAATTTTTTCCCTGTCTTAAGCGCTGCAATTTTTGAAGTAATTCATGTTGATAATATGGTGGAACCCAACGAGTACGCATAGCAGTTTTCAAAGCAGCCCAAGTAGCCGGAATAGGATTTAATCTACAATGCTCAGACCACCAAACACATGTAAAACTAGTGAAAGCACAAACAGCAGCAGGAACACGTCTCTCCTTGGGATATTGTAAACATGTAAATCGTTGTTCAGTTTCTAACTCCCAAGTAAGATATATATCAGGAACATATCTACCCTCAAATGGTGGAATATTCAATTTTAGTTTAGGGAGATGGTCATGATCTCGTACCTGAGGGTGAGCCCTACCATTGCCATTATTTGCATGTGGACGACCTGGTGGTTGCTGTGCTGCATGTGATCAACCTCATCCTCATAATCTCCCACATAATCATCCTCCTCCACATCAGCAGTAGGAGCCACAGAAGTATCAACAGCAGCACCAGCAGTTTGGCCCGACTGAAGAGGGACATGGCTCGCTCGGCGGAGGGCTGTTTCCCGACATGGAGGTAGTCGGTGTTGTTGCTGTTGTTGCAGAGGTGCGGCAGGAGCAGCCGGTGGTGGTGGTGGAAAACGCGAAAGCAATTCAGCAAACTTGTTATCGAGCTTTGTTTCAAACGTCTTCTCCATGCCATCTATCTTCTCCATGGTCTCTTCAAATCTGTTTATCACATCTTGCACCTGTCCATTCATCATTTGCTGAAACATATCATGAAGCTCCTTGTTCGTCAAGTTCTCCCAGTCAGTCTCGTCGGCTTGTGATCCTGGCATGGTTAGCAGCAATAGAAACACACAAGAATATGATCCTACAGACTACTAACAAGTGGTGGTGGTGGCGGGTGTCACAAATCCGTCAAGCAAATCTCAAATTCTTACCAGTTCTTACCCAGCAGCAGGCGGTGATCGGCAACCGTTGTTGTCAAAAACTCTCAAAAGCTTGGATAGAGCGATTGCCAGGGAGAGTCAAACACACGACGTAGATGTATGTGGAGCTGGGAAGGCTTATAGTATGGTAGCAAAAAGGGTCAGCAATAATCAATTCAGAGATGCAAAGTTGAATAAACGCTCAACGACGGTATTGTGCTGGTCCTAGGCTAGACCGTGCTAGAGACGCGAGCCTAGAACACTAACAAAATCACGGCGCTGCACGTAAATAAGGGAAAAGCACACTATGGAACTCGCTTCTTTTTTTCGCTCTTTTTTTTGCGCTCCTTTTTTTTGCGCTCCTCTTTTTTTTGCGAAAAATCACTATAATGGCGAGTGTCTCAAAACTCTTCCCTCGTCAAACTGATAGGATGGGCACGAAGTTTTTTTTTTCACTTTTTTTTCGGAAATCAGGGCAGCGACGACGAAAAAGTGCGACAAAAAATCACTATGATGGCACGTGGCTCAAAAGACTCAGAAAAGCCTAAAAATAGGATAGGGAAAAAAATTGCCCGTGAAAATTTTGGCCTAAAAACTGCGCGGGGGTCTCCAGACTTTTTTTTTCGAGACCTACGCAGGCAAGGAAACACGACTCGGAATTTAGATTGATCTCAAGAACAAACCTAATATGAGAAGAACTCGGATTGGTGGTGGATATATGGTTGTGGTATATGGCAGCGGTGGTGGTATATGGTAGCGGTGGTGGTATATAGATACAGATTGGTGGTGGTATATGGATACGGATTGGTGGTGGTATATGGATATGGATTCAGAGCGGTGGCAGAGAAGCAAAAGTGGTAGATGGGCGATGATGATGGTGCGGCGGCGGCGTGACAACTTATGACCAGAACTCGAAACTCTAAAAGACTAGACTCTAAGACCAGCAACTTGACACGACGATGCAACCGCAAATTCAACAAAGCAAAAACCCTAAAAAGATTATGCAAAGGCTCAGATTGGTTCGGATATGATGAACTAACCCTAATTTTTTTTCTGGCTTTTTCGTGGACTGTAGGTATGAAGAACAGACTCGATCTAATCTATGAAAAACTGTAAAATCTCACCGAGCAACCTGGAAATCTGATACCACTTGAGAGAGGCTAAGGTGTCCCGATGTTTCGATGAGATGGTGGCTATCGTTTTCTGTGGGAGTCGACCTTGACGATCCGACTACGAATGTGCGAGACGTCGCGCCTTAGCAATCGCTAAACCAACTTCCGAGGGTTATTGACCACGCCGGAGCACGATCAACCTGACCACGAGGGTCTGTTTCCTGTGAGCAAACGAAGAACAAGCAAGAAACTGAGATTGCAATCGGGATATTGCGAATATAAGATGAAAGCTTTATTGATCAAGGTGGGGTTCTGTGACGTCTTGGTCTGGTCGTTGGACACAAACGAAGTACGCGAAGTTGCAGCTATGGCGAACTTTTAATCTAAACAAAACCCAAAGTCTAAACGGTGCCCTAAGGGCTGTATATATGGAGGAAGAGGGGGGGAATTTCGTGGCCCTTGAGGGTGGGGTCCGAAATCAACCCTAACTCTTGTTTCCCCACACATACGGACTCTAAAAATAGACTATACTTAAGTATTTCGAAATTACATGGGCCTGGCCCATTAATAAGGTGACGCAGCACCTAGAATAGCCTATGGACGAATATTATGTAGTGGCATCTTGTATATTTCGTCCAAGTCTTCATGCACTCCTTATGGCGGCTTCAAAGTCTTGAAATCATCACTTGTAACTCCGTTCTTGATCCCCTTGTGCATGCCATCAACTCCATGCGTGTTCTTGCTCCAATGTTCATCCTTCTCCATGCTAGGCCCTTCATTTGTAAGCAAAACAAATGTATCCAATTTAGGCAGCATCATAATCTCATGAACATTAGAATCATTACCAAGAAACGAAAGTACCTGGTAATTTAATTGGCGTGCGCGAGCTCTAGTAATTGGTCCAGTATATGTAACAGTAGGGGCTGTGGGTGTAACAATGGTATTGATGTCCTCATCAGTTTTCTCAGGATTATTAAAGTAGTACATAATATTTTTCACATAACCAGCATCGAGGGTTTTACGAGGTTCCCCATCTCCATGAGTAGCAAGTACACATAATTTTTTTGGTATTCCGTGTTCCATATCCATAACTAAAGATAAAGAACAACTAAGAACAGCAAATAAAAATTACTTAGTGATAAAGCAAACAAGCACAGATGAGAATATTCACCCCACGCTATTGCTCCCCGGCAACGGCGCCAGAAAAAGGTCATGAAAACCCACAAGTATAGGGGATCGCAACAGTTTTCGATAAGTAAGAGTGTCGAACCCAACGAGGAGCTAAAGGTAGAACAAATATTCCCTGAAGTTCTATCGACCACCGATACAACTCTATGCATGCTTGACGTTTGCTTTACCTAGAACATGTATGGAACTAGAAGTACTTTGTAGGTGTTGTTGGATAGGTTTGCAAGATAATAAAGGGCAAGTAAATAAAAGGTAGGGGCTGTTTAGGTTAAGAAACAATAAAGTAAATATAGCGACTGTGGAAAAGTGGTGGTAGGAGTTGCGAAATTGCCCCTAAGCAATTGACTACTTTACTAGACCGATAGCAAGTATTATGTGGGAGAGGCCACTTCTAGCATGTCATCCCTTACTTGGAATTCTATGCACTTATGATTGGAACTATTAGCAAGCATCCGCAACTACTAACATTCATTAAGGTAAAACCCAACCATAGCATTAAGATATATTGGCCCCCCCTTCAATCCCGTATGCATCAATTTCTATGCTAGGCTGAAGCTTCTGTCACCCTTGCCCTCCAATACATAGTCCTATCAACATACAACTAACCCTAGGGTGTGATCCACGCGCGCAATCATATGATGGGTACCAAAGGACAACAACATAACCACAAGCAAATTAAATCAATCATAGCAATTCATCAACCACCGATAGGACAACGAAAATCTACTCAGACATCATAGGATGGCAACACATCATTGGATAATAATATGAAGCATAAAGCACCATGTTCAAGTAGAGGGTACATCGGGTTGCGGGAGAGTGGACCGCTATAGATAGAGGGGGGAAGGTGATGGAGATGTTGGTGAAGATGGAAGAGGTGTTAGTGTAGATCGCGGTGATGATGATGGCCCCCGGTGGCACTCTGGTGCCACCGGAAGCGAGTGGGAGAGAGCCTCCCTCCTTATTCTTCCTCCTTGACCTCCTCCCTAGATGGGAGAAGGGTTTCCCCTCTGGTCCATGGCCTCCATGGCATGGGAGGGGCAAGAGCCCCTCCGAGATTGGATCTATCTATCTCTGTTTATATGTTCTCAGATTCTTACCTTTCACCATTTCTTATATTCCCGAAGATCCGTAACTCTGATTGGGCTGAAATTTTAACACAATCTCTATCCGGATATTAGTTTTCTTGCGGCGAAAGAAGGGCCTCAACCGCCTTACGGGTGGCCCACGAGGGTCAGGGGCGCACCAGGGGGCAGGCGCGCCCCCCTGCCTCGTGGCCACCTCGGGCACTGTCTCGCGTGGATTTTTCTTCCCAAAAATCATATATATTCCAAAAAAAATCTCCATCAGTTTTTATCCCGTTTGGACTCCGTTTGATATGGATATTCTGCGAAACAAAAAACTTGCAACAAACAGGAACTGGCACTGGGCACTGGATCAATATGTTAGTCCCAAAAATAGTATAAAAATTTGCCAAAAGTATATGAAAGTTGTAGAATATTGGCATGGAACAATCAAAAATTATAGATACCACGGAGACGTATCATGGCCTCCTGGTTGATGTCTTGACATAGGGTCCAAGTCCTCTGGATCACGTTCGTTTCGAAAATCACGTTCTCGAAGGTTTCATTCGTTTGGACTCCGTTTGATATTCTTTTTCTGTGAAACCCTAAAATAGGAAAAAAACAACAATTCGGGGTTGGGCCTGCGGTTAATAAGTTAGTCCCAAAAATAATATAAAAGTGTATAATAAAGCCCAATAATGTCCAAGCAGAATATAATATAGCATGGAACAATCAAAATTATAGATACGTTGGAGATGTATCAAGCATCCCCAAGCTTAATTCCTGCTCGTCCTCGAGTAGGTAAATGATAAAAACAGAATTTTTGATGCGGAGTGCTACTTGGCATAATTTTAATGTAATTCTTCTTAATTGTGGTGTGAATATTCAGATCCGAAAGATTCAAGACAAAAGTTCATATTGACATAAAAATAATAATACTTCAAGCATAATAACAAAGCAATTATGTCTTCTCAAAATAACATGGCTAAAGAAAGCTATCCCTACAAAATCATATAGTCTGGCTATGCTCTATCTTCACCACACAAAATATTTAAATCATGCACAACACCGATGACAAGCCAAGCAATTGTTTCATACTTTTGACATTCTCAAAAAAAATTCAATCTTCACGCAATACATGAGCGTGAGCCATGGATATAGCACTATAGGTGGAATAGAGTGGTGGTTGTGGAGAAGACAAAAAGGGAGAAGATAGTCTCACATCAACTAGGCGTATCAACAGGCTATGGAGATGCCCATCAATAGATATCAATGTGAGTGAGTAGGGATTGCCATGCAACGGATGCACTAGAGCTATAAGTATATGAAAGCTCAAAAAGAAACTAAGTAGGTGTGCATCCAACTTGCTTGCTCATGAAGACCTAGGGCATTTTGAGGAAGCCCATCATTGGAATATACAAGCCAAGTTCTATATAATGAAAGATTCCCACTAGTATATGAAAGTGATAACATGAGAGACTCTCTACTATGAAGATCATGGTGCTACTTTGAAGCACAAGTGTGGTAAAAGGATAGTAGCATTGTCCCTTCTCTCTTTTTCTATCATATTTTTTATTTGGGCCTTTTTTTATGGCCTCTTTTTTTTCATCCGGAGTCTCATCCCGACTTGTGGGGGAATCATAGTCTCCATCATCCTTTCCTCACTTGGGACAATGCTCTAAAAATGATGATCATCACACTTTTATTCACTTACAACTCAATACTTAGAACAAAATATGACTCTATGTGAATGCCTCAGGCGGTGTACCAGGATATGCAATGAATCAAGAGTGACATGTATGAAAAAATTATGAACGGTGGCTTTGCCACAAATACAATGTCAACTACATGATCATGCAAAGAAATATGACAATGATGGAGCATGTCATAGTAAACGGAACGGTGGAAAGTTGCATGGCAATATATCTCGGAATGGCTACGGAAATGCCATGATAGGTAGGTATGGTGACTGTTTTGAGGAAGGTATATGGTGGGTGTATGATACCGGCGAAAGCTGCGCAGTATTAGAGAGGCTAGCAATGGTGGAAGGAAGAAAAGTGTGTATGATCCATGGACTCAACCTTAGTCATAAAGAACTCATATACTTATTGCAAAAATCTATAAGTTATCAAAACAAAGTATTACGCGCATGCTCCTAGGGGGATAGATTGGTAGGAAAAGACCATCACTCGTCCCCGACCACCACTCATAAGGAAGACAATCAATAAATAAATCATGCACCGATTTCATCACATAATGGTTCACCATACATGCATGCTACGGGAATCACAAACTTTAACACAAGTATTTCTCAAATTCACAACTACTCAACTAGCATGACTCTAATATTACCATCTCCATACCTCAAAACAATTATCAAGTATCAAACTTCTCATAGTATTCAACACACTCATAAGAAAAAAAAATTATTAATCTTGAATGCCTAACATAATTAAAACATATTACCATGCTGTTTTTTAGGACCCTCAAAATAATCTAAGTGAAGCATGAGAGAACAATAGTTTCTATAAAACAAATCCACCGAGGTGCTCTAAAAGATATAAGTGAAGCACTAGAGCAAAAACTATATAACCCAAAAGATATAAGTGAAGCACATAGAGTATTCTAACAATTTCCGAATCATGTGCGTCTCTCTCAAAAGGTGTGTACATCAAGTATGATTGTGGAAAACTAAAAAATAAATACTCAAATAATACAAGACGCTCCAAGCAAAACACATATCATGTGGTGAATAAAAATATGGCTTCAAGTAAAATTACCGATGGAAGTCGACGAAAGAGGGGATGCCTTCCTGGGCATCCCCAAGCTTTGTCTTTTAGGTGTCCTTAGATTATCTTGGGGTGCCATGGGAATCCCCAAGCTTAGAATCTTTCCACTCCTTGTTCTATAATCCATCAAATCTTTCACCCAAAACTTGAAAACTTCACAACACAAAACTTAAAGTATAAATTCTCGTGAGCTCCATTAGCGAAAGAAAACAAAACACCACTTCCAGGTACTATAATGAACTCATTATTTATTTACATTGGTGTTAAACCTACTGTATTACAACTTCTATATGGTTTATAAACTATTTTACTAGCCATAGATTCATCAAAATAAGCAAAAAACACACGAAAAACAGAATCTGTCAAAAACAGAACAGTATGTAGTAATCTATAGCTAACGCAAGATCTGGAACCCCAAAAATTATAAAATAAATTTCTGGACGTGAGGAATTTATCTATTAATAATCTTCAAAAATAATTAACTACATATGACTTTCCAAATAAAAATGGCAGCAATTCTCATGAGCGCTAAAGTTTTTGTTTTTTTACAGCAAGATTAAAAAGACTTTCCCCAAGTCTTCCCAACGGTTCTACTTGGCACAAACACTAATTAAACACAAAAAACACAACCAAAACAGAGGCTAGATAAATTATTTATTACTAAAAAGGAGCAAAAATCAAGGAATAAAAATAAAATTGGGTTGTCTCCCAACAAGCGCTATCGTTTAACGCCCCTAGTTAGGCACAAATAGCAAGGATAGATCTAGGTATTGCCATCTTTGGTAGGCAATCCATAAGTGGCTCTCATGATAGATTCATATGGTAATTTTATTTTCTTTATAGGAAATTGTTCCATGCCTTTCCTTAATGGAAATTGGAATCTAATATTTCCTTCCTTCATATCAATAATTGCACCGATCGTTCTAAGGAAAGGTCTACCAAGAATAATAGGACATGAAGGATTGCAATCGATATCAAGAACAATAAAATATACGGGCACATAGTTCCTACTTGCAACAATAAGAACATCATTAATTCTTCCCATAGGTTTCTTAATGGTGGAATCCGCAAGGTGCAAGTTTAA
The DNA here is from genome assembly GCF_056163025.1 of Triticum urartu. Taxonomy (NCBI): domain Eukaryota; kingdom Viridiplantae; phylum Streptophyta; class Magnoliopsida; order Poales; family Poaceae; genus Triticum; species Triticum urartu. The sequence goes on along the minus strand of NC_141875.1, from coordinate 283,271,223 downwards.
AGAGCAATCAACAAAATCACGGAAACCTAGCAAATCACACAAAGTCTTTGGAATCATGGAAACACTAGCACCCAAATCACACAAAGCATAGCATTCATGATCTTTAATTTTAATTTTAATAGTAGGTTCCCAGTCATTATAAAGTTTTCTAGGGATAGAAACTTCCAACTCAAGATTTTCTTCACAAGATTGCATCAAAGCATCAACGATATGTTTAGTAAAAGCTTTATTTTGACTATAAGCATGAGGAGAATTTAGCACGGATTGCAACAAGGAAATACAAGCTATCAAAGAGCAATTATCATAATTAAATTCCTTGAAATCCAAAATAGTGGGTTCATTAATATTTAAAGTTTTGACTTCTTCAATCCCACTATTAACAATTTTAGCATCAAGATCTAAAGACTCAGAATTTTTGAAACGCCATCTAGGTAAAGGTGGATCATATTCGGTCCCATTATTATCAAGATTCATATTTCAAAACAAACATTTAATAGGGGACATGTCAATAACTTTTAGATCTTCATCTATATCTTCCAAAAAAATCCGGCTTAGCGGCCATCTTATTAACTAAGGTGGCTTGCTTATCCGAAACTTCGGCTATTAACTTCTCAAGATAAGCAATCTGAGATTTCAAACCATCAAATTCTTTAGACATATCATCGAGCTCTTTATTCATATAAGCCATAAAACTTTTTTGTTCTTTAAGCTCATTTCTAAAGAAATTATTATGCTCAAATTGTAAAACCATAAAACTCCTGACATTGCTTTCGATCTCTTCTAACCTTTTAAGGTGAAGATCACCAAATCTAGGTAAAGCCATCGTGACAAGCAAGCAATCCAACACACAAGCAAACAAGAAACGGGCAAAAAGAGGCAAATAGAGAAAGAGAGGGAGGAGGGAGAGAGAGAGGGCGAATAAAACGGCAAGGGTGAAGTGGGGGAGAGGAAAACGAGAGGCAAATGGCAAATAATGTAATGCGGGAGATAAGGGTTTGTGATGGGTACTTGGTGTGCCGACTTTTGCACGAACCTCCCTGGCAACGGCGCTAGAAATCCTTCTTGCTACCTCTTGAGCACTTGCGTTGGTTTTCCCTTGAAGAGGAAAGGGTGATGCAGCAAAGTAGCGTAAGTATTTCTCTTAGTTTTTGAGAACCAAGGTATCAATCTAGTAGGAGGCCACGCATGAGTCCCTCGCACCTACACAAACAAATAAATCCTCGCAACCAACGCGATAAGGTGTTGTCAATCCCTACACGGTCACTTACGAGAGTGAGATCTGATAGATATGATAAGATAATATTTTTGGTATTTTTATGATAAAGAGAAATAAAAGATGCAAAGTAAAATAAATGGCAAAGGAAATAACTAAGTATTGGAAGATTAATATGATGGAAGATAGACCCGGGGGCCATAAGTTTCACTAGTGGCTTCTCTCAAGAGCATAAGTATTCACTGTGGGTATACAAATTACTATTGAGCAATTGACAGAATTGAGCATAGTTATGAGAATATCTAGGTATGATCATGTATATAGGCATCACGTCCGAGACAAATAGACCGACTCCTGCCTGCATCTACTACTATTACTTCACACATTGACGGTTATCCAGCATGCATCTAGAGTATTAAGTTCAAGAGAACAGAGTAATGCTTTAAGCAAGATGACATGATGTAGAGGGATAAACTCATGCAATATGATATAAACCCCATCTTTTTTTGACCATGAAGACTGCAGGGCTTGCACCCACATCATTTTATTAATAAAAGCAAAAGGCATACAGGGTTTCCTCAAGGTGAGGAAAGCAAGAAAAAAAGAGAAGAGGAAAGGCTCTAAAGAAGGCTATATAGAGAAGGGGTGGGGTGCACTATACCTAATAATTACAAAGAAACCCCATATTGTTATCCTCGATGGCAACAATGCAATACATGCCTTGCTGCCCCTACTATCACTGGGAAAGGACACCGCAAGATTGAACCCAAAGCTAAGCACTTCTACCATTGCAAGAAAGATCGATCTAGTAGGCCAAACCAAACTGATAATTCAAAGAGACTTGCGAATATAACCAATCATACATAAAAGAATTCAGAGAATATTCAAATATTGTTCATACATAAACTTGATCATAAATCCACAATTCATCGGTCTCAACAAACACACCGCAAAAGAAGATTACATCGAATAGATCTCCACGAGAGAGGGGGAGAACTTTGTATTGAGATCCAAAAAGAGAGAAGAAGCCATCTAGCTAATAACTATGGACCCGAAGGTCTGAAGTAAACTACTGACACTTCATCGGAAAGGCTATGGTGTTGATGTAGAAGCCCTCCGTGATCGATGCTCCCTCCGGTGGAGCTCCAGAAAAGGCCCCAAGATGGGATCTCATGGATACAGAAAGTTACGGCGGGGGAATTATGGTTTTGGCTCCGTATCTGGTAGTTTGGGGATACGTAGGTATATATAGGAGGAAGGAGTACGTCGGTGGAGCAAGAGGGGGCCCATGAGGGTGGAGGGCGCGCCCAGGGGGGTAGGCGCGCCCCCCTACCTCGTGGCCTCTTGGTTGATGTCTTGACGTAGGGTCCAAGTCCTCTGGATCACGGTCGTTCCGAAAATCACGTTCCCGAAGGTTTCATTCCGTTTGTACTCCGTTTGATATTATTTTTCTGTGAAACCCTAAAATAGGCAAAAAAAACAGCAATTCTGGGCTGGGCCTCCGGTTAATAGGTTAGTCCCAAAAATAATATAAAAGTGTATAATAAAGCCCAATAATGTCCAAAACAGAATATAATATAGCATGGAACAATAAAAAAATATAGATACGTTGGAGACATATCAGTTGGGTTTTTTTTCTTTCGTTTTGCATTTTGTTCATACCATGCATTTCATATCATGTGGCATCGCAGTTGCATTCGTGTTCGTCTCATGCATCCGAGCTTTTTCCCCGTTGTCTGTTTCGCAATCCGACACTCCCTCATGCACACGGCGCACCCCTCTTGTATCTTTTCGTGAGCGGGTGTTAAACGTTCTCGGAATGGACCGAGCTTTGCCAAGTGGCCTTGGTACACCACCGGTAGACCGCCTGTCAAATTTCGTGCCATTTGGAGTTCGTTTGATGCTCCAACGGTTAACCGGGTTCCCGCAAAGGCCTCCTGTGTGTTGTAGCCCAACAACCCATATAAACCACTCCCATGTCCTCCGTCGTCAGATCACGATCGTGTGGGCGAAAACTACACTCCATTTGGACACTCCTAACTCCTTCTACCTATAAATATGTGATCCCTCTAAATTTTTCGCAGACGAAACCCTAGATCCACTCCTCCCCGCGCCAACGGACATGTCCGTCCGCCGTCGGACGCGTCCACCGCCGCCGCCACGTCGCTTCGGCCAATGAGAGGCCACCACATCAGCACCACCACCTCTTTCCTCCACTCGCGCACCGCCACCTGTCCTCGCCGGCTTCCCCTTAGCCGCGCGGGCCCGCGAGCCCACGGTAGGCCCGCCCGGGCCCGAGCACCTGCGCCGCTGCCCCGAGCGCTCGCCTCGCTCTGCCGTCGTGCTGCTACACTGCTCCACTGCCTCCCACCTCACCAGACTCCGTCATCGGCAACCAGGTCTCCTCTGATCCGTCTCGGCTTCTCCTCCCTCACCCCGCTTGTCGTTTTCCCCATCTCTAACTGCCCTCTCTCTCTCTCTCTTTCTCTCTCTGCCATGGACGACGGCGCTGAAGTTCGCCGGATCTCGCCGTCCTCGCCTGCTGGACGCCGCCTGCACACGGGAATGGGTTCCCCCGCCCCAGATCCATGCGGATCCAACCAGATCCGGCCACCTGCACCCTTCGCCGGCCTTCCCCGCGCCCCAAGCTCGTCGTTGACCCTCGGGCGCCGTCGCCCTGCCTCCTGGTGCGAGCGCATGACGAGAACGACAATGTAACACCCTGGATGTAATTTACCTTATTTGTATTCCAACTCTTGTCGTTTCCAGCACTAACTTATTTGATTTCATCGTTGTCGGGTTTTTGTCTTCGTGTGTTGTTGTCTTTGTCATGCATCTCATATCATGTCATCATGTGCATTGCATTTGCATACTTGTCCGACTCATGCATCCAAGCATTTTCCCTGTTGTCCGTTTTGCATTCCGGTGCTCCTATGTCCTCTGGTGGTCCTTTCTACTTCTTTTCGTGTGTGGGGGTTAAACTTTTTTGGATTGGACCGAGACTTGTCATGCGGCCTTGGTTTACTACCGGTAGACCACCTGTCAAGTTTCGTGCCATTTGGTCTTCGTTTGATAGTCCAACGGTTAACCGAGGGACCGAAAAGGCCGGGTGTGTGTTGTAGCCCAACACCCTTCCAAACTGTCCCAAAACCTATCCGATCGTCTAGAACGTTCGATCACGATCGCATGGCCGCAAACTGCACCTCATTTGGAGCTTCCTAGCTCCCTCTACCTCTACAAATAGGTCCCTCCACGAAATCCCGTGTCTTCTCCCCCCTAACCCTAAAAATCCACCCGCGCCGCGCCGGACACGTCCGATCCCGGCCGGACGCATCGCCGCGGCCAACCGCCTGCCGCCACGTGTCGCCGCCGCACTCCTCCCGCCGCCGGCCCGGGAAGTCCACAACGGGCCCCCGCGAGCCCATCGCCTCCCGCCGCCTCGCCCGATCCGCCTCCTCGCCCCGACGACGTCCTTTGTCCCCGCCGCCGCCTTCTTCCGCGTCCGCCGGCGCACCTCTCACCGGAGGGAGCCGAACTCCGGCGAGCTCCCTCGCCGTCCGGCGCCAATGTCCGCCGCCCCGCCGCCTCGTTTCTTAGCCGGCAGGCGCCGCCCGAGGTCGCCGCCTCTTCCTCCCTCGCCGGCGCACCTCCCCCGAGCTCCCTCGTCCACTCTGGCATACCTTCGACGAGAACTCCGGCCGGCCATCCTCGATCTCTCTGCAGCTGCTATAGTACCGGCCCGGTTGGATCTGGATCTGGAACTTCGAGGGTTGACTTTTTCGTCCCTAAGCCCTAGCTTTTTGCAATCTTTGACATGCCATAACTTCCTCATCGTAGCTCCGATTCGTGCGTGTAGCATATCGAAATGTTCGTCTCGACGAGTACATCATTTCATCTCATTGCATCATTTTCATTTGAGCTCATCTTGATCCCCGAAATGCTGTTGGAAGAGGGCTATGTGTTGATTATGTCAGATCAGTTTCAGCAAATGGCCTTTTGTCATTTTTGTCATGTTTAATGCGTGCATGCTATGATCCTGAGCTCTACATGTGTTTTGTTATATGCCATGCCATCTTACAGGGGTGTATGCCATGTATTTTTGTGATCTTTGTGGTGACTAGCACAAGCATGCAAAGTAGCTTACTCAATGATGCTGATTTCAGGGACTTAGAATTTCACCAAGTCCTTGTCCTGCTGTTATTTTTATGCCATATGTTCATGTTGTTTCCTAGTGATCGCTGCCTCTTTTGAGGATGATCAGTAAGGATGTTTTGTTAATATTGTGCTGCTCTATCCATCCATTCCTTTGTTTTCAATTGTGGAGGAGCTTAGCTTGACTCAATCGAGCTCTAGTTTTGCTATAAAATTTTCCTGCCAGATTGTTGACATGTGTAGCGATTTTGCCGAGGATGTTGCTATTGATTTGTGCATGCTATGTTGTTGTTCTTGCCATGTATAGTTTCTATGCCATGTCTTCTTGACGGGTATATGCTTAGTTTGTCATGCAATGCCTCGTAGTGAGTGCATCGAGCTCGTAAACATGCCTACTTGTTAATCTGTTTTGCATGCTCCAGTTTTTCACTAAGTCTGAATCTGTTTATGTTTTTGCTATGTTTACATGCTTGCAATTGTATTTTCTGATCCCTTTTGACTCATGGTCACTAAGGGACTTTTGTTATATGCTTTGAGTATCTTCATGCCATGCCTTGCTTTGCCATGATATGTTCCTGTAGCATGTAGTTTTCATGCTCTAAAGATTGCTTCCTGATGATATGTTCCTGACTTGTGTTATTTTCACAAAGTCTGAAACCTGTTATCATTTGCATTTTTGCCATGCCTGTTTGAACCTGTTAATTATTGAATTAGACGTAGCTCAGTGTTCATCTTTTGTCAACCATCATGAGTGGATCCCTGCCATCTATTTTGTTGTTATGTTTGAGTTATGTAGCAGATTTATCTTGATGCATTTAGATGGCTACTTGTTGTTTATCACAGAACGGTGTCATATTTGTTTTGCTTGCCATTTCCAAACCGTTCATTCGATTCCGGTGATCTTTATATCTATTTCAACCGAAATGAACTCACCTTTCCAGTGGCACTCTTGGTTTCCAAGTTGAGGCCAGGTTCAATCATTCCTTTGCAAATCTTGCATATGCATCACATACCGCATCCCGCATATCATACCATGTTTGCATCATGTTGCTTGAGCATTGCACGTGGTTTATTGTGTTCCTTTGTGATTGTTGTTCTTGTTTGGGTAGAGCCGGGAGACGAGTACGTGAACGAGGAGCCCATGGAGTATGTTTACGAGGATCAAGGCAACTCTGAGAACTTTGCAGGCAAGATGACCATACCCTCGAAATCACTTCTATCTTTGCTTGCTAGATGCTCGCTCTTTTTCTATGCCTATGCTACTATACCTACCACTTCCTTATCATGCCTCCCATATTGCCATGTCAAGTCTCTAAACCACCATGTCCTAGCAAACCGTTGTTGGCTATGTTACCGCTTTGCTTAGCCCCTCTTATAGTGCTAGTTGCACGTGAAGGTTGGAGATTGTTCCTTGTTGGAACATGTTTATTGTTGGCATATCACAGTATTGTCTTGTTTATCTTAATGCACCTATATACTTGGTAAAGGGTGGAAGGCTCGGCCTTATGCCTGGTGTTTTGTTCCACTCTTGCCGCCCTAGTTTCCGTCATATCGGTGTTATGTTCCCGGATTTTGCGTTCCTTACACGGTTGGGTTATAATGGGAATCCCTTGACAGTTCGCCTTGAATAAAACTCCTCCAGCAAGGCCCAACCTTGGTTTTACAATTTTCCACCTAGCCTCTTTCCCTTGGGTTTCGCGGACTCAAGGGTCATCTTTATTTTAACCCCCCAGGCCAGTGCTTCTCTAAGTGTTGGTCCAACTCAAAGCACCGTGCGGGGCCGTCCCTTGGCAACTTAGGTTACGTTGGCTCCCATACGCTTAGCTTATCCGGTGTGCCAAAGAACGAGATATGTGCAGCTCCTATCGGGATTTGTCGGCACAACGGGTGGTCTTGCTGGACTTGTTTTACCATTGTCGAGGATGTCTTGTAACCGGGATGCCGAGTCTGATCGGATTGTCTTGGGAGAAGGAATATCCTTCGTTAACCGTGAGAGCTTGTAATGGGCTAAGTTGGGACTCCCCTGCAGGGATTTGAACTTTCGAAAGCCGTGCCCGCGGTTATGGGCAGATGGGAATTTGTTAATGTCCGATTGTAGATAACATGAAACTTAACTTAATTAAAATGCACCAACCACATGTGTAACCGTGATGGTCTCTTCTCGGCGGAGTCCGGGAAGTGAACATGGTGTTGGAGTAATTCTTGACGTAGGTTGTTCTAGGATCACTTCTTGATCATAGTTGTTCGACCGTGCCTTTGCCTTCTCTTCTCACTCTCTTTTGCGAATATGTTAGCCACCATATATGATAGTCGCTTGCTGCAGCTCCACATCATACCTTTACCTTACCTGTAAGCTTAAATAGTCTTGATCGCGAGGGTGTGAGATTTCTAAGTCCCTGTGACTCACAGATTACTTCCAAAACCAGATGCAGGGACCGATGATACCGTTCCAAATGATATGACTAAGCTCAAGTGGGAGTTCGATGAAGACTCTCGTCGTTACTACGTGTCTTTCCTAGATGATCAGTAGTGGTGCCCAGTTGGGGCGATCGGGGACTTTTGTCGCATTTGGGGATTTATCTTTATTTTGGTTCCGTAGTCGGACCCTGAGTGTATTGGATGAATGTAATGACTTATTTATGTATTTGTGTGACATGGCGAGTGTAAGACAACTATGTTACTCTTATTCCCTCATTGTATTACATGGGTTGTTTGCGAAGATTACCTCACTTGCGACATTGCTTTCAATGTGATTATGCCTCTAAGTCGTGCTTCGACACGTAGGAGATATAGCCGCATCGAGGGCGTTCCAAGTTGGTAATCAGAGCCTTCCCCGACCTTAGGAGCCCCCTGCTTGATCGAATCGTTGTTGTTGTTGAGTCTAGAAAAATGTTTTGAGTCATTTAGGAATTATATATCAGAGAGTTAGGAATTCTTTTTACTCCTCAGTCCCTTCGTCGCTCTGGTGAGGCATCCTGACGTAGAGTTTTGACTCTTCTCTTCTCAAATTTCACTAAAAAAAATTTTAGGATCACGCGGGTATCTTGGAATCGTTCCGATGGTTTTGTGACGAGAATATTGTTTATGGCGCCTCCTGACATTAAGGGGTTGTGGCAGTGTCCCGGGGAGTTGAGCTCTGAGGTGTTGTCGTCACAATTTTATCGTTGAGATTCTGGAATACCTGAGTTTCGCCGACATCGAAAATCTCTTTTATGCAGTTGTTGGTGAGATAACCTCGACGCCACCCAGTACTAGGGCGGGAGTTCGGGAGTATTGCCATAACTCGTATAACGGATGCTTTTCGAAGGTTGAGGTAAATGATTTCCGAAGGTTTCTTCGTTATGTGTTGATGTAGAAGCCCTCCGTGATCGATGCTCCCTCCGGTGGAGCTCCAGAAAAGGCCCCAAGATGGGATCTCATGGATACAGAAAGTTACGGTGGTGGAATTATGGTTTTGGCTCCGTATCTGGTAGTTTGGGGATACGTAGGTATATATAGGAGGAAGGAGTACGTCGGTGGAGCAAGAGGGGGCCCATGAGGGTGGAGGGCGCGCCCAGGGGGGTAGGTGCGCCCCCTACCTCGTGGCCTCTTGGTTGATGTCTTGACGTAGGGTCCAAGTCCTCTGGATCACGGTCGTTCCGAAAATCACGTTCCCGAAGGTTTCATTCCGTTTGTACTCCGTTTGATATTATTTTTCTGTGAAACCCTAAAATAGGCAAAAAAACAGCAATTCTGGGCTGGGCCTCCGGTTAATAGGTTAGTCCCAAAAATAATATAAAAGTGTATAATAAAGCCCAATAATGTCCAAAACAGAATATAATATAGCATGGAACAATAAAAAAATATAGATACGTTGGAGACATATCAGTTGGGTTTTTTTTCTTTCGTTTTGCATTTTGTTCATACCATGCATTTCATATCATGTGGCATCGCAGTTGCATTCGTGTTCGTCTCATGCATCCGAGCTTTTTCCCCGTTGTCTGTTTCGCAATCCGACACTCCCTCATGCACACGGCGCACCCCTCTTGTATCTTTTCGTGAGCGGGTGTTAAACGTTCTCGGAATGGACCGAGCTTTGCCAAGTGGCCTTGGTACACCACCGGTAGACCGCCTGTCAAATTTCGTGCCATTTGGAGTTCGTTTGATGCTCCAACAGTTAACCGGGTTCCCGCAAAGGCCTCCTGTGTGTTGCAGCCCAACAACCCATCTAAACCACTCCCATGTCCTCCGTCGTCAGATCACGATCGTGTGGGCGAAAACTACACTCCATTTGGACACTCCTAACTCCTTCTACCTATAAATATGTGATCCCTCTAAATTTTTCGCAGACGAAACCCTAGATCCACTCCTCCCCGCGCCAACGGACATGTCCGTCCGCCGTCGGACGCGTCCACCGCCGCCGCCACGTCGCTTCGGCCAATGAGAGGCCGCCACATCAGCACCGCCACCTCTTTCCTCCACTCGCGCACCGCCACCTGTCCTCGCCGGCTTCCCCTTAGCCGCGCGGGCCCGCGAGCCCACGGTAGGCCCGCCCGGGCCCGAGCACCTGCGCCGCTGCCCCGAGCGCTCGCCTCGCTCTGCCGTCGTGCTGCTACACTGCTCCACTGCCTCCCACCTCACCAGACTCCGTCATCGGCAACCAGGTCTCCTCTGATCCGTCTCGGCTTCTCCTCCCTGACCCCGCTTGTCGTTTTCCCCATCTCTAACTGCCCTCTCTCTCTCTCTCTTTCTCTCTCTGCCATGGACGACGGCGCTAAAGTTCGCCGGATCTCGCCGTCCTCGCCTACTGGACGCCGCCTGCACACGGGAATGGGTTCCCCCGCCCCAGATCCATGCGGATCCAACCAGATCCGGCCACCTGCACCCTTCGCCGGCCTTCCCCACGCCCCAAGCTCGTCGTTGACCCTCGGGCGCCGTCGCCCTGCCTCCTGGTGCGAGCGCATGACGAGAACGACAATGTAACACCCTGGATGTAATTTACCTTATTTGTATTCCAACTCTTGTCGTTTCCAGCACTAACTTATTTGATTTCATCGTTGTCGGGTTTTTGTCTTCGTGTGTTGTTGTCTTTGTCATGCATCTCATATCATGTCATCATGTGCATTGCATTTGCATACTTGTCCGACTCATGCATCCAAGCATTTTCCCTGTTGTCCGTTTTGCATTCCGGTGCTCCTATGTCCTCTGGTGGTCCTTTCTACTTCTTTTCGTGTGTGGGGGTTAAACTTTTTCGGATTGGACCGAGACTTGTCATGCGGCCTTGGTTTACTACCGGTAGACCGCCTGTCAAGTTTCGTGCCATTTGGTCTTCGTTTGATAGTCCAACGGTTAACCGAGGGACCGAAAAGGCCGGGTGTGTGTTGCAGCCCAACACCCTTCCAAACTGTCCCAAAACCTATCCGATCGTCTAGAATGTTCGATCACGATCGCATGGCCGCAAACTGCACCTCATTTGGAGCTTCCTAGCTCCCTCTACCTCTACAAATAGGTCCCTCCACGAAATCCCGTGTCTTCTCCCCCCTAACCCTAAAAATCCACCCGCGCCGCGCCGGACACGTCCGATCCCGGCCGGACGCATCACCGCGGCCAACCGCCTGCCGCCACGTGTCGCCGCCGCACTCCTCCCGCCGCCGGCCCGGGAAGTCCACAACGGGCCCCCGCGAGCCCATCGCCTCCCGCCGCCTCGCCCGATCCGCCTCCTCGCCCCGACGCCGTCCTTTGTCCCCGCCGCCGCCTTCTTCCGCGTCCGCCGGCGCACCTCTCACCGGAGGGAGCCGAACTCCGGCGAGCTCCCTCGCCGTCCGGCGCCAATGTCCGCCGCCCCGCCGCCTCGTTTCTTAGCCGGCAGGCGCCGCCCGAGGTCGCCGCCTCTTCCTCCCTCGCCGGCGCACCTCCCCCGAGCTCCCTCGTCCACTCTGGCATACCTTCGACGAGAACTCCGGCCGGCCATCCTCGATCTCTCTGCAGCTGCTATAGTACCGGCCCGGTTGGATCTGGATCTGGAACTTCGAGGGTTGACTTTTTCGTCCCTAAGCCCTAGCTTTTTGCAATCTTTGACATGCCATAACTTCCTCATCGTAGCTCCGATTCGTGCGTGTAGCATATCGAAATGTTCGTCTCGACGAGTACATCATTTCATCTCATTGCATCATTTTCATTTGAGCTCATCTTGATCCCCGAAATGCTGTTGGAAGAGGGCTATGTGTTGATTATGTCAGATCAGTTTCAGCAAATGGCCTTTTGTCATTTTTGTCATGTTTAATGCGTGCATGCTATGATCCTGAGCTCTACATGTGTTTTGTTATATGCCATGCCATCTTACAGGGGTGTATGCCATGTATTTTTGTGATCTTTGTGGTGACTAGCACAAGCATGCAAAGTAGCTTACTCAATGATGCTGATTTCAGGGACTTAGAATTTCACCAAGTCCTTGTCCTGCTGTTATTTTTATGCCATATGTTCATGTTGTTTCCTAGTGATCGCTGCCTCTTTTGAGGATGATCAGTAAGGATGTTTTGTTAATATTGTGCTGCTCTATCCATCCATTCCTTTGTTTTCAATTGTGGAGGAGCTTAGCTTGACTCAATCGAGCTCTAGTTTTGCTATAAAATTTTCCTGCCAGATTGTTGACATGTGTAGCGATTTTGCCGAGGATGTTGCTATTGATTTGTGCATGCTATGTTGTTGTTCTTGCCATGTATAGTTTCTATGCCATGTCTTCTTGACGGGTATATGCTTAGTTTGTCATGCAATGCCCCGTAGTGAGTGCATCGAGCTCGTAAACATGCCTACTTGTTAATCTGTTTTGCATGCTCCAGTTTTTCACTAAGTCTGAATCTGTTTATGTTTTTGCTATGTTTACATGCTTGCAATTGTATTTTCTGATCCCTTTTGACTCATGGTCACTAAGGGACTTTTGTTATATGCTTTGAGTATCTTCATGCCATGCCTTGCTTTGCCATGATATGTTCCTGTAGCATGTAGTTTTCATGCTCTAAAGATTGCTTCCTGATGATATGTTCCTGACTTGTGTTATTTTCACAAAGTCTGAAACCTGTTATCATTTGCATTTTTGCCATGCCTGTTTGAACCTGTTAATTATTGAATTAGACGTAGCTCAGTGTTCATCTTTTGTCAACCATCATGAGTGGATCCCTGCCATCTATTTTGTTGTTATGTTTGAGTTATGTAGCAGATTTATCTTGATGCATTTAGATGGCTACTTGTTGTTTATCACAGAACGGTGTCATATTTGTTTTGCTTGCCATTTCCAAACCGTTCATTCGATTCCGGTGATCTTTATATCTATTTCAACCGAAATGAACTCACCTTTCCAGTGGCACTCTTGGTTTCCAAGTTGAGGCCAGGTTCAATCATTCCTTTGCAAATCTTGCATATGCATCACATACCGCATCCCGCATATCATACCATGTTTGCATCATGTTGCTTGAGCATTGCACGTGGTTTATTGTGTTCCTTTGTGATTGTTGTTCTTGTTTGGGTAGAGCCGGGAGACGAGTACGTGAACGAGGAGCCCATGGAGTATGTTTACGAGGATCAAGGCAACTCTGAGAACTTTGCAGGCAAGATGACCATACCCTCGAAATCACTTCTATCTTTGCTTGCTAGATGCTCGCTCTTTTTCTATGCCTATGCTACTATACCTACCACTTCCTTATCATGCCTCCCATATTGCCATGTCAAGTCTCTAAACCACCATGTCCTAGCAAACCGTTGTTGGCTATGTTACCGCTTTGCTTAGCCCCTCTTATAGTGCTAGTTGCACGTGAAGGTTGGAGATTGTTCCTTGTTGGAACATGTTTATTGTTGGCATATCACAGTATTGTCTTGTTTATCTTAATGCACCTATATACTTGGTAAAGGGTGGAAGGCTCGGCCTTATGCCTGGTGTTTTGTTCCACTCTTGCCGCCCTAGTTTCCGTCATATCGGTGTTATGTTCCCGGATTTTGCGTTCCTTACACGGTTGGGTTATAATGGGAATCCCTTGACAGTTCGCCTTGAATAAAACTCCTCCAGCAAGGCCCAACCTTGGTTTTACAATTTTCCACCTAGCCTCTTTCCCTTGGGTTTCGCGGACTCAAGGGTCATCTTTATTTTAACCCCCCAGGCCAGTGCTTCTCTAAGTGTTGGTCCAACTCAAAGCACCGTGCGGGGCCGTCCCTTGGCAACTTAGGTTACGTTGGCTCCCATACGCTTAGCTTATCCGGTGTGCCAAAGAACGAGATATGTGCAGCTCCTATCGGGATTTGTCGGCACAACGGGTGGTCTTGCTGGACTTGTTTTACCATTGTCGAGGATGTCTTGTAACCGGGATGCCGAGTCTGATCGGATTGTCTTGGGAGAAGGAATATCCTTCGTTAACCGTGAGAGCTTGTAATGGGCTAAGTTGGGACTCCCCTGCAGGGATTTGAACTTTCGAAAGCCGTGCCCGCGGTTATGGGCAGATGGGAATTTGTTAATGTCCGATTGTAGATAACATGAAACTTAACTTAATTAAAATGCACCAACCACATGTGTAACCGTGATGGTCTCTTCTCGGCGGAGTCCGGGAAGTGAACATGGTGTTGGAGTAATTCTTGACGTAGGTTGTTCTAGGATCACTTCTTGATCATAGTTGTTCGACCGTGCCTTTGCCTTCTCTTCTCACTCTCTTTTGCGAATATGTTAGCCACCATATATGATAGTCGCTTGCTGCAGCTCCACATCATACCTTTACCTTACCTGTAAGCTTAAATAGTCTTGATCGCGAGGGTGTGAGATTGCTAAGTCCCTGTGACAGATTACTTCCAAAACCAGATGCAGGGACTGATGATACCGTTCCAAATGATATGACTAAGCTCAAGTGGGAGTTCGATGAAGACTCTCGTCGTTACTACGTGTCTTTCCTAGATGATCAGTAGTGGTGCCCAGTTGGGGCGATCGGGGACTTTTGTCGCATTTGGGGATTTATCTTTATTTTGGTTCCGTAGTCGGACCCCTGAGTGTATTGGATGAATGTAATGACTTATTTATGTATTTGTGTGACATGGCGAGTGTAAGACAACTATGTTACTCTTATTCCCTCATTGTATTACATGGGTTGTTTGCGAAGATTACCTCACTTGCGACATTGCTTTCAATGTGATTATGCCTCTAAGTCGTGCTTCGACACGTAGGAGATATAGCCGCATCGAGGGCGTTCCAAGTTGGTAATCAGAGCCTTCCCCGACCTTAGGAGCCCCCTGCTTGATCGAATCGTTGTTGTTGTTGAGTCTAGAAAAATGTTTTGAGTCATTTAGGAATTATATATCAGAGAGTTAGGAATTCTTTTTACTCCTCAGTCCCTTCGTCGCTCTGGTGAGGCATCCTGACGTAGAGTTTTGACTCTTCTCTTCTCAAATTTCACTAAAAAAAATTTTAGGATCACGCGGGTATCTTGGAATCGTTCCGATGGTTTTGTGACGAGAATATTGTTTATGGCGCCTCCTGACATTAAGGGGTTGTGGCAGTGTCCCGGGGAGTTGAGCTCTGAGGTGTTGTCGTCACAATTTTATCGTTGAGATTCTGGAATACCTGAGTTTCGCCGACATCGAAAATCTCTTTTATGCAGTTGTTGGTGAGATAACCTCGACGCCACCCAGTACTAGGGCGGGAGTTCGGGAGTATTGCCATAACTCGTATAACGGATGCTTTTCGAAGGTTGAGGTAAATGATTTCCGAAGGTTTCTTCGTTATGTGTTGAAGGATGGATATAGCTGGATGTAGGATTTGCTAGCTTTGGGTGAGATATTATGCTTCCCCTGTATCCCCAACACCTGATTGCATAACCGGAAAGGTTCGGGAGTTTCATTGGTGGGAATTCTTGTAGCTCTAGTACTTCTTCTGCGGATATTTGGTTTGTGATTGGGTAATCCTCACCAAGTATTTGTTCTTGTCCGTACCTTGTTGTTTTATTCTTCTACTTCTATCTAAGTGGCTTCTCAATTTATGGAAATGTGATCATTTCAAATTGGAATGCATTCGTTCATTTTGTTCGGATGTGAAGACTATATGTTGCGATTTCTATCTGTTGGATTCAGCTTCAATATATGCCTGTCAATATGCTAACGGATGTCACCCTCTCCAGGATGGCTCCTCCAACGCGTACGACTCCGAATCCTGATCCGCCACCACCACCTCCACCTCCGGAGGCATGGCAAGCTGTGATGGCTGCTACCAATGCAAACACGCAGCTGATCATGCAAATTCTGCAAGAGCGCAACCAAGGGAATCATGGCCATGGCAACAATCAGAATTAGTTTGCTACACTCAACCAGTTCCTCGCTAACCAGCCAAAGACCTTCAGCAAATGTGACGAGGCCTCAGACGCTGATGATTGGCTCGGGGATATTTGCAAGCATTTCGAGTGCAGCAACGTCAGGCCTAAGGACTTTGTCAAGTTTGCTTCCTTCCAACTCAAAGACCAAGCTGCAGAATGGTTTCAGCAGTACAAAGATTCCATAGGAGGCCGTGTGATTACCTGGGATGAATTCCGTCAAGACTTCAAAGCTCATCATATTCCTCAGAGCATGGTTGAAAGCAAGCGTGAGGAATTCCGCAACCTGAAGCAAGGCTCTATGTCTGTCTTTGAGTACAACAAGATGTCCCCGACGAGAAGAGCATGATATACCAGTTCAGGGGTGGTCTCAGAGAAGAACTCCAACTAGCTCTCGTCCTCTTTGAGCCCAAGAAGTATGATGAGTTTTATAACATGTCAATGAAGCAAGAGGCTGCCCAACTGAAGTGCGATGCTTCCAAGAAGCGAGTTAGAGACGTGACTTCTTCTTCCTCAACTCAAGTGGTTTCTAAGCAGCAAAAATATTGGCTGCCTCCTCCTCCATTCCGTCAGCCTTATCAGCAGAAGAGCAAACGTGGCAATGGATCTTTCCACCCACCCAACCCAGGCTTTCAGAACAAGACTTCGTCTCAAGCTCCAAGATCAAGTGCTCCGTATCACCGTCCGCTTTCAGAGGTCACGTGCAACAAGTGCCAACAGAAGGGTCACTATGCCAACAAATGCTTCAATTAGAGGTGTCTTCCTCCTCCTGTGAGATCTGCTAGCACCGCAGTGGTCAAGCATAACCCCAAGTCTGCTAAGGTCAACTTGATGAATGCAGCTCAGGCAGAGGACTCGTCAGATGTCATCATGGGTAACTTTCCAGTTAATTCTACTCCTGCAAAAGTCATTTTTATACTGGTGCATCTCATTGTTTCATGTCAAGATCATTTGTTTCCAAGCATGACTTCGTTTCGCAAATGTTGGGTAAACCTATGGGAGTGGTTTCTCCGGCTAAGTGTATGAGGGCTACCTCAATAGTCCTGGATGTTTCTATCATGATGGGCGACTTCAAGTTTCTGGCTTCTCCAATGGTCCTTGGTAACTCGGATATTGATCTTATTCTTGGAATGGACTGGCTTTCTAAGCACAAGGCTCAGCTTGATTGTGCTGCCATGCAGATTCAGTTGACTCATTCGTCTGAGGATGTAATTGTCTTTGCCGCTAATGACGATACCATTCGACTGTTTTCTCTCAATGAGAAGGGTGAGCTGGATGCCATCTCTCAAATTCCGGTCATTTGCGAACATCAAGATGTCTTTCCAGAAGAGCTTCCAGGAATGCCTCCGCATCGGCCAGTTGAATTTGTCATCGATCTTGAGCCTGGCACGGAACCTGTTTGCAAACGTCCTTACAAGCTTGGACCTGAAGAGTTGAAGGAGCTGAAGAAGCAACTCGATATTCAAGAGTGAATGGGTCTCATCCGACCTAGTTTTTCTCCGTGGGGTTGTGGAGTTCTTTTTGTGAAGAAGAAGGATGGAACGGACCGACTTTGTGTCGACTACCGTCCATTGAACAAGAAGACCATAAAGAACAAGTACCCACCTCCCAACAACAATGAGCTGTTTGAACAACTCAAAGGTGCTCAAGTATTCTCCAAACTTGATCTCCGTATGGGCTATCACCAGATTTGCATTCGTGAAGAAGATATCCCCAAGACAACATTCATAACAAGCTATGGTTCATATGAATACACTGTCATGTTTTTCGGCCTCGTCAACGCTCCTCCAACATTCTCTCGCATGATGAACTTCATCTTTAATGCCTACACAAATGACTTCGTCTTGGTCTACCTCGATGACATTTTGGTCTTTTCCAAGAACAAGGAGGATCATGCCAAGCACTTGCGTTTGGTGCTGGATAAGCTCAGAGAACATCAGTTCTATACCAAGTTTTCAAAGTGCGAGTTTTCGCTCGATGAGGTTCTCTACCTTGGACATATCATTTTTTCCAAGGGCATAGCGGTTAATCCTAAGAAGGTGTCTGCAATTGTGAATTGGGAACCACCTCAGAATGTAAAGCAACTCCGCAGCTTCCTTGGTCTCGTAAGCTATTGTCAAAGGTTCGTTGAGAACTTTTCAAAGATCACGAAGCCTGTTTCCAACCTTCTCCAGAAGCACGTGAAGTACGTCTGGTCTCCTGAATGTGACATCACTTTTTCAACACCCTGAAAGAGAAATTAGTCACTGCTCCAGTTCTGACTCCTCCTGATGAATCCAAACCATTCGAGGTCTTCTGTGATGCTTCCCTTCAAGGTCTTGGTGCAGTGTTGATGCAAGAGAAGAAAGTTGTGGCTTATACATCTCACCAGTTGAAGCCCAACGAAAAGAACTACCCCACTCATGACCTCGAGTTGGTGGCAGTTGTTCATGCTCTTTTAACTTGGAGACATCTCTTATTGCGAAGAAAAGTGGACATCTTTACTGACCACAAGAGTCTCAAGTACATCTTCACTCAGCCTAATCTCAACCTCAGGCAGACTCGTTGGGTCGAAATGATTCAAGAGTATAATCCGAGTATCGAATATACTCCAGGCAAGGCCAATGTAATTGCTGACGCTTTGAGCAGGAAGGCTTACTGCAACAGTTTGATTCTCAAGCCTTACCAACCTGAGCTTTGTGAAGCTTTCCGCAAACTCAATTTGCAAGTTGTTCCTCAAGGATTTCTGGCCAACCTCCAAGTTTCTCCTACTTTGGAAGATCAGATTCGCGAGGCTGAACTTCTTGATGCTATGGTGAAGAAGGTGAAGATTGGGATTGCCAAGAGTCAACCCAAGTACAAGTGCTATCATCTTGATGACAAGGATACTCTATTCTTCGAGGATCGCATTGTTGTGCCTCAAGGTGATCTTCGTAAAGTCATTATGAGTGAGGCTCACAATTCACTACTCTCTATTCACCCTGGAAGTACAAAGATGTACCAGGACCTCAAGCAGTCGTATTGGTGGACTCGAATGAAGCGCGAGATTGCTCAGTTCGTGAATGAATGTGATGTCTGTAGAAGAGTGAAAGCAGAACACCAACGACCAGCTGGTCTCCTCCAACCTCTTGCCATTCCAGAATGGAAGTTTGACCATATTGAGATGGACTTCGTGACTGGATTTCCAAAGTCCAACTATGGCAATGACGCTATCTTCGTTGTCATCGACAAACTCACTAAAGTGGCTCATTTTCTTCCTATCAAAGAATCTATCATAGCAGCTCAATTGGCAGAGCTATATACCTCCTGGATTGTCTCTCTTCATGGCATTCCGCAGTTGATCTCTTCAGATCATGGAAGCATCTTCACCTCCATGTTTTGGGATTCTTTTCAGAAGGCCATCGGCACCAACATCCGTTTCAGCACAGCTTTTCATCCTCAAACTAGTGGCCAAGTCGAGCGGGTAAATCAGATTCTTGAAGATATGCTCAGGGCTTGCATCATCTCTTTCGGTATGAAGTGGGAAGATTGTCTTCCATATGCTGAGTTCTCCTACAACAACAGCTTCCAAGTGAGTTCGGGCAAGGCCCCATTCGAAATTCTCTATGGCAGGAAGTGTCGTACTCCTCTTAACTGGTCAGAGACTGGTGAACATCAACTTCTAGGGAATGACTTAATCACAGAGGCAGAGGAAATGTGCAAAGTCATTCGTGATAACCTCAAAGCCGCGCAATCGCGCCAGAAGAGTTACTATGATAGTAAGCATCGTGACTTGGCTTTCGAGATCGGAGACCATGTTTACCTCCGCGTCTCTCCAATGAAAGGTACTCGTCGCTTCGGTATCAAAGGGAAGCTTGCCGCTAGATACGTGGGTCCTTTCAAGATCGTCAGCAAGAGAGGCGATTTCGCCTATCAACTTGAGCTTCCCTCCAACTTTGCAAACGTGCACGACGTGTTTCACGTGTCTCATCTCCGCAAGTGCTTCAAAACTCCTGACCGCACCGTCAACTTTGAAGACATTGATCTCCAAGAAGACATGTCTTATTGTGAGCACCCCGTTGCTATTCTTGAAGAAACTGAGCGCAAGACTCACAACAAGTCTATCAAATTCCTCAAAGTCAAGTGGTCACATCATTCCAACCGTGAAGCCACCTGGGAACGTGACGATCACCTCCGTTCTGAGTACCCGGAGTTTTTCCAGTCCTAGATCTCGGGACAAGATCCTTTCGTAGTGGTGGAGTGTTGTAACACCCTGGATGTAATTTACCTTATTTGTATTCCAACTCTTGCCGTTTTCGGCACTAAGTTATTTTATTTCATCGTTGTCGGGTTTTTGTCTCCGTGTGTTGTTGTCTTTGTCATGCATCTCATATCATGTCATCATGTGCATTGCATTTGCATACGTGTCCGACTCATGCATCCGAGCATTTTCTCCGTTGTCCGTTTCGCATTCCGGTGCTCCTATGTCCTCTGGTGGTACTTTCTACCTCTTTTCGTGTGTGGGGGTTAAACGTTTTCGGATTGGACCGATACTTGTCATCTGGCCTTGGTTTACTACCGGTAGACCGCCTGTCAATTTTTGTGCCATTTGGTCTTCGTTTGATACTCCAATGGTTAACCGAGGGACCGAAAATGCCTCGTGTGTGCTGCAGCCCAACACCCTTCCAAACTGGCCCAAAACCCACAAAAACCTCTCCCATCGTCTAGATTGTTCGATCACGATCGCGTGGCCGCAAACCGCATCTCATTTGGAGCTTCCTAGCTCCCTCTACCTCTATAAATAGGTCCCTCCACGAAATCCCGGGTCTTCTCCCCCCTAACCCTAAAAACCCACCCGCGTCGCGCCGGACACGTCCTATCCCGGCCGGACACATCGCCGCGGCCAACCACCTGCCGCCACGTGTCGCCGCCGCACTCCTCCTGTTGCCGGCCCGGGAAGCCCACTCCGGGCCCCCGCGAGCCCATCGCCTCCCGCCGCCTCGCCCTATCCGCCTCCTCGCCCCGATGCCGTCCTTCGTCCCTGCCGCCGCCTTCTTCCGCGTCGGCCGGCGCACCTCTCGCCGGAGGGAGCCAAACTCCGGCGAGCTCCCTCGCCATTCAGCGTCGACGTCCGCCGCCCCGCCGCCTCGTTTCTTCGCCGACAGGCGCCGCCCGAGGTCACCGCCTCTTCCTCCCTCGCCGGCGCACCTCCCCCGAGCTCCCTCGTCCACTCTGGCGCACCTTCGACGAGAACTCCAGCAGGCCATCCTTGATCTCTGTGCAGCTGCTATAGTACCGGCCCGGCTGGATCTGGATCTGGAACTTCGAGGGTTGACTTTTTCGTCCCTAAACCCTAGCTTTTTGCAATCTTTGACATGCCATAACTTCCTCATCATAGCTCCGATTCATGCGTGTAGCATATCGAAATGTTTGTCTCGATGAGTACATCATTTCATCTCATTGCATCATTTTCATTTGAGCTCATCTTGATGCACGAAATGCTGTTGGAAGAGGGCTATGTGTTGATTATGTCAGATCTGTTTCAGCAAATGGCCTTTTGTCATTTTTGTCATGTTTAATGCGTGCATGCTATGATCCTGAGCTCTACATGTGTTTTGTTATATGCCATGCCATCTTACAGGGCTGTATGCCATGTATTTTTGTGATCTTTGTGGTGACTAGCACAAGCATGCAAAGTATCTTACTCAATGATGCTGATTTCAGGGACTTAGAATTTCACCAAGTCCTTGTCCTGCTGTTATTTTTATGCCGTATGTTCATGTTGTTTCCTAGTGATGCGTGCCTCTTTTGAGGATGATCAGTAAGGATGTTTTGTTAATATTGTGCTGCTCTATCCATCCATTCCTTTGTTTGCAATTATGGAGCAGCTTAGCTTGACTCAATCGAGCTCTACTTTTGCTATAAAATGTTCCTGGCAGATTGTTGACATGTTTAACGATTTTGTCGAGGATGTTGCTATTGATCCGTGCATGCTATGTTGTTGTTCTTTCCATGTATGGCTTCTATGCCATGTCTTCTTGATGGGTGTATGCTTAGTTTGTCATGTACTGCCTCGTAGTGAGTGCATCGAGCTCATAAACATTCCTACTTGTTAATCTATTTTGCATGCTCCAGTTTTTCACAAAGTCTGAATCTGTTTATGTTTTTGCTATGTTTACATGCTTGCAATTGTAATTTCTGATCCCTTTTGACTCATGGTCACTAAGGGACTTTTGTTATTTCCTTTGAGTAGCTTCATGCCATGCCTTGAATTTCCATGATATGTTCCTGTAGCATGTAGTTTTCATGCTTTAAAGATTGCTTCCTGATGATATGTTCCTGACTTGTGTTATTTTCACAAAGTCTGAAACCTGTTATCATTTGCATTTTTGCCATGCTTGTTTGAACCTGTTAGTTATTGAATTAGCCGTAGCTCAGTGTTCATCTTTTTTCAAGCATCATGAGTGGATCCCTGCCATGTACTTTGTTGTTATGTTTGAGTGTTGTAGCATATTTATCTTGATGCATTTAGATGGCTACTTGCTGTTTATCGCAGAACGGTGCCATATTTGTTTTGCTTGCCATTTCCAAACCGTGCATCCGATTCCGGTGATCTTTATATCGATTTCAACCGAAATCAACTCACCTTTCCAGTGGAACTCTTGTTTTTCCAAGTTAAGGCCAGGTTCAATCACTACTTTGCAAATCTTGCATATTCATCACATACCGCATCCCGCATATCATACCATGTTTGCATCATGTTGCTTGAGCATTGCACGTGGTTGATTGTGTTCCTTTGTGCTTGTTGTTCTTGTTTGGGTAGAGCCGGGAGACGAGTACGTGAACGAGGAGCCCGTTGAGTACGTTTACGAGGATCAAGGCAACTCTGAGAACTTTGCGGGCAAGATGACCATACCCTCGAAATCACTTCTATCTTTGCTTGCTAGATGCTCGCTCTTTTGCTATGCCTATGCTACGATACCTACCACTTGCTTATAATGCCTCCCATATTGCCATGTCAAGTCTCTAACCCACCATGTCCTAGCAAACCATTGTTTGGCTGTGTTACCGCTTTGCTCAGCCCCTCTTATAGTGTTGCTAGTTGCAGGTGAAGATTGGAGATTGTTCCTTGTTGGAACATGTTTATTGTTGGGATATCACAATATTATCTTGTTTATCTTAATGCACATATATACTTGGTAAAGGGTGGAAGGCTCGGCCTTATGC
Source organism: Triticum urartu (assembly GCF_056163025.1). Classification (NCBI taxonomy): domain Eukaryota; kingdom Viridiplantae; phylum Streptophyta; class Magnoliopsida; order Poales; family Poaceae; genus Triticum; species Triticum urartu. The sequence continues at coordinate 283,248,357 of NC_141875.1, read as the reverse complement.
CTGGTGTTTTGTCTTGCCGCCCTAGTTTCCGTCATATCGGTGTTATGTTCCCGGATTTTGCATTCCTTACACGGTTGGGTTATAATGGGAACCCCTTGACAGTTCGCCTTGAATAAAACTCCTCCAGCAAGGCCCAACCTTGGTTTTACCAGTCGCCACCTAGCCTTTTTCCCTTAGGTTTCACGAACTCAAGGGTCATCTTTATTTTAACCCCACCCCCCCTGGGACAGTGCTTCTCTAAGTGTTGGTCGAACCCAGAGCACCGTGCGGGGCCGTCCCTTGGCAACTTGGGTTATGTTGGCTCCCGTACGCTTAGCTTATCCGGTGTGCCCTGAGAACGAGATATGTGCAGCTCCTATTGGGATTTGTCGGCACAGTGGGTGGTCTTGGTGGACTTGTTTTACCATTGTCGAGGATGTCTTGTAACCGGGATGCCGAGTCTGATCGGATTGTCTTGAGAAAAGGAATATCCTTCGTTGACCATGAGAGCTTGTGATGGGCTAAGTTGGGACTCCCCCGCAAGGATTTGAACTTTCGAAAGCCGTGCCCGTGGTTATGGGCAGATGGGAATTTGTTAATGTCCGGTTGTAGATAACATGAAACTTAACTTAATTAAAATGCACCAACTGCATTAGTAACAGTGATGGTATCTTCTCGGCGGAGTCCGGGAAGTGAACACGGTGTTGGAGTAATGCTTGACGTAGGTTGTTCTAGGATCACTTCTTGATCATAGTTGTTCGACTGTGCCTTTGCCTTCTCTTCTCGCTCTCTTTTGCGAATATGTTAGCCACCATACATGCTAGTTGCTTGCTGCAGCTCCACATCATACCTTTACCTTACCTATAAGCTTAAATAGTCTTGATCGGGAGGGTGTGAGATTGCTGAGTCCCCGTGACTGACAGATTACTTCCAAAACCAGATGCAGGGACCGATGATACCGTTCTAGATGATATGACCGAGCTCAAGTGGGAGTTCAATGAAGACTCTCGTCGTTACTACGTGTCTTTCCCAGATGATCAGTAGTGGTGCCCAGTTGGGGCGATCGGGGACTTTTGTCGCATTTGGGGGTTTATCTTTATTTTGGTTCCGTAGTCGGACCCTGAGTGTATTGGATGAATGTAATGACTTATTTATGTATTTGTGTGACGTGGCGAGTGTAAGCCAACTATGTTACACTTATTCCCTCATTGTATTACACAGGTTGTTTGCGAAGATTACCTCACTTGCGACATTGCTTTCAATGTGGTTATGCCTCTAAGTCGTGCTTCGACACGTAGGAGATATAGCCGCATCGAGGGCATTACAGACGACCGCCTGGCTTCCCGCTCGTGGGCCCAGCACTGGCCCATCTCCACCGGCCTGCCTTGCCTCTTTTCTTCCTGGGTCGAAGCCCGTGTGGTGAGCCATCCCCTAAGTCCCGCCCGAGCGTCATTTAGTTTACCCACGCTCGTCTGTTTTTTTTCTAAGTCCCGAATCATCAATGTTTTATGCCCCTCTTCATCCTGTCATATCTCGGTGCTCGTTGATCCAAATCATGCATATTATATACCAAAATGTTCATTGTGAGATGCTTTTCATTTCATCCCATTGTGGCATGCTTGTTTGAGTTCATCTTGGTGCCCTAATCAATGATGCAAGAGTGCTATAAAATATTTCCCGCGGTTACTTATCAGATTATGATGTTTTGTCATTTTTGTCACATTTGATGTGTGCTTCATATGGGTATGAGCTCTACATGTGTTTCAAACTATGTCATGTCATCTTTATAGCGGTGCTTGCTTTGTATTTTTGTGATAAATGTGGTGACTAGCACAAGCATGCAAACTAGGCTTCGTGATATTGCTGTTTTGAGGGACTTAGGATTTTGCTAAGTCCTTGTTTTGCAGTTATTTTTTATGCCATATAAACATGATGCTACACTGAGATCCATGCTTGTTTTGAGTACATTCAGTAAGAGTGTTTTGAACATATGGTTATGCTCTATCCATCCATGCCCCTATTTGCAATTATGGAGTGCCCTGGCATGTCTTAATCTTGCTCTACTTTTTCTATAAAATGTTCCTGGCAAATTGTTTACATGTTAATCAATTTTGCCATGGTTGTTGTTAGTGATCCATGCATTATATGAACTGGATCTTGCCATGGTTAGCTTTATGAACATGTCATCTTGCTGTTGCCATGCTTGTTTTGTCATGAAATGCCTTGTGGTGAGTGATTTGAGCTCGCAAAGTTGCCTTCATAACTCTGTTTATGCGATGCTCTGTTTTCTGCTGTCTGAAACTGTTAATAAAACTTGCTATGTTTACATGGGTGCCATCATATCTTTTGTGCCTTTTTGGCTCATGGTCAGTAATGGACTTTTGTTCTATGCTTTGAGTAGAATCATGCCATTCCTTTGTCGGCTATGATATATTCCTGTAGCTTGTTGTTTGCTTGCTCTAAACAAGGCTTCCTGATGTTATTTCTGGCATGTTAGTATTTTCACCAAGTATGTGAAGCGGATATATTTTGCACTTTTGCCATGCTTGTTTGATCCTGCTCTTGTGTGATTTAGCCGTAGCTCACTATTCATGGTTTTGTCAAGCATCTTGAGTACATCACTGCCATATACTTTGTTGTTATGTTGGAGTGAAGTAGCTTAGTTTCTTGTTGCATTCTAAATGGCATCGTGCTGTTAATCGCAAAATTGTGCCATTCTTGTTTTGCTTGCCATTTGCAAACCGCGCATCCGTTTCCAGTGATCTTTATATCGATTTCGACCGAAATCATCTCATCTTTCCAGCGGCACCCTTGGTTTGCCAAGTTGATGCCTTAATCAATATTTTCCTTCTAGAGCACGCATATGCATTGGATATCATATCTTGCTTGTCATGCCATGTTTTGCATCATGTTGATTGTGCATTGCATCATGTTTGATTGTTGGTACTTTGCTTGTGTTCTTGCTTTGGGTAGAGCTGGGAGATGAGTACGTGATCGAGGAACCTATTGAGTGCGCTAACGAGAATCAAGCTTTTGTCAACTCTGAGAACTTTGCAGGCAAGATGACCATACCCTCGAAATCACTTCTATCTTTGCTTGCTAGTTGTTCGCTCTATTGCTATGTCGCGTTACCTACCACTTGCTATATCATGCCTCCCATATTGCCATGTCAAGCCTCTAACCCACCTTTCCTAGCAAACCGTTGTTTGGCTATGTTACCGCTTTTGCTCAGCCCCTCTTATAGCATTGCTAGTTGCAGGTGAAGATGAAGTTTATTCCATGTTGGAACATGGATATTGTTGGGATATAATTTTCATCTCTTACTTACTTTAATGCATCTATATACTTGGTAAAGGGTGGAAGGCTCGGCCTTATGCCTGGTGTTTTGTTCCACTCTTGTCGCCCTGGTTTCCGTCATACCGGTGTTATGTTCCTTGATTTTGCATCCCTTGCGCGGTTGGGTGTTATGGGAACAACCTTGACAGTTTGCTTTGAATAAAACTCCTCCAGCAAGGCCCAACCTTGGTTTTACATTTGCCTAACAACCTATACCTTATTCCCTTGGGTGTAACTAAACTGAGGGTCATCTTTATTTTAACCCCCCAGGCCAGTGCTTCTCTAAGTGTTGGTCCGAACCGGGCAACCTTTGGGGCCATCTTGGGGCAACATGAGGGTTGGTTTTACTCGTAGATTGACCTATCCAATGTGTGCTGAGAATGAGATACGTACGACTCCTATCGGGATGTCGACACATCAGGTGGCTTTGCTGGTCTTGTTTTACCATTGTCGAAATGTCTTGTAACTGGGACTCCGAGACTGATCGGGTCTTTCCGGGAGAAGGAATATATTTCGTTGACCGTGAGAGCTTGTGATGGGCTAAGTTGGGACACCCCTGCAGGGTTTGAACTTTCGAAAGCCGTGCCCGCAGTTATGTGGCAGATGGGAATTTGTTCATGTTCGGTTGTAGAGAACTTGACACTTGACTTAATTAAAATGCATCAACCGCGTGTGTAGCCGTGATGGTCTCTTTCCGATGGTGTCCGGGAAGTGAACACGGTCTCGTGTTATGCTTGAGCGTAAGTAGCTTCAGGATCACTTCTTGATCACTATTAGCTTCTTGATCGTGCGTTGCTTCTCTTCTCGCTCTCTTTTGCGTAAGTTAGCCACCAAATATGCTAGTGCTTGCTGCAGCTCCACCTCACTACCTCTTTCCTACCCATAAGCTTAAATAGTCTTGATCTCACGGGTGTGACATTGATCTCGCGGGTGCCGATGATACCAGTGTAGGTGCCGCAACGGAGCTCAAGTGGGAGCTCGATGAAGATCTTGATCATTGTGTTGTGTCTTTTCCGGTTGATAAGTAGTGGAGCCCAGTTGGGACAATCGGGGATCTAGCATTTGGGGTTGTCTTCCTTTATTTTGGTTCCGTAGTCGGACCTTGATTGTATTTTGGATGATGTATGTTTAACTTGCATTCAACCCAAATTTATTGATTCGACACAAGGGGAGCCAAAGAATACTCTCAAGTATTAGCAGCTGAGTTGTCAATTCAACCACACCTGGAAACTTAATATCTGCAGCAAAGTGTTTAGTACCAAAGTAATATGATAGTAGTGGTAATGGTAATAAAAGGTAATGGTAGTAAAAGGTAATGGTAGTAAAAGCTATGTTTTTGGTATTGTGTTGTGAAGATAGTAATAGCAACGGAAAGTAAATAAGTGAAGAACAATATATGGAAAGCTCATAGGCAATGGATCGGTGATGGAGAATTATGCCGGATGCGGTTCATGATGTAACAGTCATAACCTAGGGTGACACAGAACTAGCTCCAGTTCGTCAATATAATGTAGGCATGTATTCCGAATATAGTCATACATGCTTATGGAAAAGAACTTGCATGACATCTTTTGTCCTACCCTCCCGTGGCAGCGGGGTGTCACACCCTGCATTTTGTAACATGTCATTTGCATTAATAAAGCAAGAAAAGTTGGGCCAACAAAAACTTTTGCATTATTTTGCTTTTATTTTGGAGTTGGTTTTCTCTCTATGATTTTTTTTCAAGTGCTCTTTAAAGTCAACTACTCCACCTTCTGTACTTCATCTCCTTGCCCCAAACTTCTGCCCAATGATCATGCCATGTGTATAGTACAATATAGTATTTTTCTTACAAAAATAATTTGGCCAAAAAGTATTTTCAAAAATTAGTTTTCCAAGAACCCCTGGATTGAGGTTTGCACTGCAAGTACCTGATTTGGGGTATGAAAATATTTCAAAAGGTATATTTGAAACCTATTAGATATAGGATTCCCATGAACGCCAAAAATATAATTTTAAAAGTTATTTTCCTATTTTATTTAAAAGCTTTTTCTAAAGGCCAGAAATGGTCTTTAATAGGGAAAAATATTTTATTATTTTAAAAATATTTGACAAAAATCAGGGAAACTCAGTGGGCATATATTTCCCATATATAAGAGTTTCAACACATGGTCATGTTCAAAATATTGGACAAAACCTCCCAAAACCATTTCTGCCCATTTCAAGGATTTGAAATATTTCTACAGGAAATATTTCCATAAAAATCCAAGAAAAATCCAGCAAGTCACAAATGCATATTGTGATGATCTTGCAAAGCCTCACTTCAATCAAGGTCATTTTGGTCCACCAAAATGCCCCATAACTCTTTCTGTTCAGAACTTAATTTGAGCAAGTTTGTACTACAAACTTTCTCCCCTTAACCCCAACTTTTGTGAGCATGTTCACATGACCAAATGAGGCCACTACACCAAGTAGTGCATCAAGGAGAAGTGTTATGCTCAACTAGATCTACACAAGTCTATTTCTACTCATTTCTAGGGTTTACAAAAGTTGCATTGGCAACTTTGCCCAAATAAGCTCCAAATTGGTGAGAGACCATAATTATGTGTGTCATTTCACCCTGTGGAGTCTCATGGAAATTGGAAATCATTTGCTTGCCAAAACCTATATCAAAACCCTTCTGCCACTTTTCAAAAATCACCATTTTGACCACTAAAACTATTCTCCTTGAGCTCAACTTTTTACCACAGCTCCTCCTAGTCCCCTTTCACCTCGAGTAACAATGCAGAATCCACACCTCCATTATTAGATGGGTGAAACCACCTATTTCTCTCTCTGGAAAGCCCATTTCTCCCTCTTCTTCTACCTCTCTCCTCTCCTACTAGCCATCCAGAGCATCCAATGCCTCTCCCTACTTCTTTACTCCACCCTTAAGCTACTGGACACGGTTGGCCGCGCCCACAAGGCATAGAAAATGCCATGCCGGCCATTTGGGCGCTCTGGAGCGCGCTACAGTGCGCTCCCGTACTGTAGCCGCCCTCTGCTCGACGCCTCTGACCACCTCGGGCCTCCCCCGCGGGCCTACCGATGCGCCTCGGCGTCCGCAGCACGCTACGCGGTCGGCCCCCTCCTCTCTCCTCCTCCCCGCGCCTCCGCGCTAGCAAACACCGGCCGCCCGAGTGCGCCAATGGCGCAGCTCACACGCGCGCACCTCTGACCTCTCCCCACTCCCTCTCTCTGTCCCTCCCGACGTAGTCGACGTCCAGGAACACCCCAGACACCACGCCCTCTTCCCCCGAGCCCTGCAGCGATGAGCGTGAGCTCTCCGGCGCATGGGCCACGGCACCTCGCCGCTCGCCTACTTAAAGGCCTACCCGCGCCCTCCTCTCCTCACCACTCGCTCTCTCACTCCTCTAAACACCCCCCTACACCACTCACCCCTCTCCAGACGAGCCCGAGCTCGAGATCGAGCTCGAGCTCCGCCGCCTCGGGTCGCCATCGATCCCACGGTACAGGCCTCCCCTGCTCCTCCTCTGCCTCGATCTGGAACCCCCGAGCACCCCTGACCATTTCCCCCTTCTTCCCCACCTCTTTTGCAGCCGGAAACGGCCTGAACCGTCGACGCCCGAAGCCTCTCCGCCGCGAGACCTCGTCGCCGGCGAGCCAGGCAACTCCGGTGATGTCCACCACCTCCACCCAAACGGCGACTCGACGCTGAGTCCTGCCGTACCCTCGCCCGACCTTGCCGTGGCCTACATCGTCGCCGGTGAGCTCGCCGCCCTCTCTGACCCAGGGTTGACGACGATGGCCATGGGGCCCGTCCGTCAGCCTCACGCCCTGACGCCTGGGCCCCGCCCGTCAGGTTTGAACCTGGCGCACGCGTGCACCAGTGCGTTGGGCCGCCTCTCTGGCTGGGCCTGCAGCCCTGCGGCTGTTCTGGCCTAGCAGGCACAGGGCCCTTTTCTTTTTCTTTTTCTGTCACTTTTCCAAAAATTCCACAGGATAAAATATATGTCCAAATAAATTAATTCCAATTCCTAAATTCCCAAAATATTGCAACCTATTTAATGGTGCAACTTTCATTCAAATCCAACAACCTTTTCTTCAATGTAAATATTTAAATGTGATTTTAAGCATTTAAATATGCCTTTGTAAATCCATTTCTCCTATTCTGCTACTCCAAATCCAAAACTAGGAATTTTCCCCTTCTTAGTTTTCCACCTAGTATTTTACAAAAATGAGTTGACATTTTTCTGAGCACGTTGGTTTTTCTGTTTTATTATTGCCTTATTTCCTCGTTATTATTTTGTGACGATAGATTGCGTTGCTGATGAAGGAATTGGACCAGAAGACTTTGAAGCCCAGAAGACTTTGTTGAGCCAGGAAAGCAGCCCTTTGACCATGTCTATGAAACCCTTTTTATGCATGTCATATAGCACCATATTGTTGTTGCAACGGAATCATGATGAGGAGGTAACCACTTTGATGGGTTGCCTCTGTTACTTCCTCGTTGGTACTTGCATTCTGCATGACCCTACCTCCTTATGAGGGTTATGCCGGTGGGAGTAGATAGGATGCTAAAGTAGTGCTACACAAAAAGGGACAGGAATATGCATAGTGATGGAGACAAAGTATTTTCAAAAGACTTTTTGAAAACCCCATCGGGTGCCACTTATGCCCGGGGGAGATGATGAGTTGGGTAGCCACTTGATGACAAAGTGGTGTACCGAGGCAAGTGCGTGTGTTGTTTTCAAAACGGATTGGTTTAAGTTGCGACCGTTATTCCAACCTTACATGCGCAACCACTCTACCCTTGTATGGGAAAGGGCATTATTGATTACCTAGGCTGATACTAGCTTGGAGCCCGCATTACTAGTGACGGGGGAGAGTTGGTGCTCTCTCTCGGGACGAGGTCCTGCCAGGTAGGGCGGCCATGACTGTCTTCACAGGGCACCGGACACACCGTTGGTACCCCGTGCTTGTGGTATGTGATGAAAATGGGAGCGAGGCTCCACAATTTTAATATGTGAAATGTTGGGCACGGGGGTTACTACCAATCTAGTGGACTCTATGTTAGTGTCGTCTAGGGAAAGATACTGATCGAGTGCTTACCCCGGGTACTTGAGGTACCGCGGGTCGTGGATGACACGGAAGTTCCGAGGATCTTGTGGGTAAAGTGTGCAACCTCTGCAGAGTGTAAAATTATTCGAATAGCCGTGTCCACGGTCAAGGACAGTTGGGTAACCGCTCTTGGGCTACGTCCGCATGTTTACAAACCAGTGTGTGTGTTTGGATAAGTGGGAAGAACTACTTGGGTCAAGTCAAAGGACTTGACATGATTGAGTTGGGTTGATGCCCACTCTATTTATGTTGATATCTGTAACCTACCCTCATGGTTAATTGAATTCTCCTGATACATGTCTTACAAGTTGTTGAACATGTCATTGCACTCAAAACTAGCTTTCCGCAAAAATTTACCTATATCATGCATTTTTGTACCTTGAACCAAAACATGGGTTGCTTGCAAGTACATTCACAGTACTCATTGGCTTGCCACTGGTTATTTAATTGGCCCAGCATGGAAGAACAAGAGTTCGAAGAAGAGTTCTTTGGAGACGAACATGCGAACTAGGACGTTTCCCAGTCAGAATGCCCGTAGGGTTAAGGCAGATGGCATGGGTTCTACTTATCGGCGAAGATTTCCGCTGCTTGTGTTTCATTTGATGTTCAGCCCTTAAGGCTTTATCAATGTAAGACTTGACCATAATGGTCATAATTTGTGTAAGACGGTATGTATGGATGTAAGAATCTTTTTATTCAGCTTCTGTGTGTTCAGTGAGCATTGATCTCTGGGATCACTGTACACGTGCATTCGGTGATCTCGACATATGAGTCGGGGTCCCCACAGAGCTGGTATCAGAGCCATCCTGACTGTAGGAAGCCTTAGTTAGCATGGGCGTTAGTTAGCTTGAGACCATCTCAACTTCTCTTCTTTTCTAGAGCTTACACAACCCATGATATATTTCCCTTATTGACCTCTCCCATTCAACCTTTGTAGATGGCTGCCGTACCTGAAGACTTCCTGACCACAGGATTTCCCGTGCTTCTTGAGGATAGCCTCAAGAAGTGCCAGTTCCACCGAGCCCCCATTTTCACCTACCATGAGCATTGGATCAATGACACCGAGACGGAGTATCATGTGGAGGTGATTGTGAAGGCCAATGACTCTCCAACAAGATGGTTTTTCGAGGGACCCCAGATGGCAACACTAGTCCTTGCCCATCGAGACGGCAACCCTCAAGGCACTCACCCGCCTCCGAGACCTTCTTCCAGAGATGGCAGACGAGTTGGCAACCCTCTTCTTGCCGTATCGGAAGGAAGGTGAGGATGAGAGCAGTGCACCAGCTCCACCGTTAGAAGAAGGACTTCCACTCCGATTCCAGACCTACTTCAGCCTTTGTGCCGATAGTTTGGCACAACACTTGGCCTAAGAATCAATGGAACTCCGAAAGGAACTTCATGAGACCAAGGCACTTCTTCGCCAAGCACAAGAGAAGACGGATAGGATCAAGAAGGAAGGTGCTCCCCCTGGTCAGCCCGCAATCGCATACCGAGGCGGAAGACCCCCAAAGGATGGAGAACCACCACAGCAACACCGCATGAGCGCAAAGGAATACCGCAAGCTCTTCGCACAACCGGCAAAGCAACACCGTGTTGAGCTCCTCCACTCCACCACCCCTTCAAGTGAAGAGGAAAGTCAGGCCACCGATGACGAGGAGGAAGACCCAGAAGAGCCAGACTACGCGACCGAGCATTCCACCACTTAGGCATCATTCGCAACCCGGATATGCCCGTTAGTAACCCTTGCGGTAGGATAGGTCGTGTACCCCTATGCGAAGTCGAGTCCTTGTAATGGTTCATATGAAACCATGTAGTGTTGCGTTTGCTTTCAAAGTGTTTGATGGACGTCGTGCTTTCCTACGGGAACTTGTAAGCGACTACATCACCCATTTGGATTTTAATGAATGTGTTTGGCCTTTTGGCCCTTGCATGAAAACAATTGGTGTCATACCAACCCCCTTACTAGGCATCCCATCTATATTGCATTCCCCATCTTTCCCAATCATGAGACCTTGATCGCTCCAACAGGATGCCTGTTGTAACTCGTACTGGTACCTCTACCCACCAGCAAGAAGCCCGAGAAGGAGCCAGTCAGGACCAAACCCAAGGACAAGCTCCACCACCGCCACCACCTCCAAACATGGACATGGCTCAGCTTCTCCAAGCTTTCCGTGAGGAACGCCAAGCCAACACTACAGCCCTCCAGATGATTGCTCAAGCTGTCAGCCGGTGGGAAACAGCAATGGACGTTCCACATTGGTGGAGTTCAAGAAGCATGCACCACCCACCTTCATCGAGACTGCTGAACCCCTGGATGCAGACGACTGGGTCCGCACCATTGAGGATCTATTGGAACTAGTCGGATGCACTGAGGACCGTGAGAAGGTGGCATATGCTGCTCACTATCTCGGGGGAACTGCTAGAGCTTGGTGGGATGGATTCAAGGCCATGCATGCTGAGCAAAACATCACTTGGAATAACTTCAAGGCAGAATTCCGCAAGTCCCACATTCCTTCCGGAATCATGGCCATTAAGAAGCGTGAGTTCCGAGCCCTGAAGCAAGGTAGTAGCACTGTCAAGGAGTACATGCAGAAGTTCAGTGTTCTCTCAAGGTATGCCCCTGAAGATGTCAGCACTGATGCTGCCAAAAGGGAGCGCTTCATGGAGGGCCTTAACCAGACTCTGCAGTACTCGCTTGTTGTGTGTGACTGCCCGACCTTTCCTGATCTGGTGAACAAGGCACTCATGCTTGAAGACAAGCGATGTGCTTTGGATGATACCCGTAAGCGCAAGATGATCAGCAAGGGTAGCTCCAACAATCAGAAGCCTCGCCCGTGGCAGCCCACCCCGGTCAAGCCAATCTATCAGCAGCCAAGAGCTCCTGCACCCCGCACCAACTATCCACCTCAGCAGTATGCCAACCCCAGGCCAGCTTACAACAACCCCAATAACAATGCCGGCAAGAGCAGCAACCCCAACCAAGTCACTTGCTTTGGATGTGGTCAGCCAGGACACTACTCCAAGAATTGCCCCAAGAAGAAGCCCGACGCCCCGCGCCCCAATGCGTAGAACCCAGGACAAGGCCGTGGAATGCCACCAAGGAACCAAGCTCCCCTCAACCCGCCCAACAACGGCAAGGGTCGTGTGAATCATGTCACTGCAGAAGAAGCCCAGGAAGACCCGGACGTCGTGTTGGGTACATTCCTTGTCAACTCAACACCTGCAACTGTCTTGTTTGATTCTGGAGCCACGCATTCATTTGTCACCCAAAAGTTTGCAATAAAAAGTGGCATGACCCCTACACCCCTGAATAACCCTATGGTGGTACAAACCCCCGGAGCAGAGATGAGAGCCAAGATAGGATGTAAAGGAGTCGAGATTGTCATTAATGGGGTAGACTTCCAAGCAGACCTTATCATCTTAAGATCGCAAGGCTTGGATGTGATCTTAGGAATGGATTGGCTCATCAAGCACCAAGGCTTGTTAGATTGTGCCAACCGGACCGTCACTGTGACCAATGACCAAGGAGTCGAAGTTAAGGTTGCTCCCAACCCCTCCTCGGCTCAAGGTGCCCAAGTCAACTATCTGTCAGAACTTGGATTGGAGCAAGTGCCGGTAGTATGCGAATACCCCAATGTCTTTCCTGATGAGCTACCGGGAATGCCTCCTGACCGAGACATTGAGTTCATCATCGAGCTCATGCCCGGAGCAGGACCCATCTATAAGAAGCCTTATAGAATGGGATCGGAAGAGTTAGCAGAGTTGAAGAAGCAATTGGAAGAGCAGTTGAGGAAGGGATTTATCCTCCCTAGTGCCTCCCCTTGGGGATCACCTGTTTTGTTTGTGGCAAAGAAGGACGGTACCATTTGCTTATGCATTGACTACCGCTCCCTCAATGAAGTTACAATCAAGAACAAGTATCCACTTCCCAAGATTGAAGATCTGTTTGATCAACTCAATGGGGCCAAGGTGTTCTCCAAGATTGACCTCAGATCTGGGTACTACCAGCTGAAAATTAGACCCCAAGATATTCCGAAGACGGCATTTGTAACCAGATATGGCCTGTATGAGTGCACGGTCATGTCCTTCGGATTGACCAATGCCCCAGCTTACTTCATGTATCTCATGAATAAGGTCTTCATGGAATATTTGGACAAGTTTGTCATTGTCTTCATTGATGACATTCTTGTCTTCTCGAAGACGGAAGAAGAGCATGAGCAACACTTGAGGATGGTCCTAGACAAGCTTCGAGAGCACCAACTGTATGCCAAGTTCAGCAAGTGTGAACTTTGGCTGCGCGAAGTTGGATTCTTGGGTCATGTTTTGACTGAAGAAGGATTGTCGGTCGATCCCACTAAGATTGAAGCCGTGACTGAATGGCAATCCCCAAGCAATGTGAAGGAAGTCAGAAGCTTCCTCGGACTCGCGGGATATTACCACAAGTTCATTGAAGGATTCTCAAGCATTGCACGACCCATGACTCAGCTCTTGAAGAAGGACAAGAAGTTTGAATGGACGCCGAAGTGTGAAGAAAGCTTCCAGGAGCTAAAGAAGAGATTGACCACCGCCCCAGTTCTGGCCACACCAGATATACACAAGGAGTTTGTGATATATTGTGATGCGTCAAGAACCGGACTGGGAGGTGTTCTGATGCAAGAAGGAAGAGTCGTAGCTTACCTTTGAAGGCAACTACGGCCTCATGAAGAGAACTATGCTACTCATGACCTCGAGTTGGCAGCTGTAGTTCATGCCCTGAAAACATGGCAACATTACCTCCTAGGGAAGCGGTGTGACATATATACGGATCACAAAAGTCTGAAGTATATTTTCACTCAGAAGGAATTGAACATGAGGCAGAGAAGGTGGCTAGAGTTGATCAAGGATTATGACTTCAGTGTTCAATACCACCCTGGGAAGGCTAATGTGGTAGCAGATGCATTAAGCAGGAAGGCTTGTTCCTTGAATGCTATGCTTAAGGAAAGGCTACCCGCCTTGTATGTAGAACTTGAAAGCTTCGGGTTGGAACTAGTTGCACCAGGATTCTTAGCCAACCTTGAAGTCAAGCCTACCCTGATGGATGATATTAAGGAAGCTCAGAAGGGACACGAGAGTATTGAAGGCATCAAGAGGAAGATCAAGGCAGGCAAGGCCTCAGGATTCTCAGAGGATGAGGAAGGAATTGTGTGGTTTGGGAATCACATTTGCGTACCCAACAAGATTGAGCTCAAGAATTTGATCTTGCAAGAAGCTCATGACACCCCGTATTCCATCCACCCCAGAGGAACCAAGATGTATCAAGACCTAAAGGAAAGATTCTGGTGGCATGGCATGAAGAGAGAGATAGCCACTTTCGTCGCTAAGTGTGACATATGCCAAAGGGTCAAAGCTGAACATCAGCGACCCGCTGGATTGTTACAGCCTCTCAAGGTGCCTGAATGGAAATGGGATAAAGTCGGAATGGACTTCATCACTGGATTACCCAGGTCAAATAAGGGACATGACTCCATCTGGGTCATAGTCGACCATTTGACCAAAGTAGCCCATTTCATTCCTGTCAAAACGACTTACAAGGGAAACCAGCTAGCTAGCCTCTACATCAACAGAATCGTAAGCCTTCATGGTGTTCCCAAGGATATTGTGTCAGACCGAGGAACCTAGTTTACCTCAAGGTTCTGGAAGAAGTTCCAAGAGGCCATGGGGACCAAGTTGTCCTTCAGCACTGCTTTCCACCCATAGACCGGAGGTCAGACAGAACGAGTGAATCAGATACTCGAAGACATGCTCCGAGCTTGTGTCTTAGCATATGGAGCTAGGTGGGAAGATTGCCTCCCTTTCGCCGAGTTCACCTACAACAACAGTTATCAGTCAAGCCTCCAGATGGCACCATTTGAGGTGTTGTATGGACGTAAGTGTCGCACACCCCTCAATTGGTCAGAGACCGGAGAAGGACTAGTCTTTGGGCCAGATATCCTCCGTGAAGCAGAGGAGCAATCCAGCTTGTCAGAGAGCGTTTGGAAACTGCCAAGTCAAGGCGGAAGAGCTACGTTGACTCACGTCGGAGAGACATGACCTTTCGAGTTGGAGACCATGTCTATCTCCGGGTCACACCTCTCAAGGGAACCCAGCGTTTCCATGTCAAAGGAAAGCTCGCCCCAAGATACATCGGCCCCTTCAAGATCACTGACCAACAAGGAGAAGTGGCTTACCAGTTGGAACTGCCACCTGAACTATCCGATGTGCACAACGTATTCCACGTGTCACAACTCCGGAAGTGTCTCCATGTCCCAGACAAGCCTAATCTTTACAAGGACATCGATCACCAAGCCATTGACCTTCAGCCTACTTTGACTTACCGTGAGAGGCCCATCTGCATTTTGGATGAGGCTGAGCGACGCACTCGAAGCCGCACCATCAAGTACTTCAAGGTCTAGTGGAGCAACCACACTGAGGCAGAAGCAACCTGGGAACGTGAAGACTACCTTAGATCCGAGTTCCCGTATCTCTTTAAAGCCTAGTTTAGGAATCTCGGGGACGAGATTCTTGTAAGGGGGGTAGGTCTTTCACACCCTGCATTTTGTAACATGTCATTTGCATTAATAAAGCAAGAAAAGTTGGGCCAACAAAAACTTTTGCATTATTTTGCTTGTATTTGGGAGTTGGTTTTCTTTCTGTGATATTTTTTCAAGTGCTCTTTAAAGTCAACTACTCCACCTTCTGTACTTCATCTCCTTGCCCCAAACTTCTGCCCAATGATCATGCCATATGTATAGTACAATATAGTATTTTCTTACAAAAATAATTTGGCCAAATAGTATTTTCAAAAATTAGTTTTCCAAAAACCCCTGGATTGAGGTTTGCACTGCAAGTACCTGATTTGGGGTATGAAAAATATTTCAAAAGGTATATTTGAAACCTATTATATATAGGATTCCCATAAACCCCAAAAATATAATTTTAAAAGTTATTTTCCTATTTTATTTAAAAGATTTTTCTAAAGGCCAGAAATGGTCTTTAATAGGGAAAAAATATTTTATTATTTTAAAAATATTTGACAAAAATCAGGGAAACTCAGTGGGCATATATTTCCCATATATAAGAGTTTCAACACATGGTCATGTTCAAAATATTGGACAAAACCTCCCAAAACCATTTCTACCCATTTCAAGGATTTGAAATATTTCTACAGGAAATATTTCCATAAAAATCCAAGAAAAATCCAGCAAGTCACAAATGCATATTTTGATGATCTTGCAAAGCCTCACTTCAATCAACGTCATTCTGGTCCACCAAAATGCCCCATAACCCTTTCTGTTCAGAACCTAATTTGAGCAAGTTTGTACTACCAACTTTCTCCCCTTAACCCCAACTTTTGTGAGCATGTTCACATGACCAAATGAGGCCACTACACCAAGTAGTGCATCAAGGAGAAGTGTTATTCTCAACTAGATCTAGACAAGTCTATTTCTGCTCATTTCTAGGGTTTACAAAAGTTGCATTGGCAACTTTGCCCAAATAAGTTCCAAATTGGTGAGAGACCCTAATTATATGTTTTATTTCACCCTGTGGAGTCTCATGGCAATTGGAAATCATTTGCTTGCCAAAACCTTTATCAAACACCTTCTGCCACTTTTCAAAAATCACCATTTTGACCACTAAAACTATTCTCCTTGAGCTCAACTTTTTTACCACAGCTCCTCCTAGTCCCCTTTCACCTCCAGTAACAATGGAAAATCCACAGCTCCATTATTGGATGGGTGAAACCACATCTTTCTCTCTCTGGACAGCCCATTTCTCCCTCTTCTTCTACCTCTCTCCTCTCCTACTGGCCATCCAGAGCATCCAATGCCTTTCCCTACTTCTTTACTCCACCCTTGAGCTACTGGACACGGTTGGCCGTGCCCACAAGGCATAGAAAATGCCATGCCGGCCATTTGGACGCTCTGGAGCGCGCTACAGTGCGCTCCCGTACTGTAGCCGCCCTCTGCCCGACGCCTCCGACCACCTCGGGCCTCCCCCGCGCGCCTGCCGATGCGCCTCGGCATCCGCAGCACGCTACGCGGTCGGCCCCCTCCTCTCTCCTCCTCCTCGCGCCTCCACGCTAGCAAACACCGGCCGCCCGTGCGCGCCAATGGCGCGGCTCACATGCGTGCACCTCTGACCTCTCCCCACTCCCTCTCTCTGTCCCTCCCGACGTAGTCAATGTCCAGGAACACCCCAGACACCACGCTCTCTTCCCCCGAGCGCTGCAGCGACGAGCGTGAGCTCTCCGGCGCATGGGTCCACGGCACCTCGCCGCTCGCCTACTTAAAGGCCTCCCCGCGCCCTCCTCTTCTCACCACTCGCTCTCTCACTCCCCTAAACACCCCCCTACACCACTCACCCCTCTCCAGACAAGCCCGAGCTCGAGATCAAGCTCGAGCTCTGCCACCTCGGGTCACCGTCGATCCCACGGTACAGGCCTCCCCTGCTCCTCCTCTGCCTCGATCTGGAACCCCCGGGCACCCCTGACCATTTCCCCCTTCTTCCCCGCCTCTTTTGCAGCCGGAAACGGCCGGAGCCGTCGACGCCCGAAGCTTCTCCACCGCGAGACCTCGTTGCTGGCGAGCCAGGCAACTCCGGTGAAGTCCACCACCTCCACCCGAACGGTGACTCGACACTGAGTGCAGCCGTACCCTCGCCCGACCTCGCCGTGGCCTACATCATCGCCGGTGAGCTCGCCGCCCTCTCTGACCCAGGGTTGACGACGACGGCCGTGGGGCCCGTCCGTTAGCCTCACGCCCTGACGCCTGGGCCCAGCCCGTCAGGTTTGAACCTGGCGCGCGCGCGTGCACCAGTGTGCTGGGCCGCCTCTCTGGCTGGGCCTGCTGCCCTACGGCTGTTCTGGCCCAGCAGGCACAGGGCCCTTTTCTTTTTCTTTTTCTGTCACTTTTCCAAAAATTCCACAGGATAAAATATATGTCCAAATAAATTACTTCCAATTCCTAAATTCCCAAAATATTGCAACGTATTTAATGGTGCAACTTTCATTCAAATCCAACAACCTTTTCTTCACTGTAAATATTTAAATGTGATTTTAAGCATTTAGATATGCCTTTGTAAATCCACTCCTATTCTGCTACTCCAAATCCAAAACTAGGAATTTTCCCCTTCTTAGTTTTCCACCTAGTATTTTACAAAAATGAGTTGACATTTTTCTGAGCACTTTGGTTTTTTTGTTTTATTATTGCCTTATTTCCTCTTTATTATTTTGCGACGATAGATTGCGTTGCTGACAAAGGAATTGGACCAGAAGAGTTTGAAGACCCAGAAGACTTTGTTGAGCCAGGCAAGCAGCCCTTTGACCATGTCTATGAAACCCTTTTTATGCATGTCATATAGCACCATATTGTTGTTGCAACGGAATCATGATGAGGAGGTAACCACTTTGATGGGTTGTCTCTGTTACTTCCTCGTTGATACTTGCATCCTGCATGACCCTACCTCCTTATGAGGGTTATGCCGGTGGGAGTAGATAGGATGCTAAAGTAGTGCTACGCAAAAAGGGACGGGAATATGCATAGTGATGGAGACAAAGTATTTTCAAAAGACTTTTCGAAAACCCCATCGGGTGCCACTTATGCCCGGGGAGATGATGAGTTGGGTAGCCACTTGATGACGAAGTGGTGTACCGAGGCAAGTGCGTGTGTTGTTTACAAAACGGATTGGTTTAAGTTGCGACCGTTATTCCAACCTTACATGCGCAACCACTCTACCCTTCTATGGGAAAGTGCATTATTGATTACCTAGGCCGATACTAGCTTGGAGACCGCATTACTAGTGACGGGGAGAGTTGGTGCTCTCTCTCGGGACGGGGTCGTGCTAGATAGGGCGGCCATGACTGTCTTCACAGGGCACCGGACACACCGTTGGTATCCCGTGCTTGTGGTATGTGATGAAAATGGGAGCGAGGCTCCACAATTTTAAGATGTGAAATGTTTGGCATGGGGGTTACTGCCAATCGAGTGGACTCTATGTTAGTGTCGTCTAGGGAAAGATAGTGATTGGGTGCTTACCCCGGGTACTTGAGGTACCGCGTGTCGTGGATGACACGGAAGTTCCCCGGATCTTGTGGGTAAAGTGTGCAACCTCTGCAGAGTGTAAAACTATTCGAATGGCCGTGTCCACGGTCAAGGACAGTTGGGTAACCGCTCTTGGGCTACGTCCGCATGTTTACAAACCTGTGTGTGTGTGTGTTTTTGGATAAGTGGGAAGAACTACTTGGGTCAAGTCATAGGACTTGACCTGATTGAGTTGGGTTGATGCCCACTCTATTTATGTTGATATTTGTAACCTATCCTCATGGTTACTTGAATTCTCCTGATACATGTCTTACAAGTTGCTGAACATGTCATTGCACTCAAAACTAGCGTTCCGCAAAAATTTACCTAAATCATGCATTTTTGTACCTTGAACCAAAACATGGGTTGCTTGCGAGTACATTCAAAGTACTCATTGGTTTGCCACTAGTTATTTAATTGGCCATGCATGGAAGAACAGGAGTTCGAAGAAGAGTTCTTTGGAGACCAACATGCGAACTAGGACGTTTCCCAGTCAGAATGCCTGTAGGGTTAAGGCAGATGGCATGGGTTCTACTTATAGACTTGACCATAATGGTCATAATTTGTGTAAGACGGTATGTATGGATGTAAGACTCTTGTTATTCAGCTTCTGTGTGTTCAGTGAGCATTGATCTCTGGGATCACTGTACACGTGCATTCGGATCTCGACTTATGAGTCGGGGTCCCCACACGGGGTCCTTAGGGAAACTAAGGGATATTAAGGCCTCCTTTTAATAGAGAATCGAAACAAAGCATTAACACATAGTGAATACATGAACTCCTCAAACTACGGTCATCACCGGTAAGTATCACGATTATTGTTACTTCGGGGTTAACGGATCATAACACATAATAGGTGACTATAGACTTGCAAGATAGGATCAAGAACACCCATATATTGATGAAAACATAATAGGTTCAGATATGAAATCATGGCACTCGGGCCCTAGTGACAAGCATTAAGCATAGCAATGTCATAGCAACATCAATCTCAGAACATAGTGGACACTACGGATCAAACCCTAACAAGACTAACTCGATTACATGATAGATCCCATCCAACCCATCACCGTCCACCAAGCCTACGATGGAATTACTCATGCACGGCGGCGAGCATCATGAAATTGGTGATTGAGTATGGTTGATGACGACGATGGCGACGGATTCCCCTCTCCAGAGCCCCGAATGGACTCCGGATCAGCCCTCCCGAGAGGTTTTAGGGCTTGGTGGCGGCTCCTTATCATAAAACGCGATGATTTCTTCTCTCTGATTTTTTCTCCCCGAAACTCAATATATGGAGTTGGAGTTGGAGTCGGAGAGGCAACAGGGGGCCCAAGAGGTAGGGGGCGCGCCCTATGGGGGCAGGCGCGCCCCCCACCCTCGTGGAGAGGTGGTGGGCTCCTTGGCCTTCATCTTTTGCAGGTATTTTTCATATTTTCTGAAAAGTTGCTCCGTGAAGTTTCAGGTCATTCTGAGAACGTTTGTTCCTGCACATAAATAACACCATGGTAATTCTGCTGAAAACAGCGTCAGTCCAGGTTAGTTCCATTCAAATCATGCAAGTTAGAGTCCAAAACAAGGGCAAAAGTGTTTGGAAAAGTAGATACGTTGGAGACGTATCAACTCCCCCAAGCTTAAACCTTTGCTTGTCCTCAAGCAATTCAGTTGATAAACTGAAAGATAAAGAAAAACTTTTACAAACTCTGTTTGCTCTTGTTGATGTAAATATGTAAAGCCAGCATTCAAGTTTTCAGCAAAGATTATAACTAACCACATTCAGAATAACGCATAGGTCTCAAGTTTACTCATATCAATAGCATAATCAACTAGCAAGCCATAATAATAAATCTCGGATGACAACACTTCCTCAAAACAATCATAATATGATATAACAAGATGGTATCTCGCTAGCCCTTTCTGAGACCGCAAAACATAAATGCAGAGCACCTTCGAAGACCAAGGGCTGACTAGACATTGTAATTCATGGTAAAAGAGATCCAGTCAGGTCATACTCAATGTAAACTAACAGTAATGAATGCAAATGACAGCGGTGCTCTCTAACTGGTGCTTTTTAATAAGAGGATGATGACTCAGCATAAAAGTAAATAGATAGGCCCTTCGCAGAGGGAAGCAGGGATTTGTAGAGGTGCCAGAGCTCGGTTTTGAAATAGAGGTGAATAATATTTTGAGCGGTGTACTTTCATTGTCAACATAACAACCAAGAGATAGCGATATCTTCCATGCTACACACATTATAGGCAGTTCCCAAATAGAATGGTAAAGTTTATACTCCCCCTTCCACCAACAAGCATCAATCCATGGCTTGCTCGAAACAACAAGTGCCTCCAACTAACAAGAGTCCCAGGGGGAGTTTTGTTTGCAATTATTTTGATTTAGTTTGCATAAAGCATGGGACTAGGCATCCCGGTGACCAGCCATTTATCTCATGAGTGAGGAGCGGAGTCCACTCCTCTTGAGAATAACCCTCCTAACATGGAAGATACGGACAGCCCTAGTTGATACATGAGCTATTCGAGCATACAAAACAAGATATTTATTTGAAGGTTTAGAGTTTGGCACATACAAATTTACTTGGAATGGCAGGTAGATACCGTATATAGGTAGGTATAGTGGACTCATGTGGAATAACTTTGGGGTTTAAGGGATTGGATCCACAAGCAGTATTCCCTCTTAGTACAGGTGAAGGCTAGCAAAAGACTGGGAAGAGACCAGCTAGAGAGCGACAACAGTCATGAATATGCATTAAAATTAATCAACACCGAATGCAAGCATGAGTAGGATATAATCCACCATGAACATAAATATCGTGAAGGCTATGTTGATTTTGTTTCAACTACATGCATGAACATGCGCCAAGTCATGTCACTTAAATCATTCAGAGGAGGATACCACCCTTTCATACCACATCATAACTATCTCAATAGCATGTTGGCACGCAAGGTAAACCATTATGACTCATAGCTAATCAAGCATGGCACAAGGAACTATGATCCCTAGTTGTCATTGCAAACATGTTAATTCATAATAGGCTGAATCAGGAACGATGAACTAATCATATTTAGAAAAACAAAAGAGGTCGAGTTCATACCAGCTTTTCTCATCTCAATCAGTCCATCATATATCATCATAATTGCCTTTCACTTGCACGACCGAACGATGTGAATAATAATAATAGTGCACGTGCATTGGACTAAGCTGGAATCTGTAAGCATTCAATAAACAGGAGAAGACAAGGAAATATGGGATCTTTTGTCAGATCAACAATAATGCATATAAGAGCCACTTCAACAATTTAATCATGGTCTTCTCCTATCGACCCCCAAAGAAAAGAAAAGAAATAAAACTGTCGGCGTTCTGGGAATGGGGGTCCCCAGACTTGCCTGCCTGCGGCGTGGCTCAAAGGGGGGCCCAGCACGGCCCATCTTCACCAACACAAACTCAAGACCCTCGTGAGGGGCCAAGCCTCGCGGGGCGGACGACATGGAGCTTCCTCAGGCACGGCCTCGTCAGGCTGGCTCACGAGGAGGCGGAGAGATCAAGGCGGGGTACCTCGTGAGGTGCCCGTGACGCAAGCCATGACGACTCAGGGTGCCAGGCGGGTGCCGGCCCGCACAGCGTCCTCCTTTCCTCTTTGGTGCAAAGGGGGCAAGCGCAGCCGCGGAGTACCGAGGCGTCAGGCAAAGGTTGCCATTTTGGTGCAACGAGACCAAGACCAGGAGGACTATGAGACGGAGGTCACTGTGGAGACCAAGACGGCGTCATCACTAGAGCTTTGCGCAGGTGAAGACTACTTTTGTCAGGATAGTTGATACTTGTTGTCCCCCTTCAAATTAGCCCGCCATTGTTGGCTCCCTTCCCGCTCAATATTTGGGGAGAGGACCAGGGCCACTATAAATAGGACCGGCCACCCACGTAGCAAAGGGTTCGGCCCAGTCTCCTCCAAGGGCTCAACAAGCAGAGAGAGAGATAGAGAAAGGTGGCTGAACTCCTCCCAGCAGTTCATCGCCCCAGCCAAGAACAGACCCTCGCGAGGCTGTTCTCCCTTGTATTGTTCATCATCATCAGCCCAAGAGGCAATCCACCACACCACACACAGGAGTAGGGTATTACACCACAACGGTGGCCCGAACCAGTATAAACCCTGTGTCCCTTATGTTGTTCTTTTCATAGCTTTGATCCTAGCGTGCCGGAGGGGTGCAGGAAGGTACGAGGCGAAATCTCTGCGCGCACCCCAGTGTTTGAACCTCAAGGGTCTGCCGGAACCCGAAATCCGACATTTGGCGCGCCAGGTAGGGGTGTGCCGGAATTCGTCTTCCACCGCTCTGTTCTCCTCCGACCATTGCGCCCATGTCTGATGCACGTCGGGCCCACGCGGAGCGTCGGGCCGCCCTCGCTTCTCGCGTCGCCCAGACAGCCCCTGTCGGCGGGCGCCCTCACCGTTCCCCGTCACCTGCCGTCAACGCCGCCACCGGCCCGGCGGGGGACGAGCGGCAAGCATCATCCCGGCATCTGTCCGTGCGGCAAGACGGCCGCACCACAACTCACTCGCTCACCCCAGCTGGTTCTTCGTCCCGCGTGCTCCGTGCGCCCATGGAGCCCCGCAACCTGTTCCCCGCCTATCGCGCTGCACCAACACCCCCAGTCGTCGCGGCCCTCTTGGGCGGCTCGCAGGCACCGCCTACAAGTTACCACGTCAAGCCGTTCATCCGCCGGCTCAGCGCCGTTTCCAGACGGCAGGGGGCTTCCCTGGATCGGGCGGCGCCCGAGACCGGCCTGAGCTTCAGCCCAGAGAACCACCCCTCCAACTCGGCCTGCTCGGGCGCGCTCCCCATGCTATGCACCCCCACCATCTGCCAGGTGGCCGTCACCAGAACTCTCATCGATGGCGGGGCGGGCCTCAGCGTGCTCTCAGTCGAGGCCTTCAACCTCCTCAGCATACCCCTGGAATGGTTGCAGCCCAGCCGGCCCTTCTCAGGCGTTGGGGGCAGGTCGTCCAACTCCTTGGGGCAGATCCAGCTCCCAGTGACCTTCGGCACCTACGACAACTTTCACACGGAGCTGGTCAACTTTGACATCGCCCCCATCGGCCTCCCCTACAATGCCATCCTCGGCTACTCAGCGCTGGCCCAGTTCATGGCCGCAACGCACCCGGCGTACAACCTCATGAAGATGCCCGGGAGTAGCGGTGTCCTCATCGTGCACGGGGATATCGGTGACGCTCTGTGGGTGCTCAAGCTCGTCTTCAGGACAGCAGCGTCGGCACAGCCTGCCGACATGGGGGCCCACGAGCCCAAGGGGGCTGCGCCCGCCAAGAAGAAGCAGTTGTTCACCCAAGACAAGGCAGAAACCAAGCAGGTACCCGTCGATGAGGACGGGTCCACCAACGCCACTTTCACCATAGGCGCCCACCTCAAACCCGAGCAGGAGGAGGCCCTGGTCATGTTCCTGCACGCAAACAAGAAGGTATTCCCTTGGGAGCCGGACCAGTTGGCAGGGATCCCGAGGAGCGTAATCGAGCATCACCTCAACGTGTGCCCAAACGTGCGCCCTGTGAAGCAGAAGGCCAGGCGGTAGTCCACAGAAAAGCAGGCCTTCATCGTCTAAGAGACCCGCAAATTAGAGGCCGCTGGGGTCATTCGCGAGGTCCGATACCCAGATTGGTTGGCCAACCCCGTCGTTGTGCCGAAGAAGGGAGGGAAGGAACGCATATGTGTCGACTTCACCAACCTCAACAAAGCGTGCCCGCAAGATCCGTTCCCGCTCCCCCGCATCGACCAGATCGTTGATTCCACTCCGGAATGCGACCTGTTGTGCTTCCTGGATGCCTTCTCTGGGTATCACCAGATCAAGATGGCGGTGGAAGATGTCGAGAAGACGGCCTTCCTAACCCCGTGCGGGGTGTACTGCTACACCTGCATGCCATTCGGGCTGCGTAACACAGGGGCGACCTTTCAGCGGCTGATGCATATCACCTTGGGCCCGCAGCTCGAGAAGAATTTTGAAGCTTACGTCGATGACATCGTGGTAAAATCTCGGGAGGCCAGGACCTTGATAGAAGACCTGGAGGAAACCTTCGCGAGCCTCAACGCAGTGAACCTACAGCTCAACCCAGAGAAGTGTGTGTTCGGAGTCCCCTTGAGCAAGCTCTTGGGTTTCCTCGTGTCCCACCGAGGCATCGAGGCTAACCCGGAGAAGGTCAAGGCGGTGGAAGACATGAGCCTGCCAAAGACCCTCAGAGAAATGCAGAAGCTCACGGGGCGCGTGACCGCGCTAGGGCGCTTCATCTCCAAGTTGGGGGAACGAGCCCAGCCCTTCTTCCAGCTAATGAAGAAAAAGGGGCCCTTCGAGTGGACTGAAGAGGCCGACAATGCGTTCCAGGATCTCAAGAGATACCTGACCAGCCCACCGGTCATGGTGGCCCCGCGCCCTCAGGAGCCCATGGTGCTCTACCTCGCCGCCACTCCCTACTCCGCCAGCGCAGACTTGGTAGCAGTCAGAGAGGAGCGCCGGATCAAAACCATGGCGGCAGCCCGGGATAAGGCAGAACAGGGACAAGGAAGGCCCACAGAAACCGCCATCACGGCTGAGGAGGGTCAGCCACCGCAGAGGGGCGCACCAGAGGCGAGAGAGGCCCCTCTTCCAGATGGCCAGTCTCAGGAGGCCCCATTGCCTCAAGAGGCGCCACGGTCTCCGAAGGGAGCCACCAGCACTGACGCACTCCACCTCGTTGAGCACCCAGTGTACTTCGTCAGCATAGTGCTGCGGGATGCAAGAGCACGGTACCCCATGCCTCAAAAACTCATGCTCGCGCTACTGGTGGCTTTGCGCAAACTGCGGCACTATTTTCAGGGCCACCCCATCAAGGTCGTCTTGTCATACCCCCTGGAGAGGGTTCTTAGGAGCCCCAATTCAGCTGGGAGGGTCGCTGAGTGCAACATAGAGCTGCAAGCGTTTCAGCTCGAATTCAGCATGACCAGAGTCATCAAGGGAGCAGCGTTGGCAGATTTTGTGGAAGAATGGACGGAGGCTCCAGGCCTCAAGGCTGACGAGGATCGGTCCCTGCCCCCGGGAAGCGAGGCGCCAGAAGGCTGGGTCATGTACTTCGATGGGGCATTCTCCAGACACGGCGCAGGGGCTGGGGCGGTGCTTATATCGCCCACCCAGGACAAGCTCTATTACGCCGTGCAGCTTTGTTTCCAGCAAGGCGAAAAGGTCTCCAACAACATAGCAGAGTATGAAGGTTTAATAACGTGCATAAAGGCCGCAGCTGCCCTGGGGGTGAAACGCCTCACCATCAATGGCGATTCGCAGCTCCTTGTCAATTTCTCCAACAAGGTGTATGAGCCGAAGGATGAGCGCATGGAGGCCTACCTTGCAGAGGTCCGCAGGATGGAGAAGCAGTTCTGGGGGTTGGAGTTGCAGCATGTGCCCCGTGGCACCAATCAGGAAGCCGATGACATCGCCAAACACGCGTCTAGGCGGTTACCTCAGGAGCCTGGCGTTTTCGAGGAGCGGCTCTTCAAGCCTTCAGCCTTACCGTCATTATCAAACACGGCTCAGCCTAGGGAGGAGCTCCCTCAGCTACCTGCCTCAGGACCTCCGGCTTGTGGCCCGGCCTCGGGAGCACGCCTGCTCCTGACGATGGAACCTCGGGAGGGATGTTGGATCACGGAGCTCCGGAGCTACCTAACACAAGGCACCCTGCCGGAGAAGGAGGAGGAAGCAGAGTGAGTGGCGCGCCAGGCCACGGCATACTGCATCAAAGATGGAGAGCTCTACCGGAAGCGACCAAACGATGTATCCCTGCACTGCATCTCCAGGGAGCAAGGGAAGGAACTACTGGAAGATATACATGGCAGAGACTGCGGACATCATTCGTCATCACGGACCCTCGTTGGCAAGGCGTTCCGCAGTGGGTTTTACTGGCCCACCGCACTCAATGACGCCGTTGAGCTAGTGAAGGCTTGTGAAGCCTGCTAGTTCCACGCCAAGCAGATCCATCAGCCGGCAGGGGGCTTGCAGACTATCCCCCTTTCGTAGCCATTCGTAGTCTGGGGGCTCGACATCTTGGGTCCGTTTCCTCGGGCGCCAGGGGGCTACCGCTACCTTTACGTTGCCGTGGACAAGTTCACCAAGTGGGCTGAAGTGGAGGCTGTCCGCACCATTCCTGCGGGTTCCGCAGTCAAGTTCATCAAGGGCATCGTGAGCCGGTTCGGGGTGCCGAATCGCATCATCACGGACAACGGTTCGCAGTTCACCAGTAACCTCTTCAAAACATACTGTGCTAACCTTGGAACGCAGATATGCTACGCTTTAGTGGCGCACCCCCGAAGCAACGGCCAGGCCGAGCGAGCCAACGCGGAGGTCCTGAGGGGCCTCAAGACCAGGACGTTCAAGAAGAAGCTGGAGGCTTGCGGCAGAGGTTGGTACGACGAACTGCAGTTCGTGCTGTGGTCCATCCGCACCACCGCAACCAAGCCGACTAGAGAGACCCCGTTCTTCCTGGTCTACGGAGCAGAAGCAGTCCTCCCTCACGAGGTCAGACGTTGCTCCGCGCGGGTCCTGGCGTTCGCCGAGGCACAGCAGGACGCCATGCGGGGGACGGACCTCGTGCTGGGGGAGGAGCGTCACCGGGAAGCCGCATTGCGGGCGGCGAGGTACCAACAAGCACTGCAGCGATATCACTGCCGCAACATCCGCCCCAGGACTCTTGAGGTAGGAGACCTCGTGCTCAGGCGGGTTCTCTCCAGGGAGGGATTGCACAAGCTCTCTCCCATGTGAGAGGGCCCGTTCAAGGTTGTTCATGTTTCCAGGCCCGGCTCCGCGCGCTTGGAGACACAAGAGGGAGTGCCGGTCCAGAATGCATGGAACATCCAGCACCTCCAGAGGTTCTACCCCTAAAAAGGCCCAGAGCCTGTGAAGCAAGGGGAGTGCCTGTGAAGCTATCGCATTTTGGAAAAGGCCCAGAGCCTGTGAAGCAAGGCGAGTGCCTGTGAAGATATCGCGTTTTGGAAAAGGCCCTGAACCTGTGAAGCAAGGGGAGTGCCTGTGAAGCTATCGCGTTGTGGAAAAGGCCCAGAGCCTGTGAAGCAAGGCGAGTGCCTGTGAAGATATCGCGTTTTGGAAAAGGCCCGGAGCCTGTGAAGCAAGGCAAGTGCCTGTGAAGCTATCGCGTTTTGGAAAAGGCCCGGAGCCTGTGAAGCAAGGTGAGTGCCTGTGAAGATATCGCGTTTTGGAAAAGGCCCGGAGCCTGTGAAGCAAGGCGAGTGCCTGTGAAGCTATCGCGTTTTGGAAAAGGCCCGGAGCCTGTGAAGAAGGCCAACGCCTGTGAAGCTTGCCGCCCGTGACACTCTGACGTAATAATGAGTTGGGGCTGTACACGCCCCGGAGTCTCAGGAGCGACGGCCTCAGGCCCTGGGGCTCCCTCCCACGCCCAGTGGCAGCACTTAGGTCCGCGCTGGTGAGAAGACGTCGAAGACTAGACTAGGTGCCGGACGTGGCTTTTCATTTCCTTTCCGCAGTTGGCTTGTTCCCCTTCGTTTGGAGTTTTATTGAAGTTGTTGCCGACTTTGGCTTGCGGTTCTTCGGCTTTTCGCTCTCCTGCCTCGGTTTCTCTTGTGCAAGGACTCGCGAGGGGGAGAGCCGAGCGCCCTCGCGAGTGTTCCTATCCTAGTCACTCAAAGAATTCGCAACCCGGGCCCCTTACAGGAGCACCCCTCCAGTCCGTGCCCCACGGGCACCGCGACACAAACAAAGGGCCTGGGTCGGTCGCCCCCCCCCCCACGGCCGGGGCCGGGAACTATCCACGCTCGGGCACATAGCCGGAAGGTACGGTAACGAAAGCAAAACGATGATTAACAAGCAATAACCCAAACACGCCCCCGCGGGGCTCCGCACTATTGTCTTTGTTACGCAGGAAAAAGGGAAAAGGAAGAACAAATCCGGCACGGCTCGCCTCACACCGGCCCGCAGGGAAGGCCCGAGCTGCCTCCGAAGCTCAGGCGGACTCCCTCTCGCGCTTCACCAGGGCGCGGCGGCGGGCGGACACGTTGGCACCCCTCAAGCGGATACGACGACGTGGAGGCTGATCGCGGCCACCGCTAGAGGAGTCGCCGCCTGAAGAAGAACTGGAGAAGCTTGGGGAACCCCGAACGCCGTCAGCCATGCGAGCGCTGCTCTCTCCATCATCACCGGAGTTGGGTTCCCAGCCGCGGTCGTCAACCTCGGGGCAACACCCTGCGTGGCGACCATCTTCCCCAAACACCCTCACGTAGGGGGTGGCGTCGCCGTCGAACTTGAAGTGCAGGGTGCACCGGCGGCTCAGGCCACGCGCGCGGGCAAACGTCTGCCAACCGCGGGCTAGGGACAGGCTCCCGGTTGCGGAGACCTCCAGAGAGACCCATGAGGCCCGGCTGCAGCAGCCGTCGGCCTGGAGCCAGAGGCCGCCCGGGGCGCCGGCCAGGAGCTCGCCGAGGAGGAAGCGAGGAAGCGGAAGCCGGGTGCTAGCCGGCTCCGCTGACCACACGATGAACTCCGGCAGCACGAACGCGCGGCCTGGGGGGACGCGCAGCTGGAGCGCGCGCCCCGGCTGCAGCAATCCGCCCGTCGCCGTGCCGAAGATCACCTCCACGGCCGCGGGGAGCCACCGTGGTGGCCACAGGATGCTTGCGAGGGCGCCCTCGGCCGCGCTTGGGTGGGGGAGAGGCGGGCTCAACCCGGCAAGCCTTCCCCTTCTCGGCGGCTGACAACCTCCTCGATGGGGCCATGAAGAAAAAGGAGAAGCAAGGGGGGATGAACTGGAAGGACGCGCGCGGCTGGCGATGGCCAACCAACGCCCCCCACGATCACAGGTAATTATGACCCGCTTCGCATGCAGGGACTTGCCCAATCCGTGAAGTTGCCGAGGCGCTGTGGGGAAGTGGAGACGCCCACGTCCAATCAACCGCCACGCGGCGCCCAAGGCAACAGGCTGTTAGGGCCCGCGGCGCTTCGCTCTTGCCCTTCCGCCTCCCTGCACGGCCAAGTCCGGGTGCGCCTTGGGCCCGGGGGCTACTGTCAGCATTCTAGGAACGGGGGTCCCCAGACTTGCCTGTCTGCGGCCTGCGGCGTGGCTCAAAGGGGGCCCAGCACGGCCCATCTTCACCAACACAAACTCAAGACCCTCGCGAGGGGCCAAGCCTCGTGGGGCGGATGACATAGAGCTTCCTCAGGAACGGCCTCGTCAGGCTGGCTCATGAGGAGGCGGAGAGATCAAGGCGGGGTACCTCGTGAGGTGCCCGTGACGCAAGCCATGACGACTCAGGGCGCCAGGCGGGTGCCAGCCCGCACAGCGTCCTCCTTTCCTCTTTGGTGCAAAGGGGGAAGCGCAGCCACGGAGTACCGAGCCGTCAGGCAAAGGTTGCCATTTCGGTGCAACGAGACCAAGACCAGGAGGACTATGAGATGGAGGACACCATGGAGCCCAAGACGACGTCATCACCAGAGCTTCGCGCAGGCGAAGACTACTTTTGTCAGGATAGTTGATACTTGCTGTCCCCCTTCAAATTAGCATGCCATTGTTGGCTCCCTTCCCGCTCAATATTTGGGGAGAGGACCAGGGCCACTATAAATAGGACCGGCCACCCACGTAGCAAAGGGTTCGGCCCAGTCTCCTCCAAGGGCTCGACAAGCAGAGAGGTGGCAAGCAGAGAGAGAGAGATAGAGAAAGGTGGCTGAACTCCTCCCAGCAGTTCATCGCCCCAGTCAAGAATAGACCCTCGCGAGGCTGTTCTCCCTTGTATTGTTCATCATCATCAGCCCAAGAGGCAATCCACCACACCACACACTAGAGTAGGGTATTACACCACAACGGTGGCCCGAACCAGTATAAACCCTGTGTCCCTTATGTTGTTCTTTTCATAGCTTTGATCCTAGCGTGGCGGAGGGGTGCAGGAAGGTAGGAGGCGAAATCTCCGCGCGCACCCCAGTGCTCGAACCTCAAGGGTCTGCCGGAACCCGAAATCCGACAAAAACTATTTACACGGGAAAGCTCCCAACAAGCATAAGAAGAACATGGGATATTTTTGGGTTTTCTTTTTAATTACTACTACAAGCATGGAAATTAAACTAACTAAAAGCTACAACTAATATTTTTTTGGTTTTTCTTAAGGTTTATTAAACACACAAGAAGAAAGCATAAAAAGGAAAATAAACTAGCATGGATGATACAGTGAAAAAGTATGAACACCGGCATCTAGCAATGAGTGTGTGAACATAAATGTAATGTCGGTGGGAAATACGTACTCCCCCAAGCTTAGGCTTTTGTCCTTAGTTGGTCTATGGCCACGGCTGGCCTGGCGGATATCCATAATAGTAGCTGGGGTCATACTGCGATGCAGCGGCTATCGCCTGCTGAGCTATAGCATGGCGACGAGCGGCCTCCTCTCTCCTCTCGTACTCATCTGCCTCCTCTCTGGTAATAGTATATCTTCCTCTTGCCTGATAATCAAAGAAGGCAGGAGCAGGGAGAGTAATACGGACAGCACAGCGTCTGTCAAAGATTAGTCGATACTGGAGAGGTGATTCATTCCTCTCAACAAACTGGTGGTGAACCATAGCATTAATATCTAGATAAGCAGGAGGTAATTCAATATCATCTTCGTGTATGGCTACACCAAGAAAATTAGCTATGCGGGTTGCATAAATTCCACCAAAGAAAACTCCATTAAATCTATTAGGATGCAACCTACGTGCAACAATGGCTCCCAAATTATAAGATTTGTCTCCTAACACAGCACTCCGAAGAATACTGAGGCCAGGGACACACATGTGACATGCCTCATCTTTACCATTAATGCATCTACCTATGAACAGAGCAAAATAATGTATAGCAGGAAAGTGAATGCTCCCTATGGTAGCTTGTGTAATATCTCTAGATTCTCCCACAGTTATGCTAGCAAGAAAATCTCTAAATTCAGATTTGCGAGGATCCCTTATACTACCCCATTGTGGAAGTTTGCATGCAGTGGTAAAATCCTCTAAGTTCATAGTGTAAGAATTATCATAAAGATCAAATAGGACAGTTGGAGAATTACGTGAAGTTGAAAATTCAAACCTCCTCACAAAGGTACTGGTGAGGTTGTGGTACTGGCTGCACTTCTCTTCTTCGAAGCTCACAAGATCAGCATTACACAAATATGCGTTGAATTCTTCCTTAATTCCCACTCGATCCATACTGTTCTCAGAAGGCCATCCACAAGGACGCACTGGAGCGTCTCTTGGTGGCTCGTCATCAGCATCACGCGTTGCATGCCTGGGTCCTTGCTTCCTTGAAGAACCACCTTGGAACATTTTCCTAAGCATATTTCTTCCTCTGAAAAATTCTGAAATTTTTTAGTAACTTCAAAATAAAAGTAAACCAAACTCAACAATATTGATAGAAACTACTCCTACAAGTGCCTAGAGCCTATATCACGCATCAAAACTACTTTTGACCATATAAATTTGACATGCAAGTTCAAGAACAGGGTCACCTAAGCAGCAAAAAATTTCAACGAATAAAGCACTAGAACAAAAACTAATTGGACCAATGGAGGAGTCACATATCAAGGAACAATCTCCCCAAGCAGTTTTGTGGGAGGTGCTTTGAGCAAGGAGATCGAACATGGCAGCAAAATGAGCTTCGACTCGGGTTTGAGCTCGTTATTCGTGTTTGTCGGAGGAAGAAGAAGTTATGGGTGAAAGGATAAGTGAAGGAGGGCCACCGTGGGCCCACAAGGCAGGGGGCGCACCCAGGGGGTAGCGCGCGCCCTCCACCCTCGTGGGCAGGTGGTTGGCCCCCTGTTTTGTTCTCAGTGCCAAATATCCTCAAATATTCTAGAAAAAATCATATTTAAATTTTAGGGCATTTGGAGAACTTTTATTTTCGAGGTATTTTTATATTGCATGGATAATCAGATAACAGACAGAAAAATATTTATTTTTATTTTATTTAACTTAAATAACAGAAAGTAAAAGTGGGGTATAGAAGGTTGTGCCTTCTAGTTTCATCCATCTCATGATCATCAAAAGGAATCCATTAACAAGGTTGATCAAGTCTTGTTAACGAACTCATTCCGAATAACATGTTACCGGAGAAATTTCGAATAACACTATCTTACCTCAATGGGGATATGCACGTCCCCAATAATAAGAATATCATATTTATTCTTGACAGTAGGAAGAGGAAATTCAAAACCTCCAAATATAATCGATGGCATTATTCCAATAGAGTTGATACTGTGAACTTGAGGTTGTTTCCTCGGAAAGTGCACCGTATGCTCATTACCAATAACATGAAAAGTGACATTGCCTTTAGTGCAATCAATAACAGCCCTTGCAGTATTCAAAAAGGGTCTTCCAAGAATAATGGGCATACTATCGTCCTCGGGAATATCAAGAATAACAAAGTCCGTTAAAATAGTAACGTTTTCAACTACAACAAGCACATCCTCACAAATACCGACATGTATAGCAGTTGATTTATCAGCCATTTGCAAAGATATTTCAGTAGGTGTCAACTTATGCAAATCAAGTCTACGATATAAAGAGAGAGGCATAACACTAACACCAACTCCAAGACCACATAAAGCAGTTTTAACATAGTTTCTTTTAATAGAGCATGGTATAGTGGGTACTCCTAGATCTCCAAGTTTCTTTGGTATTCCACCCTTAAAAGTATAATTAGCAAGCATGGTGGAAATTTGAGCTTCAGGTACCTTTCTTTTATTTGTAATAATATCTTTCATGTACTTAGCATAATGATTGGTTTTGAGCATATCAGTTAAGCATATGCAAAAAGATAGGTCTAATCATTTCAGCAAAGCACTCAAAATCCTCATCATCCTTTTTCTTGGATGGTTTGGGAGGAAAAGGCATGGGTTTCTGAACCCAAGGCTCTCTTTCTTTACCATGTTTCCTAGCAACAAAATCTTTCTTATCATAATGTTGATTCTTTGATTGTGGGTTATGAAGATCAACAACAGGTTCAATTTCTATATCATTATCATTGCTAGGTTGAGCATCATCATGAGCATTATCATTAACATTATTACTAGTTTCAGGTTCATTACCAGATTGTGTTTCAGCATCAGAAATAGAGATATCATTTGGATTCTCAGGTGTTTCAATAATAGGTTCACTAGAAGCATGCAAAGTCCTATCATTTTTCTTTTTCTTCCTTTTAGAAGGACTAGGTGCATCTATATTATTTCTCTGAGAATATTGCTCAATTCTCTTAGGATGGCCTTCAGGATACAAATGTTCCTAAGTCATTTTACCACCTCTAGTCATAACTCTAACAGCATTATCATTATCTTTACTACTCAATTCATTGAGCAAATCATTTTGAGCTTTAAGTACTTGTTCTACTTGAGTGGTAACCATAGAAGCATGTTTACTAATAAGTTTAAGTTCACCTTTAACATTAGCCATATAATCACCCAAGTGTTCAAGCATATTTGAATTGTATTTCAATTGTCTACCAAAATAAGCATTAAAGTCTTCTTGCTTAGCCATAAATTTATCAAACTCATCTAAGCATGGGCTAGCAAACTTAGTAAACGGGATTTCAGCTTTATCATATCTGTAGAGAGAATTTACCTTTACTACCTGTGTCGGGTTATCAAGACCATGAGTTTCTTCGATAGGTAATGGCTTTGGATTATATGTTTCTTCAACAGGCGGTAAATTAAGACCGTGTATTTCTTCAATAGGAGGTAAATTCTTAACATCTTCAGCTTTAATACCTTTTTTTTCATAGATTTCTTTGCCTCTTGCATATCTTCACGACTGAGAAATTGAATACCCCTCTTCTTCGGAGTTGGTTTAGGAATAGGCTCAGGAATGGGCTCCGAAGGTGTCCAATTATTTTCATTTGTCAACATATTATTCAATAGAATTTCGGCTTCATCCGGTGTTCTTTCCCTGAAAACAGAACCAGCACAACTATCCAGGTAAT
Source organism: Triticum urartu (assembly GCF_056163025.1). Classification (NCBI taxonomy): domain Eukaryota; kingdom Viridiplantae; phylum Streptophyta; class Magnoliopsida; order Poales; family Poaceae; genus Triticum; species Triticum urartu. The sequence goes on along the minus strand of NC_141875.1, from coordinate 283,213,848 downwards.
CTCTGGAGGCATCGGTTAGTCCATTATAAAAGATATCAAGTATTTCATTTTTATTAAGAGGATGATCATGCAAAGCATTAAGTAATTGGAGAAGCCTCCCCTAAGCTTGTGGGAGACTCTCTTCTTCAATTTGCACAAAATTATATACATCCCTTAAAGCAGCTTGTTTGTTATGAGCAGGGAAATATTTAGCAGAGAAGTAATAAATCATATCCTGGGGACTACGCACACAACCAGGATCAAGAGAATTAAACCATATCTTAGCATCACCCTTTAATGAGAGAGGAAATATTTTAAGGATTTAAAAGTAACGAGTTCTCTCATCTTTAGTAAATAGGGTAGCTATATCATTCAATTTAGTAAGATGTGCCACAAAAGTTTCAGATTCATAACCATGAAAAGGATCAGATTCAACCAAAGTAATTATATTAGGATCAACAGAGAATTCATAATCCTTATCAGTAACAAAGATAGGTGAAATAGCAAAAGCAGGGTCAGGTTTCATTCTAGCATTTAGAGATTGCTTACTCCATTTACCTAATAACCTTTTGAGTTCATTTCGAATTTTGCAACCTAAAATGGCTAAAGAAGCTTCTTGATTAAAAACATAACCCTTAGGAATAACAAGTGATTCTTCATCATCACTTTCATCAGTATCATCAGATTCAATATTTTCAATTTCTCTAGCCCTAGCAAGTTGTTCATCAAGAAAATCACTAAGTGGCATAGTAGTATCAGGCATAGAGGTAGTTTCATCATAAGTATCATGCATAGCAGAAGTGGCATCATCAATAACATGCGACATATCAGAACGAATAGCAGAAGCAGGTGTAGGTGTCGCAAGCTTACTCAAAACAGAAGTGGCAGTTCCTTACCTCCCCTCGTAGTTGAGGGATAGATCTTGGTTTTTGGATCTCTCAAGTTCTTCATAATGATAAGCAGATGCATATCCCATGTGACTCAAATAATAGAGCTATGCTCCCCGGCAATGGCACCAGAAAATAGTCTTGATAACCCACAAGTATAGGGGATCGCAACAGTTTTCGAGGGTAAAGTATTCAACCCAAATTTATTGATTCGGCACAAGGGGAGCCAAAGAATACTCTCAATTATTAGCAGCTGAGTTGTCAATTCAACCACACCTGGAAACTTAATATCTGAAGCAAAGTGTTTAGTAGCAAAGAAATATTATAGTAGTGGTAACGGTAATAAAAGGTAACGGTAGTAAAAGGTAATGGTAGTAAAAGCAATGTTTTTGGTATTTTGTAGTGATGATAGCAATAGCAACGGAAAGTAAATAAGCGAAGAAAAATATATGGAAAGCTCATAGGCAATGGATCGGTGATGGAGAATTATGCCGCATGCGGTTCATCATGTAACAGTCATAACCTAGGTGACACAGAACTAGCTCCAGTTCGTCAATGTAATGTAGGCATGTATTCCGAATATAGTCATACGTGCTTATGGAAAAGAACTTGCATGACATCTTTTGTCCTACCCTCCCGTGGCAGCGGGGTCCTCACGGAAACTAAGGGATATTAAGGCCTCCTTTTAATAGAGAACCGGAACAAAGCATTAACACATAGTGAATACATGAACTCCTCAAACTATGGTCATCACCGGTAAGTATCCCGATTATTGTCACTTTGGGGTTAACGGATCATAACACATAATAGGTGACTATAGACTTGCAAGATAGGATGAAGAACACCCATATATTGATGAAAACATAATAGGTTCAGATCTGAAATCATGGCACTCGGGCCCTAGTGACAAGCATTAAGCATAGCAAAGTCATAGCAACATCAATCTCAGAACATAGTGGACACTAGGGATCAAACCCTAACAAAACTAACGCGATTACATGATAGAACCCATCCAACCCATCATCGTCCAGCAAGCCTACGATGGAATTACTCACACACGGCGGTGAGCATCATGAAATTGGTGATGGAGGATGGTTTATGATGACGATGGCGATGGATTCCCCTCTCCGGAGCCCCGAACGGACTCCAGATCAGCCCTCCCGAGAGGTTTTAGGGCTTTGTGGCGGCTCCGTATCGTAAAACGTGATGATTTCTTCTCTCTAATTTTTTCTCCCTAAAACTCAATATATGGAGTTGGAGTTGGAGTCGGAGAGGCAACAGGGGGCCCACGCACCCATGATTCCAAGATACCCGCGTGATCCTAAATTTTTTTAGTGAAATTTGAGGGGAGAAGAGTCGAAACTCTACGTGAGGAAGCCTCACTAGAGCGACGAAGGGACTGGGGAGTAAAAAGAATCCTACTCTCCGATATATATAATCCTAAAAGACTCAAAACATTTTTCTAGACTCAACAACGCCAGCGATTCGATCAAGCAGGGGGCTCCTAAGTCAGGGAAGGCTCTGATACCAACTTGTAACACGCACGATGCGGCTATATCTCCCACATGTCGAAGCACGACTTAGAGGCATAACCGCATTGTAGGCATGTCGCAAGAGGGGTAATCTTTACACATCCCATGTACTGAATAAGAAAGGGATAAAGAGTTGGCTTACAATCGCCACTTCACACAATACATAAATATAGCAATACATCATCCATAATACAATCAAGGTCCGACTACGGAACCAAAATAAAAGAAGACTACCCCTAATGCAAAAGATCCCCGATTGCCCCGACTGGGCTCCTCTACTGATCAAATGGAAACGAAACAACACAACGAACATGATCTTCATCGAGCTCCTCCTTGAGCTCGGTTGAGTCACTTGCACGGTATTAATGACACCTGCAAACTGGTGTTGGAAGTAATCTGTGAGTCACGGGGACTCAGCAATCTCACACCCTCGTGATCAAGACTATTTAAGCTTATGGGTAGGAAAAAGGGTAGTGAGGTGGAGCTACAGCAAGCACTAGCATATATGGTCGCTAACTTACGCAAATGAGAATGAGAAGAGAATCAAAGCATGGTCGTGAACTAGAAGTGTTCAAGAAGTGATCCTGAAACTACTTACGATCAAGCATAACTCGAACACCGTGTTCACTTCCCGGACTCCGCCGGAAAGAGACCATCACGGCTACACACGTGGTTGATGCATTTTAATTAAGTTAAGTGTCAAGTTCTCTACAACCGTACATTAACAAATTCCCATCTACCCATAACCGCGGGCACGGCTTTCGAAAGTTCGAAACCCTGCAGGGGTGTCCCAACTTATCCCATCACAAGATCTCACGGTCAACGAAGGATATTCCTTCTCCCAGGAAGACCCGATCAGGCTCAGAATCCCGGTTACAAGACATTTCGACAATGGTAAAACAAGACCAGTAAAGCCGCACGAATGTGCCAACAAATCCCGATAAGAGCTACACATATCTCGTTCTCAGGGCACACCGGATGAGCAAGACATTGGGTTGGCGTAGACCCTGGTTGCCCAGTGGCACCGGACATCGCTCAAGTTGGACCAACACTTAGAGAAGCACTGGCCCGGGGGGGTTAAAATAAAGATGACCCTCGGGCTCCGGAAACCCAAGGGAAAAAGGCTAGGTTGTTAGTGCAAATGTAAAACCAAGGTGGGGCCTTGCTGGAGGAGTTTTATTCAAGGTGAACTGTCAAGGGGTTCCCATTATAACCCAACCGTGTAAGGAACGCAAAATCAAGGAACATAACACCGGTATGACGGACACTAGGGAGGCAAGAGTGGAACAAAACACTAGGCATAAGGCAAGAACACAAGCAAAGGAAACAACCATCAACCACTGTGCAATGCGCAAGCAACATGATGCGAAACATGGCAATATGGGAGATGTGATATGCAATGCATATGCGAGCTCCAGAAGGAAAAGATTGATCAAGGCATCAACTTGTCAAACCAAGTGCGCCGCTGGTAAGATGGGTTGATTTCGGTCGAAATCGATATAAAGATCACCGGAATCGGATGCACGGTTTGCAAATGGTAAGCAAAACAATAAAGGCACTATTCTGCAATTAACAACACGATGCCATCTAAAATGCATCAAGAAACTAAGCTACTGCACTCTAACATAGCAACAAAGCACATGGAAGTGATCCACTCAAGATGCTTGACAAAAGATGAACACTGAGCTACAGCTAAATCACACAATAGCAGGTTCAAACAAGCATGGCAAAAGTGAAAAGATAACAGCATCACAGACTGAGTGAAAATACTAACATGTCAGGAATTAATATCAGGAAGCAAAGTTTAGAGCAAGATAGCAACATGCTACAGGATCAGATCATAGCAATACAAGGCATGGCATGAATCTACTCAAATCATATAACATAAGTCCCTTACTTACCATAAGCCAAACAGGATCATAATATATGATGACACCTATGTACACATAGCAAGTTTCATTAACAAATTCAGACTTAGCAGAAAATTGGACATGGCATAAAACAGAGTTACGCAGGCATGTTTGCAAACTCGATGCACTCACCATAAGGCATTGCATGACAAACTAAGCATACACCCAGAAATAAGACATGATCAAGTAACTAACCATGGCAAGAACAACCTCATAGCATGCATGGATCAACTACAACAACCTTGGCAAAATTGAATAACATGTAAACAATCTGCCAGGAACATTTTATAGCAAAAGTAGAGCAAGATTGAGTCATGCTAGGGTACTCCATAATTGCAAACAAAGATATGGATGGATAGAACATAACAATATCTCAAAATCATCCTTACTTAACATGCTCAAAAGGGGCATGGATCACTCTGTAGCAACATGAATACAAGGCATAAAAATAACATCAGGGAAATGACTTAGAAGAATTCTAAGTCCCTGAAATCAGGAACATCATGAGAGCTACTTTGCATGCTTGTGCTAATCGCCACATTGATCACAAAAATACATGGCATACACCCCTGTAAAGATGGCATGGCATAGCCCAAAACACATGTAGGGCTCAAGTTCATAGGAGGCACACAATAATCATGGCAAAAATGACAAATGCTCATAATCTGATAAGAATCAGGAACAAACATTCTATAGCACTCTTACAACAGCATTTAGGGCATCAAGATGGACTCAAACAAGCATGATGCAATGTAATGAAATGAAGAGGACATCCTGATGAACAATTTGACAACTCATGCACGCAAAACAGAGCTACGAATGAGGAGTTATGATGCGATGAACATGGCATGAAAATTACACAGATCTGGGACTTGGTGGAATTTTCACCTCCGCAAAAGTCAACGCGGGACGGAGCGGTTTCGGGACGAGCAGATCCGGGCAACGAGGAGGCCGTTTCGATCGCAGGATGGGTGGATCTCATCCACCCGCCCAAATCTGGCACGGGACAGCTCCGGCGAGCTCGAGAAATCCAGCGAGGCGCGATTTCCGGCGAAGTCGCCGGCCTGTGGGAGAACGAAGCGGCAGCGGCGCATGGCGGGATCCAGGCGCGGCGGGGCGAAGAGGAGGCGCGCGGAGGAGAGCGGTGAGAAGGCGGCGCGCTGGTGCGGGCGGCGAGGCGCACGACGGCGACCACGAAGCGCCGCGGCGGCGAGGCGCATGGCGGGCGGCGGGCGACGGGAGGCGCGCTTCTCCAGCGAAGACGGGCGGCGCACGCGGCCGGGTCTTGCGGGCGCGGGCGGCAGGGATCTGGGCCCGGGCGGGCCGGCCTTGGGCGCCGTGGGCGGGCGGCGGCTGCGGAGGTGGGAGGAGGCGCGGGGGTCATGTGGCGCCCCTCGATTGGCCGGGAGTCGGCGGCGTGATTTCGTCCGGCGGGCGCGGACATGTCCGGTGGCGGCGGGGTTGTTTTTTTAGGGTTTCGTCTGCGCGAGAAAAAGAGGGGATCACCTATTTATAGGTAGAGGGAGCTAGGAGTGTCCAAATGAGGTGCGGTTTTCGGCCACACGATCGTGATCGAACGACCGAGAGGATGCAGGGGGTTTGGATGGGTTTTGGGCCACTTTGGAGGGGTGTTGGGCTGCAATAGACACGAGGCCTTTACGGTTCCTCGGTTAACCATTAGAGTATCAAACGAACTCCAAATGGCACGAAACTTGACAGGCAGTCTACCGGTAGTATACCAAGGCCGCTTGGCAAATCTCGGTCCAATCCGAGAACATTTAACACCCGCACACGAAAAGAGGAAAAAGGGGACGTCGGAAGACATAGGCGTGTCGGATCGCAAAACGGACAACGGGGAAAATATTCCGATGCATGAGACGAACACGTATGCACATGCGATGCACATGATGACATGATATTAAAAGCATGACACACAAACCAATGACAAGGCAACAACAGCGAATAACCGGAAGACACCTGGCGTAACGGTCTCGGGGGCGTGCCCCGCACCCTCGTGGAGAGGTGGTGGGCCCCCTAGCCTTCATCTTTTGCAGGTATTTTTCATATTTTTTGAAAAGTTGCTCCGTGAAGTTTCGGGTCATTTCGAGAACGTTTGTTCCTGCACATAAATAATACCATGGTAATTCTGCTAAAAAGAGCGTCAGTCCGGGTTAGTTCCATTCAAATCATGCAAGTTAGAGTCCAAAACAAGGGCAACAGTGTTTGGAAAAGTAGATACGTTGGAGATGTATCACAGTTCAACAAGGATTTAATTCCTTCTCGAAGTGTTCATCGAGATTGTTTTCAGAGGAGGCCAAGTATTCTTCATCTTGCATTCAGAAGTGCAATTCCTTCTACCTCATCTTTGCAGGTGGTGTTATGTCATTTTTGAAAATTTATGTGTGTTTCATGATTCACAAGTTCGGGATTGAGATATTTAAACCCATCAATCTCTTCTTTGGAGTAATCTTGGGTTATATTTCACCTAAAGTTTTCCCTAAGGAGTGTTACTATTTATGGTGCTTATAAATGATCCAAGTTCTTCATTTATCCTCCCGGTGAAATAAGTTTCTCATCTCATTGTTCATATCAATTCAATCTATCGTTTCTGTTAGTGGCAGAATTTCACCTCAGTTTTCAGATGTTTTTTCATAAGCCCACAACAAGCTTACTCTTTTCGTTGTTGGTTTTACAACAACTCCGTTTCTGGGAGGCATAGGGCGGTCTTATATGGCGAGGCCATGGCTCACTGTGGACGTGGCCTACCGGTGTCCACGGAAATGGCCTTGATGGCCACGGGAGGACGCTAGGGGTTGTCTGCGGAGTTTCTGGGCGTGGTTCTGGGTGTAGGAAAGGGAGAGATAGACAGCTGGGCGAGCTCTAGGGGGGGCATCAGCTCGGACGCGCATTGGCGGCCTCAGGCGGCTCTGGGCACGCGCGTCATGGGTAGGACAGAGAGGGGAAGGAGGGGACCAACGCGGTGGTGTGTTGCGGACGTCGAGGCACCTCGACTGGCGCGAGGGTGAGGCTCGATGTGGTCAGGGGACACGGCGTCAATGGTCGGGAGAACGCTGGCATGCTCCAGAGCGTGTTTTTAGCCGACACCCGTATCTTTTCGTGTGCGCCCGCGTGTCCACTTGTGTCTAGTGGATGCAGGGGGAGTAAACAATGTGGCAAAGGCATTGGATGCCCTTGGCAGCCACTTGAGGAGAGAGGGGGTTGAGAGAGAGTGGAAATGATGATGTCCAGGGAGGGAAAATGAGGTTCTCACCCCAAAATAATTGATCTGAAGCCATGAAACTCTTACCAGTGGTAGAGGGGTACTAGGGCATGCTGTGGTAAAAATTTGGACTCAAGGAGATTAGTGGAAATGGCCAAAACATGCATTTTAAGTTTCTGCCAGAAGGTGTTTGATGTAGGTTTGGGAAAGTAAATTGACTTCCCTTGTCATGAGACTTAACAAGAGTGAGTGGAACCACAAAATAACAGTGTCCACAAAGTTTGAGACCAAAAAGAGAAAGTGGCCAATGCAACTTTTGTAAACCCTAGAAATCAACAGAAATGAGTTTTCCAAGATTTAGACATTCAAATCTTTTCTCCTTGATGCACCACTTTGTTTAGTGTCATAATTTAGGGATTACGACATGACCACAAAAATTTAGATCAAAAGGAGACAGTTGGCAATGTAGAGTTGTTCAAATTTGGTTCTGGACAGAGAGGGTTTTGGGGCACTTTGATCAAGATATCCTTCTGTCTAGCTTGTGCCATTTGGTCTAGATGGATAATTAGACCAATTGGGCATGTGCACCAAGTTATAGAGATTTTGGAAATGTTTGGCACTGTAAGTTGCTCAAACTTCAAAATGGACAGAATTGGTTTTTAGGGGTTTTGGTGATGTTATCTTGTTCTCCAAGACATGAGGCTTGGAAATATCACCCACTATGTCATATGTGACATGCTAGAAATTTATTGGAATTTTTAGAGAATATTTATTTTCTAAATATTTTAAAATCTTGAAATATCCAAAAAGTGTTTTTGATGGATTTGACCAATATTTTGAACATGACCTTGTGTTGAAACTCATATATATGGACAATATATGGACAATATATGTCCACTGAGCTTCCCTAAATTTTCTCAAATATTTTTGAAACATTAAAATAATTTTGACCTATTAAAGACCATTTCTGGCCTTAAGAAAAAGCCTTTGAATAAAATAGTAAAATACCTTTGAAAATAATATTTTGTGCTTTTTGGGAGTTCTATATCTAATAGGATTCAAATATAATTTTTTAAAGATTTTTCACACCCTTAATTAAGTACTTGTAGTTCAAGTCTCAATTTAGGGGGTTTTGGAAAAGCTATTTTAGAGTATACTTTTTGGCCAAAATATTTTTGTAAGAAAATACTATTCTGTCCTATACACATGGCATGATCATTGGGAAAAGTTTTGGATCAAGGGGAAGGAGTATAAGAGTTGGAGGATTTATTTGATTTTTAGAGCACTTGCAACCAACACACAAAAATCAAATCAAGCAAAGACCAAAAACACTCTAAAGTTTTTGTCAAACAACATTTTATCATGATTTATTAGCTGAAGTGATGTGCCATGAAAATCAGGTGTGACACTAGTTGTCTCCCTTCAAACTTGGCCGTTGTGGGATCCCTTCCTGCCTAACATTTGGGAAGAGGACTAGGGCCTCTATAAATAGAACTAGCCACCACCATAGGGAGGAGGAGACTCGTCCTGGATCGGATCCCTTCCATCCTCACATCCACCAGCTTGCCGAGCTCAAGAACACCTCACCTCCTGAGGCTGTTCTCTCATTGTACTAGTTCACCGTTAGCCTGTGAGGCAATCCACCAACACCACACTGGAGTAGGGTATTACACCACAAGGTGGCCCGAACAAGTATAAACCCTTGTGTCTCTTGTTCCTTGGGTTCGTCAAGCTAGGCTGTGAGATCGCTGAGCGAGCGAGCTAGGGAGAGAATGTTCTTCGTGCGCACCCCAGAGTTCGAACCTCAAGGGTTAGCCGGAACCCATGATCCGACAGCCACAGCCCTGTCCCCCAGGGACATGGCTTTTTCTATCCTCGCGAGACGCTCTCGAACGAGCTTGTGATTTGCGTTCCTCCTTAAGTCCGTGCCCCCCAGGTACTACAATGCCGTGCACTAAGACACAACTAGCTCATTCTCGAGGGCTCGCGCAAGGAAGAACAGGACACCCAAAAATTTCCAGCAATTCTGCAGCTTCACGATGCCTCCTAAGGCTAGCAACCCCTGAGCCAGTGGTAAGGGGACCTCACGAGATGATGGAGGACGCGCCATCACGAGGCGCAAGACTACCGCGGGTATATCAAGCTAAGGTTATCCTACCATACCCATTTGAAGCATGAACACCGTAGCATAACATCGGAACAATAAACATAGCATAGCAGCATAAATACCGTGGTTCATTGCACACCCCTGCAGGGCCCTCTAGTTTTCTCAAATGAGGAAGAAAGGAAAGGTTAAACAAAAGCGGCCCGCACGACCGCAACAGCTCACGAGGCCTGTCTCCAAGGGCCTCCCGGACTCATCTCAGCCCGAGCCTTCCTCGCGCTTCACCGAAGCATGCGAGGAGACGACCGCCACTATCCTCGAAGCGAGCCCAGCAGCGTGGCGGTTGGTCGTAGCCACCGCTGCTGGTGCTCTCAATGGAGAAGAAGGGATAGAAGGTGCCGCCCAAGGTTTCCGGCTTGACGGAGCCATCCCGGAGCGATGTCTCTCCCCCCTCGTTGCTGCTGTCCGCCGTCACTAGGACCGCGACAGCAAAGTTCTTCTCCGTGACTGTAGACGCGCTCAGGGTGGGCTCGAACAAGGAGGGCGAGCACGAACTTCGCCTTGTCGGTGGCCATCGACTACGGGCTTGGGGGAGAATTTCGATGGTCTAGGGGCTCTCTGGGCGAGAAGGAGAAAGGGGATCTGGAGCAAGACGAAGGGAACGCAATGAAGGCTTGGTAGTGGGCGCCAGCCTTTTTGTCAGACAAGGTTGGTTCTCGAGGCAGCATGGGGAAGCGGAGGCGCACACGTCCCATCAATCGCCACGGGTCGACCAAGGCCATGGGCGGTTGGGGCCTGCAGCGCTCCACCCTTGCCCTTTGGCTTCACCTCAAAGCCAAGTTAGAGCGCGCCTTGGGCCCGGGGGCTACTGTCGGCATCCTAGGAACAGGGGTAGCCAGACTTGCCTGCCTGCGGCCCACGGTGTGGCTCCATCAACGACCCAGTATGGCCCAGCTTCAACAACAACAACCCAAGACCCTCGCGAGGGGCCAAGCCTCGCGAGGCGGATGACACCAAGACCTCCCTGGGGGGAGGCCTCACTAGGCTGGCTCCCGAGGAGAGGAGATATCAATGCAAGGTGCACCTCACAAGGTCCACATGACGTGAGCCATGATGACCAAGGCCAGGCGGGCACCAGCTGGCACATCGTACCAGTTTCCTCTTTGCTGCTAAGGAGGCAAGCGCAGGCATAGGGTCCCGGGGAATCAACTAAAGGTTTCCATATCGGTGCAACAAGAGCAAGACTGCTAGGATGATAGGACGGAGGTCATCGCGGAGCCCACTACAGCATCACCACCAGAGCGTTTTGTAGGCGAAGACTACTTTTGTTAGGATAGCTTGTACTAGTTGTCCCTCTTCAAATTTGGTCGTTTTGGGATCCCTTCCTGCCTGCATTTGGGAAGAGGACCAAGGCCACTATAAATAGGACTTAGCCACCACCATAGAGGGGGACGGATCGTTCAGATCATCCACACACCCACTAGCTCATCGAGCTCAAGAACACCTCACCTCCTGAGGCTGTTCCTCCACTGTACTAGTTCATCCACAGCCCCTCGAGGCAATCCACCACAAAGCTGGACTAGGGTATTACACCGCAAGGTGGCCCGAACCAGGATAAACTGATGTGTCTCTTGTCTCTTGGGTTCCTCGAGCTAGGCTATGGAATCATCGAGCAGGAAAACTCGGAAGGGGTAGTTCTTCGCACGCACCCCAGAGTTCGAACCTCTCAAGGGTCTACGGAACCCCGAATCCGACAACAACCCGCAGGATATCGGATGCCCCGCACCACTCACATGCCGTCGTCATCAACCTCTCGGCTGCCGAGATCGCCGGCGACCGCACGCCATCACCAACCCTACCCCGAGCCCACCAAGTTCTCTACATGACTGCTATGAGCTACCACTTCGAACCCCTCTCTTCCCCGCCTCGATTGTGCCTTATAGTCCTTGTTCCCATCAGAGCTGAGAGCTCCGTGCCACTGACCATGGCTCCGCCGTGGCCAGATCCCGAACCAGCCGCTCCCGCACGTGTCATCGTTCTCCTTGCCTCTCTAGGAGCCTGATGAGCCCCTCGGAGATCTTCTCCGTGCACCATAGCACCAAACTCCGGCCGCCGCAACGAGCTCGTTTCCTCAAGCTCGGTGCTCCCCAGGTCGTCTCGCTTGCCCTGTTAGGTGCGCGCGAGTCCCCGCAGCACGTAGAGCCTCTCCGCCGTTGATTTGGTCGCCGGAGGACCAAATCCGAAGCATGCCGCCACGTCTGGCTTCGCCGGTAGCTAAATGCCGGTGAGTTTGACCCAGTTAACCAAGGGTTTGACATCTCCTGGCTCACTGACGTGTGGGCCCAAGCCCCTAACTAATTAGCGTTAGGTTTAAATTAGTGTTAATTAACATAGTTAATTAGTTGAAACATTGACATGCGGGGTCCACTATTAGGTTTAACTTGGACCAGCCCCTTTGACATGCTGACGTCATGCTTACACAATGTTGACGCAGTTAATCATTTTCTGGATTAAAAATAATCCAGGAAATTCCAGGAAATGTTTAAGCTTCGAAAAATCATAGAAATTCAACCATAACTCCAAATGAAATAATTTATATATGAAAAATTATCAGAAAAAATCAAGGAATCTGTTTATGGCATTTTCATGCATGTTAGAACAACTTATGGCTACTTTATAGGAAAAATAAAATAAATGGCATTTAAATAACCACATATGGAGTTTGAATTTGAACCTTTGGTTCAAACCAACTTCATTTAATTATGTTGCTAGTGGCATTAGCTCAAATCACAACATATTGCCATGTCACACTCATGCATCATATCGTTGCATTGTATTGATTGTGTTCCTTCTCTGTCGCCGGTGTTTGTCCCCTCTCATTCGACGTTTTTTCGACGATGTGATCGATGACACTGATGAAGACACAATGCTATCTTCAGAAGTGCCAGGCAAGCAACCCACATTGAACATTCCAACACAATCCTACTCTCTCGCTCTTGCACTCTTTTATTACATTAGGACAACAATTTTTGAATGGTTACATGTTGTGGTAGTTGAACCTCCTTCCTCTGCATGACCTGTCATTGCCATAGTAAATAGTTGAAACCCACTAGCATGAGTAGGAGTTATTTGAGCCATGATGTGCCTACTCATTTATGCCTGCTTATTATACCTGCTATTGCTTAGGGTTGTGTCAGGTCTGATTCATCGGGGATGAATTGGAATGTGGTCATCATGTCCTACTATTGAGAGCTAAGTGTGTGAACACGATTGGGTAAAGGTAGCGATGAGAGGCCATGTACGAGTACATGGTGGGTTGTCTCATTGGAACTGTCCCTAGGACCTGAGTTCTATATGTGTGATTCAAGATCACCTACAACCACGCGTTGGGCCTGAAACCAATGGACCCTCTCGACTTATTAATTACCATGTCCTCTATCCTAGAGTTGCAAGTAGTTTCTAGTGTTTGTAGTATACTGGAGGCCGTGTGCAGCGCTGACCCTAGGGGTGGGCTGTGATGCGGTAGGCATGTGGCACAGTGTACCAAGACGCCTGTTTGGTGCCTCGGGAACCCTGCGCACATCGTTCAGGGCCGTAGTGGAAACCTCGACCGGACTCCCTGCGGATGGAACCTGAATAGGCGATAAATCTGGACTAGAGACTTGTGTGGTTAGTCTGGTCATGGCCGACACCCTCGCTAGGCTTCCGCTTGAGGGTTGCTGAGTACGTGTCGTGTAAACGATGATAAGTGGTGGAAGCGTGTGTGAAGAAGTACACACCTGTAGGGTTATAAAACTATTCAAATAGCTGCGTCCGCGGTAATGGACTACTTGGTTGCCTATGCAGTTCATAGACAAGTGAAAGTGGATACTTTAAAATGAATAAGATAAGCGTGAGTGCAATGGATGGCCTTCTTGTAGGGAGACGGGAGTGGATCCATAGTGGTGTATTGATATGGTGAATATGTGGACTCGTGTGCGCCACCTCAAAAGAGTTACTAGCTGTTGTAGTACAGGATAGCCACTTAGTCAAAGCTGGCTTGCTGCAGTTAAACTCCACCACCCCTTTGTTGATACTGATGCATATGTATCTAGTTCTGATGTAAGTCTTGCTGGGTACATTTGTACTCACATTTTCTTAATTTATGTTTTTGCAAAGAGACTTCAGTCTCACTAGTAGTTCCGCGTGGACTTCGATGTTTAGTTTGTTACCTCGGCTATGATCTTGTACCCTTGGGAGGTTCTTGTAGATAGTCAGACTCTAAAGCCTTCTTTCTTTTGAGATGTCCGTAAGCAAACAAGTTTATGCTTGCATTGCATGTATGCTCTGTATGTTGGGTTATGTGACCCGTGATTGTAATTCTGACTATGTATGACTCTTCAGAGCCTTCCGGATAAATACTCGAGTCGTAGAGTTTTGTTGTGATGCCATGTTGTATTTGGACATATCGAGCATATTGTGTGTATGATTTTAAAATGCTTGGTATGTGTGGGAACCAACAATCTAATTGTTTATTCTTGGTAGCCTCTCTTATGGGGAAATATCTCCTAGTGCCTCCACTGAGCCATGGTAGCCTACTACTACTCCGGAACACATGGGATGATCGGCATGTGTCCTTTGCTCCTGTGTCTATCCCTTGGGGGAAATGTCACGTGTTGTTCCTTTAAGTCCTTGTAGCTTGCTATGACTTGGGTTCATACGTTGATGACCGACACGTGCATTGCTGGGTCATGTATGCATGTCCCTATAAGTTAGTGCCACCTTAGGTTTACGACTAGTCATGTCGGCCCGGGTTCTCTGTCATATGGATGCTAGCGACACTATCATATACGTGAGCCAAAAGGCGCAAATGGTCCCGAGCCAGGTAAGGTGGCACCCGTGGGGATACCGTGCGTGAGGCCGCAAAGTGATATGATGTGTTACATGCTAGATCGGTGTGACTTAGGATCGGGGTCCTGACAGCTTTGGTATTAGAGCCTGACTGCCTGCAGGATTACCAAGCCAAACTGGTCGAAGTTGAGTCTAGAAATGCTTTAGTTATGTAAGGGAAATGATTGTGGAAGGGAACATAAGGATCTTTTTACTCCTTTACCTTATGCCCTTCTGATCTGAGTCATACTCTTCTCTTTATGGGGATTAAGAAGTAGGCTTTCTCTTCTTTCTACCAGGATCGTGTGTTACTAATCAGTAGATTTCTAAGATTGATGGATTCAAGTCTCAATTTAGTTCCTACTACTTCTGTGTGTTGACAGTTGGTCTTGGAACCTTGACTTTACGATGTTGAGTGGTTATGCCATCATTTTTTACGATGTCTCAAATATTTTTGAGCATTTACAGATGTTATGCTGTCCAAATCATCCCAGGTTTCTAAATAGTCTGATGCACTTGCAAATCTTTCTTCCCATTCCCGATGTTCCTTTGGGCCAGATTAACCACACTAACCAGTGTGTTGAGGTACTCTATTGCCTCGACATATATGTTGGAGCTATTATTATGACCATAGGTGTCCTAGAGAACCACCTAGTAATCTAGCAATGCTTTATATTCCCAGTGTGATGATTCTGGCCACCATTCTTGAAAGCAGCTCGTGATGTTATTAGTTAGTAGGTATTATATCTCTGGGGTTTTGAACCCATGATTCGATCAGCCTATTCTTTTTGATAGTGGTTGCTCGTTCCTTTAGGATATTAGTAACCTTTGTGATAGTCTCCGAGGTTCGTGGTATATCATTCTTCCAATATCGTGAACTGCTTATGACAGAAGTTCTTCTTGAACGGAAAGATCAAAACAAGAGTGCTCCCAATGAGTTCTCCATTATGTTTGAGACTCTGCGAGTCCTACCCTTCTGCATGGGTTATCCGGGAAGAAATATGTTGAATTTGTTCGACATACTAATCTATGCATCCACAACTCAGAAAGTTATATGTTCCTTGTATTGACCCTCCTCAACTGTATTCCGATCCTAGTCTATCAATTGATAGTCAGGAATAGTTGTGCATTCGTGTTCACCGATGCCTATTATTCTTGTGGTCCGTCAAGCCGTTCTATTTTGGAGTGACTAGGAAAAAGATACTCCAGTACCTCATCCATCTCTAGGATTGGGTCAAAGTAGTTGTATTCCGCAGATCAAAATGCCAAACCAGATTTTGTTCTGTTCTACCTTGGAGTGTTGCACTCTTATGTCAGGAATGCCATGAGAATTGCACCACCTCTTATGAATTCTTGATTTAATGATACTCCTCACCATCATTGTTCATTCCCCGGTCACCATCATTGTTCATTGGAGTGTTGCTTGGTAGTTAATGGACAATAATCTCATTCTTAGCGTGTTGGTTATTGAAATCTCATTCTAATTTTGATCGTGCTACCTAGTCCATATTTCTGGTGCACACTTCGATCAATGAGTTAGGATTGTGCCAATCCCTCGCTTATTTGATCATATCGTCTTGCCCTAAAAGGCAAGAGTGTTCTCGAGCTTAATAACATATGGTGGTTCGTGATTTTCCCAATATCTTCTAGGAAGTATTAGCAGGTTGTCCCCTGACCATTATGTTGAGCTCGTGATCAAGTTGGTTTATCCCTCTAAACCACCCTTTCTCCAAGATTCTGTGTTGGATACCCCGAACTAGTTGGTTGAGCTAAACAACAACTTAGAGAGTTCGAAGATGGAAGCTTGTCCGACTTAGTTCATCACTAAGGGATATCTTTTTGTGTGTGTTGAAGAAAGATGATATCCTCATTGATTGATCCTCGTGATCAGTTGCCGGCGCTATTGTCTTATCCAATCTTTGATTTGAGCATGGGCTATCATCAAATCAAGTCAGAACCAATGGTGTTCGTAATGTTGACTTACTCATGGTTGTTTCCTCGAGAATACACCATTATTTCTTTTGGGTCTAACCAATGCTATCACCTTGTTCACATAATTGGGGAATTCCATGTTTATGGAAACCTGGATGAATTGTTGTTGATCCCATCGACAATATTTTCATCCTGTCCATGATTCATGTTGAATATTTAAGTTAGTGTTGGAAACTTTTATAAGCATTATCTTCATGTCCCGTTCATGAAGCATATGTTGGATGAAAGAAGTGACTTCCTCTAAGCTCATGGGCACTTGATGCAAGTTGCCGCCATCAACTCGAGAAAGCTTGTTTTTGCTTCCTATGGAATCATCCCAAGTCAGTCATGCATATGCGTGAAGTATTCTGTGGTATGGAGACTTGGAACCTTCATTCTATGTGTATCCCTAGCACACCAAGCCACTAATTGATTTGTTCAAGGAGAAGAAGTTCCTTCTTAAGAGCAAGACTTATGTAAGGGATTCGATATCCTCAATGATGGTTCCCAACTAGAACTCGATAGTGTTTTGTTGTAATACTTCTATGTGATCATGCGTGTCTTGGACAACGTGTTCACATGTATGTAGCAGAACAAGCTCATGTTTTCGAGCTTGCTATCATAGTTCATTTCTCGAGAATCTCGTAATGTCATCTCGTCGGTTTGTGTTGCTACTTTTCCTTTTCAAGACATGCTATCTGAAGTATCCCGTTACCAACCAGATCTGAATCTCAGGCAGATATGATGGTTGGAACTTTTCCAAGATCTATGATGTAGGTCCCGAAAAGGTTGATGTTCTGGCTGACACACTTAGCTGGAAGATCTATCATTGTAGTATCTTGAATGAGCAATTTGTCCGTCTTCTCCATGAAGATTTCGTGCGACTTAATCTAGGAGTTGTTCCTTACGGATCCTTGTGCTCCTAGTTTCTTCGGTTATGCTATAACCATTCAAACCATGGATTCATTCTCCATTGTTGAGTTCTCCCCAGTTACTAGAATCATTCCCAACATTTATATTTTGTTCCCAGCTTGCACCGCCAGTGTGCCAAATTACCATGGACTGTCCTTCTCAGTAGTTCATGTTCAGGATCATCTTAAAAAGTGGTCCTACCATGGGTCCCATCCATTTTCTGATGATAAGCAAAAATCATCCATTGCGTTGTCTTCAACAAGGTAGTTCACTGTAACACCCTCGATGTGACTATAGCTCCCACGTGTCGAGGCACGACTTAGAGACATAATCGCATTGAAGGCATATGTCGCAAATAAGGTAATCTTTACAACATCCCATGTAATATAATAATAAAGGGGAGATAACATAGTTGGCTTACACTCGCCACGTCAATCAAGGTACATAAATAACATTACATCATCCAAACACTCATGGCCCGACTACGGCGCCAAAATAAAAGATAACCCAACATGCGACACGGTCCCGATCACCCCCAACTGGGCACCACTACTGATCATCAGGAAAGGAAACATAGTATCATTGAGAGTCCTCGTCGAACTCCCACTTGAGCTCAAGCGCGTCACCTGGAGCGGAATCAGCAGGCCCTGCATCTGGTGTAATAGTAATTTGTGAGCCACAGGGACTCGGCAATCTCGCACCCTCGCGATCAAGACTATTTAAGCTTATAGGTAAGGCAAGGTAAAAATATATGTGGAGCTGCAGCAAGCGACTAGCATATATGGTGGCTATCCTGTTCGCAAGAGAGAGCGAGAAGAGGAGGCAAAGCGCGAGCGAGAAACTAGAGAGCAACCTGCGCAAACATTACTCCAACATCGTGTCCACTTCCTGGACTCCGCCGAGAAGAGGCCATCATGGTAACACACGCGGTTGATGCATTTTAATTAAGTTAAGGTTCAAGTTATCTACAACCGGACATTAACAAATTCCCATCTACCCATAACCGCGGGCACGGCTTTCAAAAGTTCAAATACCTGCAGGGGATTCCCAACTTAGCCCATGACAAGCTCTCACGGTCAACGAAGGAATAGACCTCCTCCCGAGACGTTCCGATCAGGCTCGGTACCTCGGTTCTTCAAGACACTTTGACAGGTTAAAACAAGACCAGCAACACCGCCCGAATGTGCCGACAAATCCCGATAGGAGCTACACATATATCTTTCTCAGGGCACACTCAGATTGTCTTAGGTACAGGTAGGCCAGCCCAGAGTTGCCCCTGGTGGCCACCGCAACTGACAGGTGGACCAACACTCAGAGGAGCACTGGCCCGGGGGGTTTAAATAAGATGACCCTCAGGCTCCGGAAACCCAAGGGAAAAAGAGGCTAGGTGGAAAATGGTAAAACCAAGGTTGGGCATTGCTGGAAAAGCTTTAATCAAGGCGAACTATCAAGGGGTTCCCATTATAACCCAACCGCGAAAGGAACGCAAAATCTGGGAACATAACACCGATATGACGGAAACTAGGGTGGCAAGAGTGGAACAAAGCACTAGGCGAGAGGCCGAGCCTTCCACCCTTTACCAAGTATATAGATGCATTAAGATAACAACATAATATAATGATATCCCAACAAGTAAATAAAAGTTCCAACAAGGAACGGCCTCCAATCTTCACCTGCAACTAGCAACGCTATAAAAGGGGCTGAGCAAAGCGGTAACATAACCAATCAACGGTTTGCTAGGAAATGGTGGGTTAGAGGTTTGACATGGCAATTTGGGAGGCTTGAAAGAAAGTGGTAGGCATCATAGAAATGGCATAGCAAAAGAGCGAGCATCTAGCAAAGCAAAGATAGTAGTGATTTCGAGGGTATGATCATCTTGCCTGCAAAGTTGTTAGAGTTGACTGGATCCTCGAAAGCAAACTCAACGGGCTCCTCGTTAGCGAACTCGTCTCCCGGCTCTACCCAAACAAGACAAACAAGCAACAAGGACACAATCAACCACGTGCAAAGCTCAAACAACATGATGCAAATATGATATACTATGCGAGATGCGATGCGGGATGCATATGCGAGATTTGACAAGGAATGGATGAATCTGGCCTCAACATGGAAATACAAGTGTGCCAATGGAAAGATGAGATGAAATCGCTTGAAAACGATATAAAGAACACCGGAATCGGAGTTACAGTTTGGAAATGGCAAGAGATTCAAATATGACACCGGTCTGCGATATACAGCAAGTAACCATCTAAATGCAATGAGATGAACATGCTACAACACCCAAACATGACAATAAAATACATGGCAGGGATGCATTCAAGATGCTTAACAAAAGTCTAGCACTGAGCTACGGCCAAATCATCCACTAACAGGTTCAAACAAGCATGGCAAAAATGCATATGGCAAACAGATTTCAGACTTGGTGATTTTAACACTTGTCTGGAATTTCATATCAGGTAGCACTCTTCGGAGCAACAAAACTACATGCTATAGGACCTGAACATGGCAAAGTAAAAGCATGGCATGGAGCTACTCAAAGAGCTTAACAAAAGTCCCTTAGTGACCTTGAGCCAAAAGGGATCAGAAAATACAATTGCAAGCATGTGAACATAGCAAAAACATAATCAGATCACAGACTTAGTGAAAACTGGAGCATGCTGAAAACAGATATCAAGTAGGCATGTTTACAAGCTCGATGCACTCACTACGGAGCAATTCATCACAATCTAAGCATACACACATAAAGAATACACAAAATGCAAGCTAGACATGGCAAGAACAATAGCATAGCATGCACGGATCAGCTACAACATCATCGGCAAAATCGCTAACAAGTAGGCAATCTGCCCAGATTTACGAAGTAGCAAAAGTAGAGTTCGATTGACTCAAGCTAGGGTGCTCCATAATTCCAAACAAAGACATGGATGGATAGGGCACTACAAGATTAACAAAACATCCTTACTGATCATCCTCAAAAGAGCCACGGATCACTAGGAAACAACATGAACATATGGCCATATGAGATAAACAGCTCAAGGACTTAGTGGAATTGCTAAGTCTCTGAAATCAGCACTACCAAGTGCCTCACTTTGCAAGCTCGTGCTAGTCACCACACACATCACAAAAATACATGGGTTGCACCTCTGGAAAGATGGCAAAACCCTTAACAAAACATATGTAGAGCTCATGGGCATATGATGCACACAATAATCATGGCAAAAATGACAAATATGCAAATGGAGTGGCAGATCTGACAATTATCTCAAGTAGCCCTCTTCTAACAGCATTTCAGGCTTCAAGATGAACTCAAATGAAAATGATGCAATGGAATAAAATGATGTACCCTCTGAGATGAACATTTTGATATGTTATATGCCCAAATCGGAGCTACGGATGCAAAGTTATGATGCGATGAACGGGAGCACATGGATTAGGGTTTCGGGCAAAATGTCAACCGAACGAGAAAATATCCCAGATCCAGATTTGCACGCCGATCGAGGTTCGCCGGTGGGAGCACTGTAGATGGCCGGAGAAGGTGCCGGAGCTCGAAGGAGGAGGGGCCCGAGGTCCTTCCGGGCCAGATCTCGCCGGATCCGGTCACCGGCGAGTCGGGGAGGCGCAGAGACGTCGGAGGAGGCGGCGGAGCCGGGTCGGGAGGCGGCGCGGCGGCCGGTGTTGCGGTCCGCGGCGCCGCGGTGCGGTGACGGCGGGCAGAGGAGGCGAGGCGCAGGCGGCGGGGTCGGGCGCGGGAGGCGCGGGCACAGGTGGCGGGGGCGAGCCGATGGGCTTCGGGGGCCCCGGCCGGGCCGAGCGGGCCGGCGGGATAGAGGCGGCGATGTGGGCGCGGCTCGGCCATGTGGCGGCGCGCGATTCGCGGCGGCGGTGATGTCCGGCGCGTCCAGACGTTGTCCGGCGCGCAGAGAGACGGGGAGCTAGATTAGGGTAGGAATGGATCCGAGATTTTTGGGGGAGATGCATATATAGGCATAGAGGGGGCTAGGAGAGTCCAAATGAGGTGCGGTCTTCGGCCGCGCGATCATGATCGAACACTCTAGATGATGGAGCAGGTTTTGGTGGGTTTTGGCCCAAATTGGAGGGGTGTTGGGCTGCAACACACACAAGGCCTTTTCGGTCCCCCGGTTATCCGTTGGAGTATCAAACGGAGTCCAAATGATACGAAACTTGACAGGCAGTCTACCGGTAGTAAACCAAGGCCGCTTGGAATGTCTCGGTCCAATCCGGAAATGTTTAATCCCCACACACGAAAAATATCTAGAAATGACCACCGGAGGAGAACGAAGCGCCCGAATGCAAAACGAACAACGGGGAAAATGCTCGAATGCATGAGATGAACACGAATGCAAATGCAATGCACATGATGACATGATATGAGATGCATGACAACGAAAACAACACACGGAGACAAAGACCCGAACCCGAGAAATAAACATAACTTAACGCCGGAAACGGCAAGAGTTGGAGTACAAATTGGGAAAGTTACATCCGGGGTGTTACAACACTCCACCACTATGAAAGGATCTCGTCCCGAGATCTAGGACTGAAAGAACGCCGGGTACTCAGAACGGAGGTGATCCTCGTGTTCCCAGGTAGTTTCACGGTCGGAATGGTGTGACCACTTGACTTTGAGAAATTTGATTGACTTGTTGCGAGTCTTGCGTTCAGTCTCTTCAAGAATAGCAACTGGGTGCTCACGATAAGAGAGATCTTCTTGGAGCTCAATGTCCTCGAAGTTGACAGTGCGGTGAGGCGTCTTGAAGCACTTTTGGAGCTGAGAGACATGGAACACATCATGAACATTTGCAAAGTTTGAAGGAAGCTCGTGTTGATAGGCGAGGTCGCCTCTCTTGCTGGCAATCTTGAAAGGTCCCACGTATCTAGGGGCAAGCTTCCCTTTGATACCAAAGCGACGAGTACCTTTCATAGGAGAGACGCGGAGGTAAACATGATCTCCGATATCGAAAGCCAAATCACGGTGCTTACTATCATAGTAGCTCTTCTGGCGGGATTGGGCTACTTTGAGGTTATCACGAATGACTTTGCACATTTCTTCTGCCTCTGTGATTAAGTCATTACCCAGCAGCTGACGTTCACCGGTTTCAGACCAGTTGAGAGGGGTACGGCACTTCCTGCCATACAGAATTTCAAATGGGGCCTTGCCCGAACTTGCTTGAAAACTATTGTTGTAGGAGAATTCAGCATAAGGAAGGCAATCCTCCCACTTCATGCTGAAGGAAATCACACAAGCCCTAAGCATATCTTCAAGAATCTGGTTGACATGCTCGACTTGACTGCTTGTTTGAGGATGGAAAGCTGTGCTGAAGAGGATGTTGGTGCCCATGGCCTTCTGAAAAGAATCCCAAAACTTGGAGGTAAAGATGCTGCCACGGTCTGAAGATATCACCTGAGGAATACCGTGCAGAGAGACAATTCGAGAGGTATAGAGTTCCGCCAATTGAGCTGCAGTGATCAACTCTTTGATAGGCAGAAAGTGAGCCACTTTGGTGAGTTTGTCGATGACAACGAATATAGCATCATTGCCACGCTTGGACTTTGGAAACCCAGTCACGAAGTCCAGTTCAATGTGGTCAAACTTCCATTCTGGAATGGCAAGAGGTTGGAGGAGACCAGCTGGCCTTTGGTGTTCTGCCTTCACTCTTCTGCAGACATCACATTCATTCACGAATTGAGCGATCTCGCGCTTCATTCGAGTCCACCAATAAGCTTGCTTAAGGTCCTGATACATCTTCGTACTCCCAGGGTGGATGGAGAGGAGAGAATTGTGAGCCTCGTTCATGATCACTTTACGAAGTTCACCTTTGGGTACAACAATTCGATCCTCGAAGAAGAGAGTGTCCTTGTCATCAAGGCGGTAGCACTTGTACTTGGACTGACTCTTGGCAATCCCAATCTTCACCTTTTTCACCATAGCATCAAGAAGCTGGGCTTGGCGAATCTAGTCTTCCAAGGTAGGTGAGACTAGAAGGTTGGCGAGGAAACCTTGAGGAACAACTTGCAGATTAAGTTTGCGGAAAGCTTAAAAAAGCTCGGGTTGATAAGGCTTGAGAATCAGACTGTTGCAATACGCTTTCCTGCTCAAAGCGTCAGCAATCACATTGGCCTTGCCTGGAGTATACTCGATACTCGGATTATACTCTTGAATCATTTCGACCCATCGAGTTTGCCTAAGGTTGAGATTAGGCTGAGTGAAGATGTACTTGAGACTCTTGTGGTCAGTGAAAATGTCCACTTTTCTTCCCAATAAGAGATGTCTCCAAGTCAAAAGAGCATGCACAACTGCCGCCAACTCGAGATCATCAGTGGGGTAGTTCTTCTCATTAGGCTTCAATTGACGAGATGTATAAGCAACAACTTTCTTCTCTTGCATCAATACTGAGCCAAGACCTTGGAGAGAGGCATCACAAAAGACCTCGTACGGTTTGGATTCATCAGGCGGAGTCAGAACTGGAGCAGTGATCAATTTCTCTTTCAAAGTGTTGAAAGCAATGTCACACTCCGGAGACCAAGCGTACTTGACGTGCTTCTGGAGAAGATTTGAGAGAGGCTTCGCGATCTTAGAAAAGTTTTCAACAAATCTTCGGCAGTAGCTTGCGAGACCGAGGAAGCTACGGAGTTGCTTCACGTTCTGAGGAGGTTCCCAATTCACAATTGCAGACACCTTCTCAGGATTCACGGCAATGCCCTTGGCAGAGATGATATGACCAAGATAAAGAACCTCATCGAGCCAAAATTCACACTTGGAGAACTTGGCGTAGAACTGATGTTCCCTGAGCTTATCAAGAACCAAACGCAAGTGCTTGGCATGATCTTCCTTGTTCTTTGAGAAAACCAGAATGTCGTCGAGATAGACCAAAACGAAGTCATTGGTGTAGGAATTGAAGATGAAGTTCATCATGCGAGAAAACGTCGGAGGAGCGTTTACGAGGCCAAAAGACATGACAGTGTATTCATATAAACCATAGCTTGTCCTGAAAGCCGTCTTGGGGATATCTTGCTCACGGATTCGAATCTGATGATAACCCATACGGAGATCAAGCTTGGAGAATACTTGGGCACCTTTGAGTTGTTCGAACAGCTCGTTGATGTTGGGAAGTGGCTATTTGTTCTTTATGGTCTTCTTGTTCAATGGACGGTAATCAACACAAAGCCGGTCCGTTCCATCCTTCTTCTTCACAAAAAGAACACCACAACCCCATGGAGAAGAACTAGGCCGGCTGAGACCCATTTTCTCTTGAATATCGAGTTGCTTCTTCAGCTCCTTCAACTCTTCAGGTCCGAGCTTGTAAGGACGCTTGCACACAGGTTATGTGCCGGGCTCAAGATCAATGACGAATTCAACTGGCCGGTGCGGAGGCATTCCTGGAAGCTCTTCTGGAAAGACGTCTTGATATTCGCAAACGACTGGAATTTGTGAGATAGCATCCAGTTCACCCTTCTCATTAAGAGAAAAAAGACGGATGGTATCATCACGAGCGGCAAACACAATTACATCCTCAGACGAATGAGTCAATTGAAAGTGCCTGGCTGCACAATCAAGCTGAGCCTTGTGCTTAGAAAGCCAATCCATTCCGAGAATAAGATCAATATCCGAGTCACCAAGAACCGTAGGAGAAGATAGAAACTTGTAGTCTCCCAAAGTGATAGTAACATCCGGAGCAATGGAGTTAGCATGCATGCGCCTACCGGAAGAGACAACTGTTAATGGACTAGGCAAAATTTGCAAAGACAAACCATGCTTAGATGAAAACGGTCTTGAGATGAAACAATGCGATGCACCCGTGTCAAAAAGAACTTTTGCAGCAATATCATTAACAGGAAGGTTACCCATGATGACATCTGATGAGTCCTCTGCCTGAGCTGCATTCATCAAGTTGACCTTGGCATGCTTGGGGTTATGCTTGACCACAGCTGTACTTGCCGATCTGACAGGAGGAGGAGGAGGAGGAAGACGTCTCTGGTTGAAACACTTGTTGGCATAGTGACCCTTCTGTTGGCACTTGTTGCACGTGACCTCTAAAAGCGGACGGTGATACGTAGCACTCGATCTTGGAGCTTGAGACGAAGTCTTGTTCTGAAGGCCAGGGTTGGGTGGGTGGGAAGAACCACTGCCACCTTTGCTCTTCTGCTGATACGGCTGACGGAACGGAGGAGGAGGAAGCCAATACTTCTGCTGCTTGGCCACTTGAGTAGAGGAACAAGGAGTAGCATCTCTGACTCGCTTCATGGAAGCATCACACCTCAACTGAGCAGCCTCTTGCTTCAGTGCCATGTTGTAGAACTCATCATACCTCAAGGGCTCAAAGAGAACAAGAGCGAGCTGAATTTCTTCTCTGAGACCACCTCTGAACTGGTATATCATGCTCTTCTCATCAGGGACGTCTTGCTTGGCAAAGCGGGCGAGCTTCTAGAACAACTTTTTGTAGTCATAGACAGACAAAGAGCCTTGCTTCAGGTTGCGGAATTCCTCACGCTTGCTTTCAACCACGCTCTGAGGGATATGGTGAGCTCTGAAATCTTGACGGAATTCATCCCAAGTGATAACACGTCCACCTCTAGAATCCTTGTTCTGCTGGAACCATTCTGTAGCTTGATCTTTGAGTTGGAAGGAAGCAAACTTGACAAAGTCCTCAGGCCTGACGTTACTGCACTCGAAATGCTTGCACAGATCCACAAGCCAATCGTCAGCATCGGTTGCCTCAACACAATTGCTAAAAGTCTTTGGCCCCTTAGCAAGGAACTGGTTGAGTGTAGCAAAGTGATTCTGATTGTTGCCTTGGTTCCCTTGGTTGCCTTGATTGCGCTCTTGGAGAATTTGCATGATCAACTGTGTGTTTGCATTGGTTGCGGCCATCACAGCTTGCCATGTCTCCGGAGGAGGTGGAGGTGGTGGCGGATCAGGATTCGGAGTCGTGCGTGTTGGAGGAGCCATCCTGAAGAGGTTGACATCCATTAGCACATTGACAGATAAATATTGAAGCTGAATCCAACGGAATGAAAATTGCAACATATAGTCTTCACATCCGAACAAAATGAACGAATGCATTCCTCTTGAAATGGTCACATATCCATAAATTGAGAAGCTACTTAGAATTTAGGTAGAGAAATAAATCAACAAGGTACGGATCAAGAACGAATAATCGGTAAGAAATCCCAATCTCAAACCAATATCCGTGGAAGAAGAACTAGAGCTACGAGAATTCCCACCTATGAAATTCCAGAACCTTTCCGGTTATGCAATCAGGTGTTGGGGATACAGGGGAAGCATAATATCTCACCCAAATCTAGCAAATCCTACATCCAGCTGTATCCATCCTTCAACACATAACCGAGAAAAACTTCGGAAACCATCTACCTCAACCTTCGAAAAGCATCTGTTATACAAGTTATGGCGATACTCCCGAACTCCCGCCCCAGTACTGGGTGGCGTCGAGGTTATCTCACCAACGAACTGCATAAAAGAGATTTTCGATGTCGGCATACTAAACTCAGGTATTCCAGAACTGCAACGATAAGATTATGACGACAACACCTCAGAGCTCAACTCCCCGGGACACTTCCACAAAACCCCTGACAGGAGGCACCAAGACAATGTTCTCATCATAAAACCATCGGAACGATTCCAAGATACCCGCGTGATCCTAAAATTTTTTTAGTGAAATTTGAGAAGAGAAGAGTCAAAACTCTACGTCAGGATGCCTTACCAGAGCGATGAGAAGACTGGGAAGTAAAAAGAATTCCTAATTCTCTGATATATAATTCCTAAATGACTCAAAACATTTTTTTCTAGACACAACTCGGCCGCTAATAATGATCAAGCAATGGGGCTCCTAAGGTCGGGGAATGCTCTGATTACCAACTTGTAACACCCTCGATGCGACTATAGCTCCCACGTGTCGAGGAACGACTTAGAGACATAATCGCATTGAAGGCATATGTCGCAAATAAGGTAATCTTTACAACATCCCATGTAATACAATAATAAAGGGGAGATAACATAGTTGGCTTACACTCGCCACGTCAATCAAGGTACATAAATAACATTACATCATCCAAACACTCATGGCCCGACTACGGCGCCAAAATAAAAGATAACCCAACATGCGACACGGTCCCGATCACCCCCAACTGGGCACCACTACTGATCATCAGGAAAGGAAACATAGTATCATTGAGAGTCCTCGTCGAACTCCCACTTGAGCTCAAGCGCATCACCTGGAGCGGAATCATCAGGCCCTGCATCTGGTGTAATAGTAATCTGTGAGCCACAGGGACTCAGCAATCTCGCACCCTCGCGATCAAGACTATTTAAGCTTATAGGTAAGGCAAGGTAAAAATATATGTGGATCTGTTGCAAGCGACTAGCATATATGGTGGCTATCCTGTTTGCAAGAGAGAGCGAGAAGAGGAGGCAAAGTACGAGCGAGAAACTAGAGAGCAACCTGCGCAAACATTACTCCAACACCGTGTCCACTTCCCGGACTCCGCCGAGAAGAGGCCATCACGGTAACACACGCGGTTGATGCATTTTAATTAAGTTAAGGTTCAAGTTATCTACAACCGGACATTAACAAATTCCCATCTGCCCATAAACGCGGGCACGACTTTCGAAAGTTCAAATCTCTGCAGGGGAGTCCCAACTTAGCCCATGACAAGCTCTCACGGTCAACGAAGGAATAAACCTCCTCCCGAGACGTTCCGATCAGGCTCGGTACCTCGGTTCTTCAAGACACTTCGACAGGTTAAAACAAGACCAGAAACACCGCCCGAATGTGCCGACAAATCCCGATAGGAGCTGCACATATCTCTTTCTCAGGGCACACTCAGATTGTCTTAGGTACAGGTAGGCCAGCCCAGAGTTGCCCCTGGTGGCCACCGGCAGCTCACAGGTAGACCAACACTCAGAGGAGCACTGGCCCGGGGGGGTTTAAATAAGATGACCCTCGGGCTCCAGAAACCCAAGGGAAAAAGAGGCTAGGTGGAAAATGGTAAAACCAAGGTTGGGCATTGCTGGAAAAGATTTAATCAAGGCGAACTATCAAGGGGTTCCCATTATAACCCAACCGTGTAAGGAACGCAAAATCCGGGAACATAACACCAATATGACGGAAACTAGGGCGGCAAGAGTGGAAGAAAGCACTAGGCGAGAGGCCGAGCCTTCCACCCTTTACCAAGTATATAGATGCATTAAGATAACAAGATAATATAATGATATCCCAACAAGTAAATAAAAGTTCCAACAAGGAATGGCCTCCAATCTTCACCTGCAACTAGCAACGCTATAAAAGGGGCTGAGCAAAGCGGTAACATAACCAATCAACGGTTTGCTAGGAAATGGTGGGTTAGAGGTTTGACATGGCAATTTGGGAGGCTTGAAAGAAAGTGGTAGGCATCATAGCAATGGCATAGCAAAAGAGCGAGCATCTAGCAAAGCAAAGATAGTAGTGATTTCGAGGGTATGATCATCTTGCCTGCAAAGTTGTTAGAGTTGACTGGATCCTCGAAAGCAAACTCAACGGGCTCCTCGTTAGTGAACTCGTCTCCCGGCTCTACCCAAACAAGACAAACAAGAAACAAGGACACAATCAACCATGTGCAAAGCTCAAACAACATGATGCAAAGATGATATGCTATGCGGGATGCGATGCGGGATGCATATGCGAGATTTAACAAGGAATGCATGAATCTGGCCTCAACATGGAAATCCAAGTGTGCCTATGGAAATGTGAGATGGAATCGCTTGAAAACGATATAAAGAACACCGAAATCGGAGTTACGGTTTGGAAATGGCAAGAGATTCAAATATGACACCGGTCTGCGATTTACAGCAATTAACCATCTAAATGCAATGAGATGAACATGCTACAGCACCCAAACATGACAACAAAATACATGGCAGGGATGAATTCAAGATTCTTAACAAAAGTCTCGCACTGAGCTACGGCCAAATCATCCACTAACAGGTTCAAACAAGCATGGCAAAAATGCATATGGCAAACAGATTTCAGACTTAGTGAAATTAACACTTGTATGGAATTTCAGATCAGGTAGCACTCTTCGGAGCAACAAAACTACATGCTACAGGACCTGAACATGGCAAAGTAAAGCATGGCATGGAGCTACTCAAAGAGATTAACAAAAGTCCCTTAGTGATCTTGAGCCAAAAGGGATCAGAAAATACAATTGCAAGCATGTGAACATGGCAAAAACATAATCAGATCACAGACTTAGTGAAAACTGGAGCATGCTGAAAACAGATATCAAGTAGGCATGTTTACGAGCTCGATGCACTCACTACGGAGCAAGTCATCACAATCTAAGCATACACCCATCAAGAATACACAAAATTCAAGCTAAACATGGCAAGAACAATAGCATAGCATGCACGGATCAACTACAACATCAGCGGCAAAATCGCTAACAAGTAGACAATCTGCCCAGATTGACGAAGTAGCAAAAGTAGAGCTCGATTGACTCAAGATAGGGTGCTCCATAATTGCAAACAAAGACATGGATGGATAGAGCACTACAAGATTAACAAAACATTCTTACTGATCATCCTCAAAAGAGGCACAGATCACTAGGAAACAACATGAACATATGGCCATATGAGATAAACAGCTCAAGGACTTAGTGGAATTGCAAAGTCTCTGAAATCAGCACTACCAAGTGCCTCACTTTGCAAGCTCGTGCTAGTCACCACACACATCACAAAAATACATGGGTTGCACCTCTGGAAAGATGGCAAAACCCTTAACAAAACATATGTAGAGCTCATGGGCATATCATGCACGCAATAATCATGGCAAAAATGACAAATACGCAAATGGAGTAGCAGATCTGACAATTATCTCAGGTAGCCCTCTTGTCATAGCATTTCAGGCTTCAAGATGAACTCAAATGAAATGATGCAATGGAGTGAAATGATGTACTCTCTGAGATGAACATTTTGAGATGTTATATGCCCAAATCGGAGCTAGGGATGCAAAGTTATGATGCGATGAACAGGAGCACATGGATTAGGGTTTCGGGCAAAAAGTCAACCGAACGAGAAAATATCCCAGATCCAGATTTCCATGCCGATCGAGGTTCGCCGGAGAGAGCACTGTAGATGGCCGGAGAAGGTGCCGAAGCTCGAAGGAGGAGGGGCCCGAGGTCCTTCCGGGCTGGATCTCGCCGGATCCGGTCACCGGCGAGTCGGGGAGGCGTGGAGACGTCGGAGGAGGCGGCAGAGCCGGGTCGGGAGGCGGCGCGGCGGCCGGCATTGCGGTCCGCGGCTGCGCGGCGCGGTGACGGCGGGCGGCAGAGGCGAGGCGCAGGTGGCGGGGTCGGGCGCGGGAGGCGCGGGCACAGGCGGCGGGGGCGAGCCGATGGGCTTCGGGGTCCCCGGTCGGGCCGAGCGGGCCGGCGGGACAGAGGCGGCGATGTGGGCGTGGCTCGGCCATGTGTCGGCGCGCGATTCGCGGCGGCGGTGATGTCCGGCGCGTCCGGACGTTGTCCGGCGCGCAGAGAGACGGGGAGCTAGGTTAGGGTAGGAATGGATCTGGGATTTTTGGGGGAGATGCATATATAGGCATAGATGGGGCTAGGAGAGTCCAAATGAGGTGTGGTTTTCGGCCACACGATCGTGATCGAACGCTGTAGATGATGGAGCAGGTTATGGTGGGTTTTGGGCCAAATTGGAGGGGTGTTGGGCTGCAACACACACACGGCCTTTTCGGTCCTTCGGTTAACCGTTGGAGTATCAAAGGAAGTCCAAATGATACGAAACTTGACAGGCGGTCTACCTATAGTTAACCAAGGCCGCTTGGCAAGTCTCGGTCCAATCCGGAAATGTTTAATCCCCACACACGAAAAATAGCTAGAAATGACCACCGGAGGGGAATGAAGCGCCGGAATGCAAAACGGACAAGGGGAAAATGCTCGGATGCATGAGACGAACACGTAAGCAAATGCAATGCACATGATGACATGATATGGGATGCATGACAACGACAACAACACACGGAGACAAAGACCTGAACCCGAGAAAATAAAATAACTTAAGGCCGGAAACGGCAAGAGTTGGAGTACAAATTGGGTAAGTTACATCCGGGGTGTTACATCCACATCATCCATTCTAGTCTAAGTATGCCATCCTTTCGGACTTCTTCAACCGATCAATTATGAATTGCCCTAGCCTGGTATAGAGAGTTTCAATTATCTCTATATCAAAAGTAATTCTTTTTGTCACTTCAGGGAATAGTTCTACGAGTCACCTCCTCTAAGGAGCCCCATTATGGAATCATGGCAATTATTTCATCGCTATCTTGAAACCATGCACCATCTTATTCAGCGTGGAATTTTTGCCTACCCAATTGAACCCTAGTCATCTACCTCTTTCCACTGCAACTGATGTGTGTTTCATGTCTCAACTCAAGAGATATTCCTAGGTCTCAACCCATGAGTTGATCTTGAGTGCTCGATCTTCGAGGAGATCGATTCTTGTAGAGTTTCTTTCTGTCGTCAAAGTGTTGGACGAAGATCTCAAAAGCAAAGACGTCAAGACCAATATGATGCAATGAATCAATATCTACGATGATGGCAGTTGGATCATTAAGATTGTGTTAGCTTTGTGTCCCCTCTTCCTCTTACCCTACGCTTGAATTTCGGGACAAGATTCTTGTTTAGTGTGGGTGAGTTGTCACAGCCCTAGCTCAGCCCCTATTGTCTATGCTTGATCATCATGTCATTGTTATTTTAATTCATGGAAGTTGAATTGAGGTTAGTTGAAACCCTCAGAAATAAGTTCAGAAATAATCAACATTAAAATCTCATCAAAGGAGTCCAAGAAAATGTTCTTGTTAAACCTTGAAGAATATTGGCAAGAATAAAATTCAAACAAATATTCTTGGAGGCTTTAAAATGTTTATTTTGAGCTTTTTATTTAAATCATAAACTATTTGAGTTGGATTTATTTCTGTTATAAAAGAAATAAATGTCCAATTATTCTAAAACTTTTTGTGGGGCCCAGGAAATATCCATTTAGCTCCCATATTAAATTTCTGGATTTTGCAAAATGATCTAGTACTTCTACTAAATCAAAACAGAGGAATAAAAATAGAAAACAGAATAAAATAGAAGAACCTGAGAGAGGAAAGAGCTTACCTGCAGCCCACCTGGCGGCCACTTACCTGGCCCAGCCACCTGGGGCAAGATTGTCTTCAATCTTGCGCCTACTGGTAGCCAGTGCACGCGCCCAAGCAGCCACCTCCTGCTTCACCTTGTCAACGCCTCCTTCGCCCTCATCTTGTGTCGTGGAGCTGCCCTCGATGCCCTAAACCTTCTCCCTCTCTCTCTCTCTCTCTGCTCTCTCCCTCGGCCTCTAGCCCCCTCTCCCGAACGCGCCCGAGCACCTCAGTCGCAGCCGTTCGCTACCACTGCACTTCTCGTTGCTGCCTCGCCTCACCACCGAGTCCTAGAGCTCCGCCACTGTCGCATATGCCTCCTAGACGACCCATAGGACGCAGGATGCCCCACACGACTCCCATGTCATTGTCTTCAACCTCTCGGCCGCCGAGATCACCGGCCACCGCATGCCGTGACCAACCCTTCCCCAAGCCCACTGAGCTTCTCGTTCCCACCAGAGCCTTGTAGCCCTCGTTCCCACCAGAGCCGAGAGCTCCATGCCTCCGCCGTGGCCAGAGCCCGAACCAGCCGCTCCCGCAGGTGTCATCGTTCTCCTTGCCTCTCCAGGAGCCCGATGAGCCCCTCGGAGAGCTGCTCCGTGCACCGTAGTGCCAACCCCGCGATCGCCCGAACTCCGACCGCCACCACGAGCTCGTTTCCGGCGAGCTTGGTGCTCCCCAGCTCCTCCTGCTTGCCCTGTTAGATCTGTGCGAGTCCCCTCAGCACGTAGAGCCTCTCCGCCATCGATTTGGTCGCCGAAGGACCAAATCCGAAGCCTGCCGCCGCATCTGGCCCCGCCAGTGGCTAAACGCCGGCGAGTTTGACCTAGTTGACCAGGGGTTTGACCTCATGTGGCTCACTGACGTGTGGGCCCAAGCCCTTGACGAATTAGCGTTAGGTTTAAATTAGTGTTAATTAACTTAGTTAATTAGTTGAAACACTGACATGCGGGCCCCACTGTCAGGTATGTCTTGGACCAGCCCCTTTGACCTGTCGACGTCACGCTTACACAATGCTTACATAGTTAATCATTTTTTGGATTAAAAATAATCTAGGAAATTCCAGTAAATGTTTAAACTTCAAAAAATCATAGCAATTCAACCACAACTCCAAATGAAATAATTTATATATGAAAAATTATCAAAAAAATTCAAGGAATCTGTTTATGGCATTTTCATGCATGTTAGAACAACTTATGGCTACTATCTAAGACAAATGAAATAAATGGCATATAAATAACCACATGTGGAGTTTGAATTTGAATCTTTGGTTTAAACCAACTTCATTTAATTATGTTGCTAGTGGCATTAGCTCAAATCACAGCATATTTCCATGTCACATTCATGCATCATATTGTTGGATTGCATTGATTGTGTTCCGTCTCAGTTATCGGTGTTTGTCCCCTCTCAGTAGACGTTGTTTCGACGATGTGATCGATGACACTGATGAAGACACAATGCTATCTTCAGAAGTTCCAGGCAAGCAACCCCCATTGAACATTCCGATACAATCCCACTCTCTCGCTCTTGCTCTCTTTTATTGCATTAGTACAACAATGTTTCAACTATTACATGTTGCGGTAGTTGAACCCATTTCCTCTGAATGACCTGTCATTGCCACAGTAAATAGTTGAAACCCACTAGCATGAGTAGGGGTTGTTTGAGCCATGATGTGCCTACTCATTTATGCTTGATTGTTATACCTCCTATTGCTTACAGTTGTGTCAGGTCTGATTCATCGCGGATGAATTGGAATGTGGTCATCATGTCCTATTGTTGAGAGCTAAGTGTGTGAACATGATTTGGTCAAGGTAGAGATGAGAGGCCATGTAGGAGTACATGCTTGGTTGTCTCATTGGAACCATCCCTAGGACCTGAGTTTTGTGTGTGTAATTCAAGATCAGCTACAACCATGTGTTGGGCCTGAAACCAATGGACCCTCTTGACTTATTAATTACTCCGTCCTCTCTCCAGGAGTTGCAAGTAGTTTCTGGTGTTTGTAGTATGCTGGAGGCCGTGCGCAGTGCTTACCCGAGGGGTGGGCTGTGATGCGATAGGCACGTGGCACGGTGTAGCAAGACGCCCGTTTGGAGCCTCGGGAACCCTGCACACATCATTCATGGCCGTAGTGGAAACCTTGGCCAGACTCCCTGTGGATGGAACCTGAATAGGCGATAAACCTGGACTACAGACTTGTGTGGTTAGTCAGGTCGTGGTTGACACCCTCGCTGGGATTCCGCTTGAAGGTCGCCGAGTACATGTCGTGTAAGCAGCGATAAGTGGTGGAAGCGTGTGTGAAGAAGTACACCCCTGCAGGGTTAGAAAACTATTCGAATAGTCGTGTCTGTGGTAATGGACTACTTGGTTGCTTATGCAGTTCATAGACAAGTGAAAGTGGATACTCTAAAATGCACAAGATAAGCGTGAGTGCTATGGATGGCCTTTTCTCGTAGGGAGACGGGAGCGGATCCATAGTGGTGTATTGATATGGTGAATATGTGGACTCATGTGCGCCACCTCAAAAGAGTTACCGGCAGTTTTAGTACAGGATAGCCACTGAGTCAAAGCTGGCTTGCTGCAGTTAAACTCCACCACCCCTTTGTTGATACTAATGAATATGTAGCTAGTTCTGATGTAAGTCTTGTTATGTACATTTGTACTCACGTTTGCTTAATTTATGTTTTTGCACAGAGACTTTAGTCTCAGTAGTAGTTCCACGTGGACTTCAACGTTTAGTTTGTTACCTCAGCTACGATCGTGTACCCTTGGGAGGGTCTTATAGATAGTCAGGCTCTAAAGCCTTCTTCCTTTTCAAATGTCTTTGAGCAGACCTGTTTATGCTTCTGTTGCCTGTATGCTCTGTATGTTGGGTCATGTGACCCATGGTTGTAATTCTTACTATGTATGACTCTTCAGAGCCTTCTGAATAAATACTTGAGTCATAGAGTTTTGTTTTGAGGCCATGTTGTATTTGCACATATCAAGCATATTGTGTGTATGATTTTGAAATGCTTGGTATGTGTGGGATCCAACAATCTAGTTGTTTATTCTTGGTAGCCTCACTTATGGGGAAATGTCTCCTAGTGCTTCCACTGAGCCATGGTAGCCTGCTACTGCTCCAGAACACACGGGATGATCGGCATGTGTCCTTCTTTCCTCCTCTATCTGTCCCTACAGGGAAATGTCACGTGTTGTTCGTTTATGTCCTTGTAGCTTTCTACGACTTGGGTTCATACATTGATGACCAACACATGCATTGCTGGGTCATGTATGCCTGTCCCTCTAAGTTAGTGCTACCTTGGGTTTACGACTGGTCATGTCGGCCAAGATTCTCAGTCATATGGATGCTAGCGACACTATCATATACGTGAGCCAAAAGGCACAGACGATCCCGAGCTAGGTAGGGTGGCACCCGTGGGGATACCATGCGTGAGGCCGGAAAGTGTTATAATGTGTTACATGCTAGATCGGTGTGACTTAGGATCGGGTCCTAACACTTCTGGGGTCCACTTCATGGGTCCTGCCTTCTTTAGGATTCTGAAGAACGGCGGGGCGGCTCGGTAGACTTGGAAATCAATCTGCTTAGCACGGCAACGCACCCCCTCAGACGCCTTACATCTTTGACTGTCCTTGGCGCCCAGATCTGCTCGATAGCTTTAAATCTTGTCAGGGTTGGCTTCGTTTCCCTGACGGGACACAAAGAACCCAAGTAGCTTGTTGAGGGAACACCAAACACACACTTCTCCGGGTTGAGCTTCAAGTTGATCTTGCGCAAATTGGCAGTCTCCTCCAAATCCTGGAGAAGGGTTGCTCTATCCTTGGTCTTGACCACAATATCATCCATATAAGCATCAATGTTTCTGTGCAGCTGTGGCTCGAAGCCAATCTGGACTGCCCTCGCAAAAGTAGACCCGACACTCTTTAATCCGAATGGCATGCGGATAAAACAATACATTCCACATAGGGTGATGAATGAGGTCTTTTCTTCGTCTTCCTTGGACATGAAGATTTGGTGATACCCGAAATATGCGTCCAGAAAGGAAAGCAAATCAAAGCCTGAAGTGGAATCCACAGTTTGATCGATGCGCGGCAAGGGAAATGGGTGTTTTGGGCAAGCCTTGTTGAGATCTGTGAAATCAATGCACAACCTCCATTTCCCGTTAGCTTTCTGAACCACCACTGGATTTGCTAACCATGTGGGATGTAGCACTCCTCTGACCAAACCATCCGCTTCAAGCTTCTTGGTTTCTCCTGCAATGAACTGCTGCCTCTCCAAGGCCTCCTTCCGGACTTTCTTCTTGACAGGTCAGGCATCTGGGTAGACAGCAAGGTGGTGCTCGATTACCTCCCTGGGAACACCGGGGATATCAGGTGGTTGCCAGGAAAACACATCGACATTCTCCCATAGGAAGGCAATGAGTGTGCTTTCCTATTCTTCATGGAGGGTGGCGCTGATAGTGAAAGTACCATCAATGCCAGCCAGCCCTGCCGGGACCTTCTTCACTTGGGTGCAGTGATCTTGGATCTTTTGCTATTGGAACTCTCCGGCAAGTCATCAATGGGTGCAGCGTACTCCGAAGAGATACGCTTCTCGGATTCCTTGCCAGTGTCCTTGCTATCCTTCTTCCTTCCTCTGTCCTCCTTGGCGGGAACTGTTGTTGCCGCTGCCCCTATCGCGACTGCGTCTCGATACTTCTTGTCCATGCAAATGATTGTGCCCTTCTCATCTGATGGGATGGAAATGACTCCTATCGGCCCAGGCATCTTAAAGATATTGTAGGCATAGTTGGATGCTGCCATGAATTTAGCTAGGGCTGGGCGTCCAAGGATCCCATTGTACGACAAAGGGAGGTCGACCACATCAAACACAATCTTCTCAGTCTGATAGTTCACCTCCCCCCCCCAATGTCACCGGTAGCGTGATCTTTCCCTTAGGATGACTCCTCCCGGGATTAACTCCCTCGAATGTGTCGGTGGCCTTCAATTCTTCCTCTGCTATCTGAAATTTGCTGATAAATGCCGGGGAAATTAGATTCAACCCGGCCCCGCCATCCACCAACATTTTTGTGACCTTGAGGTTGCGAATTGTTGGAGAGACCAACAACGGCAAGCATCCTACCGCAGTGGTACAGTCAGGATGATCCTCTTCGTCAAAGATGATGGGAGTGCATGACCATTTGAGTGGTTTCCGGGGCTCTAGTGCTAGTTCCATGACATTGACCTCACGTGCCCACCATTTGAGTTGGCTGTGAGAGGAGTGCAGAGATACACCGCTGTGAATGAACAGAGCATCAGTAGCCTTCTGAGACTCCTGCTCACTGGTTTCCTCTTCATCCTCTCCATCACTCTCAACATCACAGGCTCCCTTCTCTCGACCTCTGGCAGGTTTTCCTTGGTTCTGGAAGGGGCTGTCGGGGAGATATGATTCACCGCCTCGGCCCTTACCGCCAGCGACATTTTGACCCTTTTCCTTTTCACATGTCAGGGCTCGGGAATGACACCTATGGGATCCCTCGGGGAGTCCCTTCTACGGTTGGCGGGGCGTGGGGCTGCGCAAAGAGCGGGTCTAGAACATCAACGCAGGGAGATATTTACTCAGGTTCGGGCCGCAAATGATGCGTAAAACCCTAGTCTTGCTTTGTGTGTATTTAGTGTTCTTGAGCTCTTGAACTAGCTGCGGTGCATGCCTAGTCCAAAAAGTCTGAATCCTTCCTAAGTATGCCTCGGGCCTCCTTTTATATGTCAAAGGACTTGCCACAGTGGCACACAAGAGGTGGAAACTATGTACAGTGTACAAGTCTATCGCCTGGCACCGTCAGACAAACGCATTTAATGCGCTACCGACGTGCCCTCTTGCTTTATCGAGGACGACAAAGAAGCTCGTCCCGTCCGTCGCCGCCTCGCCTCGCTCTGACGCGCGTCCAAGATGACGAGGCATGCATCGCCACACTGGCTGGCTGGCTGTTGAGCTGGTGCGGTGGAAGGGTCGTCATGAAGATCTGCATGCCACCACACGAGCGCTTGGCTAGTTGGCCTAGAAGCTGCATGATGCCACGCAGGCACTTGCCTAGTTGGCGGGCTGGCCGCCATGTCGGAACGGGTGCGGGGCAACGAAACTTTGGCAGGTGCGGGCCTGGTCTTCGCTCCATAGATGCCCCTGGCAAGGGTCTTGCCGGGTTCTCGTGGCCATCCCCGGCAAGGGTCTTTCCGGAGGGGTCTTCGTTTGCCCCCGGCAAGGATCTTGCGGGGGGGCCTTCGTCTACTGGTTTTTATCAAGATTCACAGGCCTTTGGGCTTCACAAAGATCTGCATGCCACCATGCAGGCGCTCCTAAGCCTTGGTCTTGACATTGTCGATGGCGTCATAACTCTCAGGCTCAAGGGTGGCGGTCTTGCTGGTGCTGGGAAAGTTGCCCCAGCAAGGCTCTTGCCGGGGCCATGTAGGCCACACCGGCAAGGGTCATGCCGGGAAAATCTCACCTTGTCGCTTCGCTCTTCATGCTTCTAGTTCGAGCGCTGCCATGGCAGCATTGTAACTTTGCTTCCTCTACTCTGCCGAGCATGACTGCAGGTGCGGCTATGACTGCCTGTGCAAAAGTAAAGGGGTATAGAAAGGCCCCTTCTTTTGTACACCGACAGGAGCCCCAGGCCTCGGCCACACATAAGCGCAAGGCATTGTTGGGCCAGGCCTAGAACGGTGTGCGGGCACGTGTGGTGGAGTTTAACTATGGTAACTCCCTCGCCAGTTGCGCTTCCCCATGACCCGCATTGAGTGAGTGACGTGGGGTCGTGCGTGGGGCGATCGCGGTGTGCTTGCGTCACCTCCTGGTGAATAGTAAAGAGGCGGCCTGCGTCTTCCCCATGAAAAGGAGGAAACTGCAGGTGCGCTGCTCATTTACCCTCCGTGCCTTTTTCAATCTTGGAACCGCCGTCCTCTTCTTTTTCCTCAACCGCAAATCGAAGCTCTCGCCTCTGCTCGCCACTGCCACTGCCGCGCCCCCATTGCTCTTGATCCCTTACTTCCTCTCAGCCGCCATGGCGCCGAAGATAGGCAGGGGCAAGGGGGTGGCCAAGGACGCCGGGGAGAAAGAGGCGCCGGAGAGCGAGTTGGTGGAGATGTAGACGGAATGCGCCCTCTTCACCTCGACGGTCGACGCGCTCACCTCAAGGAGAAGTTCAGGCCCCTGTGGGGGACAGAGATGTCGGGGCACCCCGCCATGCATATCATCCCCGCCCCCTTTGCCAAGGCCGGCCCAAATTGGTACCCCTTCTTTGTTGGTTACTTCTCCGGCGAGCTCTGCCCCCCTTTCTCTGATTTCTTCAACTACAGCATGCACACCTATGGCTTCCATCTTCTGGATTTTACGCCAAACTCCGTGGCATGCATGGCCTTCTTTGCCCATCTCTGCGAGGGCTTCGCCGGAGTGCACCCCAGCACGGCGCTCTTCCGGCATTACTTCACCCCTCGCATCCAGCCAGGGGGGGCATCTCTGGCTGCATCACCTGGATCCCGGGGACCAAGAGCAGAGGCACATACCCAAAGGGCGCCTAGAAGGAGAGGTGGGAAGAGTGGCGGGGCCGGTGGTGTTGGATCATGGTGGCAGATCCGCAGGAGTTCTGCCGGGTCCATCGGGTGTCGCCGGTCCGCAGAAAGGACTGGGCGATGTCGACGCTGATGACAAGAAGCTCTCGGTTGCCACTACCAGGATCCATCGTCTCACCTCGGCTGGACTCACCCTTGAGATGATCGGGGCTGACTTCCCCGCTGCCGTATTGCCCCGCTGCACAATAAGGGGAGGCCGCCTTGGGACATCAGGAATGCGGCCGATATCATGAGGCTCCGCCCCGGTCTGAACCATAACTTCACGGTGCTGCAGCATGCCCACCTCTGCCAGAGGCTTTTTTAGCTCAAGGTCAACGAGGTTGGCAGGGTCGAGAGGACCGGCAAGGCCGAAAAGACTGGCAAGTCTCTGTTCGGGTTGTCAAAGGAGGTGGTCCCGTTGAGCAATAACTCTTGTCAGACTGCCACCATCGCCATGATGCCAGTTTTCAACACGCACGGCCTTGATCTGACTAGGGTTGAGCCAAAGGCGAAGTTGGTGCAGGCATTCTTTGACAACTTGTCGGATAAGTAGGTTCGCGACGAGCCACTACTCATCCGCAACACCACCGAGCAAGAGTTGGCGTACATTGCCACCAGGGCGGAGGAGGCAGCACTTGCGAAGGAGGCCGGCAGCCTCGGCACTGTGTAAGATGAGGCCGACGTGGCCGCAGTAGAGAGGGAGTTCGCGAAGTGGACGGGGTCCACCAGGGAGGCTAGTGGTGCCGGCACCGGGGCTCCCCTTGTCAAAGACGTGGTCGAGGAGTCGGCCGAAGAGGAGGTACCGGGTCTTGCGGCGGGCTAGCTCCGGCGAGCCGGTCCGGCCTGGCACGACCACGCAGCGACAATAGGATCAGGTGTAGCCCGTGCGTGAGACGAGGGTTCTGGCAGCGAAGAAGCTTGTGGCTAATGCCTCTTCCTTATCCAAGCGGCACAGGACCCCATCCCCTTCTCCTCCCCTTGCAGACGCCGCCCCGGAGGCCGTTTTTGACCTCGGGTCCTTTCGCCCGAAGAGGAAGAGGAGGCCGGCGGAGGAGGCCGAGTAAGTACCTTGCCCCTCGTCATTTCCTAACCCTCTGCTCATGTCACCTTGCCTTCACTTGACCTTATCTTTGCAGCAACATCGAGACGCTGGCCCAAAGGGCGGCAAAGAGGGCCAGGGCTTCGACGGGCGACAAGCCCCCGGCGTGCACTCCGTGCACGCCGGTGTTGGTGGAGATCAGCCCGGACAATAGCCCTTGACGCGGCCCCCGCTTCAGCCCCTAGCATGATTTCATTACTCACTCCTCATCGACAGACGTTGGGGCATGAATCCTTGGTGCTGACCTTGCCAGGTTTACAGGAGGGGAGCGGCAACAGGAGGATCCGCTGAGGGCCGCACCCGTTACGCCGCCCCCATCGACCACGCCACCCAGAGGGGTGTCCCCGGCGAGGGCATCTGCCGCCGAGCCCACACGCATGAAGGAAGAGGAGGCGAGCTTGGGTGCTGGAGGCTTTGTCCCGGCCACGAACGTTGGCGGGGAAGGAGCCACTTCTTCTCATCTCGGCACGGGTAAGTGGCCTGCCTCCCATCCCTGTTTTTTAACCTTGATTTTGGCCTCGTTTCATTCTCCTTTCTAGGGTCCAGACCGTACCTCGATGGACCAGGAGGATATCGATACCTTCATCGAGGAGGTCGCCAAGGATGCCAAAGCCGTGGCCGCCAAGATCGCGGTTGGGGAAGCCGCCAAGCCCACCACCGAGGAGGCCGCCAAGGGGCCTGCCTGGGAGACGAGCGAGACCGCTGTCGGGGAGGTTGGCAAGGGGCTTGCTGTGGAGTCCGGCAAGGCTGCTGCTGAGGAGGCCGCCAAGGAGCCCGTCGAGGAGGAGGTGGCTAACGATCAACCTTCCTCCCCAGCAGCCCCCGCCCCGGGCAAGTACCTAAGCGTGGGCGACGAACTGTTCATCTGCCTCCCTGGGACGGCAAGCACCAGAGCGCCAACCGAAGGGGAGGTGTTTGATGATGAGGCGCTCGCCACCGCCGGGCTCCCGGTTATTGACGAATCGATCGCTAGTGGTGTCGTTTCCCAAGAGGAGCAGCTTCTCTGAGCCATGAGCGCTAGCTTCCAGAAGCTCCAGGTGCTCCACCGTGTCCGCCAAGACAAAGAGAAATCCAGGCTGGCGGCGGTGGACAAGGCGGAGACGGATTTTGAGGAGCGTGTCGCTTACACGCAGGTCTAGTTTGGCGAGTGTCGGTGTCAAAACTGGCGGATCTCGGGTAGGGGGTCCCGAACTGTCCGTCTAAGGCGGATGGTAATAGGAGGCAGGGGACACGATGTTTTACCCAGGTTCGGGCCCTCTTGATTGAGGTAAACCCCTACGTCCTGCTTGATTTATTCTTGACAATATGAGTAGTACAAGAGTTGATCTACCACGAGATCGGAGAGGCTAAACCCTAGAAGCTAGCCTATGGTATGATTGGTTGTTGTCCTACGGACTAAAACGCTCTGGTTTATATAGACACCGGATGGGGCTAGGGTTACACAAGGTCGGTTACAAAGGAGGAGATATACATATCCGTATTGCCTAGCTTGCCTTCCACGCCAAGTAGAGTCCCATCCGGACACGGGACGAAGTCTTCAATCTTGTATCTTCATAGTCCAACAGTCCGGCCAAAGGATATAGTCCGGCTATCTAGAGACCCCCTAATCCAGAACTCCCTCAGTAGACCCTGAACCAGGCTTCAATGAAGATGAGTCCGGCGCGCAGTGTTGTCTTTGGCATTGCAAGGCGGGTTCCTCCTCCGAATACACCCCGGAAGAATTTGAATACAAGGATAGTGTCCGACCCTACAAAATAAATTCCACATACCACCGTAGAGAGAATAATATTACCACAAATCTAATCTGCCGACATGTTTTGGCAGCATGACATCACGCCATGGCCAGGTAATTATCTGAACCGTTTTTCTTTAACCAGCCTCCACACATAACGCGAGGCGGTTTCTTGACACGTTTTGTCAAAGCAGAGATTGTGTTCCCATATTACGGGATTCTCATCAATACAGACGTGGGTAACCCAACCGCACCATCAATTACGGCGCTTGGGGGATAAGCGAGTTTTACCAGGCAAGTAGGGGCGCATAGTTTAGTCCGCCCTTATAAAGGGATAAGATCTCACCTTTTTCTACCCACGCCTTCTTCCTCCTTGCTCAGCCATTCTCGCGCACTCGAGCTCTAGCGCCAAAGTCCGCATCCTCCTCCTAAACTCTCTCCAAACATGTCCGGAGAAGGAGGCAAGTGGATGGCCTCCTCCGTCACGGAGGGGCACATCAAAAAGTTACGTGGATCCGGATACTTAGCCACGGATATCGTGCACCGGCTGCCAGGCGCGGGGCAGATCGTCCCTACCCCGGAACCTCACGAAAGGGTGGTTTTCCTCCCCCATTTCATCCGCGGATTGGGGTTTCCCCTACATCCATTCATTTGCGGCCTCATGTTCTACTACGGGCTGGACTTTCATGATCTAGCCCCGAATTTCATCCTCAACATCTCGGTGTTCATCGTCATGTGCGAGGCCTTCCTCCGCATCGGGCCTCACTTCGGCCTATGGCTGAAGACCATCAATATCAAGCCGAAGGTTGTAGGCGGCCAACAAGCGGAATGCGGTGGAGCCATGGTGGGCAAGATGCCCAATGTTGCATGGCTCGAGGGCTCCTTCGTGGAGACCATAAAGGGGTGGCAATCGGGGTGGTTCTACGTCACCGAGCCGCGCGACACCAACTGGGTGGCGGCCCCCGAGTTTCGATCCGGAATCCCCATGCGGCTTACTTCCTGGAAGGAGAACCTATCCTGGGGTTCATCGGTGGAGCTGGACAGACTCCAGAAGTGTATCCGGAACATGATAAGCAAGAAACTTAAGCTTGTCAACATAGTCCAGGTCATGCTCTTCCGCCGGATCCTCTCGTGTCAACAACGGGATTTCAACTTATGGGATTTCGACCTGGCCCAGCACCAGACTCTACATGAGCTCTTTGACACGACGCATAAGGACGTCTAGAGGGTGCTGTTCAAGGGCGCCGAGGTCCCTCCCTCTCTTACCGAGGACCTCGAGCTAAGCGCGAAGCGCGCTGCGAATCCGGTAAGTTCTATACATCTGGTAGGATATTTATTTCCCATAGCTTAACCATGTGCGGGGTCTGAGCTCCCATGCCTTTGACAGGACTGGGTGGAGGCATCGGAGCAGATTGACTGTCCGGCCCCTCTGCCTGAAGACACTGCGGACGTTCTGCTGACGGAGATGCGGACTCCGGCTCCTTATGAGGTGCCAGAGAAGACCAAGAAGAAGGCCAAGGGAACCCGAAAGAGTTCCCGGCGCCAGGTGGTATCGGACTCATCGTCCGATAACTCCGAGACGCACTCCTCCCACGAAAACAAGGAGAAGGAAGACGAAGATTCCCCCCTCCAGCCGGGGGAGACAAGAAAAGGAAGGCCGCCCCAACCAAGGAGGCCGAAGGGTCCAAGAAGGGAAGAACTCTCCTTCCGGACTGCTCCACCACCGCCGCTGACGGCAAGGACGAGTGGATGCTCAGGGCCAAGCCCCTGGCGAAGTCGTAA
Source organism: Triticum urartu (assembly GCF_056163025.1). NCBI lineage: Eukaryota > Viridiplantae > Streptophyta > Magnoliopsida > Poales > Poaceae > Triticum > Triticum urartu. The sequence goes on along the minus strand of NC_141875.1, from coordinate 283,169,067 downwards.
GTATTCGGATACCAGAGTAACTCATAGCATACCTTTGTCGGACTGCTTCTCCTAATGTCGAATATGATTATGCAGTCCACACCAAGCCCGTATCGATGTATCATCGTCGGACAGATCCTTGGACTCGTCGGACATGAATAGTGATACACTTCCAACCGCCACCTCTCCTTGCCCTACGGAAAATGCCAAGGTACTGTCTCAGGGGGCACCGAGCCAGGAGGAGACAGTCCCGGAGGCACCTCAAGGCAACCTTCCGGACTCCAGGAGCAAAGGGAGCAAGGCTCCCGGGGGCTCCCAGTTCGGCTCTCAGCCGAACACCGCGCTGGAACCTCCAAAAGGGGTAAGACGCCCGTGCGGGTGACCTCTGTCCATCCAGAGGCACTGGACAACCTATTGGGAGCGCTTCGCAGTGCTTCCATCCACGAAGAGCACCGCACCATTATGAGTGCGGTGATCAAGAAGGTTCAGTCCGCCAAGAGCGGACTGACTGAAGCCTGTGCCAGCCTTCTAACAGGCTTTGAGGTAAGAATTTAAAATATAGGAAAAATATTACCGCATAGACAGTAGCCCCTGATGCTCTGTTTGGTGTTCACAAAGAAAAGCCGAATAGAGGATCAAATAATATCTGCAGGAGTCTAATATAAGTATGTCTATATGCGTATGCAGGCTTCGCTGCTGACCTCTGCCGCACTGACTGCGGAGGTCGCCGCACTGAAGCAGGACCTCGAGGGGTCCGAGAAAGATCTCGGCCTTGCCAAGAGGCAGCTCGAGGAGAAAAAAGGTAAGTAATACCTTGTCTACATATATGTGGTTGCAAAATGATAGGATACTCATGGATGTGCCAGGGGCCACGACCGAAGTGGCGACCCTGAAGCGAGCGCTATCCAAGGCCGAAAACAAAGCAGCCCTGGAGCGCATCGAGCGGGAAAATAAAGAGGCACGGGTGGGCGAGGTGCAGCAAGAGCTCCAGGCTCTCGTGACGAAGCACGAGGCTTTCGAGCTTCACTCGAAGACGCGAGAGTCTGAGCTTGCCATGGCCCTCGAGAGCGCAAAGAATGCCAAGGCCGAAGCCCAAAAAGCCCTCCAGGAGATTGAGGCGATGAGGAAGATAGCGGAGGGTAAGGCATTCAATATGCAAAGCAAGCATGTGCAAGTAAATTACTTGTTACTTACCCGAGTCCGGAGCTCTCCAGGAGCATTTGCAGATTCGCCGCGCAGCGTGTTTGATGCCGCGAAATATTACCAGGCCGAGGAGGGAAGCTCGGCGGAGAAGTTGTTCTGGTCTTAGTATACTGGGACCGAACACCCGATGCCTGTGAGCGACCAGCTGAAGCAACTGCTCGAGCTGCACAAGGCGGACGAACAGGCCATGAAGGGCTTTATAGTCCGGATGTGGCCTGGCGACTCCCTGCCCAACAGCTACTTCGGCCTGGTGAGGTGGCTTGTGGATGCCTGCCCATGGCTGGAAGTCATCAAGCGGTCCGTCTTCATCGAAGGTGCACGCCGGGCTATTACCCGTGCAAAGGTGCACTAGGCCAAGATGGACGCCGAGAAGCTGGTGAAGGAGGGGCCTCCACAGGGCAAGGAGCATCGCCACCCCGAGATGTATTATGAGGGTGTCCTGAAGGGTGCCCATCTTGTAGAGGACGAGTGTGCGAAAGATGTAATATTTGAATGAACTTGCTCGTGTGATCCTGTATTATTAAAACTTGTTCATATGCGCTATGCAATGCTTGTTTGAATTTAAAATATTACCTTATGTTCGGCTGTTTATCAAATCTGGGAGATGGCTAGTCGTCGGCTTCTACCCCCTTGCCACGAGTGCTGGGGTGTTCGGGATAAACCTGAGCACTCTTGTTCCCATTTGTGGGTCCTTCGAGGGAGGTGCTCAGCACAATGAACAAGGCAATCAGACTATAATGCTTTATCACTCTCACTTAGCCATAGAATTCTATAATTTTAAATTTTGGCGAAGCCCCTAGTATTCGGAAGGCCGAATTCAGGGCGCTATACACGCCTTAAGCCGGACAAAGCCGACTCCTCGCTCTAACCGGCATAAGTCTTTAGGGACTCGAAACCTCTCGAACAGCAACCAGTCTCTCGCCTTATCATGACAGTCAGTTTTAGCTTTCTCTACTGAGGTGCTTAGCCCAGCTGAACCGGGGCACAATCGCAGTAGTTCTCCCAGTGCTACCTTAGCCGATATAGCGGAACGTAAGGTACCAAAACATGGGAGTTGGGAAAACCCAATTATTGACCCAAGACATGATTTGGAGCTGATGCATATAATGTTATAAGTTCGGGGTGCCACACTGTCAAAGTGTTCAGACTTCTCACGCCGTATTATGGGTTATGCTTAAGCCCCTAGCGTATTGGCCGTACCAGAGTGTACGGGTGCTGAATGTCATGAATGAACATATATATGTATAAAAAATGAGAGAATAGAGAATGCGGTAATAGTCTAGTGCTATGCATTGTTTATTCAAAAAGGTGTGTTAAAGCAGAATGATACAAGTAGTGCGATAAGCAAAAAGTAGGACTATTTGACATGTCCGCTCCAAGGGAAAGCTGAGTAATGGTATTTAAAGCAAGTATTTCACTCGTTGTCAGAGACCACCTGGGAGTTCCGTGGTGCGACGTAGCTTTCTGCCTCCTTGGTTGTTGCATCGTGTGTCTGGCAACCGTACTACCAGACGGGGTTTCCAGAGACTAAAGTCCTGAAAGAGATAAAAATAACAAAGCGGGAAGCCCCTAGTGCGGTTGAGTCGCGTCTTGGGGCGTGCCGTAGTCGTGCCCCCCTCCCCACCTGTGCCCATGGTATTTTTAATGCGTAATTATGTACGCGTGGCACGGATTTCGGCGTTTGGCTGGTACTGGGGTGGGGGCCGCATTTCTATGCGAGCTCGGAACGTGCCAAGCGGTCTTGTTGCCGATTACTCTGGGCGCGCTTGAAGGTGTCCGGGTCTTGAATCGCCGAACTGGTGGATTGCCTTAAGAGGCTGCTTTGCGCTTCTGCTGCGAGGACCGCAGTGTGCTCCTCCGTGCGGAGAGAGCACTCTGTGTTTTCATTGACTGTGATGACCCCCTGAGGTCATGGCATCTTGAGCTTGATGTATGCATAATGCGGTACCGCATTGAATCTCGCAAATGCGGTTCACCCAAGCAGTGCATGATAGCCGCTGCGAAACGAGACTATGTCGAAGATTAACTCCTCGCTTTGGAAGTTATCCGGGGATCCGAAGACCAATTCCAGTGTGACTGAGCCTGTGCAATGGGCCTCTACACCTGGTATGACGCCTTTGAAGGTCGTTTTTGTGGGTTTTATCCTTGAGGGGTCTATACCCATTTTGCGCACTGTGTCCTGATAAAGCAGGTTCAGGCTGCTGCCACCGTCCATAAGGACTCGAGTGAGGTGAAATCCGTCAATGATTGGGTCTAGGACCAGTGCGGCGAATCCTCCATGACGGATACTATTGGGGTGGTCCCTGCAATCGAAGGTGATCGGACAGGAGGACCATGGGTTAAACTTTGGGGCGACTGGCTCCAACGCATATACGTCCCTTAACACACGCTTCCACTCCCTCTTGGGGAGGTGGGTTGCGTATGTCATGTCACCGTCCACACTTGTGGGGGGAACCTCTTCTGTCCTCCGGTGTTCGGCGGCCGGGGCTCCTCCTCGTCATCGTTGTGTGATCCCTTATCTTTGTTTTCGGCATTTAACTTGCCGGCCTGCTTGAACACCCAACAATCCCTGTTGGTGTGGTTGGCTGGCTTGTCTGGGGTGCCATGTATTTGACACGAGCGATCTAGTATACGGTCCAAACTGGACGGGCCTGGAGTGCTTCTTTTGAATGGCTATTTCCGCTGACTGGGTTTAGAGCCTCTAAATCCGGCATTGACTGTCGTATCCTCGGTATTGTCGCTATTAATGTGGCGCTTGTGTTTGTTGTGACGTGACCTGCCATTGCCATCCTTGGTATCCGAAGTACCATGGTTCTTTGATATATTATTGCTGCGAGCCAGCCAGCTGTCTTCTCCCGCGCAAAAGCGGGTCATAAATGTCGTGAGGGCTGCCATAGATTTCGGCTTTTCCTGGCCAAGGTGCCGGGCAAGCCACTTGTCGTGGATGTTGTGCTTAAAAGCTGTTAGGGCCTATGCATCCGGACAGTCGCCGATTTGATTTTTCTTTGTTAGGAACCGTGTCCGGAATTGCCTGGTCGATTCCTCTAGCTGCTGAATTATGTGGCTCATGTCAGGACCCCGATTCCAAGTCACATCGATCTAGCCGGTAACACCTCATATCACATTGCGGCCTCACACACGGTATCCCCACGGGTGTCGCCTTACCATGGCCCGGGACCGTTTGCGCCTTTTGGCTCATGTATATGATAGTGTCGCTAGCATCCATATGACGGAGAACCCGGGCCGACATGGCTAGTCGTGAACCCAAAGCGGCACTAACCCATGGGGACAGGCATAGATGAATCACATCGAGCATGTCGGTCATCAACGTGTGAATCCGAACTGTAGCACTGGGCTAACAAGACTCCGGTAACCCGGGCTGTAGCAGGCTAGGCAGGACTCCGGATGTCACCGCGTGACATTTCCCCGAAGGGACAGACACAGGAACGAAGTGAAACACATGCCGGCCAGTCAAGTGTCCAGAGCAGTAGTGCTGGCCTAGCAGGACTCCCGTGAACCGGGCTGTAGCGGACTACTATCGCTCAGGAAGCACTAGACTACATTTCCCCATATGAGAGGCTGCCAAGGATAAACAACTAGATTGTCAGATCCCACTCATACCAAGCATTTCAATCATACGCACAATATGCCCGATATGAGTACATACAACATGGCATCGAAACAAAACTCTACAACTCAAGTACTTTATTTAAAAAGGCTCCGAGGAGCCATACATAACATATTCATACAGGTAGGGGTCACACGACCCAACACTCAAGTCATACAATCATACAAGCACATGCGGAAGCAACTTAGTCTGAGTACAGACACTAGAAAGGAAAAAGGCTTGAAGAAGCCTATTTATCTATAGAGGGCCCTTCCAAGGCTTGGACCACCACCTGGGTGGCTAGTCACTCGTCGACATCAAGGTCTATGTAGAACCCATCGGAGGGGGCGGTGTTGTCGTCTGAAAACAGTAATTAAGCAAACATGAGTACAAAGGTACTCAGCAAGTCTTACATCAGAACCTACTATACATGCTCATTCTCAAGAAGGTGGTGGAGTTATTGCAGCAAGCCAGCTTTGACTCTTGGCTAAGCTATCCTACGAGACTCCACTAGTAAAATACTTTTGGCACACGAGTCCACTAATCACCAACACAATACTCCATCGGGGATCCTCCCTCGTCATCCTACGAGAGGGCCATCCTCGGTACTCACACTTATATTGAGTCTTTTAGTAGTATCCATTAACTTGTCTATGAACTTTAAAGGCAACCAAGTAGTCCTTTACCGCGGACGCGGCTATTCGAATAGTTTTATACCCTGCAGGGGTGTACTTCATCACACATGTTTCCACCACTTAGCGTCTGCACACGACATGTGCTCGGCAGACTTCAAGCGAAAACCGACTTGAGTGTAGACCACGACCTGACTAACCGCACAAGTCTCTAGTCCAGGTTTATCGCCTATTCAGGTTCCATCCACAAGGAAATCCGGCCGGGGTGTCCTAAACGGCCCCAAACGATGTGTGTAGGGTTCCCGAGACACCAAACGGACGACTCGGTACACCGTGCCATGGTGTATCTACCGCATCATAGCGCACCCCTAGGGTCAGCGCTACGCACGGCCGCCAACACATAACCTACAAACACCAGAAACTAGTTGTAACTCCTGGACAGAGGATGAGAGGGGTCAGTAAGTCGAGCGGGGTCATATTTCAGGGCCCAATGTGTGGTAGTAGCTGAATCTTAAATCACGCATACAGATCTCAGTTCTTATGGACGGCCTCAATGAAACAACCCACCATGTACTCCTACATGGACTCTCATCGATACCTTTACCAAAACATGTTCAACACATCCCTCACATTACCGACATAATCATTTCACTCTTGCCCATCACCCAGATGAACCAGACCTAACACAACTCTAAGCATAGCAGGCATAACATGGTAGGAACACAAATATGGCTCAATCAACTCCTACACATGCTAGTGGGTTTCATCTAGTTACTGTGGCAATGACAGGTCATGCAAAGGAAGTGGGTTCAACTACCACAACACACAGCAGTTTGAATCGCGTTGTCTTAATGCAGTAAACAAGAGCAGAAGCGAGAACATGGGTTTGGATTGGAATGATCAATGGGTTGCTTGCCTCATGTAGTGGTAGTAGGGTACTGCCCTTCAGACGGATATTCGGGGTTATCCTCGGAGACAGAACCTACCACGAAAAACACACCGAACATAATCAACACATGACGATATGCAACAACATGATGCATGCTATGACATGGCAATATGAATGTGTCTTGGCCTAATGCGATCAAAAACAGAAAGGAATGAACTCATTTGAATCAAAGATTCAAATGTTAGTTCATTTAACATAGCCATTTTAGTTCATTATCTCATTTTGCTTAAACAGCAAGGTTAACTTGTTCTGTCATGCATGAAACCATTACCAATGCATAGATTGAACTTTTCTGATCAAAATTCATATATAAATCTTTGCATTTGGAGTTACAGAGTAATTTCTATGAATTTTTGAAGTTTGCAACAATTTATGGAATTTTCTGTATAAAAATAAATCCAGAAATTAGTTATTGCATCAGCAGTGCGTCAGGGTGACGTCAGTGGTCAACGGGACGGTCCAGGTCAAACCTGACAGTGGGTCTGGCGTGTCAGTGTGATTAGTTTAACTAGATATTAGTTAATACTAATCCTAATTAGTCAGCACGGCTGGGCCCTACCTGCCATTGACCCAGGGGGGTCAAACTGGGCCCACCCATGGTCAAACGGGGTCAGCGGGGTCAACTCGCCGGTGTTTAGCCGCTGGCGAGGCTAAAGGCGGTGGTGCAGGTGCGGGTTTCACCTACATGGCACCGTTCGGGGCGCCATTGGGCTCTATGGATAGCTGGGAGCGAGCCGCGGCAGTTGGTGCGGGTGGTTGGGCTCGGGGTTGCCGGAAACGGCACCAACGACGAGTTTGGCAGCGGCCGGAGCTAGGGTGAGCTTAGACCCGTCGCTAGGAGGCAAGGGGAGGCACGGGCGTGGTGTGTTGTGCTCCTAGGGATGTGGTGAAGTTAGTGGACTAAGTGGCGTGGCCGTGGCATGGCCGGAGCCTCGTCAATGACGAGCTCCGTGGCGGCACATGCGGGCGAACTCCGTGTGCTCGCTGTGGTGCAAGAAAAGGAGAGCGCAGAGGATAGGGAGGTGGCTAAGCTCACGGCGGTTGCGACAGAGTTGACGGCGAGGTCGGAGAGGAGCCGGAGCAAGTGGGGCGGCGGAGGCGATCTGGCTGGTAGGAGGTTGAAGACAAGCTCGGTGAAGATGCTCGAGGGCCCCCGGCAGGGCGTGGCTCGGAGGGACGGTCGAGGAGGGAGTGGCGGAGCTTCAGGACACAGTGGAGCGGCGCGTTGACGACGGTGGGCACGGTTACGGCGGTGGAATGGCGGCGGCTGCGTCGGCCATGGCGGAGGGGAGCGAGGGAGAGAGGCAGGGGGGATGGACGTGTCCAGGGGGTTTGGTGCGTGACATGGAGGTCGTCCAGGCCAGCAGAGCGGCGAGGGGAGGAAGCAGGGCGGCGGGTAGCTGCGTGGCACGCGCTGGTGCCGGCGTCGAGCAGCTGCCTGCCTGCCTGGCCAAGCCAAGCAGCTCGCTGGAGCGTTGGCTGGGCTGGGCCAGCAGGTGGGCCTGCTGGGTGGGCGCCAGGTAAGCTTTCTCTTCCTCTCTTTCCTGTTTGTTTTCTTTTTCTATTTTTCTGTAAGTTTAGGGCTTTATTAAAAATACTTAGGGACTTGCTAAAATCCTGAAAATAATTGTGGGCTCTGTTGGGATTATTCCTAATAGCCCTCACTTAAATCTAGATTATTTGGGCATTTAAAATATTTTATAGCATTTAAATGCCCAAATTCAAATACTTATGATTTAATTCAAAGAATCCAAAATGTCCTAGAAAAGAGTGCACCATTTTTTCCAGGGGTTTTAACCCAATCCAGAAATGATGAACATTTTGTGAAGGGCATTTTGGGTTTCATTGAAAATAATTTTAGTAAACCCTAGTTGTTTCCAAGGGGTGCTGGGGGTTCTGTCATCCCCATTTCAAGTTTCTATAAAAGTAGACATGATGCAACACTCTAATGCATGAACCAGATAGGGTGTGACAACTCACCCCCACTCAAAAGAATCTCGTCCCGAGATTTAGGATCCTCTGGGAAGAAGGTGGGGTACTCGAGTCGAAGACGATCCTCCCTTTCCCAAGTGGCTTCTTTCTCGGAATGGTGTGACCATTGAACCTTTAGAAACTTGATATTATGGCGTCGAGTGGTACGCTCGGCTTGATCAAGGATATGAACGGGATATTCCCGATATGAGAGGTTATCTTGTAGATCAAGCGTTTCGTGGTCCACTCCACGGATAGGATCCGCGAAGCAACGCCTGAGTTGATAAACGTGGAAGACATCGTGAACTCTGGAAAGATCCGAAGGTAGTTCCAATTGGTAGGCAACTTCTCCTCGTTTTGCAAGAATGCGAAAAGGTCCAATGTAACGAGGAGCCAATTTGCCGTTGATACCGAAACGATGGGTTCTCTTTGACGGAGTAACCCGAAGGTAATCCTTCTCGCCGACTTCATAAGTCATGAGCTTATGTTTACGATCATATTGGCTCTTTTGACGAGATTGGGCTGTTTTCAATTTCTCACGAATAACGCGAACCTACTCTTCTGCTTCCTGAATCATATCCGGGCCAAAGAGTTGTCTTTCCCCGGTTTCTGACTAGTTAAGAGGCATTCAACATTTTTGTCCGTAGAGAACTTCGAAAGGAGCTTTGCCCAAGCTAGCTTGATAACTATTGTTATAAGCAAACTCCGCTAATGGAAGGCATTTCTCCCAACCCATTCCAAATGAGATGAAAGAAGCTCGGAGCATATCTTCCAAAATTTGATTGACTCGCTCTACTTGACCACTTGATTGAGGATGGAAGGCGGTGCTAAAAGAGAGACGAGTTCCCATAGCATTTTGGAAACTTTCCCAAAATCGAGAGGTGAAGAGACTCCCACGGTCTGAGTTAATTTCCAATGGGACACCATGAAGAAACACTATTCGGGAGATGTATAAATCAGCTAGCTGGCTAGCGGTGATACTCTCACGAACAGGTAGGAAATGGGCTACTTTGGAAAGACGGTCGATCACGACGAAGATGGCATTATTCCCTCTCTTGGTCCTGGGAAACCCAACAATGAAATCCATACTGATTTTATCCCATTTCCACAAAGGAATATCCAAAGGTTGAAGGGTGCCAGCAGACCGTTGATGCTCTGCTTTAACACGACCACAGACGTCGCAGCTAGCAATGTATTGAGCAATTTCTCTCTTCATCCTAGTCCACCAAAACCTCTGGTGTAGGTCTTGATACATCTTGGTACTACCGGGATGAATGGTGAGAGGGGAGTCATGAGCTTCCTTAAGAATCAACTGGCGCAAATGTTGTTTCTTGGGAACCACCAAGCAGTTCTCGAAGAAGACAACACCTCGCTCATCCATGGAAAAACATTTAGCAACTCCGCTAGCGATATTTTCCTTAATCCGGGATATGCCCTAATCACGTTTCTGGACAGTTCTAATTTGATCAATAAGGTTAGGCTTCGCCACCAGGGTGGATAGGAATCCTCGAGGAACAATGTGAAGATTAAGCTTGCGAAATTCCTCATAGAGAAGTGGTTGACTTTGTTGTAACATCAGGTTGTTACAATAAGATTTACGACTTAGCGCATCAGCCATGACATTGGCTTTGCCTGGGTATAAGTTATTCCTAAGTCAGTAGTTAATCATGATAAAGCCCAAGAAGGAAGATGAGAGCTCAAGGCCCATAGTCGGTTCAAGGCCTGTAGCCGTAAACCGGCGTTCGTATTTAACTTGTATTATAACTTAGGAATAAATAGAGACCAAACTGGAAACATCTATGAGCCGGTATTGGGACTCAGTGAACCGACGGGCGTCACCCGTGTATATAAGGGGATGACCCGGCGGTGGTTCAATGACGACAGACAACAACTCGAGACTTAGGCGAAGCTTGTTTGCTCCCTAGTGATCGAAACCCCATCAATTCCATCACAACTAGACGTAGGCTTTTACCTTCATTGAAGGGGCCGAACTAGTATAAACTCTCTTGCGTCCCTGTGTCCGCTTTAACCACTTCAAGCTAACCCGTTGCGATGGCTCCATGACTAAGTCCTTTCTCTAGGACATCTGCCGTGACAAAACCACGACAGTTGGCACCCACCGTGGGGCTATCGCACGATGGTTTCAAGTTCTTTGAGGGCCGCTTTGAAGGACTCAAGGGCTACGCTGTGGGCAGGATGACTAAGAGTCATCGCGGCAAGCTCTACATCGATGATGCAGGCTGGGGCCCCGAGGCTGGCTTAGTTGAGTACGGGTACCGGGTCCCCTTTGGTGGCATACACGTTTTCATCGGCAAGATCGGTGAACCGGGCCCTGAGCCGGGCATCTACACCGATCTCGTCGAAACGGCTCAGCGTGCGCGATCCGCCCGGGTTAAACCGGCCGTGAGGCCTGCCTTCCTGGGAGTCATCCACGAAGGAAGTTATGAGGATGGATCGGAATCCCGCGGCGAGACCGTCGTTTGTTCCGACGACGAGTCATCAACCGGAGAAACCGAATCTCTATATCAGCTACAAGACGGCCGGATTGGGGGCTGTTCCGATGGCGACAGTATTCCGGACCCCTCTGATCTACCCAACTGAGTTGGAATATTCATGGATGGCACACAAGCGGCACTCCATTCTTCGACCGCTGCGCCAATGACCTCCGGTTCAGTAGCAGCGACGGCTGCTGGGGCAGGAGGCTCTGTACGCCCGCTGGCCCAGGTTCTATCAGATCTATTTGATGCATTGGCCGTGCTCATGGTAGAAGCTAACCCTGCGGATCAAGACGCCCACAACGCGGAGATAGGAAAAGTGAAGGAACAGATCACCCAGGCCAAGGCGGACTTGGCAGCTGAGGATGCCAGGATGACCGCAGAGCAGGCCGCTTTAGACGCACAAGCCTATAGGCTCATGGTGGACCAGAACGCGTCGCATGAAGTCATGAAGAGGAAGTATCGATCCCGTTTGCCTTCGGTTTTCGAGGCCAGAGACCTTTTCAACACCCTGGGAGCAGGAACCAGTAATCCGCTGGAGGTAAACCGGGCGGAAGCCCCTGCGACCGGCGCGCCAGTTCAGCCCCGTCGGATGGATCTGCCTCGTCAAAACACTGTTATACCTCAGGCTGTTTCGACACCTCCGGGTCGCTACTCCAGCCCAAGGGATAATCTCGTTGCCGCTGCTGCACGGCTGGAGGCCATTCCAATTGAAGGTGACTCGCCGCAGGCAGTAGAGACGCGACGGGTCAAGGAGCTTCTGAGGACAGCTTTGGTCCAATAGGAAGCATACTCGTACAGCCGCGACCGGATCCACTCGACCCCCCGTCCAATCCGAAGCTATAGCAGGCATATGGATGAACCGGCAGTGTCAAGTATTGAACAACGTGGAGCACCCCGTGGCAACAACCCGGCGGGTGGTGCTGATAACGCTCAGGAAGTGGTGGACCGGGCCCGAGCGCGCAGGGAGGCCGAGTTAACCACACAGTATCAGGCTCGGCAGCTTACGCCGGTTCGTCCAACTATCTCGATCGGACCTGGTGTTACTTCTAGTTCTTTGGGGGTGCCTTGCCTTGTCCCCGCTTTACGCAATGTGCGTCTGCCCAAGGATTTCAAAGGCCCGCGCAAGGTACCAAATTACACGGGGGATCAACCTCTAGAGTCATGGGTGGAGAGCTATGAGATGGCCATGGAGATGCTTGATGTGGATGAAGTGGCGTGTGCGAAATACTTTACCATGATGCTTGAAGGAACGGCCCGTACTTGGTTAAAAAGCTTGCCGGCTAATTCTATCAGTTCATGGGCCCAATTACGAGCCTGGTTTATCAGCAATTTCAAGGATACATGTAAACAGCCTATGTCGATAGTGGACTTAGCTGCCTGCGTCCAGGAGGAAGGAGAATCGACGACTCATTGGGTGCACCGGGTTTCACAAGTGTTACATTCATCAGACCGCGTCAACGCTGACACCGCAGTCTTAACCCTAGAAGGAAACTGCTGGTTTGGGCCCCTAAAGCTGAAGTTGGGACGGATGAAGCGCCATTGCACTGACATGGGGACCCTCGTGGCTGTTTTGGTAAAGTATGCTGATTCTAATAATACCAAGGATCCCGAATCTGATGATGACAAGGCAGGGAAGGGAAAGAGGAACAGCAACTCCAAAGTCAGCAGCATCAATTGGCAGGCAATGGTGGCAGAGGCAAGCGTAAAGCGGATGGTAACATGGACTTTGTGGCTAATACCAACGCGCAGGACAAGGGCCAGCGACGCAAGGGTAAACTGCCAAATCGCAGTGGGGCGCCCAACCCTAACCCGGACCGACTAAATTATCTGCTGAGCCAGACCTGTCCAAGACACGGGACGAAGGAGGTGCCAGCAAACCACCTTTGGAAGGATTGCTTCATTATGCAGGAGTTCAAGAATTCTAATGCTTTCCGGTAATCATGGCTCCGGCGGTGGCTCAGGATCCGGGCCGGATTACGGTGGAGGAAATTCTGGTTCAGGATTTAATGGCAATCCGGGCAGACATAACAATCAAAATAATCAGAACAACCAGGGTCGTTACAACCAGCAGCAGCAACAGTCAGGTTACCAGAGCAACCCAAAGCAGTTGAATAGTGGGCAGTACCATGTCTTCACCACTAGCTTGGACAAGTGAGCCCGGAAGGTTCAGAGGCGGGCAGTCAACTCTGTTGAACTGGCCGTGCCCCGTTATCTATGCTGGTTTGAACAGCCAATCATATGGAGCAGAGAGGATCACCCTCCCTAGGTTGATAATCCGGGTCAGTTAGCTCTGGTGGTGGCGCCTCAGGTGGGAGGTTACAAGTTCACCAAAGTGCTCATGGATGGAGGGAGCAGCATTAATATCTTGACTATGAGACCTTCCGTCATATGGGACTGACAGATAAAAATCTCAAACCGTCTAATACGGTGTTCCACGGTGTGGTACCTGGCAAGTCAGCATATCCTGTTGGTAAGATAGCTCTGGAAGTGGCCTTTGGAGATGATCATGATTCCAGGTCGGAAACATTGACGTTTGAAGTGGTGAAAATCCAAAGTCCATATCACGCCCTGTTTGGGCGACTGGCCTACGCCAAGTTTATGGCACGCCCCTGTTATGTGTATTTGCAGCTCAAGATGCCGGGTCACAAGGGGACAATAACGGTTCACGGAAGCCATAAAATCGCTTTGGAGTGCAAGGAAGGAGATGCGGCCTACGCAGAGTCGGTTTGTGCCACCGAGGAGTTGAAGTATTATAAGGACAATGTTGATCCTGCAGACATGACTCCATTAAAGAAGCCAACTACGGAGCATGATCCAGCCCTGAAGTTCAAATTGGCACTAGAAACTAAGCTTGTTGACTTCGTACCTGGCGATTCGTCCAAGCAGTTCAGCATCAGTGCCCACTTGGATCCGAAATAGGAAAGCGCGCTCATCGAGTTCATCTGTGAGAATCGGGACATTTTTGCATGGAAGCCCTCTGACATGCCAGGTGTACCGAGGCAACTCGCTGAGCACACCCTTAATGTGGATCCTAAATACAAACCGGTGAAACAGTTCCTCCGCCGGTTTAACGAAAAAAGACGCAAGGCGATTGGAGAAGAGGTAGCTAGGCTCTTAGCAGTTGGTTTTATTGTTGAAGTTTTTCACCCTGAGTGGCTTGCCAATCCGGTGCTAGTCCTTCAGAAAAACGGCACCTGGCGCATGTGTGTGGATTACACAGATCTTAATAAGGCTTGTCTAGCAGATCCTTTTGCCCTCCCCCGTATTGATCAAATTATTGATGCTACGGCGGGTTGTGAGCATTTAAGTTTTTTGGATGCATATTCTGGCTATCATCAGATCAAAATGGCAGTTAAGGACCAGGAGAAGACGGCATTCATAACTCCCTTTGGAGCCTTCTGCTATGTGTCTCTGCCCGTTGGGCTCAAGAGTGCCCAGGCAACTTATCAACGGTGTGTACAAAATTGTCTTCACAAGCAGATTGGCCGTAATGTACATGCTTACGTGGATGATATCGTGGTTAAATCCAGGGAGAAGGAGACTCTGGTTGACGATTTGAAGGAAACCTTTGATAACCTGAGGACGTACAAGATGATGCTTAATCCGGACAAGTGTGTCTTTGGTGTACCGGCGGGCAAGTTATTGGGTTTTCTGGTGTCCAACAGGGGAATTGAGGCTAATCCGGAGAAGATCACAGCCATCACCTCCCTGGCTAAACCGAAGTGTATCAATGATGTTCAACGCCTGGCAGGCCGGATTGCCGCGTTAAGCTGCTTTATCAGCCGCCTTGGTGAGAAGGCAATCCCTTTGTATCAGATGTTGAAGAAGACGGATCAGTTCATCTGGAGTTCCGCTGCTGATGAAGCATTTGAGGACTTAAAGTGGCAATTGCCAATCCGCCTGTGCTCGCTGCTCCCATTGACAAGGAGCCGTTACTGCTATATGTTGCTGCTAATGCTCATGCGGTCAGCGTGGCTATTATGGTGGAGCGAAAGGAGGCAGGTAAGGAGCATCCAATTCAACGTCCGGTCTATTATATCAGCGAGGTACTCATTGAGTCCAAGCAAAGGTATCCGCATTGGCAGAAGCTGGTGTATGGAGTTTTTATGGCAAGCCGGAAGCTTAAGCAATACTTCCAAGGGCACCCAATTATGGTGGTCAGTTCTGCTCCTTTGGGGGATATCATCCAGAACCGGGAAGCGACTGGCCGGATTGCCAAGTGGGCTATAGAGCTTGGGCCGCACGGATTGAAGTATGTGCCTCGGACGGCAGTTAAGTCTCAAGCACTTGTTAATTTCATCAATGATTGGACGGAAATGCAAGCACCTGAAGAAAAGCCGGATCACACATATTGGACCATCCATTTTGACGGATCCAGGCAAATGGAAGGCTCGGGGGCTGGAGTCGTATTAACTTCCCCACGAGGTGATAAGTTTTGTTATGTTCTCCGTTTAATGTTCCCTTGTACTAACAATGCAGCTGAGTATGAAGCCCTGCTCCAGGGTCTCCGGATGGCTAAGGAGATGAATCTAAGTCGAGTTAAGTGCTTCGGTGACTCGGACCTTGTGGCTCAGCAAGTATCTGGCACTTGGGACTCCAAGGACCCACTCATGGCAGCATATCGTCGTGAGGTGAATATTGTTGCAGGTCACTTTAAAGGCTATCAGGTGGACCACGTGGACCGGTGGAAGAATGAAGCGACGGACGCTTTAAGCCGGCTGGGCTCTCATCGCAAACCGGTCCCGCCCAATGTTTTTCTGGATGTGCTGCACAACCCGTCAGTCAAGATCCCTGGTGAAGCGGATTTGGCTATTCCTGATCCGGAGGCTCAATTGGCGGCAGCTCTTCATGTTATTCCGGATTGGACGCTTCCTTACCTGGCGTACAAGAACCGGGGCGAGTTACCAGAGGATGAGACTCTGGCCCGACAGATAATCTGGCGATCCAAGTCCATGACTATTATCAACGGCGAGTTGCATCATTGCAGTGTGTCAGGGGCGTTTCAACGCTGTGTGTCTCCTGAAGAAGGCCGTGAAATTTTGCGTGAGATCCACGAAGGAGATTGTGGTCACCACGCCGGTTCAAAATCTCTGGTGGCTAAAGCGTTTCGCCATGGCTTCTATTGGTTAACTGCTCATGCTGATGCGGAGGATCTGGTCAGACGATGTGATGGTTGCCAAAAGTTTTCAAGGCGTGCTCATGTGCCGGCTCAAGAATTGAGAATGATTCCAATTACTTGGTCGTTTGCGACTTGGGGGCTGGATATGGTTGGGCCTTTCAAAATGTCCAAAGATAAGAAGACCCACCTCCTGGTGGCGGTTGACAAGTTTACAAAGTGGGTGGAGGCAGAACCTGTTAGCAAGTGTGATGCGGCCACGGCGGTTCAGTTCATCAAAAAAGTGATTTTCCGGTTTGGCTTTCCACACAGTATCATCACAGATAATGGTACCAATTTGTCCAAAGGTGCCATGAAGGAGTTCTGTGAACGGAAGCACATCCGGCTCGACGTTTCATCGGTGGCACACCCACAGTCCAATGGTCAAGCAGAAAGGGCTAATCAAGAGATCTTGAGAGGAATCAAGCCCCGGCTTATGGTTCCTTTGCAGAGAACACCGGGTTGTTGGGTAGAAGAGTTACCATCTGTGTTATGGAGCATCAATACTACACCCAACAGATCAACAGGATACACACCATTCTTCATGGTCTATGGAGCGGAGGCGATTCTCCCTAGTGATATCCGTCATGACTCACCTCGTGTGGCGGCTTATGTTGAAGCGGACAACGAGACAGCACGGCAAGATGCTTTGGACCTGTTGGATGAAGAACGTGACATAGCAGCTGCCCGTTCGGCGATTTACCAACAGGATCTTCGTCGTTATCACAGTCGCCGAGTCAGAACCAGAACCTTTCAGGAAGGAGATTTGGTGCTTCGGCTCATCCAAGATCAGACTAATATGCATAAGCTATCCCCACCTTGGGAGGGACCTTTCATGGTCAGCAAGAATCTGCACAACGAGTCATACTATCTGATCGATATTTGAGAGCATAAAGACTCACGTACATCAGAGGAAGAGACCAACAGGCCGTGGAACACAGCTCATCTTCGACCTTACTATACCTAAGCCATTGGCTCTACTTATGTACATATTACGATGATGTATATATTATGATTAAATATAATAAACCGGAACCTCAGCTAAAGCGGGGTATCTGTCCTTTTACATCATGTGTGGTTACACGGAGTTGTTCTAAAGCGGCCTCCGGTTTACCCCTTGAGTTAGCTTTTCAAAAGCATCATGTTATATCACTTGGGGGCTTGGTCGGGTCCGAACCAATTCAACACCTCTTGATAGGCGAGAGCCACCAGATCACTTGGGGACTTGGTCACGTCTGAACCAGTCATGCCTCTTGGTCGGCCTAAGGCCACAGAATCACTTGGGGGCTTGGTCGAACCCGAACCATTGCCACGCCTCTTGATCGGCATAAATGCCACAGTTTCATTTGGGGACCTGGCTGACTTGAACCATAGCTACACCTATCGGGAGCTTGGTCATGTCCGACCATGGTAACGCCATCTGATCGGCTCAAATAAGCCTCTTTTTTGCAAACAGTTATTATCATTGCCTTTGCTTCACAACCTTCTTTGATAGATATTTCTTTCTTTTTGTTGCGTTTTTCAAACCGACAAAGTTTTAAACCGGTTCAAACTGTCAATTGACGGAACACGGTCCATTTTTGATCCGGAGACTATTTGTCCGGTTTGATTTTTTGTTAACATCCTATTATGGAGTAACACGGGGTTTTATTATAACCCGGCACGGTTTACATGGTAAACCGGCATTATATATACATGAGCTGCTATCTCCTCCAACAGTGTGGGTTTATAAAACCTCCGCTTCAAGATTGGCTAAGCCAACTTCATGCCCAACAATGGCAGGTATTATGTATCTCAAAGATTTCATCATATGCTTAAATTTCAGATATTTTGATTTTATATATGCAGACATCATACTCCGCCTGATGGTACAACCGCGGTGACACTTTAAGATTTTTATATTGCAGAAAATACTTTGGAAAGTTCATCACCCAAAGGAAGAACAAGTTGCAGTAATTATGCATGAAGGCATATCAAAATCAAGAGTATCGGCTAGCCTATTACAAGGCAACATGGTGCCCAAAACAAGATCATTGTTTTTTCAAAGGAGAAGCAGTTTAAACCGGCTTTCGGTTCAAGCTTGGTCACCAGCCTGGCCTGATGGTTGTGGGTCATCCCGCGCCGCTTTAACTTCAGTTTCTCTACCCAGCGGCTGGAAATCAACAGTTGTCCAGTCGATTCCCATTAATGCTTGAAAGATAGCTTCATCATCGATCAGCAACGATGGTTCAATATCGGGAGCGTAAGTATGCTTACGGATTGGAGGGATAAGATTTCTGCTTCATGAATTGGTGCAGCTATTCGCTTGTTTTGATTGTCATATTGGGCTTGATAATGAGACAAGTCTGCTTCTTCAGCCAATTGACAAGCTAGCGGACGCACCTCCCGGTTTATTGCTCGCAGATCCGCTTCACTAAACTCTGACCCGTCTTCCTTCAAGCTGGGATAGCCCTGAGCCGCTTCAATAGGATCAAAATCCAGCACCCAAGCTTTTGCCCGGATTAAGGCATTAATCGCACCGGTTCGAGCAGCAGATTTCTTCAGCTCTTCAACCCGGTCAGGAAGCACCGACAGTTTCTGTAGAGTGTCCTGAATCAAAGTGGGCGCCGGCTTGTTGTGGGATGCAGTACAGATGATCCACTGTGCACTAGTGTACAGTTGTTCGATCAACGTATAGGCGGCTTTCAATTTCTTCCGCACATCTGACCCCAAATGACCAATGCGTGTCCCTGAAATATCACAAAGGGTTAAGAAACCGGTAGCTCTGTAAGATGGCAGAATCAATTCAGAAATCAAACCGGCTTACGAAAGATAGTAGCGGTCATGGCATGCACGTGCCTCTTTATGCTAGTGAGTTCATCCACCACCGGTTTTAGGGCAGCCTCGGCGTCTTCTGCTCGTTTGGTTAAAGCGGATTTTTTAGTAGCCCAATCCGCCCGCTCCTTCTTGAATCCTTCTTAAGCTGTTCCATGACGCTTAAGGCGCTGGTCAACTCCTCTTTTGCTTTTGAGGTTTCAGTCTGTTGGGACTTCAGATTTTCTTGGAGATCGGCGATTTGGGTCTCTTTTGTCTTCATCTCAGCCTGCATACATACAGTTATATGATTCATCAAGCAGTGCAAGAATTGAAGCACCAACCACATAACAAGTTATGCACTTGGCTCTTGGGGGCTAATGCCTATTTGATCTTCATATGTCACTTGATTATAAAGTCCCAAGCTCAATACAAGTATTCTACTTGGCAGTTGGGGGCTAATGGCTATTTGTTCAAATAAGTTCCGATGCGGCGATATTATTACTTAAGTCCCGGTTTAACTACACTAAGTTGAACCGGCCCTTGTGGGCTACATCAGCGAATTTTGAGGCTTTAAGATTTATATTAGTAAGTCCCGGTTTGAAAGAAGATTACAAAATGGTCCTTGGGGGCTAGGCGAGTCAGCAAGAATTGAATCATACAAGCATGAAAGAACATATGGAAGTTACCTCATATTTATCTTTCATCATGTTAACCAGACCGGCTTCATAGTCATGACTGGTATACAGCCAGTTCAGATAGCTGGAATGGATGTCTTGGGCATTCAGAGTAGCGTAAGTCGCCAGATCAACATTCCACTTGCCCTTACCAAAGGCAGCAAATTCTTCCTTGGCAGTATGTTTAGACAAAGCGACAGGATTGCTTGGCTCTGTATGGCCAATGCCAGTAATAACAACTTCATCATCCTTGGCGTCGCCAGTTTGCATTGGGGCCGTCAGTTTATCAGTAGACTTGGATGGACTGGTGGATTTCTCAATTCGGATGGGGCTTCTGGGTTGGTCAACAGGACCGGAGGTATCAACATGTCTCTCTTCAGTAATAAAATCATCATCTTGTGGTGGTGGGTCGTTTGGCACATCCTCACGGATGACCGCTTCAGGGTTGAGTACTCTGTCCGGTTCAGGAATAGCATCTTCTTCAGCCGCTTTATCTAGGCGAGCCTTCTTGCTTGGCTTTTGGCTTGGCCCTAAAAGGAGTAACAAAGATCAGTACAGTATATGCTACAAAGTAATACACCAGAAGCATTATGATAAGTATGGCTTACCCAAGCACCGTTTTGAGTGGCGGGAGCTGGGTAGCTGATGACTCGCCAGATGATGAATGGGAAGTGACCTGATAATCGGAGTCAGACGGATTAAGAGGTTGACGAAAACAGCCCATTGTAGGACAAGTACTGACAGGAAAATTAGATACCTCTGAATGGCGTTTCCGAACCGGGCTATTTGGTAAACCGGCGGAGGTAACTACCTGGCCACTATGCCGGGTCGTGCGGCGAGCTTCGTGCTGTTGGATCTTCATATGAAATTTGGGATCCAAGTAAGCAAGAGGATGAGAGAATTTAACCTTCCGGTTTGCCTGACGGATTTTTAGCGAAGGCAAAGGATCTGAATCGGAGGAAAGAATAATTACCTCTGCAACATCAACATGACTGGCTTCGGCATCATCCTGACAAATATCATCATCAATAAGGCGCGTGAAAAATAAGCCAAGTGAATCAAGTTCTACCTCAAGGTCCGGGTTACTCACATCGTCAGCAACGGCCGGATCAGAGGATGCAGTGGTTCTTTTCCTGTGGGTAGTCTTCTTCACAGCTTTAGTTTTTTGCCGTATTGATCTTTCCGGTTTGTCTGGTTTTTATGGTTTCTCCTGCGGCAGTTTCTTGCTCCAAAATGGATCATTGCCCTGTTTAAACAGGCATTGATATTAAACAATGACCACATATATCAATAACAGGTTCAGAAAACAGAACAATCAAACTCTTACAGCTGGCGGTTTGTTGGTGGCACAGAAGGGAAGCAGGCCGGTTCGAGCGCAGACGTGTTCTGGTTCATTCAGCATTTTATTCATAGCCTCTGTGATTTCTTCATCGGTAAGCTGGATGTTAGCATATCGCAGTGGGTCATCAACACTGCCAGTATACTCGCACATCAAACCGGAGCGCTGATTAAGGGGCAGTATGCTCCACGATATCCAACAGCGAGCGAGATCAACTCCTGCTAAACCATTGGCCATGAAGGCTCTGAGCTTGGACAGTTAAGGAGCGTATTTGCTTCTCTCCTTGGCAGTCAACCTTTGCGGAAAGGGGTGTGTGTTGCTAAGCCGCTCTGGACGAAAACCAGGCAAAGGATTTTCACCAGCAGGGGAGGTGTCTTTGCAATAGAACTATGTTTGATTCCACTCTTTGGGGTGGCTGTGCAGCTTGGCGTGAGGGTATGTGACCTCTTTCCTTTTCTGAATCGCCACACCACCCAATTCCGTATTGGAACCGTCAGAAAACTCAGTACGGCGGTTTAGATGGAAATAGTCTCTGAACAACTCTACTGTGGGCTCCTCTTGAAAGAACACCTCACAGAGCACTTGGAAGTGACACATGTTTGTAACAGAGTTGGGACCAGTGTCTTGTGGGTGGAGTTGAAAATCGGCTAAAACGTCCCGGTAAAATTTAGAACCGGGCGGCTTAAAGCCCCGGGCTAAGTGATCTATGAAAACGACGACCTCTCCTTCTTGAGGTGTGGGAGGGCATTCTTTGCCAGTAGCTCTCCAATTAATAGTGTTTTTGCTGCCTAAAGCGCCGATCAGGACTAAATTATTCAGTTGAGTCTCTGTGACGCGAGAAGGAACCCAGTTGCACTCATATACTTGCTTGGCCATGATGAAATCTACAAGATAGGTAATTCCGGTTCAAAGAATGCATTTATTAAAGTGCACTGGTATGTACAATGTTAAACCGGAGACAACTCTATCTAAACCGGAGTTTTATGAAGCAACAGCATCAGGCGGTTCAACAAGGGGACTAATGGTATATACCGGTTTGGTAATTTTTCTACAAAGTTAAACCGCCGGATCTAAGCATTGAAACAATTGAGATTGCGGATAGACAAGTGTATAGAAACAGATTTCACAAGATTTCTCTATAGCGACAGATTTGAAGCAAGTTCAGAAAAGAAGAAAAATATTCAAGGTTCAAAAAAGAACAGTACCGAATCAATGGGCAGAGATACAGGTAGATCTATGGTCTTGAGGCATATAAGTAAAGGCGGATGCTAAGAACTACCGCTACACAGAGTAAAGGTTCACAGGTTCATCCAGGATCTACGGAGAACACTGAAGAACTTGGAAACCCTAGAACGGATCTACGGAGGAAAAGGTGAAGAACTCACCGGAGCCGAGGAAGAAACAGAAGGTCGCCGCGATGCTCTAGTACAGTCAGGGTGATGCAGCGGCCAAGGTTGGAGCAGAGGTCGTCGACGGCGGCGGAGCTCCGAAGTGGGACGACGCGAGGAAGATGAAGCAGAAGGGCACGAAGGGGAAAAAGAAATGACCCTTCGGTCCTATTTATAAGGCAAAGGACAGGAGTCAGGCGCGAAAATCAAGGGACCGAGGGTTTGGAAACGAAGCTGTCACCTTAATTGTCGCAGACCTATTAAACAAAAAAACAAAAAGGGGAATCATGGATAAGGTTCTTTATAATAGGTGACGTCACGCCGGTTTACAACGACCAGAGAAGATGACATCACGGCGGTTCAACAAACTACAAGAAGATGTTGAAGATGAAGATTTTTGCTAAGGATTGACATGAACCTGTTCAAATCAATCTGGGGCCTAATGTTGGGGATATTACTGATGGGCGTAAACCGGCCTATCTGGGCCGGGTTAACTTCATCAGTAGTTAATCATGATAAAGCCCAAGAAGGCAGATGAGAGCTCAAGGCCCATAGTCGGTTCAAGGCCTGTAGCCGTAAACTGGTGTTCGTATTTATCTTGTATTATAAGTTAGGAATAAGTAGAGACCAAACCGGACACATCTATGAGCCGGTATTGGGACTCTGTGAACCGACGGGCGTCACCCGTGTATATAAGGGGACGACCCGGCGGCGGTTCAAGGACGACAGACAACAACTCGAGACTTAGGCGAAGCTTGTTTGCTCCCTAGTCATCGAAACCCCATCAATTCCATCACAACTAGACGTAGGATTTTACCTTCATTGAAGGGGCCGGACTAGTACAAACTCTCTTGCGTCCCTGTGTCCGCTTTGACCCCTTCAAGCTAACCCGTTGCGATGGCTCCACGACTAAGTCCTTTCTCTAGGACATCAGCCGTGACAAAACCACGACAAGGGTGGATACGAATCCTCGAGGAACAATGTGAAGATTAAACTTGCGAAATTCCTCATGGAGAAGTGGTTGACTTTGTTGTCACATCAGGTTGTTACAATAAGATTTACGACTTAGCGCATCAGCCATGACATTGGCTTTGCCCGGGGTGTAAGTTATTCCTAAGTCGTAATCCGAGATCAACTCGACCCAACGTCGTTGCCTAAGATTCAAATCCGGTTGGGTGAAGATATATTTCAAACTTTGGTGATCGGTGAAGATCTCGCAACGATTACCGAGGAGGTAATGTCACTAAATTTTAAGTGCATGGACTATAGCTGCAAGCTCTAGATCATGTGTGGGATAATTTTCCTCATGTGGGTGTAATTGCCGTGAAGCATAGGCAATTACCTGACAATCTTGCATGAGTATGCAACCTAGTCCTTGTCGCGAGGCGTCGCAATAGATAATAAAGTCCTTGGAGAAATCTGGTGGTACAAGTACGGGTGCAGATGTCAGGCGTCTTTTCAGTTCTTGAAAGCTGAACTCGCACTGTGGGGTCCACTCGAACTTTTTATCTTTCTTGAGGAGTTCAGTTAGAGGTTTAGCAACCTTGGAGAAATTCTCAACGAAGCGGCGGCAATAGCTCGCTAAGCCAAGGAAGCTCTGAACTTGCTTGACCGTCTCAGGTGGAGTCCAATCAAGGACGGCTTGAACTTGCTTGGGATTGATAGCAATACCCTTACCAGAGATTACATGGCCTAGATAGGTCACTTATGGCAACCAAAATTCACACTTGGAGAATTTGGCATAAAGGCGATGCTCTCGAAGTTTCGTCAATACCAGCCTTAGATGTTCGGCATGTTCCTCTTCATTCTTGGAGTAGATGAGTATGTCATCGAGGTATACTACGACGAATTTATCCAAATACTCCATGAAGACCGAGTTCATTAACCGAGAGAAGTTGGCTGGGGCATTGGTTAAACCAAAGGACATAACGGTGTACTCGTATTGGCCATAGCGAGTAACAAAGGCCGTTTTGGGAATGTACCCGTTTATGATTTTGATTTGATGGTAGCCCAACCTCAAATCCATCTTGGAAAAGACTGAGGATCCAGCGAGCTGGTCATACAGATCATTGATCCTAGGAAGCGGATACTTGTTCTTGATAGTGACCAAGTTGACAGGTCGGTAATCGACAACCATCCGATCCGTTCCATCCTTCTTTTTGACGAAGAGGACGGGGCAAGCCCAAGGAGGGGAACTAGGACGGTTGAAACCCTTTTTCAAGGACTCGTCGAGTTGGTTCTTAAGCTCGGCTAGTTCTAAGGGTGCCATCTTATAGGGTCTTCTAGAAATTGGAACGGTTCCTGGAACAAGGTCTATCACAAACTCGACATCCCTGTCAGGTGGAACACCTAGCAGTTCTTCTGGAAAGACATCCGGAAAGTCCCAGACTACCGGAATATCTTCAAGGTCTGGAAGGGGGTTGGCATTTAGGGAGTAAAGCTAGCGCTTGGCCACTCGAGTTAATACATTGACTGGCACAATCAATCTTAGCATAATGAGCTGACATCTAGTCCATACCCAAGATGATGTTAATGTCCGAGGACTTGAGAGCTATTAAGGATGCAAGGAACACAAGTCTATCGACAAGAATTTCGTTCCCATGGCTTACTCTAGAAGTTTGCCATTTGGAACCCGGAGTTTGAATTACCATGCAAATGGGCATGTCACGGAATGTTGTGTTATGCAATCGAGCATAGCTCTCAGATATGAATGAATGAGATGCTCCAGTATCGAAAAGAACAGATGCCGGATGGCAATTAACAAGGAGCGTACCAAGGACGACGTTAGGACCCTCATGAGCCTCCTCGGCTGAGACATAGTTGACACGGCCACATGCAGTGGTGACCGGCTTGGCGTAGAATGCCTTTCCCGCTGGATTACGACGGCCAATGGAATTTCCAGATTGACTGGGGTTGTTGTTCTGGGGACACTCTCGACTATAGTGACCCGGCTCTCCACACTTGAAACATGTTACAACATTGCAGCGTGGAGCAGCATTAGCAGTGGGGCCACCATAGGGCTTGGGCGGTGCAAACTGCTGGTTGGGACGAGGCGCCTCAAAGGATGGCCTCGGAATGAACCTGGGTGCAGTGCCGTGCTTGGAATCCACACCCGGCACTTCTAAGATCTAGAGACGTATGAAGAGCCAAAATCACGAGAGTGCTTGCGTGAAGCGTCATAGTCAGACTGGCCTGTTTCAGCACTGATGGCTTTATTGACCAACTTCTGAAAGGAGGTGCACTCGTGCAGATGAAGATCGCGGCGAAGCTCAGGGCTAAGTCCCTTGCGGAACCTTGCCTGCTTCTTAGCGTCGGTGGATACCTCTTCAGGAGCATATCGTGCCAGATTCCCAAATTCACGACTATATGCATCCAAAGTCAGTCTTCCTTGGGTGAAATTGCAGAACTCTTCCCTCTTGCGATCTATGAGACCTTCCGGGATGTGATGCTCACAGAAAGCCTCACTGAATTCAGCCCAAGTAGTGATTTGGCCGACCGAGCGCATAGCTTCAAAATTTAACCACCAAAGGCTAGCGGGGCCTTCGAGGTGATAGACAGCATAAGTAACCTTATCAGCTTCGGCTACGTTGGCAGAATGTAGCTTGTGGGTGATGCTGCGAAGCTAGTCATCCGCGTTGAAGGGCTCGACGGAATGGTTAAACTTTGGTGGGTACAACTTGATGAAGTCATTGATTGACACCAAGTCATTTCGCTGATGGCGTGCAGTGTTCTGCTCAATCCGCTCCAGCAAGTGGTTAATCTCACGCTTGTTTCTTTCCGCCTCCAGCATCACTTCGGCTAGAGAAGGAGGGTGAGGCAGATTTTCACCCCTAACTGCACTGGCTTCCCCCTGCTCCGGGGCAGCAAGGTTGCTGCCGGTGTTGACCATCCTAGGAGAAAACAAGACAACGGTTTAGATAAGGATGGCACAACTTAGCAAGGAAGTGTATCCTGTAATGGATAACACGGAATGCAGAGATGTTCATCCGTATGACATGGTAATATAGAACTGCCATATATATACCAACGGTCATACACACCATACATGGTTTAGTACAAGCCCAAGCTACAGTTCAACTATGATGAAAGACGTTACATCTCATCGGACGCATTCCAAGCTCGTATACATTATTTTTCTACACCTCCGGAATTGGTTACACACTAAGTCATATTCCACAAGTCATGCAGGACAGTGGAGATACAACTATTACAATACTAGTGATACTACTACTAACTCAGACAGCTCTGTAGTAGTCCTCATAGAAGTCACCTCCATAACCTGGAAGTTCAACGTGATCATCCGGGAACAGACGGTCCTGAGGAGCTTGTGGACCATAGGGACTAGGATGAGGTCTTGGACCAACAAACGGTGGCCTGCGGGGACCACGGGGTGGGGTGATGCCTCCCACATCACGCCAATCCACCATGTCTGGCAGAGCCGATCTCACAGGATACAGATCGGGTGTTGAAAAGCTCCCGTCTCAAGGCCCTATTCTCTCGGTCCTTATCCTCGAGCTTCTCGGCAGTGCTGCGAGTTAGTGAGTCCTCATGTGTGGAGTCAGCATGGATAGCCTGGAGATACCCTTGCACTCCCGGGAGTGAAGCTGGCATATAACAGAAGTCGGTGTTCCGAAGTAGGCTAGTCCGGACTCGCATGATGGTCATCATGGAATAGGCAGCATCCTGCACAGCCATCTCAACAGTAACCCCGATTCCATAGGAACAGTGGAGGGGCTCGGTAGATCCAGGATAAGAAGGAAATATCCTGACGGTGCAGAAATATTGGCTTTGATTAAAGTCTCGGAATTGCTCTTCGACAGTGTATTCGGGATACCAACGGTAACCCGTCTCGATCATTACCCGGACTAACATAGCAGTATGACCGGGCACATCGAGGCACTGGGTCAGGCGAACCACTTGGTTTTGAGCACGAGTTGCCATCTGAAAGCAAAACCACAATGCAAAGACATTAGAATTTCTAGGGAAAATTTGACAGCATAACAGCTGTAAATGCTCCAAAAAAGATTTGAGACATCCACAACAGTTTGCAATACCACTCAACAACATCATATCAGGGTTCTGATTCAACTGGCAACATACTAAAAGTAGTAGAAACTATACTGAGGCTTGTAACAACAATCCTATAAGCTACTATGGATTAGTAACAGGTGAACCTGACAGAAGAAGAGAGCCTAGTCCTTAACCCACGTTGAATGAGAAGAGAATGACTCAGATCAGAGGGCATAAGGTAAAGGAGTAAAAGAGCCTTACGTTCCCTCCCACAATCAATTCCCCTACATATAACAAAGCATTTTTAGACTCGACATCGACCAGTTTGGCTCAACGAACCTACAGGCAGTCCGGCTCTGATGCCAACGTTGTTAGGACCCTGATTCCAAGTCACATCGATCTAGCCGGTAACACCTCATATCACATTGCAGCCTCACGCACGATATCCCCACGGGTGTCGCCTTACCATGGCCCGGGACCGTTTGCACCTTTTGGCTCACGTATATGATAGTGTCGCTAGCATCCATATGACGGAGAACCTGGGCCAACATGGCTAGTCGTGAACCCAAAGCGGCACTAACCCATGGGGACAGGCATACATGAATCACATCGAGCATGTCGGTCATCAACGTGTGAATCCGGGCTGTAGCACTGGGCTAACAGGACTCCGGTAACCCGGGTTGTAGCAGGCTAGGCAGGACTCCGGATGTCACCGCTTGACATTTCCTCGAAGGGACAGACACAGGAACGAAGTGAAACACATGTCGGACAGTCAGGTGTCCAGAGCAGTAGTGCTGGGCTAGCAGGACTCCCGTGAACCGGGCTGTAGCGGACTACTATCGCTCAGGAAGCACTAGACTACATTTCCCCATATGAGAGGCTGCCAAGGATAAACAACTAGATTGTCGGATCCCACTCATACCAAGCATTTCAATCATACACACAATATGCCTGATATGAGTACATACAACATGGCATCACAACAAAACTCTACAACTCAAGAACTTTATTTAAAAAGGCTCC
The DNA here is from genome assembly GCF_056163025.1 of Triticum urartu. Lineage (NCBI taxonomy): Eukaryota > Viridiplantae > Streptophyta > Magnoliopsida > Poales > Poaceae > Triticum > Triticum urartu. The sequence goes on along the minus strand of NC_141875.1, from coordinate 283,140,843 downwards.
GAGGAGCCATACATAACATATTCATACAGGTAGGGGTCACACGACCCGACACTCAAGTCATACAATCATACAAGCACATGCGGAAGCAACTTAGTCTGAGTACAGACACTAGAAAGGAAAAAGGCTTGAAGAAGCCTATTTATCTATAGAGGGCCCTTCCAAGGCTTGGACCACCACCTGGGTGGCTAGTCACTCGTCGACATCAAGGTCTACGTAGAACCCATCGGAGGGGGCAGTGTTGTCGTCTGAAAACAGTAATTAAGCAAACATGAGTACAAAGGTATTCAGCAAGTATTACATCAGAACCTACTATACATGCTCATTCTCCAGAAGGTGGTGGAGTTATTGCAGCAAGCCAGCTTTGACTCTTGGCTAAGCTATCCTACGAGACTCCACTAGTAAAATAGTTTTCGCACACGAGTCCACTAATCACCAACACAATACTCCATTGGGGATCCTCCCTCGTCATCCTACGAGAGGGCCATCCTCGGTACTCACACTTATCTTGAGTCTTTTAGTAGTATCCATTAACTTGCCTATAAACTGTATAGGCAGCCAAGTAGTCCTTTACCGCGGACGCGGCTATTCGAATAGTTTTACACCATGCAGGGGTGTACTTCATCACACATGTTTCCACCACTTAGCGTCTACACACGACATGTGCTCGGCAGACTTCAAGGGAAAACCGACGTGGGTGTAGACCACGACCTGACTAACCGCACAAGTCTCTAGTCCAGGTTTATCGCCTATTCAGGTTCCATCCGCAAGGAAATCCGGCCGGGGTGTCCTCAACGGCCCCAAACGATGTGTGTAGGGTTCCCGAGACACCAAACGGGCGACTCGGTACACCATGCCATGGTGTATCTACCGCATCATAGGCTACCCCTAGGGTCAGCGCTACGCACGACCGCCAAAACATAACCTACAAACACCAGAACCTAGTTGAAACTCCTGGACAGAGGACGAGAGGGTCAGTAAGTCGAGTGGGGTCATATTTCAAGGCCCAATGTGTGGTAGTAGCTGAATCTTAAATCACGCATACAAATCTCAGTTCTTATGGACGGCCTCAATGAAACAACCCACCATGTACTCCTACATGGCCTCTCATCGATACCTTTACCAAAACATGTTCAACACATCCCTCACATTACCGACATAATCATTTCACTCTAGCCCATCACCCAGATGAACCAGACCTGACACAACTCTAAGCATAGCAGGCATAGCATGGTAGGAACACAAATATGGCTCAATCAACTCCTACACATGCTAGTGGGTTTCATCTAGTTACTGTGGCAATGACAAGTCATGCAAAGGAAGTGGGTTCAACTACCGCAACACATAGCATTTTGAATCGCGTTGTCTTAATGCAGTAAACAAGAGCAGAAGCGAGAACATGGGTTTGTATCGGAATGATCAATGGGTTGCTTGCCTCATGTAGTGGTAGTAGGGTACTGCCCTTCAGACGGATATTCGGGGTTATCCTCGGAGACAGAACCTACCACGAAAAACACACCGAACATAATCAACACATGACGATATGCAAAAATATGATGCATGCTATGACATGGCAATATGAATGTGTCTTGGCCTAATGCAAGCTACAACAGAAAGGAATGAACTCATTTGAATCAAAGATTCAAATGTTAGTTCATTTAACATAGCCATTTTAGTGCAGTATCTTATTTTTCTTAAACAGCAAGGTTAACTTGTTCTGTCATGCATGAAACCATTACCAATGCATAGATTGAATTTTTCTGATCAAAATTCATATATAAATCTTTACATTTGGAGTTACAGAATAATTTCTATGAATTTTTGAAGTTTGCAATAATTTATGGAATTTTCCGTATAAAAATAAATCCAGAAATTAGTTATTGCGTCAGCAGTGCGTCAGGGTGACGTCAGTGGTCAACGGGACGGTCCAGGTCAAACCTGATAGTGGGTCTCGCGTGTCAGTGTGATTAGTTTAACTAGATATTAGTTAATACTAATCCTTATTAGTCAGCAGGGCTGGGCCCTACCTGTCATTTACTCAGGGGGGTCAAACTGGGCCCACCCATGGTCAAACGGGGTCAGTGGGGTCAACTCACCGGCGTTTAGCCGCCGGCGAAACCAAACGCGATGGTGCAGGTGCGGGTTTTACCTACAGGGCACCGTTCAGGGCGCCGTTGGGCTCTATGGATAGCTGGGAGCTAGCTGCGGCGGTTGGTGCGGGTGGTTGGGCTCGGGGTCACCAGAAACGGCGTCGACGATGAGTTTGGTGGTGGCCGGAGCTCGGGTGAGCTCGGACCCGTTGCTAGGAGGCAAGGGGAGGCACGGGCGTGGATGTGGTGAAGTTAGTGGACTAAGTGGAGTGGCCGTGGCATGGCCGGAGCCTCGTTGATGATGAGCTCCGCGGCGGCGTGTGCGCGAGAACTCCGTGTGCTCGCTGTGGTGCAAGAGAAGGAGAGTGGAGAGGATAGGGAGGTGGCTAAGCTCACGGCGGTTGCGACGGAGTTGACGGCGAGGTCAGAGACGAGCCGGAGCAAGCGGGCGGTGGAGGCGATCTGGCCGGTAGGAGGTTGAAGACGAGCTCGGTGAAGACGCTCGGGGGCCTCCAGCAGGGCGTGGCTCGGTGGGACGGTCGAGGAGGGAGTGGTGGAGCTCCAGGACACGGTGGAGCGGCGCGTTGACGACGGTGGGCACGGTTACGGCGGTGGAACGGCGGCGGCTGTGTCGGCCATGGCGGAGGGGAGCGAGGGAGAGAGGCAGGGGGAATGGACGTGTCCAGGGGGTTCGATGCGCGACGTGGAGGTCGTCCAGGCCAGTAGAGCGGTGAGGGAAGGGAGCAGGGCGGCGGGCAGCTGCATGGCACGCGCTGGTGCCGGCGTCGAGTAGCTGCCTGCCTGCCTGGCCAAGCCAAGCAGCTCGCTGGAGCGTTGGCTGGGCTGGGCTGGCAGGTGGGCCTGCTGGGTGGGCGCCAGGTAAGCTTTCTCTTCCTCTCTTTCCTGTTTGTTTTCTTTTTCTATTTTTCTGTAAGTTTAGGGCTTTATTAAAAATACTTAGGCACTTGCTAAAATCCTGAAAATAATTGTGGGCTCTGTTGGGATTATTCCTAACAGCCCTCACTTAAATCTAGAATTATTTGGGGATTTAAAATATATTATAGCATTTAAATGCCCAAATTCAAATACTTATGATTTAATTCAAAGAATCCAGAATGTCCGAGAAAAGAGTGCACCATTTTTGCCAGGGGTTTTAACCCAATCCAGAAATGTTGAACATTTTGTGAAGGGCATTTTGGGTTCATGGAAAATAATTTTAGTAAACCCTAGTTATTTCAAGGGGGTGCTGGGGGTTCTGTCATCCCCATTTCAACTTTCTGTAAAAGTATACATGATGCAACACTCTAATGCATGAACCAGCTAGGGTGTGACAACTCACCCCCACTCAAAAGAATCTCGTCCCGAGATTTAGGATCCTCCGGGAAGAAGGTGGGGTACTCGAGTCGAAGACGATCCTCCCTTTCCCAAGTGGCTTCTTTCTTGGAATGGTGTGACCACTGAACCTTCAAAAACTTGATATTATGGCGTCGAGTGGTACGCTCGGCTTGATCAAGGATACGAACGGGATATTCCCGATATGGGAGGTTATCTTGTAGATCAAGTGTTTCGTGGTCCACTCCACGGATAGGATCCGCGAAGCAACGCCTGAGTTGAGAAACGTGGAAGACATCGTGAACTCTGGAAAGATGCGAAGGTAGTTCCAATTGGTAGGCAACTTCTCCTCGTTTGGCAAGAATGCGAAAAGGTCCAATGTAACGAGGAGCCAATTTGCCTTTGATATCGAAATGATGGGTTCCCTTTAACGGAGTAACCCGAAGGTAAGCCTTCTCGCCGAATTCATAAGTCATGAGCTTAGGTTTATGATCATATTGGCTCTTTTGACGAGATTGGGCTGTTTTCAATTTCTCACGAATAACGTGAACCTGCTCTTCTGCTTCCTGAATCATATCCGGGCCAAAGAGTTGTCTTTCCCCGGTTTCTGACCAGTTAAGAGGCGTTCGACATTTTCGTCCATAGAGAACTTCGAAAGGAGCTTTGCCCAAGCTAGCTTGATAACTATTGTTATAAGAAAACTCTGCGAATGGAAGGCATTTCTCCCAACCCATTCCAAATGAGATGACAGAAGCTCGGAGCATATCTTCCAAAATTTGATTAACTCGCTCTACTTGACCACTTGATTGAGGATGGAAGGCGGTGCTAAAAGTGAGACGAGTTCCCGTAGCATTTTGGAAACTTTCCCAAAATCGAGAGGTGAACACACTCCCACGGTCTGAGTTAATTTCCAATGGGACACCATGAAGAGACACTATTCGGGAGATGTATAAATCAGCTAGCTGGCTAGCGGTGAAACTCTCACGAACAGGTAGGAAATGGGCTACTTTGGAAAGACGGTCAATCACGATGAAGATGGAATTATTCCCTCTCTTGGTCCTAGGAAACCCAGTAATGAAATCCATACTGATTTTATCCCATTTCCACTCAGGAATAGCCAAAGGTTGAAGGGTGCCATCAGGCCTTTGATGCTCTACTTTAACACGACGACAGACGTCGCAGCTAGCAATGTATTGAGCAATTTCTCTCTTCATCCTAGTCCACCAAAACCTCTGGCGTAGGTCTTGATACATCTTGGTACTACCGGGATGAATGGTGAGAGGGGAGTCATGAGCTTCCTTAAGAATCAACTGGCGCAAATGTTTTTTCTTGGGAACCACCAAGCGGTTCTCGAAGAAGACTACACCTCGCTCATCCATGGAAAAACATTTAGCAACTCCGCTAGCAATGTTTTCCTTAATCCGGGATATGCCCTTATCACGTTTCTGGGCAGTTATAATTTGATCCGTAAGGTTAGGCTTCGCCACCAGGGTGGATAGGAATCCTCGAGAAACAATGTGAAGATTAAGCTTACGAAATTCCTCATGGAGAAGTGGTTGACTTTGTTGTAACATCAGTTTGTTACAATAAGATTTACGACTTAGCGCATCAGTCATGACATTGGCTTTGCCCGGGGTGTAAGTTATTCCTAATTCGTAATCCGAGATCAGCTCGACCCAACGTCGTTGCCTAAGATTCAAATCCGGTTGGGTGAAGAAATATTTCAAACTTTGGTGACCGGTGAAGATCTCGCAACGATTACCGAGGAGGTAATGTCACCATGTTTTAAGTGCATGGACTACAGCTGCAAGCTCTAGATCATGTGTGGGATAATTTTCCTCATGTGGGTGTAATTGCAGTGAAGCATAGGCAATTACCTGACGATCTTGCATGAGTATGCAACCTAGTCCTTGTCGCGAGGCGTCGCAATAGATAATAAAGTCCTTGGAGAAATCTTGTGGTACAAGTACGGGTGCAGATGTCAGGCGTCTTTTCAGTTCCTGAAAACTGAACTCGCACTATGGGGTCCACTCGAACTTTTTATCTTTCTTGAGGAGTTCAGTTAGAGGTTTAACAACCTTGGAGAAATTCTCGATGAAGCGGCGGCAATAGCTCGCTAAGCCAAGGAAGCTCCGAACTTGCTTGACTGTCTCAGGTGGAGTCCAATCAAGGACGGCTTGAACTCGCTCGGGATTGATAGCAATACCCTTACCAGAGATTACATGGCCTAGATAGGTCACTTCTGGCAACCAAAATTCACACTTGGAGAATTTGGCATAAAGGCGATGCTCTCGAAGTTTCATCAATACCAGCCTTAGATGTTCGGCATGTTCCTCTTCATTCTTGGAGTAGATGAGTATGTCATCGAGGTATACTACGACGAATTTATCCAAATACTCCATGAAGACCGAGTTCATTAACCGAGAGAAGGTGGCTCGGGCATTGGTTAAACCGAAGGACATAACGGTGTACTCGTATTGGCCATAGCGAGTAACAAAGGCCGTTTTGGGAATATCCCCGTTTATGATTTTGACTTGATGGTTGCCCAACCTCAAATCCATCTTGGAAAAGACTGAGGATCCAGCGAGCTGGTCATACAGATCGTTGATCCTGGGAAGCGGATACTTGTTCTTGATAGTGACCAAGTTGACAGGTCGGTAATCTACAACCATCCGATCCGTTCCATCCTTCTTTTTGACGAAGAGGGCGGGGCAAGCCCAAGGAGAGGAACTAGGACGGATGATACCCTTTTTCAAGGACTCATCGAGTTGGTTCTTAAGCTCGGCTAGTTCTAAGGGTGCCATCTTATAGGGTCTTCTAGAAATTGGAACGGTTCCTGGAACAAGGTCTATCACAAACTCGACATCCCTGTCAGGTGGAACACCTGGCAGTTCTTCTGGAAAGACATCCGGAAAGTCCCGGACTACCGGAATATCTTCATGTTCTTGAAGGGGGTTGGCATTTAGGGAGTAAAGCTAGCGCTTGGCCACTCGAGTTAAGACATTGACTGTCTTGTCCGATGGGTGAGTAAGTTGAACGGTTCTAGTGGCACAATCAATCTTAGCGTAATGAGCTGACATCCAGTCCATTCCCAAGATGATGTTAATGTCCGAGGACTTGAGAGCTATTAAGGATGCAAGGAAGACAAGTCTATCGACAAGAATTTCGTTCCCATGGCTTACTCTAGAAGTTTGCCATTTGGAACCCGGAGTTTGAATTACCATGGAAATGGGCATGTCAAGGAATGTTGTGTTATGCAATCGAGCATAGCTCTCAGATATGAATGAATGAGATTCTCCAGTGTCGAAAAGAACAGATGCCGGAAGGCAATTAACAAGGAGCGTACCAAGGACGACGTTAGGATCCTCATGAGCCTCCTCGGCTGAGACATAGTTGACATGGCCATGTGCACTATGTGACCGGCTTGGTGTAGAATGCCTTTCCCGCTGGATTACCACGGCCAACGGACTTTCCAGACTGACTGGGGTTGTTGTTCTGGGGACATTCTCGACTATAGTGACTCGGCTCTCCACACTTGAAACATGTCACAACATTGGGGCGTGGAGCAGCATTAGCAGTGGGGCCACCATAGGGCTTGGGCGGTGCAAACTGCTGGTTGGGACGAGGCGCCTCAAAGGATGGCCTCGGAATGAACCTGGGTGGCAGTGCCGTTCTTGGAATCCACACTCGGCACTTCTGAGATCCAGAGCCGGATGAAGAGCCAAAATCACGAGAGTGCTTGCATGAGGCGTCATAGTCAGATTGGCCTGTCTCAGCACTGATGGCTTTATTGACCAACTTCTGAAAGGAGGTGCACTCGTGCAGACGAAGATCGCGGCGAAGCTCACGGCTAAGTCCCTTGTGTAACCTTGCCTGCTTCTTAGCGTCGGTGGATACCTCTTCAGGAGCATATTGTGCCAGATTCCCAAATTCACGACTATATGCATCCAAAGTCAGTCTTCCTTGGGTGAAATTGCAGAACTCTTCCCTCTTGCGATCTATGAGACCTTCCGGGATGTGATGCTCACAGAAAGCCTCACTGAATTCAGCCCAAGTAGTGATTTGGCCGACCGAGCGCATAGCTTCAAAATTTAACCACCAAAGGCTAGCGGGGCCTTCGAGTTGATAGACAGCATAAGTAACCTTATCAGCTTCGGCTACGTTGGCAGAATGTAGCTTGTGGGTGATGCTGCGAAGCCAGTCATCCGCGTCGAGGGGCTGGACGGAATGGTTAAACTTTGGTGGGTACAACTCGATGAAGTCATTGATTGACACCAAGTCATTTCGCTGATGGCGTGCAGTGTTCTGCTCAATCCGATCCAGCAAGCGGTTAGTCTCACGCTTGTTTCTTTCCGCCTCCAGCATCACTTCGGCCAGAGAAGGCGGGTGAGGCAGATTTTCACCCCTAAGTGCACTGGCTTCCCCCTGTTCCGGGGCAGCAGGGTTGCTGCGGGTGTTGACCATCCTAGGAGAAAACAAGACAACGGTTTAGATAAGGATGGCACAACTTAGCAAGGAAGTGCAAACTTATTGGATAACATGGAACGCAGAGATGTTCATCCGTATGACATGGTAATATAGAACTGCCATATATATACCAACGGTTATACACACCATACATGGTTTAGTACAAGCCCAAGCTACAGTACAACTATGATGAAAGACGTTACATATCATCGGACGCATTCCAAGCTCCTATACATTATTTTTCTACACCTCCAGAATTGATTACACACTAAGTCATATTCCACAAGTCACGCAGGACAGTGGAGATACAACTATTACAATACTAGTGATACTACTACTAACTCAGACAGCTCCGTAGTAGTCCTCATAGAAGTCACCTCCATAACCTGGAAGTGCAACGTGATCATCCGCGAACAGACGGTCCTGAGGAGCTTGTGGACCATAGGGACTAGGATGAGGTCTTGGACCAACAAACGGTGGCCTGCGGGGACCATGGGGTGGGGTGATACCTCCCACATCATGCCAATCCACCATGTCTGGCAGAGCCGATCTCAAAGGATACAGATCCCTTGTAGCCATACATCCAGCTTGCACAGCAGGTGCAAACCGAGTCAAAGTGGCCCAATGATCAGCACAAGTGTTGAAAAGCTCCCGTCTCAAGGCCCAATTCTCTCGGTCCTTATCCTCGAGCTTCTCGGCAGTGCTGCGAGTTAGTGAGTCCTCATGTGTGGAGTCAGCATGGATAGCCTGGAGATACCCTTGCACTCCCGGGAGTGAAGCTGGCATATAACAGAAGTCGGTGTTCCGAAGTAGGCTAGTCCGGACTCGCATGATGGTCATCATGGAATAGGCAGCATCCTGCACAGCCATCTCAACAGTAACCCCGATTCCATAGGAACAGTGGAGGGGCTCGGTAGATCCAGGATAAGAAGGAAATATCCTGACGGTGCAGAAATATTGGCTTTGATTAAAGTCTCGGAATTGCTCTTCGACAGTGTATTCGGGATACCAACGGTAACCTGTCTCGATCATTACCCGGACTAACATAGCAGTATGACCGGGCACATCGAGGCACTGGGTCAGGCGAACCACTTGGTTTTGAGCACGAGTGGCCATCTGAAAGCACAACCACAATGCAAAGACATTAGAATTTCTAGGGAAAATTTGACAGCATAACAGCTGTAAATGCTCAGAAAAAGATTTGAGACATCCACAGCAGTTTGCAATACCACTCAACAACATCATATCAGGGTTCTGATTCAACTGGCAACATACTAAAAGTAGTAGAAACTGTACTGAGGCTTGTAACAACAATCCTATAAGCTACTACGGATTAGTAACACGTGAACCTCACAGAAGAAGAGAGCCTAGTCCTTAACCCACGTTGAATGAGAAGAGAATGACTCAGATCAGAGGGCATAAGGTAAAGGAGTAAAAGAGCCTTACGTTCCCTCCCATAATCAATTCCCATGCATATAACTAAAGCATTTCTAGACTCGACATCGACCAGTTTGGCTCAACGAACCTAGAGGCAGTCCGGCTCTGATGCCAACGCTGTCAGGACCCCGATTCCAAGTCACATCGATCTAGCCGGTAACACCTCATATCACATTGCGGCCTCACGCACGGTATCCCCACGGGTATCGCCTTACCATGGCCCGGGACCATTTGCGCCTTTTGGCTCACGTATATGATAGTGTCGCTAGCATCCATATGACGGAGAACCCGGGCCGACATGGCTAGTCGTGAACCCAAAGCGGCACTAACCCATGGGGACAGGCATACATGAATCACATCGAGCATGTCGGTCATCAACGTGTGAATCCGGGCTGTAGCACTGGGCTAATAGGACTCCGGTAACCCGGGCTGTAGCAGGCTAGGTAGGACTCCGGATGTCACCGCGTGACATTTCCCCGAAGGGACAGACACAGGAACGAAGTGAAACACATGCCGGCCAGTCAGGTGTCCAGAGCAGTAGTGCTGGGCTAGCAGGACTCCGGTGAACCGGGCTGTAGCGGACTACTATCGCTCAGGAAGCACTAGACTACATTTCCCCATATGAGAGGCTGCCAAGGATAAACAACTAGATTGTCGGATCCCACTCATACCAAGCATTTCAATCATACACACAATATGCCCGATATGAGTACATACAACATGGCATCACAACAAAACTCTAGAACTCAAGAACATTATTTAAAAAGGCTCCGAGGAGCCATACATAACATATTCACACAGGTAGGGGTCACACGACCCGACACTCAAGTCATACAATCATACAAGCACATGCAGAAGCAACTTAGTCTGAGTACAGACACTAGAAAGGAAAAAGGCTTGAAGAAGCCTATTTATCTATAGAGGGCCCTTCCAAGGCTTGGACCACCACCTGGGTGGCTAGTCACTCGTCGACATCAAGGTCTACGTAGAACCCATCGGAGGGGCCGGTGTTGTCGTCTGAAAACAGTAATTAAGCAAACATGAGTACAAAGGTATTCAGCAAGTCTTACATCAGAACCTACTATACATGCTCATTCTCAAGAAGGTGGTGGAGTTATTGCAGCAAGCCAGCTTTGACTCTTGGCTAAGCTATCCTACGAGACTCCACTAGTAAAATAGTTTTCGCACACGAGTCCACTAATCACCAACACAATACTCCATCGGGGATCCTCCCTCGTCATCCTACGAGAGGGCCATCCTCGGTACTCACACTTATCTTGAGTCTTTTAGTAGTATCCATTAACTTGCCTATGAACTGTATAGGCAACCAAGTAGTACTTTACCGCGGACACGGCTATTCGAATAGTTTTATACCCTGATGGGTGTACTTCATCAGACATGTTTCCACCACTTAGCGTCTGCACACGACATGTGCTCGGCAGACTTCAAGGGAAAACCGACATGGGTGTAGACCATGACCTGACTAACCGCACAAGTCTAGTCCAGGTTTATTGCCTATTCAGGTTCCATCCGCAAGGAAATTCGGCTGGGGTGTCCTCAACGGCCCCAAACGATGTGTGCAGGATTCCCGAGACACCAAACGGGCGACTCGGTACACCGTGCCACGGTGTATTTACCGCATCATAGCCCACCCCTAGGGTCAGCGCTACGCACGGCCGCCAACACATAACCTACAAACACCAGAAACTAGTTACAACTCCTGGACAGAGGACGAGAGGGGTCAGTAAGTTGAGCGGGGTCATACTTCAGGGCCCAATGTGTGGTAGTAGCTGAATCTTAAATCACGAATACAGATCTCAGTTCTTATGGACGGCCTCAATGAAACAACCCACCATGTACTCCTACATGGCATCTCATCGATACCTTTACCAAAACATGTTCAACACATCCCTCACATTACCGACATAATCATTTCACTCTAGCCCATCACCTAGATGAACCAGACCTGACACAACTCTAAGCATAGTAGGCATAGCATGGTAGGAACACAAATATGGCTCAATCAACTCCTACACATGCTAGTGGGTTTCATCTAGTTACAGTGGCAATGGCAGGTCATGCAAAGGAAGTGGGTTCAACTACCGGAACACACAGCAGTTTGAATTGCGTTGTCTTAATGCAGTAAACAAGAGCAGAAGCGAGAACATGGGTTTGTATCGGAATGATCAATGGGTTGCTTGCCTCATGTAGTGGTAGTAGGGTACTGCCCTTCAGACGGATATTCGGGGTTATTCTCGGAGACAGAACCTACCACGAAAAACACACCGAACATAATCAACACATGACGATATGCAACAATATGATGCATGCTATGACATGGCAATATGAATGTGTCTTGGCCTAATGCAAGCTACAACAGAAAGGAATGAACTCATTTGAATCAAAGATTCAAATGTTAGTTCATTTAACATAGCCATTTTAGTGCATTATCTTATTTTTCTTAAACAACAAGGTTAGCTTGTTCTGTCAAGCATGAAACTATTACCATTGGATAGATTGAATTTTTTTGATCAATATTCATATATAAATCTTTGCATTTGCAGTTATAGAATAATTTCTATGAATTTTTGAAGTTTGCAACACTTTCTGGAATTTTCTGTATAAAAATAAGTCCAGAAATTAGTTATTGCGTCAGCAGTGCGTCAGGGTGATGTCAATGGTCAACGGGACGGTCCAGGTCAAACCTGACAGTAGGTCCCGCTTGTCAGTGTGATTAGTATAACTAGATATTAGTTAATACTAATCCTAATTAGTCAGAAGGGCTGGGCCCTATCTGTCATTGACCCAGGGGGGTCAAACTGGGCCCACCCATGGTCAAACGGGGTCAGTGGGGTCAACTCGCCGGCGTTTAGCCGCCGGCGAGGCCAAACGCGGCGGTGCAGGTGCGGGTTTCACCTACAGGGCACCGTTCGGGGCGCCGTTGGGCTCTATGGATAGCTGGGAGCGAGCCGCGGCAGTTGGTGCGGGTGGTTGGGCTCGGGGTCGCCGGAAACGGCGCCGACGACGAGTTTGGCGGCGTCCGGAGCTTGGGTGAGCTTGGACCCGTCGCTAGGAGGCAAGGCGAGGCACGGGCGTGGTGCGTTGTGCTCCTGGGGATGTGGTGAAGTTAGTGGACTAAGTGGCGTGGCCGTGGCATGGCCGGAGCCTCTTCGACGACGAGCTCCGCGGCGGCGCATGCGGGCGAACTCCGTGTGCTCGCTGTGGTGCACGAGAAGGAGAGCGGAGAGGATAGGGAGGTGACTAAGCTCGCGGCGGTTGCGACGGAGTTGACGGCGAGGTCGGAGACGAGCCGGAGCAAGAGGGGCGGCGGAGGCGATCTGGCCGGCAGGAGGTTGAAGACGAGCTTGGTGAAGATGCTCGGGGGCCTCCGGCAGGGCGTGGCTCGGTGGGACGGTCGAGGAGGGAGTGGCGGAGTTTCAGGACACGGTGGAGCGGTGCGTTGACGACGGTGGGCACGGTTACGGCGGCGGCTGTGTCGGCCATGGCGGAGGGAAGCGAGGGAGAGAGGCGGGTGGGAATGGACGTGTCCAGGGGGTTCGGTGCGCGACGTGGAGGTCGTCCAAGCCAGCAGAGTGGCGAGGGGAGGAAGCAGGGCGGCGGGCAGCTGCGTGGCACGCGCTGGTGCCGGTGTCGAGCAGCTGCCTGCCTGCCTGGCCAAGCCAAGCAGCTCGCTGGAGCGTTGGCTGGGCTGGGCCGATAGGTGGGCCTGCTGGGTGGGCGCCAGGTAAGCTTTCTCTTCCTCTCTTTCCTATTTGTTTTCTTTTTCTATTTTTCTGTAACTTTAGGGCTTTATTAAAAATACTTAGGCACTTGCTAAAATCCTGAAAATAATTGTGGGTTCTGTTGGGATTATTCCTTACAGCCCTCACTTAAATCCAGAATTATTTGGGCATTTAAAATATTTTATAGCATTTAAATTCCCAAATTCAAATACTTATGATTTAATTCAAAGAATCCAGAATGTCCTAGAAAAGAGTGCACCATTTTTGCCAGGGGTTTTAACCCAATCCATAAATGATGAACATTTTGTGAAGGGCATTTTGGGTTCATTGAAAATAATTTTAGTAAACCCTAGTTGTTTCCAGGGGGTGCTGGGGGTTCTGTCATCCCCATTTCAAGTTTCTGTAAAAGTAGACATGATGCAACACTCTAATGCATGAACCAGCTAGGGTGTGACAGCTCAAGTCATCGGCATATGGTGGTCGCACATAAGTGCCCTGGAAGTTGTCAAGGAATGCGGCTTCCAGATCTTCCCAACAGCCAATGGATTCTGCTGGCAGGCTATTGAGCCAATGCCGAGCTGGTCCTTTGAGTTTAAGTGGGAGGTATTCGATGGCGTGTAGATCGTCACCGCGGGCCATGTGGATGTGCAGGAGGAAGTCCTCGATCCATACCGCAGGATCTGTTGTGCCGTCGTATGATTCTACATTTACGGGTTTGAAACCCTCTGGGATTTGATGATCCATTACATCGTCTGTGAAGCATAGGGGGTGTGCGGCACCTCTATGCTGGGCTATATCGCGACGCAGCTCAAATGAGTCTTGTCCGCTGTGTTCGTCCCAGCCGGACTTACTTTTACTGTATCCGGCGTGACCTCGCATAGTGGCGCGCCCTCGCGATCCGTAGGTCGATCTTGCATGTTTTGCTTTGTCCTCCAATACGTCTCACAGGTCTGGCATATTTCCCCATGTCTTGACTTTTTTAGTTGAGTGGCGTCGGGGTGCAGGCTGAACTTTTGGCTGGAATGCCTCTTTGTCGCGGCCACGCGGTGGCCGATCAGCCGCGTCATAAGCTGGGGATGTAGGTTTTGGTGCTTCCTCCTCCAGTCGGGGTAGCAACCTGCGCTTTGGGTAACTCTTGGAGGGGCGTTTGAGTTTATATTCCTCGGCCGCAAGGACATCAGTCCATCTGTCAGCTAGCAAATCTTGACCAGCTTGAAGCTGTTGTTGCTTTTTCTTAAGGCTATTTGCCGTGGCTATAAGCCGGCGCTTGAAGCACTCTTGTTTGACGGAATCCTTAGGAACGACGAATTCGTCATCGTCGAGGCTTGCCTCGTCTTCGGTGGGAGGCATGTAATTATCATCCTCCACCTCTCCATCTGCCGCTCTCTCGGGAGGGCTGGCTTCACCATCCTCCTACCCTAAATCTTGCTGGAGGGGATTATTGTCGTCTTCGGCACTGTCCGGAGTGCTATTATCTCCTATGCCGGTGTCACCGCTTTTGCTTTGGCCAGACTTAGAGCGGCGCCACTGTCGTTGGCGCTTGGGTTGCTTCTTGGAGGGTTCATCCTCCGCTGTCCCATTGCCATTGCCTTCTTTGGGTGTGTCCACCATATATATGTCATATGACGAGGTGGATATCCAGTGCCCTGTGGGCAGTGGTTCTTGTTCGCCTCCTGCATTGTTGTCCATTCCATTGATGTCTTCGGAGTCAAAGTCGAGCATGTCGGTCAAATCATCGACAGTGGCTACTAAGTGGGTGGTGGGTGGGCAGCAAATTTCTTCGTCATCCACATCCCAATCCTGCCGGACATAGTTCGGCCAGGACTCTCCTGACAAGGAGAGACACCTTAATGAGTTCAGTATGTCGCCGAAGGGCAAGTGCTGAAAGATATCCGCGGAGGTAAACTCCATGATCGGCGCCCAGTCGGATTCGATAGGCACGGGCGCAGGCAGTTTGGAGTTTGTGGCCGGGGAAGGATCCGGTAGTTCGGCGTCATGGCTCCCGTGAAGGGTAAGATCGATACTCGGCTCGATCGCCGATGAGAGTGCGGCCTCCGTGGTGGGGTCTATCCACCCGTCCATGGACGGCGCATCTGGCTCCGAATTGAGGGTCGGAGTGGTTGCCAGCGCGATCTCTTGAACACGGTCCGATGGCAGAGCTAAATCATGCTCAGCGGGACCGTGTGGCACACTAGACAGGGGCTTGAATCCGTCGAAGATCAAGTCTCCGCCGATATCGGCCGTGTAGTTTAAGCTTCCAAGCCTGACCTGGTGTCCAGGGGCGTAACTCTCGATCTGCTCCAGATGGCCAAGTGAGTTGGCCCGCAGTGCGAAGCCGCCAAACACAAAGATCTGTCCGGGGAGAAAAGTCTCACCCTGAACTGCGTCGCTATCGATGATCGAAGGAGCCATCCAGCCTAATGACGACGACACAGAGGAATTCTCAATGAAAGCACCAATGTCGCTGTCAAAATCGGCGGATCTCGGGTAGGGGGTCCCAAACTATTCATCTAAGGCAGATGGTAACAGGAGCCAGGGGACACGATGTTTTGCCCAGGTTCGGGCCCTCTTGATGGAGGTAAAACCCTACGTCCTGCTTGATTTATTCTTGATAATATGAGTAGTACAAGAGTTGATCTGCCACGAGATCGGAGAGGCCAAACCCTAGAAGCTAACATATGGTATGATTATCTGTTGTCCTACGGACTAAAAGCCTCCGGTTTATATAGACACCGGAAGGGGCTAGGGTTACACAAGGTCGGTTACAAAGGAGGAGATATACATATCCATATTACCTAGCTTGCCTTCCACGCCAAGTAGAGTCCCATCCGGACACGGGACGAAGTCTTCAATCTCGTCTCTTCATAGTCCAATAGTTCGGCCAAAGGATATAGTCTAGCTGTCCGGAGACCCCCTAATCCAGGACTCCCTCAGCGAGGCACGGGAAGAACTGAGGACTGCCCAGGGTGAGCTGGATGAGCACAAGCGAGAGCTCATCCTGAAGCAGGCCGAGATCGAGAAGGCCCAAGAGGCGGCGTAGGAACAGGCCGCCAAGGACGAAGCCGCCCGGGTGCAGCAGCAAGCTCTGCTGGACACCCAAGAAGAAGACCTCGTTGCCCACGAGCAGGCGCTTGCCGCCACACTCCGCGGCAAGGACGAGGAGATCGGGAAGATCGCTGTGCGGTGGACCCAAGAGTTGGAGAAGAAGCATAAGGACGCACTTGATGCTCTAGCCCTGGAGCATGCCGGCAAGGTGGAGAAGCAGGAGCTGGAGTGGGAGGAGCTGAAGAAGGAGGTCTCAAAGCTGACAGAGGAGAGGGACACGGCCAACTACACTCTGGCAGATTCGCACGTCTCCATCTCCGACAAGGCCAAGCTGCTCTCCGAGGCCAACGACTCCATCAACGCTGAAGGTGAAACTAGGTGGCTTGGAGGGGACACTTTCGGAGGTCAGGGCCCGTGCGGAGACCCTGAACAAGGCCCTTGAGGATGGGAGGCAGCTACGGAAGGATGATGCTATTGCCCACAAGGACTATGTGGGCAGCATAAATCTCTAGATCAGCCGCCTCATCGACGTTGTAGAGAGGCTCACCGCGCAGCTAGCCGTCATGGGCATGCCGGATGTCAGGTACTCCCCGAAGGCAAACATAAGCCCCAATGCCAGGCTGACCTTGTTCTTCGAACATATCCTCGATGCCCTGGACTAGCTCCGCTCCAATCGAGCGACCTATCTGGCAAATGAGTCTCGGAGACTTTGTCGGGGTGCCCTGACCAAGGTGCTCACCATGGTGGCGTTCTCGAACTCCATCGTCGACTTCGCCAACACGCTTGAGAGCTTGCTGGAGGATCCGGACCTCGCGGCGCTCGAAGAGTGTATCGAGTCCATCAACAACTGCGTCGACAGAGTCAAGAGGGTGGAGGGCCAGCACCGGGACTAGCCACCCTGTTTCTCCTTGCCGCTAGGAGTTCATGCCCAAGACAATTTATCTTAAGTCAGAATCGCGGCAATCAATGATGTAATATAACTCTGCAGTACTTTGAAATGAAGCATGCTATCTTCATGTTCGATCTTTCCTTGTATGTACATACACTATGCCTAGTTGGATAGGTTTGCCGGCGCGTAAACCCATGTTGTGGAGCTTTGAGGAATGGATCCTTAGCAGCCTGCTGGGGGGCACTTGCTGCCGGACAAGCCACCTTGCTGTTCTCAGCGCAGTCGGTTGAACTATTGAGCGGACTCGAAACAGAACAAGGGCATTGCCAATAGCGGAAGGGTTCCCTTGCGTGCAGGTTTTCCATACAAGGAGCAAAATCCTCCGAGGAAGATAACCCTACAAAAAGGAATTTGCTCAAGGTTCTGCGTGACTTAGCTTTTCTGTCGCCGCGCGGATGGTTGTTGTGGCTGCGGACAACACCGCCTCGCCTAGCTGATGGCACCAGAGCATGGCTGATCGATATCGCTTCTTCCATCGAGCCATCGCGATGGAGGAGTCGATGAGTTGACTTCAAAACCGTATTTTCACAGCCTCAGCGCCCCCCTACCAGGCATACTAAAGATGTCGGGGCTCAGGAATGACACCTATGGGATCCCTTGGTGAATCCCTTCTATGGTTGGCGGGGCGTGGGGCTGTGCAAAGAGCGGGTCTATAAGATCAACGCGGGGGGATTTTTACCCAGATTCGGGCTGCAAACGATGCGTAAAACCCTAGTCCTTCTTTGTGTGTATTTAGTGTTCTTGAGCTCTTGCACTAGCTGCGGTGCACGCCTAGTCCAAAAAGTCCGAATTCTTCCTCGGTACGCCTTGGGCCTCCTTTTATATGTCAAAGGGGTTGCCACAGTGGCACACAGGAGGTGGAAAGTATGTACAGTGTACAAGTCTATCCCCTGGCACCGTCGGACAAACGCATTTAATGCGCTACCGACATGCCCTCTTTCTTTATCGGGGACGGCAAAGAAGCTCGTCCCGTCCGTCACCGCCTCGCCTCGTTGTGACGCGCGTCCAAGCTGACGAGGCATGCAGCGCCACGCTGGCTGGCTGGCTGCTGAGTTGGTGCGGTAGCAGGGTCTTCACGAAGATCTGCATGCCACCATGCAGGTGCTTGGCTAGTTGGCCTAGAAGCCGCATGCTACCACGCAGGTGCTCGCCTAGTTGGTGGGCTGGCCGCCACGTCAAAACGGGTGCGGGCAGTGAAACTCTGGCGGGTAGGGGACTGGTCTTGGCTCTGTAGATGCCCCCAGCAAGTGTCTTGCTGGGGTCTCGTGGTCGTCCCCAGCAAGGGTCTTGCCGGGGGGTCTTCGTTTGCCCCAGCCAAGGATCTTGTGGGGGTCCTTCGCCTTCTGATTTCTATCTAGATTCGCAGGCCTTTGGGCTTCACAAAGATCGGCATGCCACCATGCAGGAGGTCCCGAGCCTTGGTCTTGACGTTGTCAATGGCGTCATAACTCTCAGGCTCAAGGGTGGTGGTCTTGCTGGTGTTGGGCATGTTGCCCGGCAAGGCTCTTGCTGGGGCGGTGGCCCCGGCAAGGGTCTTGCCGGGGAAAGCTCACCTTGTCTCTTCGCTTTTCATGCTTCTAGTTCGAGCGCTGCCTTGGCAGCCTTGTACCTTTGCTTCCTCTGCTCTGCCGAGCACGGCTGCAGGTGGGGCTACGACTGCCCATGCACAAGTAAAGGGGTACAGAAAGGGCCCAACTTTTGTACACCGACATCACGCTTCTCATATTCTACTCTCTGCCTCTTGACGAGCTGCTCAACCTGCTAACACTCTTGAAGGTCGTGGCCCTTGGTCAGATGGATCTTGCAGTACGGCCCATCGCCTTTCCCGGTCTTCTCGGTAGTCGCAGCCTCCCGACAGTCAGTGGACACGGCAGCTTCCTCGCTGGGGACTTCGGCCTTAGCCTTCTTGCTGGTAGTAGACATACCCGATCCTTCAACAGTCATCACTGCCTTATCCTTGCACTTCTTACTGCGCTTCTTGCCCTTCTACTGACTCGTGGATCTGTCATCATCCTCTGAGTTGACGTTGATGCAATCCTCCTCTCCGGGAAGCTTCCTTCTCT
Organism: Triticum urartu; assembly: GCF_056163025.1. Classification (NCBI taxonomy): domain Eukaryota; kingdom Viridiplantae; phylum Streptophyta; class Magnoliopsida; order Poales; family Poaceae; genus Triticum; species Triticum urartu. The sequence continues at coordinate 283,121,720 of NC_141875.1, read as the reverse complement.
CCTCCATCTGAGCACACTTATCCACCAAGGTGTAAAGCTCCTTCACAATCTTGGGCAACCGCACGTTCATCTTCGAACGGATCCTATGGTTGCCCACATTAGACTAGAAGGAAGCTATCAACGCTACAGGATTGATATTCGGGATGCTCCTATGGACCTTGCTAAATCTCTGCAAATACTTCCGGAGGGTCTCCCCTTCTTTCCGTTGGAGAAGCTGCAAGTCGCTGGGCTTGCCTGGCTCTTGATAGTCTTCGGTGAATGCGCCAATGAACTCATGGCACAGGTCAGCCCATGATGAAATGGAGTTCTCCGGCAGGTGCATTAGCCAGGACATCACATTGGACTTGAGAGCCAAAGGGAAGTAGTTGGCAAACACCTTCTCATCTCTTCTCCGGGCAGCCTGAACAGCGATGGTGTAGATGCTCATAAACTCTGTCGGTTTAGTCTCCCATCGTACTTCTCGGGTATCTCTGGCTTGAACGTGCGAACAGACGGCCAACGGACTTGCCGCAGCTCACGAGTAAAGGCAGGGCACCCAGCCTTGAAAGGTAGGCTCCCGCCAATACCGAGCGTAGGCTCATCAACATCGGGGCCATCGCACCCATCGGTCCGGCGGTGGCCGTCACGGCGTCATTCAATGACGACACGCACGTCTACCCTTCTCCTGTCCTCTGGGGCTCGCTGTCAGCCTGGACGCGCTCAAGTGTCGGGAGAGGCCATCGAGACGTTGTCAGGTTCTTGATTCTGCTGCGCTCACGCTGGCTGCCGTGGCAGGGACTGCACCGTTGGGGTGGCAACTTCCGTATGGCCAGTAGCGTGAGTCGTCGTTGTTGCCTAGGGAGGTCGTGGCAGGACAGCTCACTGAGAGCCCCTAGCATCGGCGAAATCGAGCAGACATTGGATGGTGGCACGCCATTCGTCCATCTGCTCGGCCGCTGGTGGAAACCTTAGCAGGAGCTGAGCCCGCGCCATGGCCTCTGTATAAGTACTTGGCATGGGTGATGATGATGTAGATCGCACTGTCGCTCGACTCCTGATGGTGCCAACAGCGACCGTACAATGTCTACGTTGTTGTGGGTCGGCCACCTGGATGGCATGGAGGCATGGTGATGGCGCTTGAGGGACAGCTACTCTGTCGGGCGCAGCGACTGGGTCAACCTGCCCCGGGGGAGGTGCGCGCGCCGCAGCCACTCCTGTGGCGGGGGCGGCGGGAGGGCGGTGATTCACCCCGGACCGAGCGCCATTGCTGGGGCTGTGCCCGTCTGCGAGGGGAAGGGGAATAGATGGAGTAACCCCTTCGACCGTACCTAGTGGAGCATGGCCATCGGGTGTTGCTGATGCTACTCTCCTCCGGTGTCTCCTGCTCCTGCTTTGGCCATGGGGGAAGTGATGACGGCGCCGCCTGCTCTGACCACGTCCCCAGGAGCATCCACGCCCTCGCACGCCTCCGCATCCCCCGTGGCATTGGTGGCTACGGGCAGCGGTGCCTTCGAGGTGGACGGATGAGCCGAAGCACCGGACTTCTTCTTGGGCGCCATGGTCGACGGCGCCGTCGAGGATGAAGATGATGCGCTGCACACGCTTTCAGGTTCGCAGAAGTGATCCCCCTACCTGGCGTACCAAAGATGTTGTGGGGAACCACAGCCACCTATGGGACCAAGGGTCCCTTGCTGGTTCGGCAGGGGGGTGTCACATTGCACAAAGAGTAGAAGAGCGTGGGGCGGCACGGTAGAGATCCCACGGGCAATTTTACCCAGGTTCGGCCACCATGAGGTGTAAAACCCTACTCCTGCTTTGGTGGATTGATGGTGGGAGAATGGTGGTGGAGCGTAGTACACTTGCCGGGCAGGGTTTTGTCGGAGTAATGGGCCATGGGTAGGCTAACCCAGGCCCAGAACCTTTCAAGACATTGAGGCAGACTGCGCCCCTCGAGATCCCAGGACGAAGATCCGCCTTCTGAGAGTTGGCGGCGAGGCGGCCGGCTGCCCACTCGTGGCCGAGTCCTAGGGACGACTTCAGGATGAGCCGACTCCTGACTGGTGACTTGCAGAGAAGCCGGCCTTGGGGAGTCAGCCCGCGATGCCAACAACCCCCATGCCCTGATAAAGAGGGACGGGACTGGGAGTGGCCACAGTAAGGTCCACTCCCACCCCTTTTCCAATGGCAGGCATGGCTACAGTACGCCGTACCCGTGGAGATCTCCGCGCGGCGCAACACTGTTGCCATGCCGGCCCTGACATCAGCCCCAGGGGCGGAGCCCTGTGCCCACGACGGCCTGCTGGTACAACCCAGCGATGATGCGTCCCACCAGTTAGCGGGCGTACGAAAGACGGCGAAAGCACCACCAGTCGGCCCGGATGGGAGTCGGCAACCGGAAGTCGGCCAGCCCCTCCCACGGGCCCCACGCGCCATTAATCAGACACGACAAGTAGTGGCCACAGTGATCGCCCGCCAGACGGTGGGGCTGTCGCCTCGACCTCATGACCGAGTCTACGTCATTAGAGGCACGGCTACAGTAATCTGCAGTCGGCAAGACCCGCCCGCGGCGGACACGGCCTGTTGGCTCCACACCAAGCCAGTCGGATTACCATTGTACCCCTGGGGGTAGGCCTATATAAACCCCCCAGGGCATCCATGCAAAGGGTTGGAATCCATTAGAACTAGACCAGATCATATAGGAAGGAGAGAGCTAGCCTTGCCTTCTCCTACCTCCAGGAAACAACTCAAGGAGCAACCGTGTAAACACTTTGCCGTAGTGATCATGCGGAGACCCCGTAGAGCAGCAGTAGGGATATTATCTCCCCGGAGAGCCCTGAAGCTGGGTAAGATTCGCCGGCGTGCATGTCTTCGCCTTATCCTGTTTCCAGGCACCGGCGACGTGCTACTCGCCCCCACCATGATAAGCCATCCTTTGGCATATGTCGCACCCAACCCCCGACATTTGGCGCCCACCGTGGGGCCTGGTGCACCGTCGTTCGGAGATCTGCTCTGGACGGGAACCCTTTTTCTCCCTGGTGAGCGCAGCCAGCCCGCACGTCGAATGGAGTTTGCGCTGACGCGCTGCACGGCGCTGAGATCGCCTGCGCAGCCAGCTGCCTCGCCGATCTTGTCAGCGAGGTTTTCCTCTCCGACGAACCTGCATCCAACGCAGGCACGGGCGGCCCAGAGAGCCTCCTCGCGGGCCTCCTCGACCAACTCCACGTTGCCTGTGAGCCTGCCATGGACTTGGAGTCTGTAGGCTCCACCGACCTGATGCTGGTCGACTCCGACACCGCGTCGCTCGACGCGTTCCCCACCAACGTGGTGGTCTACGACGAGCCTCTCCCTCGTGCGGAGAGCGACGGAAGCACCGTCATCGAGGTGCTCGTCATCGGTCATGACGAGCCTCCCGGCGGAGGAGCGCATGACCCACTTGGCGCGGCACTACAAGACCTAACTGCGCCCATTCCGGAAGACGCTGACGCAGAGACGTTGGAGGCGCGCCGCCTTCAGCTCGTCGAAGGCGCGAAGAAGCTGGCTAGCATGAGACGCTTGTCAGAAGCCTACTAGCGTGAGATGGATCACGCTGTGGGTGGCGCGCCAGCCCCAGCTGGGCCCAGCCGCCTTGGTGCGGTCCAGCTGCGCGGCATGGCCATCGCCAACCTGTTCGGGGCAAGTCACCCTGTGTACGCCACGCCTGCGGAGAACATTCGAGCCGCCCAGGCGGCGGCGGACGAGCTGGACAACTTCGAGGGCGAAGAGCGCCGCCTGATGATGGAGCGAGTCCAGCGGCTCCTCGATGCGGCTGCCGCGCAGAACGAGGCTGGCTGCCATACGGAGGCGCCGCAGCGGCAAAACGACGACCTTTGCCGAGATCAAGGCGCGACGTCTCAGACGCCGACTGGCAGCGCCCGAGGAAGGAAAGACAAGGATCCCGCTGTCAGCCACAGTCGGACTCACATTACCATAGAGCGCGACCAAGACGGCCACCCGAGAGCAGTGGAACGACGGGATGACTGTCCGCCTCCTCCTCCTCGCAAGGAAAGGTGAGTCTCCCCGCCGCCTGTTGACCATCCGACTCTCGGCGACCGCCTTGGCCGCCGAGAGGGAGTCGGAGAAAACGACGCCCGCTATCGGATCGACCGACTTCACCGATCCCTGGCGCTGGAAGAAGAAGACGAGTTGGGTCTGCCTTGTTTCGGGCCCCGCATTCGAGACGATCCCTTTCCCAAAGGGTTCACGCTCCCAAGAGACACGCCCAAGTACACCGGCTCCGTGAAGCCGGAGGACTGGCTGGTTGACTACTCCATAGCTGTCAACATAGCGAACGGCAACAAGCGTGTCGCCGTAAAATACGTTCCGCTCATGCTCCAGGGCACGGCCCGGACATGGCTGAACAGCCTGAAGCCCCGCAGCATCAACAGCTGGGTCGACTTCACCGAAGCATTCGTCCGCAACTTCACAAGCACGTACAAGAGTCCTCCCAAGCCTCGTCAGCTTTCCTTGTGCATGCAAGGCCCCAACGAGTCGACTCGCGACTACCTCACGCGTTGGGCCGAGCTTCGGAACTCCTGCGAGGGCGTGCATGAGGTGCAGGCTATCAAGTACTTCACCGCCGGGTGCAGAGAAGGCACCCTCCTCAAGCACAAGCTCCTCTGCGACGAGCCAGAAACCCTCGACGAGCTGCTGATCATAGCAGACAAGTATGCCACGGCCGACTCCTCCATGAAGGCGGAGATTCAAGTTAGCGCAACTGCCAAAGTGGCCCCTCAGGCTCCAAGAACTCCGGCAGGAGACGCCAGTCGGCGGCAACAGCAGAACAACCACAAGCGCAAGGCCCTGCAGCCGGCTTCCAGCAGCCGGCAGGTCGCGACAGTTGAAGACCAGCAGCCGGATGGGCAGCCTCCACTCAAGCGACAGAAAGGTGGAAAGCCCAACTGGTTGCCGGCTTTCTCATACGAACAGACTCTGGATGGTCCTTGCAAGTTCCATAGCGGCACAAAGCCGTCGAATCACACCACCCGGAAGTGCCACTGGCTCACCAGGATCGCCAAAGGTGACGGCCTCCTACCTCCCCCGCCTGCTAGGCAGCAGCCTCCGCCTCCGCCCCAGTAGCCGGCTCAGGCCAGTCCGCGCAGTACAAGACGAGTACCCTGAAGAGCACGGAGCCTACGTGATATTTACCAGCGTGGCTGATGATCGACGCAGCAGGCGGCTGCAGCGACAAGAGGTGAATGCAGTAGCATCAGAGACGCCAGAGTTCATGCACTAGTTCGAGAAGCCTATCAACTGGAGCAGGGCTGATCACCCAGAGGTGATGCCGAGTCCGGGCTCTTATGCATTGGTCTTGGATGCCACCTTTGCCACGGATAGGCGAGCTGCTCGTTTCTCGCGAGTTCTGATAGACGGAGGTAGCAGCATCAACATCCTATACAAGGACACCATGGAGAAATTAGGAATAAAGCAAAGACAGCTTCAGAACAGCCGGACTGTGTTCCATGGCATTGTTCCTGGTGTTTCCTGCTCACCAATCGGCAAGATCCTGATGGACGTCCTCTTTGGAGACAAAGATCAGTTCCGCCGAGAGTCAGTTTGGTTTGAGGTGGTGGACCTCGAGAGCCCATACCATGCACTACTTGGCCGACCCGCCCTGGCCAAGTTCATGGCGGTCCCCCACTACGCCTACCTCAAAATGAAGAAGCCCAGTTCCAGGGGGATTCTGACTGTAGCCGGCGACTACCGGAAGTCGTCTGCCTGTGCGGCTGAGAGTAGTCGGTTGGCCGAGTCCCTGGTGATCGCGGCTGAGAAGAGGCTCCTTGACCGGGTTGTGGCGATGGCCGGCAAGCAGCTAGAGGTGTCGCCTAACCCAAACGAGTCAGAGGCTGAGGGTTCGTTCAAGCCGGCCAAGGAGACAAAGAAGATACCCTTGGATCCGGAGCACCCAGAGAGGTACGTTGTCATAGGCGCAAACCTCGACAGCAAATAGGAAGGCGAGCTCGTCGATTTCCTCCGCGAGAATTGGGACATGTTCGCATGGTCCCCCAAAGACATGCCAGGTGTACCGACGGAATTCGCCGAGCACAAGTTACATGTCCGATCTGATGCAAAGCTGGTCAGGCAGCCCTTGCGCCGCCTTTCAGAAGAAAAGAGAAGAGTTGTCGGAGAAGAGATAGCCCGACTCCTAGCAGTCGGCTTCATTATGGAAGTATTCTTTCCAGAGTGGCTAGCCAACCCGGTCCTGGTACTGAAGAAGAACAAGCAGTGGTGAATGTGTATTGACTACACAAGCCTCAACAAGGCCTGCCCCAAGGACCCGTTTGCTCTACCAAGAATTGATCAGGTGATAGACTCCACAGCCGGATGCGAGCTGTTGAGCTTTTTGGATGCATATTCAGGATATCACCAGATCAAGCTGAACCCGGCTGACAGACTGAAGACCGCCTTCATCACGCCGTTTGGAGCCTTCTGCTACCTCACCATGACGTTCGGCTTGAGGAATGCCGGCGCCACCTTTCAACGTTGCATGCAGAAGTGCCTCCTCAAGCAACTCAGCAGAAACGCCCACGTCTACGTGGACGATGTGGTGGTGAAGACGGAAAAGCATGAATCACTGCTGGAAGACCTCAAGGAGACCTTTGAGAACCTATGCCGATTCCAGATCAAGCTCAACCCTGAGAAGTGCATCTTCGGAGTACCAGCCGGCCAACTCCTTGGCTTCCTGGTCTCTGAACGCGGCATAGAGTGAAACCTTGTAAAGATCAAGGCCATTAAGAGGATGGAGGTACCCACCCGACTGCTGGACGTGCAAAAGTTCACCGGCTGCTTGGCGTCCATCAGCCGATTCATCAGTCGGCTGGGCGAGAAAGCTCTCCCCTTATACCAGCTCATGAAGAAGACCACTTTTTCCGAGTGGAACCACAAGGCGGACGAAGCTTTTCTCCAGTTGAAGAAGATGCTGACTACTCCACCCGTTCTGGCGGCTCCGACTCCTAAGGAACCTATGCTCCTGTACATCACCGCCACCAGCCAGGTAGTCAACACAGTCATTGTAGTGGAACTACCCCCACTACCTGTCTAGAGACCGGTATATTACCTGAGCGAAGTACTATCGGCCTCCAAGCAGAACTACCCCCACTACCAGAAGATGTGCTACGGCGTGCACTTTGCCGCCAAGAAATTAAAGCCTTACTTTCAAGAGCATCCAATCACTGTGGTCTGCACGGCCCCACTTGCCGAGATCATCGAAAGATGAGATGCTTCTGGCCGAGTGGGCCATAGAGCTGGCTCCCTACACCATTCACTACTAGCCCTGCACCTCCATCAAGTCACAAGCACTGGCCTACTTTCTCGTCGACTGGGCCATGACCCAATACCTACCTCCAGCGCCCGACTCCACCAATTGGCGGATACATTTCGACGGCTCCAAGATGCGCACCGGCTTGGGAGCCGGTGTTGTCCTCACTTCTCCTAAAGGCGACAACCTCAAATACGCATTGCAAATCCATTTTCCCGCCTCCAACAACGTCGCCGAGTACGAGGCGCTCATTCACGGCTCCGGCTTGCCAAACAACTTGGCATTCGCCGGATCCTGTGTTATGGCGACTCGGACTTAGTGGTCCAGCAGTCATCTGGCGACTGGGACACCAAAGATGCAAACATGGCGAGTTACCGTTTCCTCGTGCAGCAACTCAGTGGGTATTTCGAGGGGTGCGAGTTCCTCCACGTGCCAAGAAACGACAATGACCAAGCAGACGCCTTGGCATGAATCGGCTCTACCCGCCAAGCAATACCATCCGGCGTCGCCCTTCAATGCCTCCTCAAGCCGTCTGTCAAGCCTTCACCAGAATCAGACTCCATCTTTGTGCTGGCTCCTCCCGAAGAAGTCGGATCCGACTCCAGAGCCCCGGCGGACTGTACAGGGATTTTGGCAGATGGCTCCAAGGCCGCCACAGTCGAGGCCGGCCCAGGGACTGCAGAACCCAGCCCGGGGACTGTGGCGGCCCGCCCGAAGACTCCAGAACTCGGCCCAAGAGCTGTGCCAGTCGGTCCGGGGACTTCATTAATCCAGCAAGCGGTTGTTGACTCCAACCCGCCGCCTCCCAGCCCAGCTGCCCTCGTCCAAGTCGCAGTTCTGGCAGTCGAAGAAATAGCAGCACCCTCATGGGCCCAGCCCATCCTCAAATTTCTGGTGAGCAAAGAGCTGCCGACTGATGAGACCTTAGCTCGGCAAGTACAACGCCGAGCGGCAGCCTACACCATAGTCAACAGAGAGCTGGTCAGGCGCAGCGTCATTGGTGTCTACTAGCGCTGCGTAGAGCCAGAGCAAGGCTAGGCAATTCTCAAAGACATCCATCAAGGCGAGTGCGGCCACCATGCGGCTTCAAGAGCACTCGTTGCCAAAGCTTTCCGACACGGTTTCTTTTGGCCAACGGCCTTAGAAGAGGCCAAGGAATTGGTCCAAAAATTCAAAGGGTGCCAGAAGTTCTGCTCCAAGCCGCATCAGCCGGCTTCTGCACTCAAGACCATCCCCATTGCCTGGCCTTTCGCAGTTTGGGGTCTAGACATGGTGGGACCATTCAAGAAGGCACGAGGTGACTTAACTCACTTACTTGTCGCAGTGGACAAGTTCACCAAGTGGATAGAAGCGAAGCCAATCAAGAAACTGAATGGTCCGACTGCCGTGACTTTCATCTCCGACATCACAGTTCAGTACGGCATACCACACAGCATCATCACCGACAATGGCACGAATTTTGCCAAAGGCGCCTTGGCCCGTTTTTGTGCAACACAGGGCATCCGACTGGACCTAGCATCCATCGTCCATCCACAGTCAAACGGCCAGGTGGAGCGAGCAAATGGCCTCATCCTGTCCAGCATCAAGCCCCGACTGATCGAGCCTCTGGAGCGCTCGGCTGGCTGCTGGCTCGACGAGTTGCCAGCCGTCCCCTACAGTCTGCGCACGACTCCAAACAAGTCAAACGGCTTCACGCCTTTCTTCCTCGTCTACGGTGCTGAAGCCGTCATCCCAATGGACATAGAGTTTGATTCCCTACGAGTCACCATGTACACCGAGGAAGAAGCAGAAGAAGTACGACAAGATGGCGTCGACCTACTGGAAGAGGGCCGGCTGTTGGCACTCAGCCGGTCTAGCATCTACCAGCAGAGCCTGCGCAGATACTACAACAAGAAGGTCAGGCCGAGATCTTTCCAGGAGGGCGACCTCATGCTCCGATTAATCCAGCGAACAGCCGGCCAGCACAAGCTGCCGGCACCTTGGGAAGGCCCCTTCATCATCAGCAAAGTGCTGGGAAATGACTCCTACTACCTGATCGACGCTCAGAAGCCCCGAGCACGCAAGAGGGACGACTCCGGCAAAGAGACAGAGCGGCCATGGAATGCAAATCTCCTCCGAAAATTTTACAGTTAAACGCAGTATGTATCACGCTACCTTTTGTATTAAAAGTACCAAGACTTCGGGCCCCCCGAGAAGAGCTCGGGGACTGCCCTCTTTTATCTATATGATAAGAAATATGCCCTTGAGTATATTACTCTTTGTTATGCCGTTTGGCACCGGGTTCGACTAGTCGGCCCGGGGACTTGCCGACCTGCGCTATGAAATGCTTCCTGCAGCCAGACAAATAGTGTGTGGCGTCTAAACCGGCTCCTGCCAGAAGCCGCAGCTCACGGAGCGACTGTCTGGTGGGCAGGAGTAAGGAAGAATGGGCACCCACATGAAAAATGGCTAAGGACTCAAAGCACAAACATAGCTTAAGGCTGGCTTCCAGCCTTTTTTTCGCAAAACGACTCTTGAATAGTCGGCTTGCCGCCTTCTATCCAACTTGTTAAACAACCCTAAAAACGGCTAAGTACTTGCCTTCCCAAAGTGACCAAGAATTTGATCCAGCAGTAGTCCGCGGAGCGGCTATCTGACTAACAAAAAAGACAACTGAGGGAAGACGGCAAAGGAAAAAGCCAAAAGAACAATGAGCAAGAACGATAGAAGTCCGATGAATATTTACATAACAAAGGCCCTTGGCCGAATCTTCGAGCAGAATTTCAAAATACACCCCGCGGGTGGAATTGTGCGGATTAACGAGTTCTTCAAAAACTATTAGAACAGATAAAACAAAGACAAGGTGGCATCCTAAGGGGCGGCAGACGGGTTTGGAGGATCGGAGGAGACGGCGGTGTTGGATGTTGGGGCGGCCGGCTAGGCGGTCTTGGCTTGATCACCTCCGGTAGCAGTCGGCTCGGGCGGGCACGACTCGTTGTTGGAGGCACAGTCGAGCTAAGGCTGGCCGTCCGCTCCGTCTTCCGGTGCCTCCGTCTCGCTCCCGTCCTCCGCCTCGTCTTCCTCCTCGAAGCTGGAGCCGATCACCTCTGCCGAGTCCTTGCCGTAGTCGGGGTTCAGCCCAAACCACACCGGAGGCACCTCCTCGCCGTCTTCAGCCCGCTCGGGGACAAAGATGCTGGTGTCGGTGTACTCGGCGATCGCCGCCACATGCTTGACAAGGGCATCTTCTGCGGCTGCCAGCTCCGGCTGGGCCTCTGACCAGAGTGTGGCCAGCCGGTCTAGGTCCAGCCCCGGATACCATGCCTTGACGAATTCCATGGCTCGGCGCGCTCCAGCCCGGGTCGAGGAACCCTTATAGGCCTCAAGACGGCCAGCCGCGACCTCCAGCCAGTCGGTAGTCCGACTGGGGGTGCGCGGAGCCTGCACGTCTGGCCACAGGGCGGCGATCGCGTGGGTGCCGACACGTTGAAGCCGGCGCAGCATCTGGTGGGCCGGCCGCAGGAGAGCCCCAATGCTCGGAATGTGCTCGTCAAGAGTCCGAGGGGCATCAGCGGCGATCTCCGCGCCACCCGCCCTCCGCTCCTCGCGGTCGGCCTCGATAGCTTGAATGGCGGCCTGCGAGTGGCCGGGCAAGAAGTCTGCCATGACGGAAAAAATGAAGAACAAATCAAAAAAACCAGGAGTCGGCTCGACATATAGTCGGCGAAGGAAGCTCACCGTCGACGAGGTCCTCGATCTTGTGGAAGCCGGAGACCAGCATTGCCTCCTTGTCGGTCCAGGAGGAGTGCTCTCTCGCGAACTCGGACAGGAGGGCGACTTCCGCCTCCTTCTGCGTCTTCGTAAGCAGCTCCTTCTGCTCTGCCAATTGTGCGGCCAGCAGATCGCGCTCTGCGGCGAGCTTGCTGCACTCCTCCCCCTTGGCGCGCAACGCGGAGTTGGCTTCGCTCAGCTGCTATTGAAGAGCGGCGTTGGCCTCTGAAGGGAAAAAAGAAAGAAGGCGTTAAGTCATCAACAAAGAAGGTCGCCGGGGAGATCCGGCCCGACTGCTCAGCAGTCGGCCCGAATCTCGGGGACTACAGCCCCCGGGTGCGCCAGCGCGCACCCGCAAAGAAGAAAAAGGACTCACTCCGGCTCTCCGACAAGTCGGCAGTCCGCTTGCCCAGCTCTTCAACGTTGCGGTTGAAGGCGTTGACACGGAGGTTGTGATAGTCCTGCAACAAGTATTTCAGAACAAAGGTTAGTACCCGGAACTTACCAATTGGAGTTCCGGGCCGCCTGCTCAGCAGCCGGCCCAGAACTCGGGGACTACACCCAGTGGGTGCGCTGGCGCGCCCCCACAGAGAGAAACAAGAAAACAGGGACAAAGAAGAAAGCATACCCGGATGGCTGCCTGCAACACCAGGTGCGCCCTGGTGCAGTTCTGGATGGCGTCGCTCTCAGCTCGCAGCTTCGTCTGGACATCTAGAAGCGCCTGGTTCAGCGGGCCCGTGTCGCCTCCTCGTACCCACCCAATGGGCGCGGCGCTCGTCGCTTCGGCGTCTGGATTCGTCGAGCTGGAGGTGCCGGTCTCCAAGGGGCATGGCGCCGAAGTCGCCTTCTCAAGACGGCGGCGCGTTGGCGAGCCGACTTGAAGGAGTAACCTTTCCACGGCCTCGTCTTCAGTCGGTGGCAAGGGCGGATCTGTCGGCTGTTTACCTTGCGCGCTTCTAGACGGCGGCGGGGACGGTTGTGGCGGCGCGACCACGTCCAACATGGGGGCGTCGCCGCCGCCTCTCTCCATGATCGGGAACTCACCGCCGGCTTCCCCTGACTCTCCCGTGAACTTCAGGGGCAGCGACGCGGAGTTCAAAGGGGTGACGAACACCGCCGACCGCCGGGGCGCGAATTCCTTAGTCGGCTGCTTTGCCGCAACGGCGGCCTCGGCCGCCTCCAGCTTCTTTAGGGCGGAGGCCTCTGCCTTCTCGGCCTCCGCTTTCTCCCATGCGTTCCGCTCCGTCGCCTCCCGAAGGTCGGCGGCGGGGTCAATCCGCCGAGTGGTGGCAGACGTCTCCACCGACCCCATAACGGAGGCGGCGGCAACCCTCTCAAGAGTGAGGGGAGCCCTGAGGCGAGAAAAGCATATGAAAAACTCAGACAAGGTCAACAAAGAGAAAATAAAGATAAGGGATGGAGGCGCTTATGCAGAGACCAGCGGCGCCTTCTTCACTTCCTTGCGGAAGCGGTTGGCTTTCGCGGCCGCCTCTTCCTGCTTGGTCGCGGCGGCCGCTCCCTTGAACTTCTTCGACCGGCCACCAAGCATACTCGGCCCGACCTGGCGCTTCTTCGCACCACTTTGAGCGTCCAAGCCAGCGGAGGAACTCGCGCTTGGCTGGCCGGCTTTTGGTTGGCGATGCGGGGTGACTTCTCCCTCGGCCTCGTCGTCAGGCCAGTCGACGAAAGTGGCCAAAGGCCTGGAGCCGCCTGCTTCTCCTCCTCCTCCCTCGGTGTTGGCTTCCATGGCTGCCGCCCCCAAGTCGGGATCGTCGACGTCTCTCTCCGCCCGATCGAGGACAAACTGATGAGCCGTCCCCGCGGTGCCGACCGAAGGAGGGACGAGAGGATTCTGATTCAAAACAAAAATGGTCAGACTTGACAAGATGGACTCAGCAGCAAAAGAAACAGAAGAAGAAGGAAGACGACTTACAATAGGAGGGGGGTTGGCGCGCGAATACGGCTCCTTGCCGAACCGCCTGTCCACCGAGAGACCGCAGTTCGCGATGTAGTTCACCATGTTCGCCACCTCCACGTGAGGCATGTCCTTGGAGCACATCCGACTCGGGTCCCGATGACCGATCATCTGGCAGATCAGGTGAGGTCGGCCTTGGAGTGGGAGGACTTGGTGCGCCATGAAGGCGGCCAGCAAGTCGGCCCCGGTCAGGCCCTCCGACTGCATCAGCACTCGGAGTCGCGTGACGGCGGCGGCACCAGCGGGAGACAGCGTCCTGTCTCGGTGTGACCAGCTGGGGAGCCTTCCAGCCGGCGCGCCGGCTTCGTAAGCCGGCAGGTTGACCTAGTCGCCTTCTGGGGCGACGTTCTTCACATAAAAATATGACCGCTGCCAAATCTTCACCCACTTAATCAGTGCGATGGTGGGAAACGGATTATCGACCACTGATCTCCGCATCGTGATGAATGCACCACACTGGGCCGGCATGCCGGCGACGTGTGTGCCGAGATTGGATTGGAAGAACTCACCCAGAGCTCGATGGTGGGGAGAACGCCGAGCAAGCCTTCGCACAGGGTGGCGAAGGCAGCCAGCAGCACCACCGTGTTCGGAGTAAGGTGGTGCGGCTGGAGCCTGTGGAACTCCAAGAAGGAGCGGAAGAAGCCGCTCGCCGGCAGTCCCAGGCCGCGCTTGAGGTGCGCGCGGAATATGACCCGCTCGCCCTCCTCCGGCGCCGGCGATATCTCTCCCTCTGGCGCGAGGCGGAACCGCACTAAGTCCCTGCCAGGCAGCCGCCGTGTCTAGCGGAGGATCTCGATGTCGTCGTCGTCAACCTCAGAGCCATCCCACACTCCGGAGCGAATAGCAGGAGGCACGGCGGCGGAGGAGGAGCTCATCGCTGCGGGCACGGCATGGTTCGGAGCAGCAGCGGCAAGAAGAAGAAGAAGCAAGAAGGAGCAAAAGGAAGTCGGGAGAATGGGCGCACATGCTTCGCCGCCCCCTCCCCCTGCATACTTGTAGGCTCGTGGGCTGAGAAATTGAGGGGGCGGACGTGGGATTAACTGCGCCCGGGCCCCCACAACCCCCACGATTTACCACACAAAGTTACCACGCGCAAGAACCGTGCGGGAACCCCAACCGTCCGCGCGGCCGCAACGGATCCGTTCACATGCTGAGGCGCGGTAGTGGCGGGCCTCGCCTATAGGCCTGGCCTGTCACGCGCGTGGGTGATCAGCCTAGCTCCGCCATGTGGCGCCTCACGACGGGTCAACCACGGGCGGCAACCCAAAAGCTTATCAGGCACGCCGCCTGAACTCCGCCGCAATGTTCAAACTTTTTAGGGGCAAGTCGGCCTTGACCAAGTCTGACTCCAACTAGTCGGATTGACAGAAGATGGCTAGCGAAGCCCAGATCCGACCACCGGAGAGAAGAAATTGTTGAGGCTCCACGACATGTCGCCCTCGGAGCCTCACCAGCTTCGGGGACTATTGTCGGAGTAATGGGCCACGGGTAGGCTAACCCAGGCCCAGAACCTTTCAAGACATTGAGGCAGACTGCGCCTGAGGGAGTCCTGGATTAGGGAGTGTTTGGGTAGCCGGACTATACCTTCAGCCGGACTCCAGGACTATGAAGATACAAGATTGAAGACTTCGTCCCGTGTCCAGATGGGACTTTCCTTGGCGTGGAAGGCAAGCTTGGCGATGCGGATATTCAAGATCTCCTACCATTGTAACCGACTCTATGTAACCCTAACCCTATCCGGTGTCTATATAAACCGGAGGGTTGTAGTACGTAGGCAATCAACTCCATACACAACAATCATACCATAGGCTAGCCTCTAGGGTTTAGCCTCCTTGGTCTCGTGGTAGATCTACTCTTGTACTACCCATATCATCAATATTAATCAAGCAGGACGTAGGGTTTTACCTCCATCAAGAGGGCCCGAACCTGGGTAAAACATCGTGTTCCCTGCCTCCTATTACCATCCGGCCTAGACGCACAGTTCGGGACCCCCTACCCGAGATCCGCCGGTTTTGACACCGACATTGGTGCTTTCATTGAGAGTTCCTCTGTGCCGTCACAATCAGGAAGGATGCCTCCTCCCGTCTTTAAAGACGGCGCCGTTGCTAAGGGAGCCTTGGCTGTCGACCAAACCCTCCGGCTAGGTGGTTTCCTCATGACCGCCTGTTCGGCTATTGCACCGACGGTGACCTCTCGGGTCATCAAAAGCAACCTACACGTCAGCTCGGAGCTTGTCGAGCAGCTAGATCCAATGGAGCTCTCTTCCGTAAACAAGCTCTTGGATCGCATCGCCGCCCTGGGGGTCGCTACGGATTACGACCAGGTTGGGCTTAAACCCGATCTAAGAGAAATTAACTCTCTCAAGTCACCCACCACGTTGTCGTGGTAGAGACGCAGTGCGGCGACCCTTCATCTATTTTAAGGACTAGCTACGTCCGAATTCCCGACCCCTCCATGCCGGATACCCGCGGAGGGGGAGATGTAACTCAAGACCTGAGCTTAGGATCAGGCAACGGGCGAGATTCACTGGACAACATCCAAGAATCCGAACTTCAGAGTTCGGAAACTCTTCGGCCTCCGAATCTTGGATTGGGTGAGGTTTCAGATTCAACGACACCCGCCCACCCGATCATAAGCGATCTCTCCCAAATCAGGCAGAGGCCCGAAGAAACAGTACATCATTACTGGGCCAGATTCCTCCTAGTTATGAACAGGATAAAGGATTGCCGCGAGGAAGACGCAATCTCAATTTTCTGAAGTAATTGCACGGACAAGGGAATCCTTAACGCCGTAAGTCATCGTGATATCACACGCTTCGCTGACTTGGCGTCCATAGTACAAAAATACTGTGCGATGGAAAGCGCCTGGAAAACAGAAATAAATTTTTGGGATAATCCGGCCTTGAATAGTAATCCCGTCCGAACTAAGAGGGTGCATTATCACAGGACACCCGGGATAAACACCAAAAAGCCAAAACCCTCTACAGGGCATGGAACCGTACTGGAAAGATGGCTTGATGGACCCTGTAGAATTCACAGTACAGAGGACGCCACACCAACTCACATCCTTAGAGCATGTTGGATACTCTGGCAGGTGGCCAAAATCGGCGAGGACCTCTTAATTCTGGAGGCCGCAGAAAGCCAGCCCAAGGACACCAGTACCATTCTCACAGTCTTCAAGACTTTCGCATCAAACAATGTGCGAAAAAGAACACTCCGCAGCCTCGCCGAAGTCTATCAAGTTGCAACAATAAATCCATGGAGCGACACTGCCATTACCTTCAACGCAAGTGATGAACCTAGATTCCGAACAGCCCGAGCACCAGCCGCATTGGTCCTCAGTCCCATAGTGGACGGCTTTCGCCTCACCAAGGTGCTCATGGATGGAGGCAGCGGACTGAACCTCATTTATGAGGAAACCCTTCAAAAAATGGAAATATACTGGAACCGCGTCGAGCGAAGCAGCACAACCTTTAGAGGAATAATCCCCAGTCGGGAAGCGCGCTGCACAGGAAAAATCACACTAGATGTGGTGTTCGGCACGCCGGATAATTACAGGTCCGAAGAAGTCACGTTTCAGGTGGCCCCGTTCAAAAGCGGATATCACGCTTTACTAGGGCGGGAAGCATTCACAATCTTCCAAGCAATACCCCATTACGGGTACATGAAGCTTAAGATGCCCGGGCCGAATGTAACTATCACTCTAGCTAGTGATCCGGACATAGCACTCCGCGCCGAAAACAAGACGGCCGCATTAGCCCTTGAGGCACTATCCGAAGCCTTAGCGGCCGAGGAACTGACTGCGCTGCGCTCCACGGTTAACAGGGATGATGTGATACTCGACAAGAGATCCAAATCCATATCCTTCAAGCCAGCTGACAAAATAGTCAAATTCCAGGTCCATCCAACGGACCCCAATAAAACAGCTTCCATCGGGGCACGACTGAACCCTGATGTAGACGTCGCACTGCGAGAGTTCCTACGAGAGAACTGGGACATTTTCGCCTGGCACCCTTCAGACATGCCTGGGATCCCACGCAGGCTGGCCGAACACAGCTTAAATATCCTAAAAGGATTCAAACCTGTCAAACAAGCCCTTCGGCATTTTTCCGAACCCAAGAGACAGGCTATGGGAGAGGAGCTAGCCAAGCTATTGGAAGCCGGATTTATTAGAGACATAAAACATCCGGACTGGCTAGCAAACCTGGTGATGGTACCAAAGAAGGACAAATCCTGGTGCCTGTGTGTCGATTTTAAAGACCTTAACAAGGCTTGCCCAAAGGATCCCTTCCCCCTCCCCCATATCGATCAAATTATCGATGCCACCGCAGGACACGACTCGTTGTGTTTCCTCGACGCATACTCCGGTTACCATCAAATCAAGATGGCAGAATCAGACCAAGCCGCAACAGCATTCATCACACCATACGGCCCATTCTGCTTCAACACAATGCCCTTCGGGCTGAAAAACGCCGGCGCAACATATCAGCGCATGATGCAGACATGTCTGGCAAACCAGATCGGCAAAACAGTGGAGGCATATGTGGATGATCTGGTCTTCAAATCAAGACATGTCGAATCTCTAGTAGACGACTTGAGGCTTGCATTCGATAACCTCCGAAAATATGACATCAAGCTCAACCCGGAAAAATGCGTCTTCGGCGTTCCAGCCGGAAAGCTCTTGGGCTTCATTGTATCCGGTAGAGGAATTGAAGCAAATCCAGCCAAGATCCGAGCTTTGTCACAATTGGATATCCCAAAGGACCTCAAACAAATACAAAAATTAACCGGATGCGTGGCGGCTTTAAGCCGCTTCATCTCCCGCTTGGGAGAAAAGGCACTACCCCTCTATCGCCTCCTTCGGCGCACCGAACACTTCGAGTGGACGGATGCCGCCACGGCCGGACTTGATGAAATAAAAGCCATATTGGCAACAAACCCAGTCCTGGCCGCGCCAAACACCGGCGAACCTATGTTATTGTACATTGCAGCAACACATCAAGTTGTCAGCGCAGTGCTCGTTGTCGAGCGGGAAACGGATGGACACAAATTCCCCCTTCAAAGGCCGGTCTACTACGTATCCACTGTCCTCACTCCATGCAAATCATGGTACCCGCATTATCAAAAGATTGCATACGCGGTATTCATGGCATCCCGGAAGCTACGACACTACTTTCAAGAGTGTTCCATAACAGTAGCCTCGGAAGTACCACTCAACGATATTATCAACAACCGCGATGCAACGGGCCGGATTGCAAAATGGGCCATCGAGCTTCTCCCGTTCGATATAACCTATAAGCCACAGCGAGCTATTAAATCACAAGTTTTGGCTGACTTCGTCGCAGAATGGATGGAGGCCGAACTCCCTAAAGAGTACGGCACATATTCAAACTGGATTATGCATTTTGACGGCTCCAAAATGTTGGCCGAACTGGGGGCTGGTGTCGTCCTGACGTCCCCCATAGGAGACACAGTCCAATATGTGCTCCACATCATGTACACGGATTCCAACAATGCAGCCGAATATGAGGCCCTCCTACATGGTCTCCGGATAGCAGTATCCATGGGTATCCAGCGCCTAGAGGTACGCGGGGATTCAAACCTCGCGATATCCCAAATAAATGGAGATTTCGACACCAAGGACCCAAAAATGGCAGCTTACCGCATCGCCGTCCTAAAAATGTCAGCCCGGTTCGAAGGGCTGGAGTTTCACCATATAGCCCGCGAAAACAATCAAGCAGCGGACGTCCTGGCACGCATCGAAGCAAAACGCGATGCAGTCCCCCCCCCCAACATCTTTTTGGAAAGATTGTTCAAGCCATCCGTAGCATGGGAGGGGGAACCCTCAAATAACAGCCCGGACCTAGCCGCACCACTCGACGCCGAACAATCTGACACAATTGGAGGCTCTGCCAATGAAATTACACCTTCAGCCCACGTAATAATGGCGGTTATCGCCCCGTGGACAGAACCATTCCTAGCCTACCTTACTAGGCAGGAACTCCCAGAGGACCAAAACGAGGCCCGCTGCATAGTGCGGCGATCTAAAGCCTATAGGGTCCATGAGGGAGAGCTTTATAAGAAAATCACTACCAGAGTCCTTCAAAGGTGCATCTCCGAAGAGGAAGGGCGGAACCTTCTGGCTAAAATTCATGCCGGACTCGGTGGTCACCATGCCGCTACTCGGTCCCTTGTTAGCAAGGCTTTCCGTACAGGCTTTTATTGGCCGACGGCCCGGGCAGACGCTTAGGACCTAGTCCAACGATGCGCTGGTTGCCATCTTTTTTCCAACCAAAGCCATATGCCACCCACCGCACTCCGAACTATACCCATCCCCTGGCCTTTTGCGGTCTAGGGGCTTGACATGGTCGGACCCCTTAAAGGTGGGACCGATAGGAAAAAATACTTACTGGTCATGGTGGATAAATTCACCAAATGGATAGAAGCCAAGCCTGTTAAAATGGCCGAATCCGGACATGTGATAGACTTCATATCCGGGGTTGAACACCGTTATGGCGTCCCCCATAGCATCATAAACGATAACGGTACAAACTTTACCGCCGACGAGGTAAAACTCTGGTGCAAAAACATGGGCATCAAGCTCAATTATGCTTCCGTCTATCACCCACAAACCAACGACCAGGTCGAACGTGCAAATGGTCTTATCATGAGCGGCATTAAACCCAGACTGGTGCGGTCCCTCAAGGAATCTAACACGCACTGGGTAGAGGAGCTCGACTCCGTGCTATGGGGGCTGCGGACCACGCCAAATCACACCACCGGATACACACCATTTTTTATGGTGTACGGCGCAGAGGCAGTTCTGCCCTCCGACATAATTCATGACTCACCTAGAGTGCGCATGTACGAAGAAAGAGAAGCCGAGCTCGATCGGCAGGACAACTTGGACGCCTTGGAGGAGGAGCGTGACGTGGCAAAAGCCCATTCCGCATTTTATCAACAGCAGGCCCGAAGATATCAAAGCAGAGAAGTACGGGCCAAAAATTACAATGTTGGCGAACTAGTTCTACGCCTGCCAGATAAGAAAAAGGACAAACTCAAGCCCAAGTGGGAAGGTCCATTCATAATCGACCAAGTCCTGACTGGTGGGGCGTACCGCCTGCGAGATGCGTCGGATAACCGACTCGAGCCGAACCCATGGAACGCCACCCGTCTCCGAAGATTCTATGGCTAGCGCCGGACTCTGTGTTCGTCTCCTTCCTCTGTCCATTTTTTGCATTTTTCTGTCTTACATTTCTCTCCTTCCCCTCTTTTCTTTTATAGCCCTTAAAGGCTCATCTAGTGACGCGCCACTCGCGCTCATCAAACCTGGGGGCTTCTTTAACAGAAGCTTATTTATACGGGCTTCACGCCCAACACATGCGTCAAACTTCCGCATGTACCTTTTTCTTCACCATTATATGCATCGATATGACTTAAGTTTTGGCCAAGCTGGGTTGCCTGGCTCCTGTGCTTACCCCTACGTTTCCGATTGTTCGGCTAGGCAGTAAAGGGAGCACCTCTGTGATTGTTACTGCCGGGTCAGCCGGATGTGTACCTCAGACTGGGTGAAGCCGAAAGCTAGCGTTCTTAAGGAATATTTGGTCGGTGAAATAAAAGATGATCTTTTTACTCATTTTATGCGCCCCGAAATGCTTTTTCTGCGTCTCTTCACGCAGTGCGGACATGCACCTTAGGGCATGCCTCCCAGCGAAAGGAACCCTTAACGGAACTATTCTCTCTGGAAGATGTTTCTTACTAACCATGTAATATAACATAACTAGTTGGGCACTTGTCTGATAAAGCACTGATGACCCCTAGCCTGGTCTCCATGCATACCCCGGTTCTTATATAACCGCTAGGGTATTCGGACACACTCCGGACCGTCAGGTCCCGAGGTTGAAGCGAAAAGGTCGGCAACAACAAACGATCTACAATCCGGCTAGAAGGCATTACACATGTCAATTCAAAATTACACAGTCATTCTAACTGATTGTATTCCTCTTCTATACCATCTAACAGGCTGTCTAATTTACAGTCCTGCTGGGAATACTTCGCGGCCAACTCTACTTGTCCGTACACTAAGCTTACAGGGATCTCTTTCCCGTCAGGCCCCACTGGTCCGACCTCGGCCATGTGGTTTGGGTCTGACTTCGTAAAACGGGTCTTCACCATGGCCCAGGCCTCCCTAGCGCCTTGTCGGCAGGCCGATATCTTCCAAAACCGGAAGCGCCGCTGAGCTCCCTTCAGCTTCTCCACAAGCTCTCCAAGGCCCTCGGGCACGGAGTGGGCAGGCCATAAGGCTTGGGCAATACCCCGCATCGCCTGCCGAATTTGCTCGTGCAGTCGCAAGAGTTCGGGAAGAAGGTCACCCGTAGAACCGGGCATCTCCTCTGCAGGACGACCTGTGAGCATACCTATAGACATTACTCTATTAGTCGACTTCCTCGCCGAACTCTTTTTTCAAAGTTCGTTCAAGCACTTACTAAAAATGCCGCGTCGAAGCCGCTGATTCTTCTTCGTGGAGTCCGACAGTTGGCCACAAACATCTTTAAGTCTGACGTCCAGCTTGGTGTTGGCATCCTGAAGCTCATTCTTCTCTCGCCTCACCTTTGTCAACGTACTCTCACCGGCCTTTAGCCGGCGTAAGAGTTGTTGCTTATCCGGATCGAGTCCGGCGCCATCTGCAATATGATTTGTCAGATTTGCACCCACACCGCACAATACTAATCTTTCGAAGTGTATCTTACCTGAGGGGGTCTCTTTGGGCTCCCCTGCTGTGGCTAGTGCGGCCTCTAGTTGGGCCTTGCACTTTTTCAGCTCCTGGGACAGTACGGTATTCTTCTCTGTAAGAAGCTGCATATTAAATGATCCTTAAATCAGTTGCTCTAACTGCTTCAAGTCTCGGGGGCTACTGGCATATATATATAACCAAAATTTTCTTACCCGTATGTCTTCTACATACTGCTCCGTGGCTCTGGCTAAACCATTTTGAGCGGCACGGAGGTACGCATCTCCCGAATTAAAGGCATCTAAAGCCTCTTGGGAGAAACAAGCGTCGCGTAGAACTGTCCGGCGACGCCTGTGGTTCATGGCACTCTCCACTTCAGAACTTGTGGCAGACAGCCTGTCCGCATCCTCTGTCGGAGGAGCGTCCGGTGCGCGCCTTGTGCTCACCTCCGCTTCCTGGCCAGACGTTGGAGCCTGGCTGGTGGAGGCGCGATTGGCAACCTCTCCGGATGTAGTCCGGCGAGGTCTCTTCGTTCTGAAGATAGCACGAACGTTAATATGCCCTGACAGAATAACACCAGGGAAACAGAGGGCGCGCTATACCTTTGCGCCGGCATCTCAGTCCGGACTGCATTTCTTTTTGTCCCACGGGGCCCTGCGGCCCCTCGTTGGCTAGCCGCCGCAGGTTCGGCCTCCTGCCTCGGAAATCTCCCCTGCAAAACACGGTTGTCGTCGGAAACACTGGAATACGTGAGAGTGGAATCTCTCTCAAGGGAATGAGACTCCGGTTTCTGTCACCTGGGAGGCCGGGATTAACCCTGGGTAATCAGCCATGATGGCTACCAAGGTATTGTCCTTGCTTAGCTGATAGAACACCCCGTCGATAAGCTCCACCGATATGTCCGGATCCTCTTCGGAGTCTGGATCGAGGGACCGTTCTGGGTCCTCGGGCTGTGGAGGGCGGCTGTTTATATCCTTTACCTCCTGTCGCAGTTCCTGCACTGAAGTCGTTAGACTACATATCTAACCGTGGGAGTATAAAACAAACGGGCAAGCGCAATTGTTCACTTACCCAACTTGGAGGATCGTACATAGTAAATCCGGCCTGCGGGTTGACGCGGAGGAATTCCTCCTTTTCTCCCTTGTACAAAGAGGACAAGATCTTTACTAGAGCGGCAGCTGAGGCTGGCCCCTTACGACCGTAACGGGTGGCGTCATCCTCCCCGTTGAAATCCCACATTGGGTGGCCTCTATATTGAAGCGGCTGCACCCCCCCCCCCCCCCCCGCATAATGCATGCAGCCATGACTCCAATCATGGTTAGTCTGGAATGAGCCAACAGTCTTATCCGGCTTATCAGGTAAAGGACGTCTCTGTTGCTTTCTCTCTGAGAGCTCCGCGGACGCCAGCTCAAGCGTTTCTTCAATGGAGCACTGTTGAACTCAGGGAGACCGACCCGGATAGGGTCCGGCAGAGGGACATCATCTATGTAAAACCATTCCGAAGGCCAGTCCTCGGACGCCTTCTTTGGGGTTCCGGATAGGTATCCGGTCCCGGCGATGCGCCATACTTCGGCTCCGCCCACTTGGTATATAGACCCCTCTTGAGAACGGGGCACCAGGCAGAATAACCTCTTCCACAGCGTGAAATGAGCCTCAACGCCTAAAAATAGCTCGCAAAGGGCGACGAAACCCGCAATATGCAATGCGGATGCGGGCGTGAGATTGTGCAGCTGGAGGCCGTAGAACTCCAGAAGCCCGCGGAGAAATGGATGAATTGGAAATCCCAGTCCCCTTATTAGATAGGGGACGAGGCACACCCGCTCTCCTTTAGAAGGATTGGGGGTGCTCTCCGCTTGTTTTCCGCCATTTTAGGTGGCGAGACCGGCTCGGACCGGGACCATGTATGCCTGAGGGAGAAATCCCTTGGCCTGAAGCGACACTAACTCGTTATGTGGGATGGTGCAACTCTCCCAGTCCCCGGGTTTGGGACCGGAGGGGCGAGGGGAGGAGCTGCGACGGCTGGTCATGTTGGAATGGACCTTTACTGGAAGCACTCTGATGATAACTCGCGGAGAGGAGAAGATCTGGTTTGGACCTAAATCCCCATCCCATTAAATAGGCGGCTCGTTTATACGGCTAGGGGCGTGGATGTAAAAACGCCTCAGCTTTTCGCATTCGGTTGACACATGGAAGACGGCCATTATTGGGCGTGGAAGCCGAGGAGCACTACGTTACAAAAATCGGACATTATTCCTACAGGTACACAAGATTTGGAGAAGAACCCGCCTTGCAATGCCGAACAATCTGCGCGCTGGACTCGTCGTCATTGAAGCCTGGTTCGGGGGCTACTGAGGGAGTCCTGGATTAGGGGGTGTTCGGGTAGCCGGACTATACCTTCAGCCGGACTCCAGGACTATGAAGATACAAGATTGAAGACTTCGTCCCGTGTCCGGATGGGACTTTCCTTGGCGTGGAAGGCAAGCTTGGCGATGCGGATATTCAAGATCTCCTACCATTGTAACCGACTCTATGTAACCCTAACCCTATCCGGTGTCTATATAAACTGGAGGGTTGTAGTCAGTAGGCAATCAACTTCATACACAACAATCATACCATAGGCTAGCCTCTAGGTTTTAGCCTCCTTGATCTCGTGGTAGATCTACTCTTGTACTACCCATATCATCAATATTAATCAAGCAGGACGTAGGGTTTTACCTCCATCAAGAGGGCCGGAACCTGGGTAAAACATCGTGTTCCCTGCCTCCTGTTACCATCCGGCCTAGACGCACAGTTCGGGACCCCCTACCCGAGATCCGCCGGTTTTGACACCGACAGCGCCCCTCGAGATCCCAGGACGAAGAGCCGCCTTCTGAGAGTCGGCGGCGAGGCGGCCGGCTACCCACTCACGGCCGAGTCCTAGGGATGACTTTAGGATGAGCCGACTCCTGACTGGCGACTTCCAGAGAAGCCGGCCTTGGGGAGTTGGCTCGCGACGCCAACAACCCCCATGCCCTCATAAAAAGGGACGGGATGGGGAGTGGCCACAGTAAGGTCCACTCCCACCCCTTTTCCAAGGGCAGGCGTGGCTACAGTACGTCGTACCCGCGGAGATCTTCGCGCAGCGCAACACTGTTGCCATGCCGGCCCTGACATCAGCCCCAGGGGGCGGAGCCCTGTGCCCACGACGTCCTACTGGTACGACCCAGGGATGATGGGTCCCACCAGTCGGCGGGCGTATGAAAGACGGCGAAAGCACCACCATTCGGCCCGGATGGGAGTCGGCCACCGGAAGACGGCCGACCCCTCCCACGGGCCCCACGCGCCATTAATCAGACACGACAAGTAGTGGCCACAGTGATCGCCCACCAGACGGCGGGGTTGTCGCCTCGACCTCATGACCGAGCCTGCGTCATTAGAGGCACGGCTATAGTAATCTGTAGCCGGCAAGACCCGCCCGCGGTGGACGCAGCCTGTTGGCTCCACACCAAGCCAGTCGGCGGGGCCCACCAGTCGGCGAGCCCCAGGAGTCGGCGGATAAGACGGCGGCTAGAGAGGCTGACGGCTGGGCCCGCGCCTAGCCGGATTACCATTGTACCCCTGGGGGGTAGGCCTATACAAACCCCCCAGGGCATCCATGCAAAGGGTTGGAATCCATTAGCACTAGACCAGATCATATAGGAAGGAGAGAGCTAGCATTGCCTTCTCCTACCTCCAGGAAACAGCTCAAGGAGCAACCATGTAAACACTTTGCCGTAGTGATCATGCGGAGACCCCGTAGAGCAGCAGTAGGGGTATTATCTCCCCGGAGAGCCCTGAAGCTGGGTAAGATTCGCTGGCGTGCATGTCTTCGCCTTATCCCGTTTCCAGGCACCGGCGACATTCTACTCACCCCCACCATGATAAGCCATCCTTTGGCATATGTCGCACCCAACCCCCGACAGGTTTCCTCAGGGCGGCAGTGGCTACGCGTGTATGAATGCGTGGGGATTCAACCTTCTAACCCTTTCTACGGTTTCCATGGGCCTCCTTTTATAGGTTAAAGTGGTCGCCACAATGGCAAAGTAGTCATTATCCACTAATAAGATAGCCAATAGTGCTATCATACCTAACCCTGAAGGCTGACACGGTGCATTAAATGTGTCACCCAACGTCACATCGTCGCTTTCCCAGCAGGCCTTTCCATGTTGCTTTGCCAGCTTCACACCTGCTCGCTTGACATGTCGCGGGATTGGTGTCGTTCTTGGGCGTCTCTTGTAGAAAGAAGCTGCCATGTGGCGAATGGCTGCCACTTAGTCACTTTGCGCCTTAACACCGCATTGATTGATGACGTGGGTTGTGGCAGAGTAGTTGGGTGAGGTGGTTTTTCCTCCCTAAGTCCCGGCGGGCCCTGCCGTGAGGTTTTCGTTGTTTTCTTCTACGGGTGACCCCACCCTTGCCGAGCTCGCCTTCTCGGAAAGGGAGACTTTTCTCCTGGTGGTATCTTGCTTCTCTGGCCCGGTCTTGGTCCTCTTGATCTACATGTTGGTCCTTCGAAAATCTTGGTCTCTGGTTCTTTGGTATGGCCTGGTGTCGTAATCTCATTCTCGTGCTTGTGCATAGTCCGGGCAGCAGGCCCAGGGTTTGTTGCACCGACAGAGCTTTTAAGCAAGAACCATAACATCAAAGTACATTAAGATTGTCATACTCAGTCATCTTGGATCATATCACCGGAACATCATACATATAGCATACTTGGGATAGAAGTCGTTGCATTTTTGCTTAGTAGGTTGTGCACAAGTCTCGTATCCGCCTATAGCACAATCATGCTAGCGTCTCTCTAGCGTTGTGCAACAAGAGCATTTTTCATGGGTTTCCACATTTTGAGCTCGTTCCTTGGTTGCATGACCCTATCTATATATTCGTGTGTGTGTGTGTGTGTTTCCATGTGCCACATATTGCTATTGGTCTACTTGTTGCATTTGTGAATTTGTGAATCATTTTTAACAATATTGAGTCTTGCTAACATTCGCATCAAATTCCATGCCACCATCCTCATCAAGCTCCACCAAAGGCTTTATTTGTGTAGGTGTGAGAATTGACGAGATCCGGTACCAATTGTTCTATTTCCTTGTTACACTATTGAGTGATCATTGATCCATTTTAAACATCAGGTAAGGTACACCTAGTCTAGTTCTTTTCTTTCTTCCACTCACATTTGCTTGAGATGATGGATAGGCCAACTACTTCTTCGAACCCACTCTTCATTGAGCAAGATGAGGACCCAAACATCTACATCATCAAGAACCACCTCTTCGGCGCACAAAGAGCTTTGCATCAAGAGACTAATTTGACAATCCGACTTGCGACAATCTGAGCACGTACAAGAGAAGTATTGGGTGACCACATCGACCTACTCACTGCCGACTTGTGACAATCCGAGCACGTACAAGAGACTACTTTGACACATCGATGGCAACTATCAAGGAAGACATACGAGTAATGATGGTCAATCACTCTTCAACATCTTTGTCCTATTCAAGACAGAGCCACTCAAGTCGTCATTCTTCATAATCTTATTCGGATGCAAGTCCTCCTCGAACTTGTTCACATCGTCGCCAAGACCATGAAGTTCACCAAGCTCCACAAAATCCATTCCATGATAATGGGTTACAAGCTCGCCTATGTGAATGTGACCACCCATGGCGACAAGCTAATGATCCTCCGGTCTAACAGCAAGCTCTAATACACCAAGATCAACAAGAACAACAAGATGTCGATGCCCCTCGACAAGAACAACATCATCGTGAGGAACAAAACCTTGAACCCCAACATGCTCTATGCGAATCTACACTAGCCATCGACGAGCGAAACCGCCAAGCACGACTTCAAGAAGAGGCCCTCCGACAAGAGTGACAAGAAGAAGTCGCACGCCTTGAGGAGTGCCAAGAAATGAGGAACTGTGCAAGAATTCCACAACCTCAACGACAAAACAATCAAGCGGAGCACGAGGAGCAAGCGGCTCAAGACCCCCTTCCATGCCAAGAGTGTCATCACCATTGACCCCAACACAATGAAGAGCAATGCTATGGCAGGCTCAAGTTCACCATGTCTAAGTTCTCCGAAAGCAACGACCCTAAAGACTACCTTTCATGGGCATTGAAAGTTGACAAGATCTTTCGCTTGCACAACTATGAGGAAGAGAAGAAGATCGCCATGGCATCTCTTGAGTTCCAAGACTATGTCCTTGATACGTCCATTTTGCATCATGTTTTCATCCTGTTATTTATGATGTTTTTACACATAATAATGCTTTTTGGAGTAATTCTAATGCCTTTTCTCTCATAATTTGCAAGGTACATACAAAGAGGGAGAATTCCAGCAGCTGGAAATCTAGACCTGGAAAAGCTACGTCAGGCTACCTATTCTGCACAACTCCAAACAAGCTGAAACTTCATGGAGAATTTTTATGGGATATATGATGAATATTGGAGCAAATAAGTGCCAGAGGAGGACCACCAGGTGGGCACAACCCACCTGGGCGCGCCCTGGTGGGTTGTGCTCACCCAGGCCCACCTCCGGTGCCCATCTTCTGGTATAGAAGTTATTTTGACCTATAAAAAATAAGGAGAGGACTTTCGGGACGGAGCGTCGCCGTCTCGAGGCAGAACTTGGGCGGGAGCACTTTTGCCCTCCGGCAGAGCGATTCTGCCGGGGGAATCATCGTCCTCATCATCACCAACAACTCTCCCATCTTGGGAGTGAAATCTCCATCAACATCTTCAACAGCACCATCTCATCTCAAACCGTAGTTCATCTCTTGTGTTCATTCTAGTTACCGGAACAATAGATTGGTGCTTGTGGGTGATTAGTAGTGTTGATTACATCTTGTAGTTGATTACTATATGGTTTATTTGGTGGAACATTATATGTTAAGATCCAATATGCTATTTAATACCCCTCTGATCTTGAGCATGATTATCATTTGTGAGTAGTTACTTTTGTTCTTGAGTTCATGGGAGAAATCATGTTGCAAGTAATCATGTGAACTTGATATGTGTTCGATATTTTGATAATATGTATGTTGCGATTCCCTTAGTGGTGTCATGTGAACGTCGACTACATGACACTTCACCATATTTGGGCCTAAGGGAATGCATTTTGGATTATCAATTAGATAATGGGTTGCGAGAATGATAGAAGCTTAAACCAGTTTATGCGCTATTCCATAAGGAACCGATTGGATGCAAAAGTTTAATGTTATGGTTAGAATTTATTCTTAATACTTTTCTCGTAGTTGCGGATGCTTGCGAGAGGGTTAATCATAAGTAGGAGGTTTTTTCAAGTAAGAACAGCGCCTAAGCACCGGTCCACCCACATATCAAATTATCAAAGTACCGAACACGAATCAAACCAACATGGTGAAAGTGACTAGATGAAAATCCTGTGTACCCTCAAGAACGCTTTGCTTATCATAAGAGACCGTTTTGGGCTGTCCTTTGCCTCAAAAGAATTGATCTACCTTGCTGAACCTTTGCAACTATTATTGTTACTTGCTCGTTATGATTTATCTTGTTATCAAACTATTATGTTACTTACAATTTTAGCACTTGTAGACATTACCTTGCTGAAAACCACTTGTCATTTCCTTCTGCTCCTCATTGGGTTCGACACTCTTACTTATCGAAAAGAGCTACAATTGATCCAGTATACTTGTGGGTCATCAAGGCTATTTTCTGGCGCCATTGCCGGGGAGTGAAGCGCCTTTGGCAAGTGGAATTTGGTAAGGAAAGATTTATATAGTGTGCTGAAATTTACTGTCACTTGATACTATGGAAAACAATCCTTTGAGGGGTTTGTTCGGGGTATCTTCACCTCGACCATAAACACAATTAGCTACCCCTCAACCTACTGCACCTACTGAAAATATTGAATATAAAATTCCCTCAATTATGATAGAACAATTGTAGCTAATCCTTATGCAGGAGACGAAACCAAACATCCTGATATGCACTTGATATATGTAGAACAAATTTGTGGATTGTTCAAGCTTGCAGGTTTACCCAGAGATGAAGTTACAAAGAATATTTTCCCTTTATCTTTGAAGGGAAAAGCATTGGCATGGTATAGGCTATGCAATGATATTGTATCCTGGAATTGGAATCGATTGAAATTGGAGTTCCATCAAAAAAATTATTCTATGCATCTAGTTCATCGTGATCGGAATTATATATATATATATATATATATATATAATTTTTTGCCTCGTGAAGGAGAAATTAATGCTCTAGCTTGGGGGAGGCTTAAGTCAATGTTATATTCATGCCCCAATCATGAGCTCTCAAGAGAAATTATCATCCAGAAATTTTATGCTCGGCTTTCTCATAATGATCAAACCATGCTTGGTACTTCTTTTTCTGGTTCTTTTATGAAGAAGACTATTGAATTCCGGTGTAATATTTTGTAAAGAATTAAACGCAACTATGGGGATTGGGAACTCGAGGAAGGTAAAGAGTCAGGTATTAAACTTAAGTATGATTGTGTTAAATCTATTATGGATACCGATAATCTTCAAAAATTTAGCACTAAATATGGACTTGACTCTAAGATAGTAGCTTCCTTTTGTGAATCATTTGCTACTCATGTTGATGTCCCTAAAGAGAAGTGGTTTAAATATCACCCACCTATTAAATAAGAAACTAGAGAACCGATACGAGTTAATGAAGAAACTATACTATACAATGTTGATCCAGTTGTTCCTATTGCTTACATTGAGAAACCACCTTTCCCTCTTAGGATAAAGGAACATGATAAAGTTTCAACTATGGTCAACAAAAGTTACATTAGAACACCTAAACCTAATGAACAAATTAAAGTGTACTTAGTATTTCTATGGTTAAGGATCTCTTGGAAGAAAATGTAGATGGACATGTTATTTACTTCTGCGAAGAAGCTACTAGAATTGCCAAACCTGATAAAAAGGATAAACATAGACCTATTGTTGGCATGCCCGTTGTCTCAGTCAAAATAGGATATCACTGTTATCATGGTTTATGTGACATAGGTGGTAGCATGAGTGTTATTCCTTATTCCTTATATCAAGAAATTATGAATGACATAGCACCCGTAGAGATAGAAGACATAGATGTTACTATTAAACTTGCTAATAGAGACACTATATCACCAATTGGGATTGTTAGAGATGTTGAAGTCTTGTGTGGGAAAATAAAATACCCTACTAATTTTCTTGTTCTTGGTTCCCCACAAGATGACTTTTGTCCCATTATCTTTAGTAGACCTTTCTTGAACACCGTTAATGCTAGAATAGACTGCGAGAAACAAACTGTCGGTGTTAGTTTTGGTGATGAGTGTCATGAGTTTAATTTTTCCAAGTTTAGTAGAAAGCTTCATGAAAAAAATTGCCTAGTAAAGATGAATTAATTGGTCTTGATTCTATTGTTGTGCCACCTGCTGATCCTTTAGAACAATAATTGCTCGACCATGAAAATGATTTACATATGCATGAAAGAAATGAAATAGATAAGATTTTCTTTGAACAACGTACTCTACTTAAACACAATTTGCCTATTGAAACTCTAGGAGGTACTCCTCCACCTAAAGGCGATCCTCTGTTCGAATTAAAACAATTGCCAAACACTTTGAAATATGCTTATCTTTATGAAAAGAAGATATATCATGTTATTATTAGTGCTAACCTTTCAGAACATGAAGAAGAAAGATTATTGAAAGTTCTAAGGAAGCACTAAGCTGCTATTGGATATACTCTTGATGATTTAAAGGGCATTAGTCGCACTCTATGTCAGCACAAAATTAATATGGAACCTGATGCTAAAGCCGTTGTTGATCACCAATGTCGGTTAAATCCGAAGATGAAACAAGTGGTATGAACGGAAATATTAAAACATTTGGAAACATGTATAATCTATCCCATAGATGATAGTAGATGGGTAAGTCATGTTCATTTTGTCCCTAAGAAAGGAGGTATAACTGTTGTTCCTAAAGATAAGAATGAACTTATTCCACAAAGAATTGTTACAGGCTATAGAATGGTAATTGATTTTATAAAATTAAACAAAGAAACTAGAAAAGATCATTACACTCTGCCTTTTATTGATCAAATGCTAGAAAGATTTTCTAAGCACACACATTTTTGCTTTCTTGATGGATATTCTGGTTTTTCACAAATACCTGTTTGTCAACCTAGTCAAGAAAATACCACTTTTACTTGTCCCTTTGGAACTTATGCTTATAGACATATGCCTTTTGGTTTCTGCAATGCACCTGCTACCTTTCAAAAATGTATGACTGCTATATTCTCTGAATTTTGTGAAAAGATTGTTGAGGTTTTCATGGATGATTTCTCTGTTTAAGGGAAGTCTTCTGATGATTGTTTAAGCAATCTTGATCGAGTTTTGCAGAGATGTGAACAAACAGATCTTGTCTTGAATTGGGAAAAGTGCCACTTTATGGTTAATGAAGGTATTGTCTTGGGCCATAAAATTTCTGAAAGAGGTATTGAAGTGGACAAAGCTAAGGTTGATGCAATTGAGAAAATGCCATGTCCTAAAGATATCAAAGGTATTCGTAGTTTCTCAGGTCACACTGGTTTCTATATGAGATTTATCAAAGACTTTTCTAAAATTTCTAGGCCTCTTACAACCCTTTTGCAAAAGGATGTTCCTTTTGTGTTTGATGATGATTGTTTAGAAGCCTCTGAAACACTCAAGAAAGCCTTAATTTCTGCACCTATTGTTCAACCACCTGATTGGAACTTGCCTTTTGAAATTATATGTGATGCTAGTGATTATGCTGTTGGTGCTGTTCTAGGACAAAGAGTTGATAAGAAACTGAATGTTATTCATTATGCTAGTAAAACTCTAGACAGTGCTCAACGAAACTATGCTACTACGGAAACATAATTCTTAGCAGTGGTGTTTTCTTGTGATAAATTTAGATCTTATATTGTTGATTCAAAAGTAATTGTTCACACCGATCATGTTGCTATTAAATATCTTATGGAAAATAAAGATGCTAAACCTAGACTTATTCGATGGGTTCTCTTGCTACAAGAATTTGATTTACATATCAGTAATAGAAAAGGGGCTGAGAAACCCGTAGCTGATAACTTGTCTAGGATCGAAAATGTGCTTGATGACCCACTACCTATTGATGGTAGTTTTCCTGATGAGTAGTTAGCTGCAATAAATGTTGCTCATAACACTCCTTGGTATGCTGACTATGCTAATTACATTGTTGCTAAATATTTACCACCTAGCTTTACATACCAACAAAAGAAAAAAAATCTTTTATGATTTAAGACATTACTTTTGGGATGACCCACATCTTTATAAAGAAGGAGTAGATGGTATTATTAGACGTTGTGTACCTGAGCATGAACAAGGACAAATCCTACGGAAATGTCACTCCAAAGCTTATGGAGGGCATCATGCTGGAGATAGAACTGCTCACAAGGTATTGCAATCTGGATTTTATTGGCCTACTCTCTTCAAGGATTCCCGTAAGTTCATATTATCTGGTGATGAATGCCAAAGAATAGGTAATGTCGGTAAGCGTCAAGAAATGCCTATGAATTATTCACTTGTTGTTGAATCATTTGATGTTTCGGGATTTGATTACATGGGACCTTTTCCTTCCTCTAATGGGTATACATATATGCTGGTTGTTGTTGATTATGTTACTAAGTAGGTAGAAGCTATTCCAACCAGTAGTGCTGATCACAACACCTCTATTAAAATTCTTAAGGAAGTTATTTTCCCAAGGTTTGGAGTCCCTAGATACTTAATGACTGATGGTGGTTCACACTTTATTCATGGTGCTTTCTGTAAAATGCTTGCCAAGTATGATGTTAACCATAGAATTGCATCACCTTATCATCCTCAGTCTAGTGGTCAAGTTGAACTTAGCAATAGAGAAATAAAGTTAATTTTTTAAAATACTGTCAATAGGTCCTGGAAGAATTGGTCTAAGAAATTAGATGATGCACTTTGCGCTTATAGAACAGCATATAAAAATCCTATTGGTACGTCTCCTTATAAAATGGTTTATGGAAAAGCTTGTCATTTGCCTCTTGAGCTAGAACATAAGGTGTATTGGGAAATCAAAGATCTCAACTATGATTTCAAACTTGCCGGTGAAAAGAGGTTATTTGATATTAGCTCTTACGATGAATGGAGAACCCATGCTTATGAAAATGCTAAGTTGTTTAAAGAAAAAATCAAAAGATGGCATGATGAAAGAATCCAAAAGCGTGAGTTTAAAGTAGAAGAATATTTTCTTTTGTACAACTCTCGTTTCAGATTCTTTGTAGGAAAACTCCTCTCAAAATGGGAAGGGCCCTATGTTATCGAGGAGGTTTATCGGTCTTGAGCCATCAAAATAAATAATGCCGGAGGTACTAACCCGAAGGTTGTTAACATGCAACAAATAGAACATTATATCTCAGGTACGCCCATTTATGTTGAAAGTAATACTATCCAAACTTTAACACCGGAAGAACACATAAAAGAGTCCTTCCGGAACACTCCAGAATCGTGAAAATAAGGAGGTACGTGATATGGTAAGTAAACGGACTCCGAAAAATCCGCAGAAATATTTTTTGTCAGTTTTGGAATGTTTAGAAAATTAGGAAAATAATAAACTTGCAGGAAGCGTACCCTGGTGGGCACAAGACACCAGGGCGCCCTTGGCTTGCCAGGCGCGCCTAGGTGGGTTGTGCCCACCTGGAGTACCTTTCGGACTCCGTTTTTCTACAGCTTGCTTGTTTCCCAAGATAAAAAAATCTTTATATACCTCCCAAACCTGTTGACCACCGTATCATAGAGAAATCTTATGT
This sequence comes from Triticum urartu, assembly GCF_056163025.1. Classification (NCBI taxonomy): domain Eukaryota; kingdom Viridiplantae; phylum Streptophyta; class Magnoliopsida; order Poales; family Poaceae; genus Triticum; species Triticum urartu. The sequence continues at coordinate 283,087,142 of NC_141875.1, read as the reverse complement.
TTTCTTTTCTTGCTATTTTCGGTCAGATTTGTTGAGCCAGGCATCACGTCTTCTTCCTCCAACAACATGGAAGAGCTTGCTTGGTTGATGAAGATCGAGCTGAACAGAGAAGAGCCCGCAGAAGCCATCAAGGGAGACGAGAGCAAGGAGGCTACCGTAGATCAAGCCACGGTGTTCAAGCAAGCACTGCCAGCCGAGGAGGAAGAAGAAGATATCCTTAAACCTTACTACGCTCATCTTACTCCTACTAAGATTGAAGCCTTTCGCGTCATTGAAACGGTTCGTGTGCAAAGTAAGTATCTCACCCATGAAAATATTCTGCATCAAGAGCACATCATCCACCTCCGGGCGTCATTCATCGATTGGAGAATCTCTTAATCCATAAGGACAGGATCGCTTCATCAGCACCACCTTCTTCATCATCACCAAAAGAGAATTGAGTATCAGGTATAGGCACTCCCCTTGGCTTCCGCCAAGCTTGGGGGAGGTGCCCCGGTATCGTATCATCCCCATTGTCTTTTGCCTTTACTTATCTTAGTTGGATCTTTTGCCTTAGATGAATAAAAGTTTAGTTTGATCCTTTCTTTTCGAGAGTTTGCTTAGTAATCTATCCTTGTAATCGTGTGCGAGATATATAATAATGTTTAGCTTGAGTTTTTGCTTTCTTTACTTTCATGTTGCAACTAAAAGAAAGGAAATGAATAAAATAAAGGAAATAAATGAAAAAGATCATATGCTAATCTTATGGTAGGTGATGACACCACATAAGGAAAAGTATAAGTAGAAAATTTTGTTAGAGATTGACAAACATAGCATTAGTTAATGATGCAACTCATGAAAGAATTAATAAGGGAAGAGAAGATTCACATATAAATATACTATCCTAGAAATCTTTTGTGATTGTGAGCCCTCATCAAAATATTATATGCCAAAATTGTTGACGTTGGACAACGAAGACAACCTAATGGTTTATGTTTGTTTATATTCACATAGAAGTCATATTGTCATGGATCCTTTAACATGTGGTGCTTGCCCCCTATCTTTGCTAGCCAAAAATTCCGCACTAAGTAGAGATACTTGTGCATCCAAAAACCCTTAAACCCAAATCTTATTTTCAAGAATCCACCATACCTACCTAGGGATTGAGTAAGATCCCTCAAGTAAGTTGTCATCGGTGCAAAAAGGCAATAAAATTGCTTCTAAAAGTGCGAGATCATTTAGTGTAAGAGAAAATTGAGCATTGTACGAACTTGTGATGGTGAAGAATAAAAGCGACAGACTGCATAATAAAGGTTGCTATCACAAGGGGCAATACAAACAAGTAAGCGCATGGCAACCTCTGCTTCCCTCTGTGAAGGGCCTATCTTTTACTTTTATGCAAAGAGTCCAAAGTTTTCTCTCGATTCCTTTTTATTTTTCTCCTTTGGCAAGCATTATCTGGTGAGGAAAGATCTAAGCACATATGTCCAGTTGAATATAGATAGTGTCAGATTCGGGGTTCCGTAGACCCTTGAGAGGTTTAAACACTGGGGTGCATGCGAAGAACTCGTCCTCCCCAGTCTGCCTACCCACCAATCCCACTGCCTAGCTCGATGAACCAAATGGACAAGAGACACAGCAGTTTACCAAAGTTCGGGCCACCTTGCGGTGTAAAACCCTACTCCTGCTTTGTGGTGGATTGGCCTTGAGGGGCTGTGGATGAACTAGTACAATGGTCAAACTGCCTCAGGAGGTGAGGTGTTCTTGTGCTCAATGAGCTGGTGAGCTGGTCAGGGCGGAGTGCATTCAATCCTGATGATCCCTCTGCCTTCAATGGTGGTGGATAGGTCCTATTTATAGTGGCCTTGGTCCTCTTCCCAAATGTAGGCGGGAAGGGATCCCACAATGGCCAAATTCAAAGGGAGACAACTAGTACAAGTTATCCTAACAAAAGTAGCCTTCGCCTGCAAAAGCATCTGGTGGTGACACCGTGGTGGGCTCTGCGATGACCTCCGTCCTGCCGTCCTGGCAGTCTTGGTCTTGTTACACCGAAATGGAAACCTTTGCTTGATTCCTCGGGACTCCGCGCCTGTGCTTGCCTCCTTAGCGCCAAACAAGAAACCGGTATACTACGCCCGCTGGCGCCCGCCTGGCCTTAGTCGTCATGGCTCACGTCATATGAACCTCACGAGCTGCAGCTTGCATAGATATTGTGACGACCCGAGACCGACGTTCCAGATGAATTTGCCTATTTTCCCAGAGTTGGCAGATTTGCAGAAAAACCCTCATGTTCATGCATATAATAATTCACAAACCGCGCATCGGATTAAAATGTTTTATATATGCAAAATGCTTAGTTTTTCATGTACTTTCATATTCTGCAACTTTTATCCATGTTTAAAATGTTTAAATTTTTTTGCACTAATTTGCATAAATGACATGTTGAAATGATTTATTTCATAACTAAATAACCGTAGCTCCGAATTAAATAGACTTTATATGTAGATGGGGTAGAAAAATGCATAGATTAACATGGTGGCATTACTTTGCATGTTTAATAACTCTAAAATTGTGTATAGGGCAGAACAGTACCAAATCCAAAATATGCGCATGGGGATTTTTCGGAATTGTTGTTTGTTGTTCCGGCCTCATTTAAACTTGCCTAGAGAGGTAGTTTTTATTATGCTTCACCTCTTGCCATGTTCAACAACATTTAATATTGTTGAGTAGCTTTAACGAGAGCGAACTAAATAATTAAATGTGGTGTTTCGTCAATAGGCAACTCGTTGCATATTGAGCTCCACTTAATTGGTAGTATTGAGCTCCACTTTTCCGGAGAGGTGTTGTAAGATTCCCTTCGTGGTTGGGTTTTGTCTTTGTTTTGCTTTTGTCCATGTCATGCATTTCATATCATCTCATCATGTCTTTTAATTTTGTAAAACTCAACTAAATAAAATGCATAGAACTTTGATCTATTTAAATCGAGGGAAGGGTGACTTCTCTCTATAACATATCCTCCCGATAGTAGGGAGCTATATTAAATATTTCTTTAATTTGAAATTCACCATAACACACCTGCAAAATCCCAATGCCATTGCTACCACAACTCTTGGCCTCTAACTTTGCCATATATCCTTTCGTCATTTCCGGAGCTCCACCAAAAATCCAAACATTTTGGGACTTTCCTAACCCTCACTTCCTATTCGAACCATTTGAATTTAAATCAAATGAGTTTGAATTTAAACTTTGGAAAATGTCCACTCCATTTTTCTTGGATCATACACATTTTTGTGAGCCCGGGAACATTATCCGCATGCCAAAGTCCCTTCTCTAACCTTTTACTTTCTATCTTTTCTTTCTTCCTATTCTTTTTCTGTTTTGGAAAAATAAGAGAGGAGGAGAGAGCCAAGCAGTCCAGCCAAGCCTCTGGCCACTTCCTGCTCTACCGGGCCGGCCTCTAAGGCCCAGCCGCACCCTGCTGTAACCCTAGCCTGCCTAGCGATCCCCGTTTCTCTCCCTCGATTCCCTCCTTCCTCCTAGCGCCGCCGCAGGAGAGGAGCAGAGCCCCACGAGCGCGCCCGATCCTTTTCTCTCCCTCTCCATCGCTTGTGCCGCCGAGCTCCACCAGGAAGACCAACCCCGCACCGACGACCCTGCAAGCTCTTGCGGCCCGCCAAGTCCCGTGCCGCTGTCGTCTTCATGACCTGCATCGGTCCCTGCCACGCCCCTGCATCGAGCAGGCAGAGCCGCTCGTCGTCGGATGCCGTCCGCTGCTGCCTGGATTCGCGTGTTCACCACCGTCGGCTACCTCAAGGAGCCCCGCCGCCCCGCAGCATATTGTCAGACCGCACCATGCCCCGCCTTTTTCCCTCGTTCTCCCTTCTCCTCTTGTATCCATCTCTCTCTCAGCACTCTCTCTCTGACCTTGGACAGGGACCCCGACGACCCCATGGATGGCCGACTCTGCCAAGCGCCCCGCTGCTTCATCACAGCCTTGCCTCTCCTCTCGTGCTCGACGCCGCGGGCGCACCCGAGGGTGCCTCCCATGCCAACCGTTGCCCGCTGCTGCATCGTCTCTGCCTCCGGTGGCCGTAGTGCCTTATTCCTCTCCTCTTCTTGTGTTCCTTCCTCCCGCGCGAATGGGCAGATGCCCCTTCCTCCTGACTGCATCACGCCATGGCCCTCCCGAGGCCATCACCGCACAACACCTTGTTGGCCTCCTCCTTGCCTATGCACCACGTCGTTGCTCGTTGCATACCAGGACCGCCTCCGTGTTTTTCTTTCACCAAGTACCATGACTTACGGCACACGAACGACCACCGCTTCGAACGCCAAAGTACAGAATGACCCGCGAAGCCCTGGACGCCATGTACCACTACAACCGTTGCGTTCCGTTTCGTCTTTGTCCAGTACCCATGGATGCCAAGTACCACGATGTCGGTGCCCCTCAAGTTCGGCTACACAAAACTCCAAGTACCCCTTCATGTCGGCAAGACCTGCAAGTCGGACCCTGAACGATCAACGAATTGTGGACCGTGTACAACTACCGTCGCCTTGGGTTTCGTCAAGTTCCTTGCCATGACTATGAACGACTATGAACCGTGTACAACTACCATCGCCCCGAAGACGTTCGATTCGTTAAGTACCTCTTCGAAAACGACGGCCGTGAATGACTACTTCCACTACGAACTTGTTCCGCCTGAAACGCATGCTTCGAAGGTATAACCCTGAGATGACCGCCCGTGGACCAAATGCTTGCGATGTATGAGTTGAACCGTGTGTTGCTCTGTGTCCGAGTTATTCGTTGCACGAAACACCTCTTTTTCCTTGCCACCATCATGTAGGAACCCGGTAACCGGGAGCACCCCAACGTTCATCATGACATGCTCCCGTCACTTTTCGTTTTGCACCGGTATGTCCATGAGCTACCAGAACCGTTATGTTGCCGTGGCATCATTTTCGTTTTCGTTGCCGTGGCACCCCTTTTCGTTTCCGCCACGATGACAAATGCTTCATAATAATGCTCATGTCAACTTTTAATAAAAATCGCATAAAACAAGCAAATGTCATCTGCATCATGATAACAACAATTAAAATGTTTAAAATTGTTGTTTGCATTAAATTGCTAAATGCATATGGGGATTTACTAGATTTGTTGTTTGTTATATCCGGCCCCATTTAAATTGGTTAGATGGTATAGTTTTGTTATGCTTCACCTCTTGCCATGTTAACCAACATTTAATATTGTTGAGTACCTAACCGGGAGTGAACTAAATAATTGATGTGGTGTTCCGTCAATATGCAACTCGTTGCATATTGGGCTCCACTTAACTTGTAGTTTTTTTGTGCACCTTGCCATGCCATGCATATTTAAACCGGACATGCATCATACTTGGTTGTGCATCATGCCATGTTTATGTGATGGTTGTTTACTATGTTGCTTGCTTCTTTCCGGGTTGCTTCTCTCGTTAGCTTCGGTTTTGTTCTGGAGTTGTGAGGATCCATTGGACTACGTCTTTTGTCTTCTTCATGGACTCGTTCTTCTTCCTTGCGGGATCTCAGGCAAGATGACCATACCCTCGAAATAACTTCTATCTTTGCTTGCTAGTTATTCGCTCTATTGCTATGTCGCGATACCTACCACCTGCCATATCATGCCCCCGATATTGCCATGTCAAGCCTCTAACTCACCTTTCCTAGCAAACCGTTGTTTGGCTATGTTACCGCTTTGCTCAGCCCCTCTTATAGGTTTGCTAGTTGCAGGTGAAGTTGAAGTTTGTTCCATGCTGGAACATGGATATTGTTCGTAAATCATTATTATATCTTGTTTACTTTAATGCATCTATATACTTGGTAAAGGGTGGAAGGCTCGGCCTTATGCCTGGTGTTTTGTTTCACTCTTGCCGCCCTAATTTCCGTCATACCGATGTTATGTTCCTTGATTTTGCGTTCCTTACGCGGTTGGGGGAATGGGATCCCTTGACAGTTCGCTTTGAATAAAACTCCTCCAGCAAGGCCCAACCTTGGTTTTAACATTTGCCACCTAAGCCTTTTTCCCTTGGGTTCTGCAGACTCAAGGGTCATCTTTATTTTAAACCCCCGGGCCAGTGCTCCTCTGAGTGTTGGTCCAACCTGTCAGCCGCCGGTGGCCACCAGGGGCAACCCTGGGCTGGCCTACCGAAAGTTTGGACAATCCGATGTGCCCTAAGATTGAGATATGTGCAGCTCCTATCGGGATTTGTTGGCACATTCGGGTGGCTTTGCTGGTCTTGTTTTACCATTGTCGAAATGTCTTGTAACCAGGATTCCGAGTCTGATCGGGTCTTCCTGGGAGAAGGAATATCCTTCGTTGACCATGAGAGCTTGTGATGGGCTAAGTTGGGACACCCCTACAGGGTTTTGAAATTTCGAAAGTCGTGCCCGCGGTTATGGGCAGATGGGAATTTGTTAATGTCTAGTTGTAAAGAACTTAACACTTGACTTAATTAAAATGAATCAACCACATGTGTAGCCGTGATGGTCTCTTTCCGGCGGGGTCCAGGAAGTGAACACTGTTTTGGAGTTATGTTTGAACCTAAGTAGTTTCAGGATCACTTCTTGATCACTTTTAGCTTCACGACCGTTGCATAACTTCTCTTCTCGCTCTTATTTGCGTAAGGTAGCCACCATATATGCTTAGTGCTTGCTGCAGATCCACCTCATTACCTTATCCTACCCATAATCTTCAATAGTCTTGATCTCGCGGGTGTGAGATTGCTGAGTCCTCGTGACTCACAGTTACTTCCAAATAGTTACAGGTGCCGATGCTACCAGTGCAGGTGACGCAACCCAGCTCAAGTGGGAGCTCGATGAAGATCTTGTTCGTTGTGTTGTTTCGTTTCCAGTTGATTAGTAGTGGATCCTAGTCGGGATGATCGGGGATCTAGCATTTGGGGTTGTCTTTATTTATGTTGGTTCCGTAGTCGGACCTTGATTGTATTCTGGATGATGTAATGCTATATTTATGTATTGTGTGAAGTGGCGATTGTAAGCCAACTCTTTATCCCTTTCTTATTCAGTACATGGGATGTGTAAAGATTGCCCCTCTTGCGACATGCCTACTATGCGGTTATGCCTCTAAGTCGTGCTCCGACACGTGGGAGATATAGCCGCATTGTGGGTGTTACAAGTTGGTAATCAGAGCCATCCCCGACTTAGGAGCCCCCTGCTTGATCGAATCACTGACGTTGTTGAGTCTAGAAAAAAATGTTTTGAGTCTTATAGGATTATATATATTGGAGAGTAGGATTCTTTTTACTCCTCAGTCCCTTCGTCGCTCTGTTGAGGCCTCGTGACATAGAGTTTTGACTCTTCTCTCCTCAAATTTCACTAAAAAATAGGATCACGCGGGTATCTTGGAATGTTCCGATGGTTTTGTGACGAGAACATTGTTCTTGGTGCCTCCTGACATTTAGGGGTTGTGGCAGTGTCCCGGGGAGTTGAGCTCCGAGGTGTTGTCATCACAATTTTATCGTTGCAGTTCTGGAATACCTGAGTTCGCCGACATCGAAAATCGCTTTTATGCAGTTGTTGGTGAGATAACCTCGATGCCACCCAGTACTGGGGTGGGAGTTCGGGAGTATTGCCATAACTCATATAACGGATGCTTTTCGAAGGTTGAGGTAAATGATTTCCGAAGGTTTCTTGGTTATGTGTTGAAGGATGGATACAGCTGGATGTAGAAATTGCTAGTTTTGGGTGAGATATTATGCTTCCCCTATATCACCAACACTTGATTGCATAACCAGAAAGTTTCGGGGGTTTATAAGTGGGAATTCAAGTAGCTCCTAGGATATCTTTTCGACAGATGCATGGTATGAGATTGGGGTTCGACGTCTAGTGGTCCGCCTATCCACTGTTGGTTTTACAGTGGTCTCGTTGTGTCTTAAACAGTCCTTGGCTATGCTGACTCGGTGACGCTTCGTATGTCATGTGCACTGCCTTGTACATGATGGTGCTGTACGATCGAGCCCGTGTGGGCCCCACCACGAAAACTTCGGGCGAAATCTCTATCATATGTTTGTTCCGGCTTACTCTGCAAGCCAATCCTTTGTTTTGTTTTGGGTTGTGGTATTTGAGTTGCTTTGAAGTCAAATGTTGATTCCATACCTTCCCTAAGTGGTGTTCTCACATTTCTATGTGAATACCAATCCTTCATGATAATCGAGATTGTCATGTCAATCCTTTTCAATCGGCGTGTTTCACTTCAAGTGGATCCGATCATTTTCAACATTCGCAAGATCAACTCTAAGTACTCTCAACGGTGTTTGTTTCATCCGTCCCAAGCTGCCTTTGTTTTCCCGCCCTCCCACCCTTTTCCTTTGAGGATTCGGATTTATTAATCAACTATCATGTTATTGATGAGAAGCCTCTCCATTCTTTTCCGTCAATGTTCTTATCTGGTGATTCTCAGGAAGATTCTAACGGAGCTTCAAGTTTATTATTCTTCGTTGTCTTTTCTTCTCCGGTGGTTTAAATTCAAGCTTTGTCGATCATATCCTTCCTCGTTTAAATGTTTTCTCATACCGGTGCACCTCTTAATCAGTCACTTCTCGCTATTCATTTGTTCTGGAGTGCTGAAGATATGTCAGAAGGCTGTCTTTTCATTCAAGATTCGTTCAACCTATTTCGAGGTTGTTATCTCATTCAAGCCATTTAATTCAACCAGTGCAATCTCGCTTTCAAGTAATCATTCAATGGTGTTTCTTTCGAGTGGGCCCTAACCCACAGGTCTTTTCCCAGGGTCTTACCTAACTGTTCTAATTTTACCGGAGCTATTCTCAAATCTTTCAAAGTTTGACGTAAGAATGAATTATCATCAGTCAGATGGTCTCTCCAAGATCTTATAACTCTTTTCATTGTTGGCTCAACCTCTTTGCTTTTCATTCTCCCGGAATGTCTCAACAATTCATGGTGGTGTTTCTCATCGTCATTCTCAACATTTGAAGACCGAAGAAGAGTTTTTCCTCCATATCTTATCCGTTCTCTCGAAAAAGCGTAGTTCAAGCTTGATGTCATCCTCTCATAAATAGTTTTTGATTGTGAGAATTCTTTTCACCTATCCGGAGCGATTTAGGAGTATTTTCAGTTTGATTCTTCAGAGCGCATCATCTAAGAATAATTCATTCCAGCTTTCAGCTCTCGTTTTTCCAAATATTACTGGTGCATCAATCAAATATCCTCTAATCAGTTCATGATTTCTTCGTTCTCTTATATCTAAACTCTCTCATGTATCTTCGTTCATTTGCTAATTCTTACCGTTGATTCATCCCTTTATTTCGTTTGTTTTTCAATTCTTACGTTGGTTCATTCAAGATTTCTTTTCCTTCGTTATCATATCAATTTATTCATTGTTTCAATCCTACCGGTGGTTCGTTGATGACCATACCAAGATTACGCTATATCTCTCCTTAATCCTTTTCAATGAGAATAAGTAGTATGCCAAATTCGTTGCTTGTCATCAATCTAAATTGGTCAAGGATGCGCATAACGTAATTCTTATTATTGTTTCATCCAAGTGATCTAATTTCTTCTTTCCGAAGTTGTTCATCAAATCACATTCCTAGATGCTTCATCTTTTCTTTTCAGGAGTTCCAAGTTTTACCAGTTACATCATCACGAAGATCCATCTAAATCATTGCAAGGATTCACCTTGTGTTTTTAACTTCTCTTTCTTTCTATCATCCTTTTGTTACCGGAGTTATTCATGGAGTCTCAACATGACGGCTCATCAAGGATTTAATTCCTTCTCGAAATGTTCATCAAGATTCTTTTCAAAGGATCTCAAGTATTCTTCATCTTACATTCCGAAGTGCAATTTGTTCTACCGTATCTTTTGGGGTGGTGTTATGTCATTTTGACGGCTCCCTTGATGTTTCATGATTCACAAGTTGGCCGAAATGACATATTTTAAAACCGTCATTTTCTCTTCGTTCAGGAGATGCTTTGCAACCCGTCAACCTCTTCATTGGAGTTATCTTGGGTTATATTTCACCTAAAGCCTATCTTAAGGATGGTTGTGATTGTGGTGCTTATCAATGATCCAATCTTCTCCTTCCTATCTCGGTGAAGAGACTTTCATCTCTTCATTGCTCTCAAGCAAGCAATTGATTCCATTAGTGGCAGAATTTCACCTCAAATTTGAGATGTTTTCCATAAGCCCACTACAAGTGTTTTCGTTTTATTGTTGGTTTTCCAACAACTACATTTTAACCTTCTTCGAAGGGTGCTTCCAGGCTCAATTGTGGTAGAAGTTGTCATTTTCTCCTCAGTTCTTTTCATCCCATTCTTCCATTTGTACCGGAGGCATTGTGTCATTGCTATCGTAAAGTATCATCCTATCTTGCCAAGTTCATGCTCTATTCTTTCCATTTTCAGCCGGAGTGCTGCCCAAATTCCTTCGTTTGAATTTCTTTTCTATCTTTTTATCTAGAGTGGTTTCAATTCCTTCTTATCCATTGTGCTCGTCATTCATAGCATTGCAACCTCCAAGGTTCACATGGTGTTCCTTGTTTCACTTTTCTACCGGAGTGCTTGCATGTACTCCTTATCCGTTGTAACATTTTTCTTATGTCTTTTAACCTACAAGGTTCTAGTAATGTTCCTTGTTCCTCTTTTCTAACGGAGTGTTTTCAACTTTGTTGGTCTTCGTTGTATTCTTTATTTCAATTTGTTCAACCTCGCAAGGTTCTTTGGTTTCACTCATTTGTCAAAGAAGCAACTTAGTTTTACCTTTTATCTTCCTCTTCCTTTTCCCTCCAGTGCCATCCTAGATCTCGGGACAAGATCCTCTCATAGTGGTGGAGTGTTGTAACGCCCTGGATACAACTTTCCCTTCATGGTTGGGTTTTGTCTTTGTTTTTCTTTTGTCCATGTCATGCATTTCATATCATGTCATCATGTCTTTTAATTTTGTAAAACTCAACTAAATAAAATGCATAGATCTTTGATCTATTTAAATCGAGGGAAGGGTGACTTCTCTTTATAACATATCTTCCCGATAGTAGGGAGCTATATTAAATATTTCTTTAATTTGAAATTCACCATAACACACTTGCAAAATCCCAATGCCTTTGCTATCACAACTCTTGGCTTCTAACTTTGCCATATATCCTTTCGTTATTTTCCGGAGCTCCACAAAAAATCCAAACATTTTGGGACTTTCCTAACCCTCACTTCCTATTCGAACCATTTGAATTTAAATCAAATGACTTTGAATTTAAACTTTGGAAAATGTCAACTCCATTTTTCTTGGATCATACACATTTTTGTGAGCCCGGGAACATTATCCGCATGCCGAAGTCCCTTCTCGAACCTTTTCCTTTATCTCTTTTCTTTCTTCCTATTATTTTTTTGTTTTGGAAAAATAAGAGAGAAGGAGGAGAGAGCCTAGTAGTCCAGCCAGGCCTCTGGCCACTTCCTTCTCTACCGGGCCGGCCTCTAAGGCCCAGCCGCACCCCGCTGTAACCCTAGCCTCCCTAGCGATCCCCGTTTCTCTCCCTCGATTCCCTCCTTCCTCCTAGCACCGCCGCAGGAGAGGATAAGAGCCCCACGCGCGCGCCCGATCCTTTTCTCTCCCTCTCCATCGCTTGTGCCGCTGAGCTCCACCAGGAAGACCAACCCCGCGCCGATGACCCTGCAAGCTACTGCCGCACGCCAAGTCCCGCGCCGCTGTCGTCTTCACGACCTGCATCGGTCCCTGCCACGCCCCTGCATCGAGCAGCCAGAGCTGCTCGTCGCTGGATCCCGTCCGCGCTGCCTGGATCCGCGCGTTCGCCACCATCGGCTACCTCGAGGAGCCCCACCGCCGCGCAGCATATCGTCAGACCGCACCATGCCCTGCCTTTTTCCCTCATTCTCCCTTCTCCTCTTGTATCCATCTCTCTCTCAGCGCTCTTTCTCTGACCTTGGGCAGGGACCCCGATGACCCCATGGATGGACGACTCTGCCAAGCACCCCGGTGCTTCATCATGGCCTTGCCTCTCCTCTCGTGCTCGACGCCACGAGCACACACGAGGGTGCCTCCCATGCCCACCGTTGCCCGCTGCTGCTTCATCCGCCGTCCCCGGCCTCCAGCCATCACGCATCGTCTCTGCCTCCAGTGGCCGTAGTGCCTTATTCCTCTCCTCTTCTTGTGCTCCTTCCTCCTGCGCGAACGGGCAGATGCCCCCTCCTCCTGACTGCACCACGCCATGGCCCTCCCGAGGCCATCACCGCACAACACCTCGTTGGTCTCATCCTTGCCTATGCACCACGTCGTTGCTCGTTGCATACCAGGACCGCCTCCGTGTTTTTCTTTCACCAAGTACCACGACTTACGGCACACGAATGACCACCGCTCCGAACGCCAAAGTATAGAATTACCCGAGAAGCACTGGACGCCATGTACCACTACAATCGTTGCGTTCCGTTTCGTCTTTTTCAAGTACCCATGGACGCCAAGTACCACGATGTCGGTGCCCCTCAAGTTCGACTACACAAAACGCCAAGTACCCCTTCATGTCGGCAAGACCAGCAAGTCGGACCCTGAACGATCGACGAATCATGGACCGTGTACAACTACTGTCGCCTTGCGTTTCGTCAAGTTCCTCGCCATGACTATGAATGACTATGAACCGTGTACAACTACCATCGCCCCGAAGACGTTGGATTCGTTAAGTAACTCTCCGAAAACGACGGACGTGAACGACTACTTCCACTACGGACTCGTTCCGCCCGAAACGCATGCTTCGAAGGTATAACCCTGAGATGACCGCTCGTGGACCGAATGCTTGCGATGTATGAGTTGAACCGTGTGTTGCTCCGTGTCCGAGTTGTTCATTGCACGAAACCCCTCTTTTGTCTAGCCACCGTCATGTGGGAACCCGGTAACCGGGAGCACCCCAACGTTCATCATGACATGCTCCCGTCACGTTTCCTTTTGCACCGGTATTTCCACGAACTACCGGAACTGTTATGTTGTCGTGGCATCATTTTCGGATTCGTTGCCGTGGCACCCCTTCTCGTTTCCGCCATGATGACAAATGCTTCATAATAATGCTCATGTCAACTTTTAATAAAAATCGCATAAAACTTGCAAATGTCATTTGCATCATGATAACAACAATTAAAATGTTTAAAATTGTTGTTTGCATTAAATTGCTAAATGCATATGGGGATTTACCGGATTTGTTGTTTGTTATATCCGGCCCCATTTAAATTGGTTAGATGGTATAGTTCTGTTATGCTTCACCTCTTGCCATGTTAACCAACATTTAATATTATTGAATACCTAACCGGGAGTGAACTAAATAATTGATGTGGAGTTCCGTCAATATGCAACTCGTTGCATATTGGGCTCCACTTAACTTGTAGTTTTGTTTGTGCACTTTGCCATGCCATGCATATTTAAACCGGACATGCATAATACTTGGTTGTGCATCATGCCATGTTTATGTGATGGTTGTTTACTATGTTGCTTGCCTCTTTTCGGGTTGCTTCTCTCGTTAGCTTCGGTTTCGTTCCGGAGTTGTGAGGATCCGTTCGACTACGTCCGTTTGTCTTCTTCATGGACTCGTTCTTCTTCCTTGCGGGATCTCAGGCAAGATAACCATACCCTAGAATCACTTATATATTTGCTTGCTAGTTGTTCGCTCTATTGCTATGACGCGATACCTACCACCTGCCATATCATGCCCCCGATATTGCCATGTCAAGCCTCTAACCCACCTTTCCTAGTAAACCGTTGTTTGGCTATGTTACCGCTCTGCTCAGCCCCTCTTATAGCGTTGCTAGTTGCTGGTGAAGTTGAAGTCTGTTCCATGTTGGAACATGGATATTGTTGGGATATCATTATTATGTCTTGTTTACTTTAATGCATCTATATACTTGGTAAAGGGTGGAAGGCTCGGCCTTATGCCTGGTGTTTTGTTCCACTCTTGCCGCCCTAGTTTCCGTCATACCGGTGTTATGTTCCTTGATTTTGCGTTCCTTACGCAGTTGGGGGAATGGGACCCCCTTGACAGTTCGCTTAGAATAAAACTCCTCCAGCAAGCCCCAACCTTGGTTTTAACATTTGCCACCTAAGCCTTTTTCCCTTGGGTTCTGCAGACTCAAGGGTCATCTTTATTTTTAACCCCCGGGCCAGTGCTCCTCTGAGTGTTGGTCCAACCTGTCAACCGCCGGTGGCCACCAGGGGCAACTCTGGGCTGGCCTACCAGAAGTTTGGACAATCCGGTGTGCCCTGAGAACGAGATATGTGCAGCTCCTATCGACATTTGTCGGCATATTCGGGTGGCTTTGCTGGTCTTGTTTTACCATTGTCGAAATGTCTTGTAAGTAGGATTCCGAGTCTGATCGGGTCTTCCTGGGAGAAGGAATATCCTTCGTTGACCGTGAGAGCTTGTGATGGGCTAAGTTGGGACACCCCTGCAGGGTTTTGAACTTTCGAAAGCCGTGACCCCGGTTATGGGCAGATGGGAATTTGTTAATGTCCGGTTGTAGAGAACTTAACACTTGACTTAATTAAAATGAATCAACCGCGTGTGTAGCCGTGATGGTCTCTTTTCGGCGGAGTCCGGGAAGTGAACACGGTTTTGGAGTTATGTTTGAATGTAAGTAGTTTGAGGATCACTTCTTGATCACTTCTAGCTTCACGACCATTGCATAGCTTCTCTTCTCGCTCTTATTTGCGTAAGGTAGCCAACATATATGCTTAGTGCTTGCTGCAGCTCCACCTCATTACCTTATCCTACCCATAAGGTTAAATAGTCTTGATCTCGCGGGCGTGAGATTGCTGAGTCCTCGTGACTCACAGTTACTTACAAACAGTTGCAGGTGCCGATGCTACCAGTGCAGGTGACGCAACCCAGCTCAAGTGGGAGCTCGATGAAGATCGTGTTCGTTTTGTTGTTTCGTTTCCAGTTGATCAGTAGTGGATCCTAGTCGGGACGATCAGGGATCTAGCATTTGGGGTTATCTTTATTTATGTTGGTTCCGTAGTCGGACCTTGATTGTATTCTGGATGATGTAATGCTATATTTATGTATTGGGTGAAGTGGCGATTGTATGCCAACTATTTATCCCTTTCTTATTCAGTACATGGGATGTGTAAAGATTACCCTTCTTGCGACATGCCTACTATACGGTTATGCCTCTAAGTCGTGCTCCAACACGTGGGAGATATAGCCGCATCGTGGGTGTTACACGCCGACACACAAGGTCTCTTAATCAACCCCCCGGGCCAGTGTTGCTCATGAGTGTTGGTCCACCTACCTAGCAGCCGGCGGTGCCACCTCGGGGCAAATTGATGGTATTTTGGCTATCGTCCACTTAGCATAGACGGTGTTGTCTTGAGAACAAGATACGCGCGGCTCCTATCGGGGTATCAACGCACCGGGTGGTCTTTCTAGACTTATTTTACCATTGCCGAAATGTCTTGTGCATCGGGATCTCGAGTTTGATCGGATGTACCGCGATGGAGGATTGTGTCCGCGGATCGTGAGCTTGTCATGGGCTAAGTTGGGACCCCTGCAGGGTTTAATCTTTCGTGAGTCGTGCCCACAATTATGTGGCAGATGGGAGTTTTTAATGTCCGTTTGTAGAGAACTTGACACCGGATTTGAATTAAAATACACCAACCACGTGTGTAACCGTGATTTTCTCTTTTCGACGAGGTTCGGGAAGAGAACACGGTTGGGTTATGTTTGAACGTAAGTAGTTCATGATCACTTCTTGATCATTACTAGTTTGCGACCATTGCGTAGTTTCTCATCTTATTCTTATACTCATAAGTTAGCCACCATACAATGCTTAGTGTTACTGCAACCTCACCACTTATCCATTCCATACCCATTAAGCTTTGCTAGTCTTGATACCCATGGTAATGGGATTGCTGAGTCCTCGTGGCTCACAGATTACTACAACAACAGTTGCTGGTACAGGTAATGTGATGATCCTGACGTGAGAGCAATGCTTGCTTGATTTGGAGTTCTTCTGCGTCTTCTTCGATCAAGGGGTAGGTTCCGGGTCGGGCAGCCTAGGATTAGTAGGGTGGATGTCGTTATTCTTTTTCGTTTGATTTAATCCATAGTCGGATCCTACTCCTCTATATGAGGGTTGCTATGTATTGATGTATTGTTGTATGAATGTTGTAACTTGTGGCGAGTGTAAGCCTTTATCTTGTATTCTCATCTATTCAGTACATGGTACGTTGTAATGATATCCACCTTGCTATGTGTTTGAAATGCGATTGTTCCTAGATCATGAATTCATCACGTGATTGGGATAGAATCGCATCTTGGGTGCTACAGATATCTCCGCTCCTCGGGAGCCAGCCTGGTGAGGCTGCCCCCAGGGAGGTCTTGGTGTCGTCCGCCTCGCGAGGCTTGGACCCTCGCGAGGGTCTTGGGTTGTTGTTGCTGAAGCTGGGCCATACCAGGCCGTTGACAAAGCCATGCCGTGGGCTACAGGAAGGCAAGTCTGGGTACCCCCATTCCCAGAATGCCAAAAGTAGCCCCCGGGCCCAAGCCAGGCTCGAACTTGGCTTTGAGGCAAAGCCAAAGGGCAAGTGCGGAGCGCCACGGGCCCTAACCGCCTATGGCCTTGGTCGATGCATGGCGATTGATGGGATGTGGGCGCCTCTGCTTCCCCACGCTGCCACATCAACCATTCAACTTGACGAGACTCCATTGCATGCAGAGAAAATCCATCATTGCGTGGGATCATGGAGACCGATGGCTAGCCTCCCGCGGGCAATAAATGAGGGGAGGGACAGAGCCCCTCTTGCTCATCTTCGTCTTCTCGCCGCCCGCTTCTTCTTCTTCTTTATTTTCTTGCCAACTTATTGTAGCTCCCATGGCGCTGATTAGGAGGTTCTCTGCGGCGGAAAAGGGAAAGGCCCCTCGGGAGGAGCCTGGACCGCTTCCGCCGAAGAAGAGGTTCAGCTGCCCTCGTGATGCCGGGGAGAGGCAGGAGGTCATGCGGCCCCGGTATGAGCGGCCACCGCTTGGCTTCCCACTCCCTCTATACGCCTGTGCATAGGGCTCCGGAGAGGGCGGCAGCGCCCAGCGTCGCGCGGGCCACGGCCTCGGTGACCAGGTCGGGGCTGTGCGGCCGGTCGGCCCGCGAACCCACGTTGAGGGCTCCTCACATGAGTTCGTGATATGGGCGGAAATGCCGCCACCCACTTGGATCCGGTTCCCACAGTTCTTCACCGAGGGGGGGGGCTCGAGTTGTGGCTGCAGCACGCTGGGTGTTGCAGCCTGGCCACGGGGGCGGGGCTCGAGGCCGTCCCTTTGGGCGGCATCTTCATGACCCGAGGATGGGGCGAGGTCCGCCGCGCCTGTCGCGTGGATGGGGCCCTCTCCATCCACTTCGAGTACGATGGCGCCTCCATGCTATTCTTCAAGGTCTTCAACAAGGAAGGCCGACGACTAGAGTGCTGCCCCGGATGAAGCAGCCTGCATGGCGCTGCCGCGGGTGTTGATCCTGCCCCCGGCCTCCCCGACAGCGCCTCTAGCAGCAGCAGCGACTCCTAGGAATCCAGCGAATCTCCCAAGCCCAGCGAGTCCCCGGAGTCCAGCGACGACAGCTACATGCCACCGAGCTCTCACCGTGCCTGGAATGCGGTAGCGGCGTCTGCTCGGCGTCGTCGGTGACGCCCAGCAGCCGGGTTCCCTTGAAGCTTCCTTCTTTTGTTCCTTGCAGGATCAAGACAAACCCCGTGGGGGTCGGTAAATAACTTGTAATGTTTTTGCTTCGAAGTTTATTATCCCTAGTATAAGCTTGCAATTGTGTGTCTCGCTCTGGCATTGATCCCCCTCTTTGTTCTCGTGGTAGCTTTGCGCTCTATGCCGGTAGGTCCCAGTCCCCAGGCAGGCTTTAGTCGTCGCTGGTATGCGAGGTCACGATGTCGTGGTCAATGCCAGGAGGTGAGCGGCCCGAGGTTCGGTAAGCGCTCCCGAGGGGCGATGCTCAAGAGGTCCCCTTTGGCGTGCAAGCAGCACTCTAGAGGGTAAAAAGGGAAGTAGTATTGCTAGAGCGAGATTACGAGAGTGGAAAACATCGGACAAAGAGATTGACACCAACATGCACGGGTGACTTATCTTTTGGCAACCCTGAGGTGATTCATTTGCGAAGCGCCTGGCAGTATCTTAGCGGCGATGCTTGTCGGATTTCGGGTTCCGGAAAAACACCTGAGGTTCAAACACTGGGGTGCGCACGAAGATCTCTCCCCCTCTAGCTCTCGCCCTCACCACAATCTCAAGTCTTAGCGCATCGAACTCGCAGAACAAAGGGACACAAGATTTATACTGGTTCGGGCCACCGTTGTGATGTAATACCCTACTCCAGTGTGGTGTGGTGGATTGCTTCGTGGGCTGAGGATGAACAGTTACAAGGGGAAGAACGCCCTCCTGAGGAGAGGTGTTCTTGTGCTTGGCGAGCTTGTGTGGTGTCTGGTGGTTTGAATGATCCTTTCTCTCTTTGCTAAGGTGGTGGCTAGTCCTATTTATAGAGGCCTTGGTCCTCTTCCCAAATATTGAGCGGGAAGGGCTCCCACAACGGCCAAGTTTGAAGGGGGGCAGCTAGTACAAGTTATCCCGACAAAAGTAGTCTTCGCTTGCCAAAGGCTCTGGTGGTGACGCCGTCTTGGGCTCCATGGTGACCTCCGTCCTGCCGTCCTGCTGGTCTTGGTCTTGTTGCAGCGATATGGAAACCTTTGCTTGATGCCTCGGGACTCCGCGCCTGAGCTTTCCTCTTTAGCACCAAAAAGGAAACGAGGACACTGCCCACATTGGCGCCCACCTGGTGCCCGCCTGGCCTTGGTCGTCATGGCTTACATCACGGCGACCTTGCGAGGTCTCCTTTGCCTTGATCTCTCCTCCCCTCGCGGGCCAGCCTGGTGAGGCTGCCCTCGAGGAGGTCTTCTATCATCCGCCTTGCGAGGCTTGGGCCGCAGGCAGGCAAGTCTAGGGACCCCTGATCCCAGAACGCCGATAGTAGCCCCCGGGCCCAAGGCGCGCTCAGACTTGGCTTCGAGGCAAAGCCA
Source organism: Triticum urartu (assembly GCF_056163025.1). Classification (NCBI taxonomy): domain Eukaryota; kingdom Viridiplantae; phylum Streptophyta; class Magnoliopsida; order Poales; family Poaceae; genus Triticum; species Triticum urartu. Next base: position 283,068,097 of record NC_141875.1, on the reverse strand, counting down.
AGGGGCAAGTGTGGGGCACCGCGGGCCCTAATAGCCTGCGACCCTAGTTGATGTGTGGCGGTTGATTGGACGTGGGCCTCTCCGCTTCCCCATGCTGCCTCGGCAACAGCCCGACTTGACGAGTCCTTGCTGCATGCAGAAAACGATCATTTTTACCTTAGATCGTGGAGGCTGGCGGTTGGCCTCCCCTTGGCTATAAATGGGAAGAGGGGGCGGAGCCCCTATCACCCATCTCTTCCTTAGCTTCTCCCGCTCCTTCTTCTTCCTCGCTTCATCGCTTGCTGCATCGACCATGGCGCCGATACGGAGATTCTCAGCCACGGAGAAGGGAAAGAATCCCCTCGACGAGCCCGAGACACTTCCGCCGAAGAAGAGGCTGTCCCATCGTCGCGAATTAGTCGTCAGGCCGAAGGAGTCGAGGCCATGGTACGAGAGGCCACCTCCCGTGTACCCGCTGCCCCTGTACACCCGAGCCGAGGGCTCCGGAGGGTGGAGCGGCGAACGACACCGTCCTCGCCTTGGCCGTGGTCTCCGCGTAGCGGTGGCACATGCCGCCGCCCCATGAGCCCACGCCGCAGACTCCTCGCGTGAATTCGTGTTGTGGGCGGTGATGCCTCCGCGCACTTGGATTTGCTTCCCGCGGTTCTTCATCGTCGAGATACCGCCGAGGGGGCCCCTCAAGCTTTGGCTGCAACAGGCCGACTGCGACGCCAGGCGATTGGGTTGGAGGTTACAGCCATCTCCTCCAGGAGGATCTTCATGACTAGAGGTTGGGGCGAGGTCGCTCGAGTCTGCCATGCAGAAGGCGCCCTCGCCGTCCACTTTGAGTATGACGGCGCCTCCATCATGTTCTTCAAGGTCTTCGACGAGGAAGGCCGCCGCTTGGAGTGCTGCCCTGAAGGGGGTCGCCAGGATGGTGCAGCGGCGGATGCCGAGCCTACTACTGGTCTCGCCAGCAGCTCCTCCAGTGACAACGATGACTCCTGGTGGTCCAACGACTCCCCCGAGCTCGACGAGACTCCGGAGACAAGTGACGACAGCTACGTGCCCCCGAACTCTCACCGCGCTCGGAGCAAGGCTGCAACGTCTGGCCGCCGCCGTCGCTGATCTGGATGAGGTTAGCACCAGCCTCCGGAAGCCCACGGTTGATGATGGCGTCGGCGGTGTTTGGCGCGCGTAGATAGGGCCTCTAAAAACTTCCTTCTTTTGTTCCCTTCGAGGAATCAAGACGGACCCCGTGGAGGCATGTAAAGGGTTTGTAATGTCTTTTGTTAATATTATCCTCATTATGAAAATTTGTGAACTCATGTACTGCTTCGACTCGGTCTCCCCTTTCCAACCCCGCGGTAGCTTGGTGCTCTACGCCGATAGGTCCCGGTCCCCAGGCAGGCTGCAGCCGTCGCTGGTATGCCAGGTCGCGATGTTGTGGTCAAGGCCAGGAGGTGAGCGGCCCGAGGTCCATTAAGAACTCTTGAGGCGCGATGCTCAAGAGGTCCCCCTTAGCGCACAAGCAGCCACCTGAGGGTGGGAAAGGGAAGCGACGTTGCCGCAGTAGGGCAGCGAAAGGCGAGAATCTTATGCCGTAGCGCTCGGCCGACCTGGGTGCGGGACTTATCTTGGTTGCCCGGAGCTGCTTCCTCATGTCGTGCCAGACTCGTGTGCCGATAGCCATAGTGTAGCCAGGTTAGGTCCATGCGAGCCTCCCCCCTTCTCTGCGCTCTTCTACGTGCTCTACGTCCTCATGTCCCTACCCTCGAGCGAGCTCAACCGCCACTGGTATGTCAGGTCGCAGTGCTGTGGTCAAGGCCAGGGGGTGACAGCTGGAGAGCCAGTAAGAGCTCCTGAGTCGCGATGCTCAGGAGCCCCCTTTTTACGTGCAAGTGAATTTCATGGGAGAAGAAGGAGCCCGCGGTACCGCCCGCTCTAGTCCTCAGGAGGTTCATGCAAGTTAGCGCGAGGAAGGACACAAAATGCTGCTATGGTTGCCGGTCTGCCACTAGTTGCTTTGCAAGGAGGTGAAGGCACTAAGGGTCCGGTGAGGTGACGTGCTGGCATGAGAGGCTCCCGTGGCGGGTGATAATCAAGCGGGTAGTGACGATAGGTAGCTTATGCATGGAAAGCAAACTAGCTGAGGTAAATGCAAGAACGATACATGTCACTGGGTCGGCCCCGAGTGGCCTAGGGAAGGTGCAGCCCGAGGGGCGCCCCAGCAGGGTAAACTAAAGATGCAAGTGGATACATGCCACAGGGACAGGCCCATGCAACCAGGGAATAATGCAGCCCGAGGGGCGCTCCCAGTTGAATGACTTGGAAAATATCACCTGGTTTGGTTGTTGAAGGAGTGTTGGGGTAGCTGAAGGCGCGCACTGAGGAAGTCGCTCCTCACGAGCCGTCGAGACCCTGAGCCTTAGGAGGCTCAAGGGGCTTAGGTGGCCTCCCGAGGACCATCTCCGTCTCCGCCAGGACCGCGTGATGCCTGGCTTCCTGGGTCGCCAAGATGCTCCATAGATTGCGCTGGAAGGCGGCTGCGGCGCTCGGCGGGCCGAACGGCATGCGCACATAGCTGTGATGTGGACCCTCACACCGACCAGCACACGAAGGCCAGAAGCGCTCCTGAGACGCGGCCCTGTTGAGCCCTGGGATGTCGACGCAGACACGTAGCTCACCATCCTTGCTCGGGTGGGGAGCTACACCAGGCGGGCGATGGTCGTCGTGCATTGCCCTTGCTTCCTGAAGCTCCTGAGCAAGGTAGTCAGAATCCCGATTCGACTGCTAGAATCCTACGACTTCACGACCCTACGGAAGCATGTCGATCCAAATCCCACTATGAATCCGGATCAGGTAGAATCCATGTTGGGCCGCGATCCAAATCATAGAATCCTGTACAAAACTGCACAATTCTGACTATGCTATGGACTACATGCGATTCTACTAACTTACCTAAGCCGTTTGTTTAGTTGTAGAAAAATAATATGCCATCATCCAAACCCCTTTTCATATATCTCATGGACCCTTATTCCCCTCCCAAGTCCAAACGCTCAGCCACAGACACTTTTCATCCAGCTCTCAGAAACCCTAGATCGAAATTGAGGATCAGGCTTGTCGACATATGGAATTGGCGTGAAAAGGAGGATGCTTCAAGATTGATTGGAGAAGGAGAGCAAGACCCTTCAAGGTTTATCATTGTAGGTGACATAGACAAGTCATCAACTATTCACGCACTCTAAAATGAACATTGGTAAATTTCATGCATTGGAGGTTTAAATGTTCTATATATTTCCCTCTCATATATGTTCCATACATGCGAGCTACATGGTAGGTTAGCCATAAAAATAAGTGGAATACAACTAGCATTGAGGTGTATGTTCTTTGCTCCATATTTAGTGTCAAAACTCTATAGAACCCATATAAATTGCTTGTGTGCATATAAAATATCTTATTTGAGTAAATCTAGTAGAATCCTTGATTCCAAGACTTGATCTTATGACTCGACTCTGTCTGAGGAAAACCGATCTAACTCCGAATCCCGACTCTGACTACCTTGCTCCTGAATGGTCTTGACGATGAACTCCTAAGCGTCGGGCGCTCCCCACTCGGTGCCCTCCTGAGGGAAAAATGCCGCGAAGCACGCCTCCACGTGGTGCCCGAGCGCCTCCCTCATGATCTTAGCCAGGTCTGAGGCCCTCCATAAGAGAGCCCCCGAGCCCTACCCGAGGAGGGCGCCAGGCGCGCCTTCCTATGCGAGGGAGGGAGGCGCCTCAGGCGCGGGCACCGATTCTGAGGTGGCGCCGCCAGAGGCGCTGCTCCCCTAAGGCCCAGTGCGGAGTAGCTGCTTCTTCTTCTTGGGGTTGTTCTCAGGAGGGTACTGCACACACGCGCTGTCAGGGTCTTCGACTGCTACGGCTTGGAAGGCGTGCTCGAGGGAGCACACCGCGTCTCTTTCTTCGCAGGGGACAATGATGATTCTGCCGCTTCCTGGCATCTTGAAGACGTTGTAGCCATGGTGGGTGACTGCCACGAATTTGGCTAGCTGTCGGTACCCGAGGATGGCATTGTACGGCAGGCGGATGTGGGTGACGTTGAAGTCGACGAGCTCGGTGTGGTAGTTGTCGCGCTGACTGAAGGTGACAGGGAGACGAACTTGCCCTATCGGGGTGGTGGAGCCATCAGACACTCCTGAGAAGGGCTTGATGGGCTGAAGCTAATCGTATGGCACTTTAAGGCTATCGAACATCTGGACGGACAGGATACTGAGGCCTGTGCCACCATCGATGAGGGTCTTGGTGACTTGGACATTGCTGATGATGGGGGAGAACAACGAGAAGGGGAAGACTGAGCTCCGGGCTGGCTCCGCCTTGCCTGAGGCTCCGAAGAGCTCCTTTTACCCCTTCTTCATGAGTAGCATCATTGCCAGCCTCGTTCCCCCCTTCTCCGACTTCTTCTATGCAGTCCTCCAACACTACGGGTTACATGCTCTCCAGCTCCATCCCAACTCCGTTCTTCTCTTGTCAATCATTTCCTTCTACTGCGAGGCATACGTCGGGGTGATGCCGTTCGTGGCACTGCTACGCTACTTCTTCTTCCTCCGAATCAACGACGGCCACACCACGGCGTGCACCAACTTCATCGCAGCTGGCAAGGCCAACGCAATCTCGAACGCCGGCAAGAAGGCTGGTGGCTTCCGGGGCAAGTGGGTTATGATGGATGCCAAGTGCGTCCACCCATGACTGAAGCTGCCGACAGAGATGACCTAGTCCGACGAGGGGTGGTCTCATGCGAAGCTTACCGACGACCGGGCGAAAGCGGTGCTGGAGAGGATGACCGTCGACCTGAGGCCGGGCAACGCGAAGGCGGCGAAGTTGACGGGGGCCATGCTTCTGAGGGAGTTCCTGACACTGCGGGTGGCTCCTCTGCAGGCACGCTCGCGCCCCTTGTGGATTCTCGGGGATGGAGAGGACAAGCTTCGTCGGACTCCGAAGGCTTTGTCTGAAGGGGAGCTGGCCGTGGCTCTCCGCCTCTTGGTCGGGGACGACCAAGAGTATCCGCCGAGTGCCCATGCTCCTTTGTTCCTTCGGAAGGATGGGGCGGTGATCACGGCTGCCATGCCCACCTTTGAGGGGCACGACCTGGTGCCGCCGGCGCCCTCTGAAGTCCCGGTGGCGACGGCGATGGTGGATGTGTCTTCTGGCGATTCCCGTAGGGATGGGGAGGAGGAGGATGAGGAGCGCGACTCAGAGGCAGCCCCCGAGGGGATGTGGGAGACTTCCCCCTTGCGCAAGGCCGGCATCCTCAACCTCCTGCCTGACGACGATGGCGAGGCTAACATCCTCTCGGAGAAGGGGGAGCTGCCCGTGGTTCTAACGAAGGGCAGTTCGGCGCTGCTCTCCGGCGACGACGCTCCTGCCTCACCGCCGCCTGGAGCTACTTCCGTTCCAGCTGCTACCCCTACTTCTGCTCCCGGACCTGGCGTGCCCATGCCTCGGGCTGTGAAGCTCTCCGGCTTCAAGCCTACCAAGGGAAGGGACTATGCCACGGTGGACCAGTAAGTGTTCTCGTCCTGCCTTGTTCTCTCTTCTGCTACTCGTTTCTGACTCTTCTTCTTCATTGTGCAACTAGGCCGATGCCTGCGGTGAAGAGGAGAAGGGAGGGCGAGGTGGTACTACTTGAGCCCAGATCGCCTCCTGTGGCCGCACCCCTCTCCATGAGTAAAGGGGGTGACGGCGCTCATGCCTCTCTAGCCCGATCATCCTCGCGAGGCTGGGTGGAGCATCCTCAGGAGGAGCCAGCGCCTGAGGCCCCGCTGTCTTCGGAGGTGCCAGCGTATGGCTCAGGCCCTGGGGTCCCTGAGGCTCAGGAGCCTCTGGCCTCTCAGGCCGTGGTGATGACGACGCCTCTTCCTCCTCCTTCTGCTGTGAGGTGGCACTGAAGGATGCCGAGGCCGCCCAAGATCGCTGCCGGTCACTGGCTGCCGAGCTGGAGACCGTGCCGAGGGAGCACGCGAAGGAAGCACGAGGCCGTAAGGCGGAGGAGGAGAAGATGAAAGCCCGAGAGGACGCCATCAAGGATCGCGATGCCGAACTGTAGCAGTTGGCGAAGGCACAGGCCATGGAGCGCGGCCGACTGGAGGAGTTGGAGCGGAAGCTGAAGGCGGAGAAGGCCGAGATTGACGCCAAGGCGAAGGTCCTGACTGAGGACCGCGCGGCCTTCAAGCTCCTTGAAGAGAAGGCTCGGACGGTGTTGAAGTCGCTCTATGAGAAGGGCTTGGAGGAGCCGCTGGTTACCGATGACGAGGGCCCCAACCAGCTGGTTCCTTATCTGGTTGGTGCGCTGGAGGACATTGTGAGCGGCATCGGCCCCATGGCGGAGGAAGAAGCATGCGTTATCTCCTCAAATGCGCTGACGCACGTCTTTAGCCAACTCCACCTTCGTGATCCCGTCGCCCACCTTGACGAGCTGCTGGAGCCTGTGAAAGACGAGCATTACAAGGCCGATGTTGCAACTGTGAAGGGTCAGGTGGAGGCCCTGCTGAAGAGGTTCCGTGCCTTCACTCCCATGCCGCCGACCGGCGGTGCTACCGATCCTGCAACTCCGGATGGTGGTGCAGGTGAAGGCGACGCCGTTGGAGAAGAAGCATCCCTTGCAGGCGATGGTGGCGTCCGGGGATGATGAGGCAACCTGCCGGTGGCTCCTTTCCTGTTTTAGCTTCTACAATATGCACCATGCCTCGTGTAGGAGTTAAACTCGCGTTTGATTTCAGGGGAACAATATGTCCTGTAATATTTGCTTCGAAATTCTATGATTTCCTTTCTATTTGCTTTACGTTCTATGTTGGCAGGGCCCGACCCCGCACATACCTCAGCCACCGTTGGGCCGTTCGGATCACCTGGATGGACCAAGGAGTGAGGGGCTACGTGATCAGTTAGGCTCCTGAGTCGCGATGCTCAAGAGTCCCCCTTGACACGCAAACAACTTATAGGAAAGAGATCTGGGAGTAGGTCTAGTGTTCTACGTCGGCAGGGCCCGACCCCACGCATACCTCAGCCGCCATTGGGCCGATCGGATCACCAGGACGGACCAAGGAGTGGGGGGCTACGTGGTCAGTTAGGCTCCTGAGTCATGATGCGCGGGAGTCCCCCTTGACGTTCGAACGACCTTCGTACCTTAGCTCCACTTGGGAGGGCGCCCGACGACTAGGTCCGAGGGACCTGGTAGGGTGGCGTACACTTGGGCGTGACCCGAGTGCAGCCTCCGTGCCCAGCCCCCTCGCGCGACTCTCCCGAGGGGAGGTGTTGCGATGAGGCCAGACTCCGAGTCCGGAGGCTCCCCGAGGTTGGTACGGCCGTGAGGCCACCCTTAGTTGTTTATCACCAGCGCGGAGCATAGTGCTTCCATACTTGCACGGGCATAGCCGCTCCTCAGCAGTGTCGACTGCCAGCGCGGAGCATGGTGCTTCCACTGGCACGTGGGAGGGGACTCCCTACTGCGGAGAGCCCCCGGGGCGTGTACAGCCCCGCCCTGACACATGGCTTGCACAGCAGGGCTAGACGAGGTGTAACTGGGCACTCGTGAGCCAGTGCGGGACTCACGAGGGCCTACCTCAAGGCGTGTTGCGCCTGGTCTTGGTTCTTGATGGTTGTGCCATTCCTGCGAGATGGTTGGACAACCTGCGCCGAATGGATTTCCTACAGCTATCGCACGAAAAGGCCAAGCACCAACGAGCCTAGCAGGTGATGTGAACAGGGCCGGCCCGCCAGATAGAGCTCGGATGTTGGATTTATCGACGCTGCAGGGACGGGCCCGAGCACAGACGTTGTGCCTAGCCTTCTCATGCGAAGGATCCTGAAGAAAGACAATCGGCGCGTGGCTCCCTTGGTGGGTGACAATCAGGCAAGTGATATCCATAGATAGATTACGCATGAAAAGAAACTAGCTTAGGTAAATGCGAAAACGATACATGCCACTGGGTTGGACCCGAGCGGCCTGGGGTTAATGCAGCCCGAGGGGCGCTCCCAGCAAAGTGAACTAAAGATGCAAGTGGATACATGCCGCAGGGACAAACCCATGCGGCCTAGGTATGATGCATCCTAGGGGGCGCTCCCAGCTGAATGAACTTGGAAAAATGTCACCTAGTTTGGTTGCCGAAGGAGTGTTGGGGTAGCTGAAGACACGTAGTGAAGAAGTCACTTCTCACGAGCCGCCGAGACCCTGAGCCTCCGGGGGGCTCTGTCGGCTCAGGTGGCCTCCGGAGGATCGCTTCGATCTCCACCAGGACCGCATGGTGCCTGGCCTCCTAACCTGCCAGGATGCTCCGCAGATTGCGCTGGAAGGCAGCAGCCACGCTCGGCAGGCCGAACGGCATGTGAACGTAGCTGTGAGGCGGGCCCTCACACCGGCCAGCACGCGAAGGCCAGAAGCGCTCCTGAGATGCGGCCCTGTTGAGCCCTGGGATGTCGATGCAGATGCGCAGCTCACCACCCTCGCCTGTGTGGGGAGCAACGCCAGGTGGGCGGTGGTCGCCGCGTATTGCTCTTGCTTCCTGAAGCTCCTAAGATGCCTTGGTGATGAACTCCTGAGCGTCGGGCGCTCCTCGCCCGGTGTCCTCCTGAGGGAAACGTGTCGCGAAGCACGCCTCCATGTGGTGCCCGAGCGCCTCCCTCATGATGTTGGCCAGGTCCGAGGCCCTCCAGAAGAGAGCCCACGAGCCCTGCCCATGGAGGGCGCCGGGCGCGCCTCCCTATGCGAGGGAGGGAGGCGTCCGAGGCGCTGGCGCGGATCCTAAAGTGGTGCCACTGGAGGTGCCACTCCCTTGAGGCCCAGTGCGGAGTAGCTGCTTCTTCTTCTTGGGGTTGGCCTTAGGAGGGTACTGCGCACCTGCGCTGTTAGGGTCTTCGATTGATGCAGCCTGGAAGGCGCGCTCGAGGGATCACACCGCGTCTCTTTCTTCACAAGGGACCGTGATGATTCAGCCGCTTCCCGGCATCTTGAGGACGTTGTAGCCATGGTGGGTGACTTCCATGAATTTGCCCAGTGCTGGGTACCCGAGGATGGCATTGTATGGCAGGCGGATGTGGGCGACATCGAAGTCGATGAGCTCGGTGCGTAGTTGTCGCACTGACCAAAGGTTACATGGAGGCGAACTTGCCCTATCGGGGTAGTGGAGCCGTCTGTCACTCCTAAGAAAGGCTTGGTGGGCTGGAGCTGATCGTATGGCACTTGGAGGCTGTCGAACGTCTCGATGGACAAGACACTGAGTCCTGCGCCGCCGTTGATGAGGGTTTTGGTGACTTAGACATTGTTCATGATGGGTGAACAGAGCATCGGGAGGACGCCAGCAGTTGCCGCGCATTTGAGTTGGTCCGCCGAGCTAAAGGTGATGGCGTACTTGGACCACCTAAGCGGGCGCGTAGCCTTGAGCTTGGGGAGGGTTGCATTCACTTCGTGGGAGAACTTCATGAAGATGCATTCGGAGGCTGGGGCCAGAGTGCCACCCAAGATGCAGGCGATGGCGCGCGGCTCCTGGAAGCCCCCAGCCCCTTCGTCCTGTTGATGGTCGTCGTTCCTTCTTGGCGGCGGCGGCGGAGGGAGACCAGGGTTGCCCTGAGGATGATCCTCACGAGGCTGGTCCCTCCAGGCGCCCTCACGAGGCTGGTTGCGCCACTCTTGGCGGGGCCCATGGTCGTCCCAACGCCCTGCACCTCGTCCACCCCCTCGGCCGTAGCCCCGGTCATTGTGCTCGGGGCGTCGACCATAGCGTCCATCACGAATGGCCCTGAGCTCTTGACAATCGCTGGTGTTGTGCGTGCGCACGTTGTGGAAGGCGCAGAACGTACGGCTGCCCTTGGATGACTCGGGAAGATCTCGGCCGCGCTTGGTGTCTACTTCCACTGTGAGTACGGCCACTCCTTTGTGCTTCACATCCTTGACCTTGGCCTTCTTCTCCTCTGGATCCGCAGCAGGGAGCTCGAGGAGGGAGAGACACCCCTCTTCAGCCCTTGCACAGTTGGTTGCTATGTTGAACAGCTCCAAGGTTGTGCACAACTCCTCATGGATGGCGAGCTCCTCCTTCATCTTGACGTCGTGGACGCCGTCGGAGAACGCTGAGATGACGGCCTCTTTCGTCACCTTGGGGTTCTTGATACGCGCGCTGTTGAAGCGCTAGATGTACTTCTACAGGGTTTCTCCCAGTTGTTGCTTCATGCGGCACAGGTCACCCGTGACTGGGGGGTGGTCGCGAGTTCCCTAGAAGTTGGCGATGAAGTGGTTGCGCATCTCATCTCGAGGCTGGGTGCAGGTTCAGGAGCCATGAGCGGGCGCCTTTCTTGAGAGCCATGGGAAACCAGTTCGCCATGACCTTTTCGTCGCCATTGGCCGCTTCGATGCTCAACTCGTAGAGCTGCAGAAACTCCGCAAGGTCGGGGTTGTCATCGTAGCGAGGAGGCAGATCCGGCTTGAACTTGCCCGGCCAGACAATGCTATGCAGCTCAGGAGTGAAGGCACGGCAGCCCTCCGTGGCCACCGGGGCCCATTGTGGAGGCGGAGCTTGACCTTGGCGTCCCCGTGCTGCCACAGCAAGTGGCACATGGCCCTGCCGCAGCAAGTGATCCTGACGTGGTGGTGCTGAGTAGTGGAGTATCTTCTTGCGGACGGGGAATCTCCTGGCAACTTCTTTCTTCACGAGCGGGAACACGGCGTGGCGGATCACGCCGCTGGGCCGCGCATCTTGGAGCGAGGACGCCATCTTGACACAGGGGAGGCTGAGGCGCTCCATGAGCCGCGCGCCTCGGTGCGAGGGTGTCATCTTGGTGCTGAGGGGGTGGAGGTGCTCCGTGAGCCACATCGCCCGCAGCCGGGGCGGGCGAGGCAGCGAGATGGATGGTGCAGGAGAGCCCCCTGCAGTGCTGACGAGCTCGGTGATGCGGTCCAACCTGTCCTCGTAGAGGTCGTCGACTGGGCGGTAGCGCAGGAGCTCACGTGCAATGAGCAGCGCGGCTTGCGCGTCCGTGGGGGCACGGCGGGCGTGAGACGATGAGACGGCCGGAGTCAGCGACAGGGTGGCGGTGCGACCGTCTTGCCGCATAGAGGGGTGCAGCGAAGAGGCCTGCTACTCGTTTTCCGTCGGGCCGGTGGTGGCGTTGGCGGCGGGTGACGGAGAACGACGGGGAGGTCCGCCGAGAGGGGCGGTCTGAGCGACACGGATGGAGAGAGCGGCCCAGCACTCAGCGCGGGCCCGGCGAGCGTCGGCCATGAACTTGGCGGAGTGGTGAAGCGCGGATCGACGAAGAGGAAAGCTTCGGCGCACCCCTACCTGGCGCGCCAAATGTCAGATTTCGGGTTCCGGCAAAACCCTTGAGGTTTGAACACTGGGGTGCGCACAAAGATCTCTCCCCCTCTCTAGCTCGCACAATCTACGATCTCACAGCCTAGCTCGATGGACCAAAAGAACATGAGACACAAGATTTATAATGGTTTGGTGCACCGTTGTGGTGTAAGACCCTACTCCAGTGTGGTGTGGTGGATTGCCTCTTGGGCTGAGGATGAACAGTTACAAGGGAAGAACAGCCTCGCGAGGAGAGGTGTTCTTGTGCTTAGTGAACTTGAGTGGCTTGGGTGATATGGATCCGATCTAGGTCCCAATCAGATCCCTATGGTGGTGGCTAGTCCTATTTGTAGAGGCACTGGTCCTCTTCCCAAATATTGAGCGGGAAGGGATCCCACAACGGCCAAATTTGAAGGGAGACAACTAGTACAAGCTATCCTGACAAAAGTAGTATTTGCTTGCCAAAGGCTCTGGTGGTGACGCCGTCTTGGGCTCCACGGTGACCTCCGTCCTGTCGTCCTGCTGGTCTTGGTCTTGTTGCACCGATATGGAAACATTTGCCTGATGCCTCGGGACTCCTCGTCTGCGCTTGCCCCTTTAGCACCATAGAGGAAACGAGGACACTGCGCGTGCTGGCGCCCGCCTGGCGCCTGCCTGGCTCAAGTCGTCACGGCTTACGTCACAAAAACCTCGTGAGGTGCCCGTTGCCTTGATCTCTCCGCCCCTCACGAGCCAGCCTAGTGAGGCCGCCCCTGAGGAGGTCTTGCATCGTCTGCCTCGCGAGGCTTGGCCCCTCGCGAGGGTCTTGAATGTTTGCTGGTGAAGATGGGCCGTACAAGGCCGCTGGTGGAGCCACACTGTGGGACCCCCGTTCCCAGAACACCGACAGAGGCGCTCCTTGAGCTACAATGCCCGCAGGTGGAGGTGGGCGAGGCAGCAAGATGGATGGTGCCGGAGAGCCTCCAGCGGCGCTAACAGGCTCGACGATGCGGTCCAGCCAGTCCTCGTAAAGGACGCCGATTAGGCGGTAACGCAAGAGCTGGCGTGCCATGAGCAGCGCGGCCTGCGTGTCTGTGGGTGGGCGGCAACCGTGAGACGATGAGTCGGCCGGAGTCAGCGATGGGGTGGTGGTGCGGCCGTCCCACCGCACGGAGGGGTGCAGTGAGGAGGCCTGCTGCTCGTTTGCTGCCGGGCCGGTGGCGGCGTTGGCAACAGGGGACGGAGAACGACGGGGAGGCCCGCCGACAGGGGTCTTTTGAGTGACACGGGCGGCGAGGGCGGCCCAGCGCTTGGCGCGGGCTTGGCGCGCATCCGACATGGGTGTGGTGGAGCGAAGGCACACGGATCAGCGGAAGGAAAGCTTCAGTGCACCCCTACCTGGTGTGCCAAATGTCAGATTTCGGGTTCCGGCAAAACCCTTGAGGTTCGAACACTGGGTGTTCATGAAGATCTCTCCCCCTCTAGCTCTCGCCCTCACCACAATCTCAAGTCTTAGCGCGTCGAACTCGCAAAACAAAGAGACACAAGATTTATACTGGTTCGGGCCACCGTTGCGGTGTAATACCCTAGTCCAGTGTGGTGTGGTGGATTGCCTCGTGGGCTGAGGATGAACAGTTACAAGGGGAAGAATGGCCTCCTGAGGAGAGGTGTTCTTGTGCATGGCGAGCTTGTGTGGTGTCTGGTGGTCTGAATGATCCTCTCTCTCTTTGCTAAGGTGGTGGCTAGTCCTATTTATATAGGCCCTGGTCCTCTTCCCAAATATTGGGCAGGAAGGGATCCCACAATGGCCATGTTTGAAGGGGGGCAGCTAGTACAAGTTATCCTAACAAAAGTAGTATTCGCCTGCCAAGGCTATGGTGGTGACGCCCTCTTGGGCTCCACGGTGACCTCCGTCCTACCGTCCTGCTGGTCTTGGTCTTGTTGCACCGATATGGAAACCTTTGCTTGATGCCTCGGGACTCCGCGCCTGAGCTTGCCTCTTTAGCACGAAAGAGGAAATGAGGACACTGCACGTGCTGGTGCCCGCCTGGCCTTTGTCGTCATGGCTTACGTCACGGGGACCTCGCGAGGTCTCCCTTGCCTTGATCTCTCCACCCCTCGTGGGCCAGCATGGTGAGGTTTCCCCCTAGGAGGTCTTGCATCGTCCGCCTCACGAGGCTTGGCCCCTCGTGAGGGTCTTGAGTGCTTGCTGGTGAAGATGGGCCGCACAGGGCCGCTGGTGGAGCCATGCCATGGGCCGTAGGCAGGCAAGTCTGGGGACCCCCATTCCCAGAACGGCGACAATGCTTCTAGGTAGGGCTCATGCCGGCCTTCCCTTTCTCGCTCATCCTCGGTTCCCGACCCTCGAGCACCGCTCAGCCACCACTGGTATACCAGGTCGCGATGCCATGGTGAAAGTGCAACTATCCCTGGGTGGTTTTGGTAATTCCTAACAACATATAGCTCATTGAGCTAATGCTACTTGAAGATAAATATCTCAGGAAAAGCTCAATGATTGGCATGGCATGGATTAGAAAGTGGACCCCTCAAAATGCTAAGGACAAAAGATTGGCTCAAGCTCAAAGCACAAGACTCTACATTTTACTTTTAGTGATCCAAGATCACATTGAGTCCATAGGAAAAGCCAATACTATTAAAAGGGGGTGAGGTGTTGCTTAATGAGTTGCTTGCTCAAAATGCTTAGTGATATGCTCCAAAAACTCTCAACTACTTTCCCATATCCACCTATGTCTCAAACCAAAAGTCAAACTCGGAACCGAAATCTTCTATCCGGCGCCACCGAGTACACTTGATAGCTACTGCCAGAAACCCTAGTCACTTCGATCTCACCGATAGGGATCTCGGTCTCACCAGATGGGATTGCAAACTCTCTGTTTCCCTTCGTAACATTTTGGTCCAACCGAGATGAGCGATCGGTCCCACTGAGATTGCAATGCAAACTCTCTGTTTCCCCTTTGTAACGTTTCGGTCTAACCGAGATGAGCGAATCGGTCCCACCGAGTTTGCCTGACAAATTCTCTGTTTGCTTATTACCAAAATCGGTCCCACTGAGTTTGTGTAGTCGGTCTCACCGAGATTACGTTATGCCCTAACCCTAATGGAATCGGTCCCACCGAGTTGACATATCGGTCCCACTGAAAATCCTAACGTTCACATTTTGAACTAAATCAGTCTGACCGGGTTATATGATTCGGTCCCACCGAGTTTGGTGATTTGTGTGTAACGGTTAGATTTTGTGTGGACGCTATGTATACCCCTCCACCCACTCTTCATTCGGAGAGAGAGCCATCATAATATGCCTACACTTCCAACATACATTTTCTGATAGAGAACCACCTACACTTGTGTTGAGGTTAAGATATTCCAATCCAGCCACATAAATCTTGATCTCTAGCCTTCCTCAAGTTTCTTTCCACTCAAATCATATTTCTACCAACTCAAATCCTATGAGAGAGAGTTGAGTGTTGAGGAGACTATCACTTGAAGCACAAGAGCCAGGAGTTCATCATCAACACACCATCTATTACCTTTTGGAGAGTGGTGTCTCCTAGATTGGTTAGGTGTCACTTTTGAGCCTCCATCAAGATTGTGAGGTCGAACCAAGAAGTTTGTACGGGCAAGGAGATCGCCTACTTCGTGAAGATCTACCCTAGTGAGGCAAGTCCTTCGTGGCCGATGGCCATGGTGGGATAGACAAGGTTGCATCTTCGTGGACCCTTCATGGGTGGAGCCCTCCGTGGACTCGCACAACTGTTACCCTTTGTGGGTTGAAGTCTCCATCAATGTGGATGTACGATAGCACCACCTATCGGAACCACGCCAAAAATCTCCGTGTCGACATTGTGTTTGCTCCCTCCAAACTCCTCCCTTTACCTTCATATGCAATTGTTTTACATTCCGCTGCTATACTCTTAGAATTGCATGTGTAGGTTGATTACATTTTGTGCTAAGTTGCTAAAATTTGCCAAGACTTAAAATTGGGAAAAGGCTAGATTTTTATTTGGTCAAGTAGTCTAATCACTCCCCCCCCTCTAGACATACTTTCGATCCTACACATGGTCAAGGCCAGGGGGTGAGAGCTGGAGAGTCAATAGGAGCTCTTGAGTCACGATGCTCAGGACCCCCCCCCCTTTAACGTGCAAGAGAATTGCATGAAAAATGGATGGCCGGCAGGGCCACCTGCAGCCAAACTCGGGGGCTCCTATGGATTAGTCCAAGAAGGGAGCATAACTCGTAAGCGCACTTGTTGTCCTGCCGCTGATCTTTCCACAAGAAGATGAAGGCACTGAGGATCTGGTGAGGTGACGTGCGTCGGGCGGGCCGTGAGCCAGGGCTCGATCCCTCAGATTTGTCAGCGTTGCAGGGACGGACCCAAGCACAAGCGTCGTGCCAGCATGTGTACCCCTGTTGTGGGATCAACAAGAGGCTGGTCAGTAGCATGGGAGGCCGTGAAGGGTGATAAGACATCAGGCAAGTAGGTGATAATCATAAAATAACTCATGGAAGGAGGTAAACTAGCTCCAATAGATGCGAAGAACGGTACATGCCACAGGGACAGACCCACGCGGCCTGAGGATGATGCAGCCTGAGGGGCACCCCCAGTAGAGTGATTCAAGACATGAAACGATACATGTCGCAGGGATAGGCCCATGCGATCTGGGGATAATGCAGCCCGAGGGGCACCCCCAACTTAATAAACCAGAAAATATCACCTGGCACCATTGCTGAAGAGATGTTGAAGTAGCTGAAGACGCGTGGTGAAGAAGTCGCTCCTCATGAGCCGCCTGGGTCCTGAGCCTCGGGGGGCTCAAGAGGCTCAGGGGGCTCACGAAGAACCGTCACCATCTCCGCCAGGACCGCCTGGTGCCTGGCCTCCTGAGCTGCCATCACACTCTGCAGGTGGCGCTGGAATGCAACAGCTACGTTCGGCAAGCCAAAAGGCATGCGAACGTAGCTGCGAGAGGGGCCCTTACACCGGCCAACACAGGACGGCCAGTAGAGCTGCTGAGAGGCGACCCTGTTGAGTCCTGGGATGTTTACACAGACGCGCAACTCACTGTCCTCTCCAAGACAAGGAGCCTCGCCGGGTGGCGGGCGACGGTTACCACGCATGGCTCTTGCCTCTTGAAGCTCCTCGGTTGCCTTGGTGATGAACTCCTGAGCACACGGCATCCCATGCCTGGTGCCCTCCTGACGGAAACGCGCGATGAAACACGCCTCCACGTGGTGCCTGAGCGCATCCCTCGTGACATTGGCTAACACTACAAAAAAAGACACTTCCGTGATGATACGTGTTTGTCACAGTAGGTCACGTTTTCTGACATGCATGTACATCCATGACAAATTTATGACAGAATGAAGATAGTCGTACCTGTGCTATCATAGAAGTGTTCCATGACATTACCAAAATTATCATCACGGAAGTGTCCACTTCCATGACGATAAATCACGCGTCATAGAAGTTCTTTCATCAAGGATGACCGACATGTGGCATCCACCGTAACGGCTCGCTGTTAATCTATCGGGTCCAGTTTTGGATCCGATAACCCGTTAACAGCCCGGACCAATGGTGATTTTCCACGTGTAAAATTCTCATTGGCCGAAGGAAATATTTGTCTGCTCCTCGGTGGGCCAGATGTCACCCGTCCATTAGAGGTAACATGCCTATGATACGTCAACATGTGGCAAGGCTCAACAGAGGCCCATATAGGTTAAAAAGGCCAGCCTAGTCAAAGGCCCGTAGTACTTACTCAGGTACTAGTGGGCCAGCCCAATAACGGCCTGTTTAATAAATGCCCATTTATGGCCTGAAGCGAGATCTGGCCCGTTAATTGTTCACCAAATATTTGGGCCCAATTACATCCTAGTGCATTTCGGCCTGTTAGAGGCCCGATGTAGACATGGACCCATTTCAGCCCGATGTGTCTTTCGGCCTGGGAATGGCCCGTGCTGCCCATGGGCCATATATGGTCCAACGCGACATCTGGCCCACTAACGGCCCGTGATAAGGTGGCAACAGTTCAGCCCAACGTGACTTTGGGCCTGTTAAAGGCCTGTCGTATAATTCGGCCCGTTGATGCATGTACTAAGCTTTCGGCCTCTTAAAGGCCCATGATATCAGTGGGCCAACTAAGGCCCAAGATATGTTTCGGCCTGGTAATGGCCTGTCATATAACTGGGCCAAAAAAGGCCTGGTCTACATTTCAGCTTGCTGAAGGACCGTCGACGACTATTGAAAATTGAGGCCCAACATGCATTTCGGCCTGCTAAAGGCCCATGGTTTCTTCTAGGCCGTAAAAGGCCAGTAGAATATTCAGCCTGTTAATGGCCCAATGCTACCTGGGCCAATCTCAGCGCTGGGTCCACAAAAGGCCCAACTAAAATTTCAGCTAAATATAGGTCGAAGTAAGTTGTGGGCCTGGCGCAAAGTTTGAAGGCCCCAATGGCCATTCGGGTCCAAGAAAGATGCAGGCCGGCCCAATTGTGGCCTGCTAAAAACTAGGCCCGTTAGAGGCAAATGTTCCGGCCCGATCGACTACATCAGATTTTTTTCAGATAGCGAATGATGGCAGTAACTAGTAGGAATTAAAAACAAACCAACTCTATACAATAAAGAAATTATAGATAGTAACTTAGAATAAACCTACACTAGATAGTAGATGATTTATGGTATATTACATCCACTGGGCATCAAAGTTCGCCACCAGTGATCATAAAGCACAACGAAGAAGTAGATTACAAAAACTGGGCACCATTGCAGTGTAACAAAATAATACTGAACCGAGACCACTTCCAAGATAGTTTAAGAAAGGTTAGCCTTGCACGGGAACTGCTGCGCAAGCTGGTGAGCAAGGCTGTGAGACCGGTCTAGCATGTGGGTCATAGCTTCCAGGTGTAGCTATTTAGCAATGAGGTTCTCATTGGTGTTCTCTGCAATCTTTCTCAGAGATAGGACTTCAAGTCGAAGTTGAGTTACAGAATGCCTTTCTGCTAGAACTTGGGACTGAAGAAGTCGAACTAATTTAGACAGCGAATTTTGTGAGCTTGTCTGACTGCTAGTCTCAAGTAACTTGAACACTGCATCAAGACAAGACTTTGGGGTTGTCTCGCTATCTTCAAGATTTTTTGCCTTCTTTGCTGCAATATATGTTGGGTTTATCTCACAGCCTTCAACAGACTTGTGCATGCCATCAGGCATATCGCCTTGAAACAAGCAGAGAGATGACAGGTTTTCCATGTGTATAAACAAAGATGATAACTGTGTTGTCAATTCCATCCAATTTCAAATTAGAAAATAAAGAGTAAGTTCAAAATATCAATAGCATAATCTGGCATTGTTCATAATGTGGGGAGCTTCACCACACTACTGGATTACCATGTCAACATAACAAGCATAGATGAAGGGTAAAGACAATCATTGTATCTATTTTGGTTAATGTGCATGGCATGTTGTTCATATCATCAGCCACATCAGTAAGATAAAACAAGAGATGACAAGGTGCAAACGTGGGCTGCTTCACCACACACTAGATTATAGATCCACAAAAACAAGCATACATATAGGGAGTATTGAGTAATGCGCATGGTATGAATAAGGAATTTGATTTTACAAGTAAAACTTGGAACTTACGGTTCTTGCGAACATGCATTTTGATAGAAATAGCAAACTAAAAAGTAGTAAACGATAGGGAGTATGAGCAAATTAAATAGAAGTTGAGGATAAAGGCTTTAGAAGGACTGGCTTACATTAACAGTTAACACCGACTTTATAATGCCCTTCTCCATGTCAAGGGAAGGATAACTCAAGAATTTCAGCACAGAATCTTCTTCATAAGCATTGCATGTACTCTACATTTTGTACAGAGTAATTATAGATATGATAATACTGGAAGGGATAGAGGATAATGAAGATAAGATGCAGATTCATGCTACATAATCAACTACCAATCCCTGGAAGTACAAGCGTTATAGGACAAAATGTACTGACAAGACCAATGGGCTACACTTCTGCACTGGCATTGTTTGTGTATTCAACTTTTTGGTAAGATTAAGTATAGATTTGATCTCTTTTAGTAAATGGTGGGCGAGGGAGATAAGATGCAGAATGCTACACAATGAACCAATCACTCTTCCCATAATACAAGAGTGTTTTGAACACTGGTGTATTGTACAAAACGTTCTTATATTATGGGACGGAGGGAGTAGCTGATAATGTAAGTACAGTGATAGATGACGTTCAGTCCTTACAAGAGGACTGCAGAGCTAAACCTCTTCAAAAGCATTGAGTTGATTCTAAATTTATGTGAGAGTCCATATGAATCTTATAATGTCCACCAAATGGACGATAACGAGGCTAACATGTGCAGTGATGCTACATAATCCAACAGCTATGAAAGTAAGTATGGTCATACAGGGAAAGAGGTACTCACAAGAGCAATGTAGTGTGTAGTATAGTTGCGAGATTTTGTGGTCCCTTAAGAATGAATGTTCTTCTAGTAACAGTTTTCATACAAGTGAGACGTTAAGGCAAATGCAGAAATGTAGTTCAAATTGTGATGTGATATCATAGATAGTACCTTACATTGCAGACGAGACCAATGTGTTACAAGATTATTCCAGTCACTGTCGGATAAATGTAGCACCGGAGACTTTATAGAAATTTCGTTTCGAGGCTTGCCATCGAAGTGTGCTTGCCTCAGGTAGTAATGATACTTCATCAACAAGTGCTTGAAAAGCACAACCAACCCTTGCTCGTCTTGACAATCCGGTTTGGTCCTCGCCTATTTAAAAGAATGAAATCTTGTGTCTTCTATTAGCCGAAACATATGCAGTAATTACCATGAATAACATTAGTACATTACTTTTGTGTAAGTTGCAGAGGAAGACTGGAAATTGTTCTGTGTCTGCAGTATAATCTTTCCATGAAGGAAGGATGCGCACAAAGTTCCTGACAACAATATAAGCTTCATCTTCTAAACTGGGAAGAAATGGAACAGGGGTCATATTTGCTGCAATTGGGGCTCTCTCTGCTTTGAAAAGGGATTTGGCAACTGGATTTGGTGTACTCTTTGCCGGAATGGGGGTTTAACGTCGTAGAGCTGGTGTTATGTCAATTGGCATCATCATACTATTTTCTGCAGTTGGGGTCTGCTGAGTTGGGGCATTGGAAATGACCAGTGTAGTAGGGCTAGAGTCTGCTAGAGTTGGGGTGTCTTGTGGGCAGGTGATAATGCAACTACACCTAATGGGCTATTTTATTTATCAGGTGTCACTACCTTTTCCAAATACTTTTCTCATGCTCCTCTGCGATCAGCAGTCACCCTCTTCCTTTTGAACGTCTGATACACAAGAACAACATTTGAATGGATAAATATGGTATGATGACAGATGGAATATGTACTGAAAATGGATAGGCAGGGTGTATTCACATACACGATTTGTAAACTAAGCTAATGGTAGTGCAACAAAGTAGAAGCAATGCAAAGCATCAGTTGCAAGATAGGTGCGACCAATATAACCTTGGAAAGTTAGAGCAAGCACCTTGATGGCCGAATAAGATAGGGCATCTGCCTCTGACTCCTCCACTAGGGAGCTACATTGACTTAGGTCTCCCTCTACCTCAGAATCACTGTTAGGATCATATTCTGAGCATGAATCTATAGGTGGAGAGCATTTGGATTGCATTGCATCCAGACTTGATTTCAGTCCCTTAAAGCCAAGTTTGACAGCCATGGCATTATTCTGCTTTATTCTTTTCATGCGCGCAAGCTCATAATCATTATGAAGCTGTTTAGAATCTGAGATTCATGAAAACATAAAAAGTAGTCAGATTATCAATGGAATGCATTGTGGATTCAACTCGAAGAGTGTCTCCCTATAAACCCCTGCATATGCAAAGTTCACCCCACAACCGTGCTGACCAGACCACACATAGAAATACAAACCTCTTATGTCTCTGTAACAGGCAGACACACATTTCAGAATTGAAGTAGGAACATTAGAATCATATCAAATTCGTATTTGAACAAATAAACTAAGGAATTATTTGTGGAATAATGTTTAGCTTCAAGGGTGGACTGCTGGTAGTGCGACACAAAGCAAGTAGGAAGATTGTATTCCATGTAAAAGATTGTAGTCTATATAAAAGCTGGAAATGACACTTTCTTTCTATACAATGAAGTGCTCGTTGCCCACACATGATGGAAGAGATCACACAGAGAAATACTATTCACTCATGTCTACGGTTCCAGTATTATGAAACAGGGTGGTCCACCCTAAAAGAATATTGACAACAAATATGACAAGGCAAGCATAGATGTAGTGAATCAATCATTTACTTGTGAGCTTACTAGGACAGGTATGCGAAATGGTTACTGCAGTAAGAGACCGTCCAAAATCTGAATCAAGAAGTTTGTCTAGCACTTATTGTTTGCAACTAATCGACGTGAATAATTGGATATCATATCGAATGAGTAAGAAAAGACAAGTAAAATTGTCAACAAACCTGGCCTGCGGTAGTAATCTGGGTCAATGACACTCCGACCAACAATCCAAAATGACTAGTGTCTGTTCCTAGGGCCGGAATTTTGAAACCCTGTGAACTTTACAGGTACTAAAGATTACTGAAATACATCTGAACCATTAAGTGTAGGTAGCACTCAGCACACAACAAAGCCTAATGATAGTCCTGCCTAATGAGTAATGAATCAATTAGAAAATGGGTGATGAGGAGTGGCTACTGAGTGTTGAGGACATATCTCAAGATAAAACGGGTTGGCTTCGTGGGTGCTACATGCCTGAGCCCTGAATGGACTGGGAAGGTAGGCCCGGCGGCGCGCCCAGGTAGCGGTGACGCTGTTGGGCGAGCGACTCCTGACCTCCTGTTAGTCCGGCGTCTCCTCCTAGAGTCATGCCATTCGGGGACGGAAAGTCGCCGGCAAGGCAGGCGGCTGGGGGGGAGTAGAGATCGGAAGTGCGCAGCAAAACAGAGGGGAATCGGGGCCTGGTCCGACCCAAAATCCTAGGGTGGGCCACGGCCCACCGTGGGCACCCTGCAGAGATACACACCCGAGCGGCGAACATGCATTTTCGAAACTAAATTAGGAACATTTAGCTAACCAATTAAACAACTCTATTTTAATAATATCATATTCGTATTTGAACAACTAAGCTTGTTTAGCTTGATGGGTGGAGCGGTGCTATTATGACACGTATAGTGACCATAAAAGGGGGAAACCCTAAGCATTTTTTTAGCAAAAGAGGGTTTCCCCTCCGATTTCTTTTAAAGAAACCACCATGGAACCAACATGATTAATTAAACCCTAAGCATGATCAATTAAACCCTATTATGATTGTGCCATGTCAGATTTAAAGCTGCAAACTGGGGAAATGCTATTTAGCATCAATTGTTTGCTTCGAACTGAAAACTAAATTCTAAGAGCTGAAAAGAAAGTAGAGTAACCAAGTTACGATCTATTTTCTAGTTGAGATCAAAAAGTTGTGGAGATATGAAGTACGGCCTCTCTTGCGGCGCCGTGTAGGCATCAGGGGTGCGATGGCTGTCGGTGGCGTTAAAGTAGATCTGCGACGGTAAACAGGTGCATCGGGGGATAAGTCTCGTTGCGGTGGAAGAGAAGGTCGTGCGAGTGGCCCTGGGAAAGAGGACGACGGTGCCGATGAAGCAAGAGGACGCGATTCAAGGATCTTGGTCTGTTGTCGTGGATGAGAAATGTCCATCTCTAGCAGTGGACGACACGATCTTGGTAGGCGCTCCGGCATGGTGGAGGACGGTGGTGATGGATGGGGTGGAGGACGATGGCGATGGATGGGGTGGAGGACAGCGACGATGGATGGGGTGGCAGACGAAGGAGGCTGGTGTGGGGATGGTGTTCTAGCGTGGACGGTGTATGATTGGAAAAATGGAGGGAGAGGTATGGGGAGCCATGTTTTTGGGACGCGCCTGTCTGAAATATGGGAAAATTATGAACTTAGCCCCCGTTTAAAATTTGGACGTCTCGTCGGTTGGGGATAAGACGGTAATCTCGCATCTCACCAATATTTGCCCAGAGCGATGTCGGGCAAGGAGAGGGTGTTTTGGCGCCCATGGTTGGCGCCCACGGTGTATGAACGAGGCTGACAGGTAGGGCGGTTGTGTCACATCTGAGTGAAGTTACAAACCTGCCCCTATTGAAAATATTTGCCTACATCGATTTCGGCCGAGTCGAGTTTGTTTTGCCGCCCACCATGTATGAATGGGGAAATGGAGGGAGAAATAGAGGTCTTTCGGACGAGCTTGAATCAAATGTGTTTTGCCGCCCATGTTTGGCGCCCACTATGTTGGAATGGGCTGAGAGGCGATCGTGTCACGTCTAATTAAAGTTACTAACCTACCCCTATTGAAAGCAGTGGAAATCGGGCCGATGGATTTCCGTGTAATGGGTAGACAGTACTTTCCATCTCCCAAACACTTGGCTGCGGGCAGCCGACGTGGGAGTGGACATTTTGCCGCTTCTTTCGAAATTTGGGACAATAATCATCCACGTTTATCCTGGCAACTAAATTCGAATCCATTTTGTATTCCTCTATGAATCTTTATAAATCATTCTATGTGTTTTTATATATCTTCAAAAGCACGACAAAGATGTATTCCACTGTCCTATATGAATATGATTTACAAATGCCGATACTCAAATTCAGAAGCTAGAATCCAGTTTAAGGTGAATTCGAATATTTGGAACACTTTATGTCCAACTCAAATGTCACACGCAGCGTTATGTGTACTCCCATTTAGATATGTACACAAGCGATGTATCAAGATTCAAATACCGAGTCAATCAACCAAGAATGTACATAACTAACAGACATATGAACACTTATAGAGTATATGGATCAATAATATCAACTAACATACATAAGCCAGGCTGTTGTACTTTTTTTGCTAGAACAGCATCCTTTTTTTACTGAAGCTACTACAGCATCTTGGCCCTTTCCGATGCGTGCCACTTATGGTCCATCTATACTACTATTATTGTTGAATCCACATTCAGCCCGATTGGCATATTTGTAGGTCTGGCACAACAATCAAAATGAAATGTTCCGAGTCTTATCAATTAATACAAACTTGTGCTTAAATAAAATTACAAACCAAAAAACAAAAAAATTATTACATGATTTCTAAAACAAATGGTTTGACTGATTACATGAACAAACAACACGAAGGTTATTCAATGATGGAAAGAACATTTCACATATGATTTACCAAGTGGGAATTTAATTTCCTTTTTTCCTTCAGGACCTTAACAATGTGGTTAGTCTCAGCTTGCTTCGTTTTGAAATCCACCAAATATTTAATGGTTCTCTTGAGTACTGCTTGTGATTGTGTTTCTTTCTTCCTCAACATGTCAACTTCATCTCTAAGTGCAGAAGCAGAATCTCTTTCTACCACTAGTTTAGCCTCTAGAGCATCAGCAGTTGGCAATTCATGATGCACGATTGGGTCGGTGTCACTGCTGTTGGATGATACAACGTCCATGGGGACCTCGCTCTTTGATCTTGGGCTAACCTATTTTGCCATTAAAGTTCCGATTGGATTTCGAAAAGTTGAAGTTAGCAAAACATCTCAACTAGGAGTTATAATAGCAAACCATTCAAACAGACAAGGAATTAAAGAGTTTCAATTGGATGCTGAAAAGTAGTTATTAACATCATTGTAACCCATTGTTGCAGCAGCAAAGCAGTTAAACAAACAAGTTTTTGCAAAAGGTACCTGTTGTGGCATTGGAGTTTCTCTTGGATCCTGAAAAATTGAGTAGCCAATAACGTGATTAGAGCAACCGGTTGCAGCAGCAAAGTAGTTAAACAAACAAGTTTTGCAAAAGGAACCTGTTGTGGCATTGGAGTTTCTCTTGGATCCTGAAAAGTTGAGTAGTTAGTAACTTGATTAGAGCAACAAGTTACAGCAGCAAACCTGTTACACAAATATATTTTTGAAAATGTACCTACTGTGCAATTGGACTTCCAATTCGATCCTGAAAACTTGAAGTTGGTAAGATGATTACAGCAACAAGTTACACTAGCAAACCAGGTAAACAAGGAAGTTTCTGAAAACATACCTGTTGTGCCAACGGAGTTTCAGTTGGATCCTACAAACTTGATTGCTAGCAATCAATAAAGAAAGTTTTGAAAGAGCCATAAGAAACTAACATCAAACTAGTAAAACTAATCGGTTTTGGCAACGTATTTAATTACACATGAACTAGTAAAACTAAGAAGTTCTTGGCAGCGTATTAAAGTAACAAGTCGGTACCGTTTACCAGCAACACGGACATATGTAAATTTCTTTGATGTAAGCAAAATGATTCCAACACATATATAAGTTAAAAGGACGGTGTCCCTCATATAAAATTGACAGTTGTCTATCTATGAACATGCAAACATTACTAGTGCTACAAGTGATAACAGCAAACCATTTAAACAAATAGGGTATCAAAATGTAAATTACACGTGAATTCTGCTGCACCCTAGAAGTACATATGGCCAGCTATCTACGTGCTTAAGTAGTTATTTAAGTTCAGGAAAATAGGTAATTCTTAACAGTAAGTATTGAACACATAGATAGGCGCAGTCCATAATAGGATTAACAGGCTATGGCATTACGTAATCAGTAGCAAACTAAATTAAGCCGAGCAACATAATTTGAACAATTTTGCAATAAGTGGCTAACTAAAATTCCGAGAAGCAGATAACTGAACTTACGCTAGCTCTTTGCATAGGCACACTGCAACTTCTTTTTCGCTTACAAGGTTCTACGAAGGAGTCCATGGCATCAATTGTTTGGATACGCAGTCCCAATAATTCTTTCTTCCCACACTGCATTGGTAGGTCGAATGGTTAATCTGGTAAGATGGTGCATCCTTGATATGTTATATGAGGACGTGTAGTCAGACTAGTTGTAGCCACACACATCACACTGGCTTTTACTTTATATTTCGTGCGATTACATTTGGCATATCGAGATCTAAGCAATCTACAATAGGATGAAAAGACTGGCATCCTTCACATTATTGGCGAACTAAGTTCATAGAAACAAGCAATTCAACCATTCTGCAGGTAAATCAAAAGCGCCACTGGAATATTTTCACTACCCCAATCATACACACAAAAAGGGGTGACGCCACCATAGGGGCTAGTATGGGCGGCCGCCTCGGGTGGATGGAAAGTGTGCACCTAGTTTGAGTCGTCCAGGTTGGCCCTGGCTAGTTTTGTTCGGCCCAACGCATAAGCAGGCAATGTAAAAAATGAAGAAAAATGTTTCAATTTGGACGGGCCAATAATGTAAGTGCAAGGCAGGCCCTATAGCAGGCTCGCGGCCCAAACGAGCGCCTCCCATATCGAACGACAGCAGGAAAAATCCCAATTCGTTCGCTCTAGCCTGTAGTCTGGTTCACTCCTAACCTAGCCGCCGTTGGACAGACTGACATAGCACTTCCTTGCGCCGTTGGAGGGCAGTCGCTGGGCTTCAATCGAATGGAAGGACAAGAAGATGAAGATCCAACGCTGGGTGTAGCCTGCGTGGGATGCAGCGGCGGCAGCATGGGCATGGCATCGAGCTTGCGCAAACGGACAGTCGCAACTTGCAAGAGTAGCATGCGCAATGAGCAGGTACATCACATCCCTAATTATATTTAATTCAACTATTCAATTTCTGGCCAATAGTTAAAGCTGACGGTGTTGTAAACTGCTTGTATGTAGGGAATCTATGAGAAAATGAAACCAATTTCTGCTTATTTTATAACTCCCCCAATCAATACTAAACTAACTAAATCTGATGTATCTAATCAAGTTTCCAGTGCAAACATACAAGCTCATGTTGTTCTTGAGATTGAAGTGTCTAATGAACAGACTGCCAATGAAGGATTTGATGCAAACATTTTACATGCTCCTGGTGATGAACATATAGTGTCTAATAAGGGATCTAATGCAAGCATTTTGCAAGCACCCATTGAAGGATTTAGTGTCTAATGATAATCTGCTATGTTGAGAGAGACATAGAGATTTGCAGGCATTGATGACAAGCAAATTATAGTACATTTTCATGGCTTGAGGGAACGTCGAGGCCATCTACCAGAAAGTCCCCTTATCATGACAACGTAGCATAAATACTTTTCTAATCTGTTGTTTGAAACTATTGGCATACTTGTGCAGGATAGATATATTGATATGCAGTTTGTGCACTGGTTATAGGTGCAATTACACTTCGATATTTTCAGCCAGAGAACGAATAATTCAAACGGGTACAGACCATGTTAGTAGTCCTTGTACACCATGTTGCATTTTGTGTTTTTTGGTGCTTGCATAATTTAGTGTTTTATAATCTGAACTACTTTGGATCATTAGCTGGTTTTCAAAGTGCATGTAGCTTCACATTTCTCAAGTTATGTTGATTTCTGAAGTGCAAGTGCCTTCGTATTTTTGAAGTTAAATGTTCGCCCCTGATAACTTGAATTCGTGGATCCGCCACTACACACAAATCATACACGCATGCCAGTACGAATTAAATGAAATGCAGGGACTTACGCTAGCTGATGAACACCATGGTAGTGAGAAAACTTTTGGATGGATTCGAACATATGACCTACAAAAATAGCACAACAATCGAGTCAATGTCAACTTTTTGAAACCTAGTATGGCACGAATTCAAAATAATTACCCATATGCATGGTCCTCAGTTCAAATCTTACAATGTACACCAAATTGAAACATCGATATTAAGTCTAGTACTATATACATTCAAATGTTGTTTTAGCCCCCCCAGGCACACACGCTACATACTTCCGGTATTGGTCAATCTTCCTCTCCTAACCACCTTAGGAAGCTATCGGTTTCCGACACACGTTCATTCTTTCTCTACATGTCTTGATCCATAACTCTCTCAACTATACAACCCCCTTTTTCCACTCTGTTACCAAATGTATTTACCTCACACACACGCCATTGCACCCCATGCAGAGCTCTCTCTCCCTCCCACCCTTTCTCGCTAGATACATGCATTGCCTATCTAGCCCCCAACCTCTCATGCGCACGCACGCACGTTTTCTATCTAGGTCACTCCCTCAAGACCATCTCACTCTTTCTTCCACACGGTAGGCCACACTCGCTCAATATCGCTCTCTTTATCTGATTCTTGATTAACCTCATTTTGTTTCACACACAAATGATATATCTCCCTGTTCGGGCCTCGATCGACACACTTTATACTCTCTCAAGAAGATTGTCTATCTAGGTCAGTCCATCCAAGCAGCCCCCACTCTTTCAACCTCATGGCGGGCCACGCTCGCTCAATCTCTCTCTCTCTCTCCCTCCCTCTCTCTCTCTGTGTCTCTTTGTATGTCTCGATTGACCTCGCTCTTTCTCGGACACAAATGATATATCTCCATGTTTGAGCCCAATTCGACATATTCATATTGTATGCTCTCTCACACACATTGTCTATCTAGGTCACTCTCTCCAACCCGTATCACTCTTTCGATCGCACGATGACCCACACTCGCTCAATCTCTCTCCCTTTATATATGTAATCGATTGGCCTTGCTTCCTCCCATGCACAAAATATATCTACATGTCTATGACTCAATCATCTCTCAAGCTCTATCTTACAGCCCTCACCCTTCCCAAAAGCTCAATGGACAATATCTCTCGAGAGCATATATATCTTTTCAATGAATGTCGTACCACACTCACTTTGTCTCTCTATCTATATGTCTCTCGATTGACCTCGCTCTCTCACGACGTATCCTCCACACATTGAAGCTACCTCTCTATCCCTCGCAAAGCCGGAGCTATTTACATTGCGAGGGGGACTCCAACCTTGGATTAATTTGTGTAGGCATTTATTCTAGTGGTAGATTATATTTTTGTAGCATTCGACCCACAACTACTCCAAACACCGTTGCAACCCCCGCACCTCCCCCAATTGATTTCCCTCTAGCTCGGTCATCGCTCTCTCGTACGTCCTTTCTCGCCTTCAATGTTGCACCATGGTATTATTGCAAAAAAACTCTGATTATTACAAATAATCTACAAAACTACACACCGATAGTCCACTTGGAATGGAACAAATTTTGACCCACAAATTAAAGTGCCACAAACTACACACCGAGGGGCCCACCTATCATGAGACAAATTTGGACCCATATAAAAATTAAAAAATAAAGGACGGGGATCGAACATGCGACCAGGGCCTTCAAGCCGCAGTCAATAGGCAACATACATAGAACAGCAATGTTTGTTGTACCTCCCTTTGTTCACATAATGTTTTTATATTATCACAGCCTATTTAATGGATAACATGTAATATTATTTTTAGTACATTAGTGGGACCGGCTGGTTAGCACGTACTATTCGTCTTCACTTACTGGTGAGTTCCATGTGCTCTCTCTCTCTCCCTCCCTCCCTCTCTCTCTCTCTCTCCTCCCCTTCTGCGTTTAGACGCAAGGGCAAACACGAAGAACTCGAGGGCGATGTTGCCGTTGACCATATCTGGACGCATTCACAAGTTACGTCACCAGTTTCACGTACTACTAGTACTGGTCAATGTGTACATGCAATGCACGTTAATCTGGGAGTATATTAAGTGCATGCGGATATTAAGTAGGATATTATTTGCATGTTATTATGTGATTAGCACTATTTTTGGCATGAAATTAACTACACGCTAAACATGTTGAGCGCTCGACATTGAAGCAATCTAGGTCATTGGATGAGAAGGAATACATGTGGCTTGATGGCGTTTTATATTTAATTTGATACAGCTCTAGCAGAACATTCAATCGATCAAACCATAGATTTCATTCAGTCCGACTCCAACTTTACATTCATATGATGATCGATATAAAATAAACAGAAATGATAAACTTTCGGATTTTAAGCATGGCGATCTGAACGTTTTTCATGGCAAATTTAGATTACGCGGCGGCCGCGGGAGCGTCTTGCGGTGGGAAGCGGCTCCTCTGTCGTGCTCTGTGTGTCGTCGGGCCACTG
This sequence comes from Triticum urartu, assembly GCF_056163025.1. Taxonomy (NCBI): domain Eukaryota; kingdom Viridiplantae; phylum Streptophyta; class Magnoliopsida; order Poales; family Poaceae; genus Triticum; species Triticum urartu. The sequence continues at coordinate 283,037,742 of NC_141875.1, read as the reverse complement.
ACCGACGGCGACGGCGATGGCGGAGTCTTCCATAGTTGTTGGCGTACTCCTGGACATTGGCCCTTGCTTCAAGGTAGGCCACAATGTTCTGGACTTGGTCTATGGGAGAGAGTCAACTGGCGGGAGGAGGCGACTCGCGTTGGTGCAAGGAAGCGGCCGAAGGCGGCCATCCATGCCGCTGAGGGGGGCACTAGCACCCGCGCGGGGATAGGCGCTGGCAACGGCGCGGTGGAGACATTTAGGTGCACGAGCACCGGCACAGACGTGCATGTCAGTGCACACGTAGGCGCATGCGCTGGCAGGTGCACGGTCACCCACGCCCGTGCACACGCAGGCACATGCGCTAGCAGGTGCATAGGCACGTGAAAGTCGGCGGGGACTTTGTGGAATCTCGTGGCATCAAGCTCGGCGACAATGTGCGGCTCCCAGCCCATCAATGCCACAAGGATGGGCGCTGGCGCAGTCGGGGCGACGGGAGCCGGAATGGGAGCGGGGACAGGCGTGGCGTCTTCCCGCTAGACCGGTTCAAGCTCATCCCAAAGCGCCTTATGTTCTTGAGACTCCGGCTGGGTGTCTTCCTCAGGAAACTGGAAGACTAAGGGCAGACCAACGTGATGCGGCATGGCGTACATTTAGGTCAGGCTAGTTGGAGGTAGACGACAGGAGAATCCGAGAGGAAGAGAGAAGATTGTAGCGATACCGGGTAGTGCGGGGTTGATTTTAAACTGCGGCACCGGCGACATTAAAAGTGGGAGCAATTGGGACGAAGGTGGGCGGCGGAGCCTAGTCAAAGGGCTCACCTCCCGATAAGCCTCCGTAGCGGTCTGCTCGCATGCGTCCCTGTCAGCCGGCGCAGCAGTCTGCTCGCACGTCTCCCATCGCTTGCTCGGACGGCACCTGCCAATGAGAAGCGAGACTCGTGGCGGCACTTAAACGCCCACGGTTTCAATAGTGAAAGCGTTCGCCTTAACGTGACAAGTCTTTGTTCCAAAATACCTTGGCTCTTTATTTGTGCAACTTGTCATAAGCAGCTTGTAAATTGAAGAAAAAAATTACAAAGGAATATTTGTGCCATATCACGTGACCATGCTCAGTTTCATGAATTTCTGGTCACTTTTGGATTTTCTGAAATTTAAAATCCAGGATTTGAAACAATATCATAACCTGCATCATGCAATAAATTTTCGAGCGATACATCTGTCTTGTTGTATTTCTTAAGAAAGGATTTGGTCAAACATTTTTCTTAGTTAAACTTCAGACAAGTTATATATGTAGAGTAAAAGGATAATCCGTCCATAGCAGTGCATTGCCTGATATATTAACTCTTTTTTAGGGGTCCCTGATATATTAACTCAAGTACTAGGCATGAACAAACGGGTTCAATTATGTGCTCATCCTGGTGGTGTAGTAGTAGTAGTAGTAGTATTACTAGGCAATGCAGTTGACGGGTGACCTTGGGGAGCGGCGACAGAGGGAATTGAACCGTGCTCGGCACGGTAGGTAATGTTGTCTTGTTACTAAATCATCGCTCCATTTTTCATCGGTAGTTATTATGGACTGAGACATGAGGGGAATTTCCTAGGGCTGGAATTCTAGCCGCCAGATATTTCGACTCGAAACGCAGAGGCTCGACTGGTTGGGGTTGGCTAATGTGCGTACCACGCACGCCACCAGAAGGAAACGAGCCCGGTTCTTTTTTTTAGGATCAACACGAGCCAAGGTCTGGCTGGTATGCCGTTGGGTACCATTCGAGAATACAAAAGGAATCTTTTAAATTGCCGAACGAATCTATGTGTATTACAATGCCCGTATTTTCCTTGCAAATAGTAATCTCGACGTGGTAATTGATTTATGACGACTTCTTGAATTAGAGTGAGTTTGTGATATAGTGATCTCAACGTGGATTTCACATTTCATGGTATCCCTAGTAAGTTTTTCATTGCAAATTCAAATTTAAAGGATGAACAATATGGTGGTGAGAAAACTTTGTATGTATCAACCATATGACCACACACACACACGAACACAACAACAATCCAATAAGTATAGTGCATCAATTTTTCCAAACCATGCATGTATGACACGAATTCAAAAATACCCCTTCTGTTCCTAAATATTAGTCTTTTAGAGATTTCAACAAGTGACAACATACGGAGCAAAATGAGTGAATCTACACTCTAAAATATGTCTATATACATCCGTATGTGCCAGTCCATTTGAAATCTCTAAAAAGTCTAATATTTATGAATGAAGGGAATAAAATGTAAGATATGCATGGTCCTCAATTCAATATTTAAAATGAACAGGAAACTGAAACATGAATATTAAGTCTAGTACTGCAGTGCATGCAAATGTTTTGTTTAGGCGGAGCTATGTAGATTCTTGGGGGGTTAACCCCTCGACCTTAGATAAATTTGTGAAGCTCTGTTTAGGATTGTTTAGATTGTATTTGTCCCCACCCTAGCTCCTAAACACTGACTGGTTGTGCACCCCCCTCCTCCCCGAGATAATATCATGTGTCCCCACACCTTAGATGCTATATGCTGATACGAGTTGCTTGGAGCTTGTAGATCTGAGATATAGCATCTCACGTGATGTCTTAATATTTTTACAGGAAACCTTAATGAGTTTGAGAATTGCACACAATTTGTACAAAAACTACTTAGATTCCCTTGGATCCCATATCCAACAACCTCGAAGCTCGTATCACCATAGCATCTAAGATGAAGGAGGACATCATATTCTCCTGTATGTAAGAATATCATGTGCTACCACACCTTAGATGCTTTGGTGATACAAGCTCTTTGGAGCCATTGGATTTGTGACCCAACAACTCCTTGGTGGTTCGAATGGTTTTTTTGAGAAAATCCCCCAAAGAGTTCGGCCACTGCTTACAAGCACAAAGACTGCTCAGATGCCATTGGATCTCATATCAAACAACCTCGAAGCTCGTATCGCCATAGCATCCAAGCTGCGAGAGCATCTGATGTTTTCTCGCATGGGATAATATGAGGTGCTCCCGCACCATAGATTCTATGGTGATATGAGTTCACGGAGATCTAAGGGGACACAGTAGGAGGTTTGAATGTTTTTGTAATATACGACTGAGAGAGCTTGGGAATTGCACAGAAACTACAAGTACTACGCATGTGCCATCTAATCACAGATCATACGACCTAGATGCTCGTATCACCAGAGCGGCTAATTAAGCTACGGGGAGCACCTAATATGAGCAAAGGGGAGCCATTGGATCCAAGATGCAGCGGCACACACGAGGCCTAGATGTTCTATTTGCAAAAAAAAACTTTGGAGAGTTTGGAAATTGCGCATAATTACAAAGACTACTCCCAAGCCATTGGATCTCACTTCCAACGATGTAAAAACTCGTATCACCATAGCATCTAAGCTGCGGGGTGGATGTGATATTCTATGCCGTTGTCATTTTTGTTTGTAAACTTGCAAAATACATGTAACTCGTGTCGTTACTTGTCTAACCGCGCAAAGTGTTTTTTCAAAAAACCATCCTACACTGAAATATCGGAACAACACACGGGGGTCCCACTTGTCATTGATCGAATTTGGACCTAAAACTAACAAATCTGAAAGACGAGATTCGAACTGGCAACCTGGACTACAAAGCGTAAGTCGATAGCCTGAAACAACAACGGTTGTTGGCTTTGTCCCATAACTTGATTTTATACAGTATTACGTTGAGTAGAGTAGAGGGAGTGCCTCGTCAACACGTGCATGACCGTTCACTCACTTACTGGTGGGTCCCAGTCTGCGATCTCTCTCTCCTCTCTGTCGTCTAACATTTAGACGCACAGGCACACACGAAGAGCGGCGCTAGCTTGCCGTGGTGTTATTATAACTAAAAAAGCTTGGAAAATAGAAGAATCGCCTAGAACAAGAGACGTTGTGGCTGGTCGAGACGGAGCTAACCACACCTATCCTCCGTGCCACGTTAGCATGATGAAGCTGTGTGGCTAGTGGGGTGCTTTCGACCGACTGGCTGGGTCCCGAGGTTGAACCATAAGTACTACTACGTCTGATACAGTATATTTTTATACACACATTTTTCCTCCGTGCCAAGACATGGCACACCCTACCGCGCGGTTTCGGGGTCCTCCCGGGTGGTGCACGCATATATTCTTCCTTGCCGAGATGTGGGATGCCCTACCGCACGTTTTATGGGTCCTCCTCCGTCGTAGCGCCGAAGCAAGTAAATGAGTCGTCAAATCATGAAAGACCACCTTTCCCGCTGAGTACATCAGTGAAGCACGGTGGCTAGCTAGTTGGGCTAGTGCGGCCGATTAGCTAGGTCGCTGCCACATTTGTTTTTTCACCCTTTTTTACTCCTTGCTGATAGGTAAATTTAAATATCCACCGCAGCATTGCTCTAGTCTTTGGGCGCGGCAGGATTTTTAATTTTTTGATTAACGGGAGTAGGCATAGCAGTAATTAGTCATGTTGACTCCGCCTGTAAAACCCACTGGTCCCTAATGTGAGAAGTCGTCGACTGGTCCCATGGTGAAAACCTAAAGATTCCCTACTCCTCGGCTGGCTCCCTCCGCCTTCCCGTAGATTGCATTGCCTTTCAGCCGTTTCGCCCCTTTGCTTCCTCTCCCCATTTCTTCTACCTGGTGCCATGGCGGCACAGCAGATCATGGAGTCTGAGGTGAGGCGCCTGACACAGGAGCTCGAGGCCAAGGATGCAGAGCTCAGGGCCAAGGACGTGGAGCTCCGTGAGCTCAAGGAGGAGAGGAGTGCCATGCTCCTCCGTTATGTGTGGGAGTTCACGGATCTTCAAAAGCAGCAGGCATCCACCACAAAGATGCTCGAGGCATCTGCGGTGTTGCTGCAGAAAGAGGGAGATACGCTAGGCCGTCAGGGGAGGCGGCTGGAGTGTGAGCGGGCCGATCGTGACGAGGTCTAGGATCACCTCAGCCACTTGGTGGACCAAGTTGCCACGCACGTGTTGCGGCTGCGCGATGCCTACCGTTGTGCCAGCGCGAGCATGCCGGCCAGCGGGCTAAACCCATTCGACCACACCGTCGACTTCAACGAGCTGCGGCTTCCTGATCTGGTCTCCTTCTTCACCTATATCTCTAAGGAGATGAGCCGTCTCCGCGCGATGGTGGGGGCGGAGCTCGATAAGAAGGGGTTGCGGGCTGCCGTCGCCATTGCTGAGCGAATCCTCTCAGGGCTCCGTCACCGGAATCCATTTCTGTCATTGGACGCTGTCTTTGATGAGCTGGCTCCCGTCGATCGGGAGGGGCTCTGCGGGCCGTTGCACCTTGCATCACCAACGTCGTGCGCCTCAAGAAGCAGAGGGACTTTGGTGGTTTTTAGGTGTCCTCTGCATGGGCATGTCCATGTCTTGGCGCAACATGACCGTTGGATCAAAATCAGACGGTGCAGATCAGTCACTGTAGCACACAGCGTGTGGGTGTGTTTGGTTGCATTCTCATCTCAATATAGTTGTTCCCTCTTCGTGTATTTGTGTTAACCTACTAGTGTGCACTCATTTACCCTTCATGCACTCTACCAAACACCCAAAAGTTATTCGAGAAGGGAACTTTTGCTCCCATTCCGTGCACCCTTCATACACCCTGCCTAACACTGAGTCGCCATGCTTCATATGGCTCATGTTTCATGGAGTACTGTAGCACCGTGCTCTCCATGCACTATAGACCTAGTTCTATTAACATTGATTTCACCATTCATTCTTGACCGGACAGTCGAAAAAGCGGTACTATGTTACATTACTATTCATATAGTTGACATGCGCACAACATCATTTGTTATCGTCATAACTTACTACACTAGCAACAAGATTATGTAGTACTGACGTATGAACCACTGCACATGCCTAGTAGTAGGAGCACTGTGTATGTTCAAGTGGCTACCATGTTTCGCACTCCTCCATCGTAAGAGTGGAAACGCTTGCTATAATCATTTTTTTCTTCAGAAAAAACAGTGGACTCGCTCTACCATGCGGATACTCCTCGATGGTCATCGGGAACTTTGCTACTCACTTTCGCCGACGTGTGGGACAGCCATCATCAGGGTCCACCAGCCATGCACTAAATTACTCTGTAGTAGAGTTCCCAACTGCACGGTAGACTTCCCTGATCGAAGCGTCGCAGTAATGCCCAATGAGCCATCAAATCACAAAACCCCCTCCTTTCCAGCAGTAAGTTGGACGAACGAAGCAACCATCATTTCACTCTTCTCTCTCAGCTTCCTCTCTACCCAACCCACGCTTCTCCCTCATCTTGTTCCTCATTTCTTCAAGAAAACCCCGACCTGCTTCTGCCATTGTTCTTCTCTCCCAAAGAAGGAAAGGTGAGCGCATCAATGGTGTTGATTCTGGCCAAGGCCCAGTCTTGCAACCCCGAGAATGATCCTATAACTCCCTCTCTATTCTTCTTTTGGGTTTGTGATTATGGTTTCTTTTCTTTTAATTCTACTGAACAATTTCTTGATGGACGCTGGAGCACCGGCGAAGTGATGTCTATGGCTCTGGCAAAAATCGTCGAGGCTCATGGTACGAAGAAGCGCAAGCACCCCGCCGAGACTACCGCGGACAAGCTCAAAGCCATCGCCCTGTCCAAGCCCCCCTCTTCGGGATCCCTCATTAAGAAATTCCAGGTAATATCTCTTCTTGACAATCTTTTTCTCGATCTTGATCGTGTTTTTTCATCTAACACGCAGTACTAGTACTAGTAGTACCACTTTCTGGGTGATCTTGTATGAGATTTTTGTGTGCCAAATGGCGGTTCTAAATTCCTCTTTTGACCAAAACATGCGAGAGGTTGACAATGATTTCTTATAGATTACTTTCAACTACTTTATGTACATCAATGCTACCTTTGAAGAGGGTATATTTGCATGAGTAACTTGTGTTGGATATTGCAAGTAATCCCTCTACTCTCATTCCTTTGAAGACATGTTCTAGTGCCTTTGTTCACTCATTTATGTGCATATATGTAGTCATATATGGAGTAAAATATCAAAAATCATCTTATATTTCTGAACTAATGTAGTAATAAAATATTTGGTTTCTGTTTGAATTAGAACCAGGTCCGCGGTGGATATGAAGTTCTCAAAGTCATGATGTGTGAACTGGAAGACCTGAGGATGAGTTCTATTGCCAAACTATCCAGCTGTTGTGTCCTTGTTGCCACGTGTCCTGAACTAGTGTTTTCCTGTAGCATTGTTGCCAGGCGTGTTCTCGAGGTTGTACTTGACCACAACAATTTCCTGGTTGTGCCTTTGATTACGAAGTGGTTCTTGTAAAGCTTCCCGACAAATCTGATGCATGTCTTCAGTGTCATGTTTATGAGTGGAAAGACCACTCTGTTAGGTTCTCCAAGGTTGAGGAGATGGTGATGGTGCCGGTAGACATCTCTCACGAAGTCCATGGCCTAGTCAGTTATGCGGGGTTCATCCCATAGGTTGGTGGCAAGAAATAGTCTGCAGAGTTTAATTAGTGCAACTTTGCTTGTCTATTGTAAGTACTATTGTTCAGTACTTGATTTGTGTTTGTGAACCCTGTATTGTTTAGTACTGCCGCTTTTGGTGTGTGGTGAGTCATGAGAACAGTCTATGTTAATGTCTGTCCACTCAATTTAGTCTATATATTTTGAAGTATCCTGATCATCTTTTTTGTGAAGACGGTTTGTCAATTATGGTCACACTCCAATACCTGTATGCATTGCAGGGTTTATCGCACCCACCAGGATTTCCAGTCCCATGGATGTTCGGTCCATACAATTTGTCACGACCTTTGGATGTCCTGCTTGTGGGAGTAGGCGGGGGCCCTGCATGCCACGCGTAGTTGGACGACCAATCTTCTGTTTAGTACTTCAACATAGTGATTTCCTGGTAAGGATTCACTCGTGTCACATCAAGTAAATCCTATTGATTTACTGTCTAAATCTTATTGATTTAATATATTGTTTTCTTTCTTTTGCTACAACTTTACGATGCAGGTTTTGCCATGTGACATTCATCACAGAATAAACCGTTTGGTTTGCTCTACGATGGATATTTTTGCAGGTTTCACTTATTATGTCGTGTCAGTAATGAAGGCACTGTCCGTCACTTATATTACTGGAAAAAATTGGATCAGTCTGTTGTCTGAGTACAAGCTGAATCCCTATGATGAACTGTAGTTTGGTTTAACAAACACGCCACAATTAGTCCTTCTCGCGTGTGATAGCCTGGCTTATTAGGGATGGTAGACTACTCATATCAATAAGGAATTCCTTCTTTTCCGGGATCCCATTCGGACAGAACTCCAAAGTTAAGCGTGCTCAGCTTGGAGTAGTGTCAGGATGGGTGACTGACCGGGAAGTTGCTCCCGGGAGCGCACGAGTGAGGACAAAGTGCGCAGAAAAGACTAGTATTGATCTGTGGGGCCAGTCTAGATCCGCCAGGAGTAACGACCACCGGCGGGTGTGTCCGGGGCGTTACAAGTTGGTATCAGAGCCGATCCTCGCAGTTACACGGATGGTTGCAGACAGGTGCGTGGTCATGTTGTTCATGACGTTTGTGACCCGTCGTGGCACCCGGCATGGCACATGTACCGGACTGGAAGCACAGACGTTTGTGCCAAGAGGGAACGTTCCTGTGGCCCGACGAGGACGTCGGTTCCTCTGAGTGGGGGTGCATGTGATAGCCTGGCTTATTAGGGATGGTAGACTACTCATATCAATAAGGAATTCCTTCTTTTCCGGGAGCCCATTCGGACAGAACTCCAAAGTTAAGCGTGCTCAGCTTGGAGTAGTGTCAGGATGGGTGACCGACCGGGAAGTTGCTCCCGGGTGCGCACGAGTGAGGACAAAGTGCGCAGAAAAGACCAGTATTGATCTGTGGGGCCAGTCTAGATCCTGTCAGGAGTAACGACCACCGGCGGGTGTGTTCGGGGTGTTACAAGTTGGTATCAGAGCCGACCCTCGCGGTTACATGGATGATTGCGGACAGGTGCGTGGTCATGTTGTTCATGACGTTTGTGACCCGTCGTGGCACCCGGCATGGCACATGTACCGGACTGGAAGCACAGACGTTTGTGCCAAGAGGGAACGTTCCTGTGGCCCGACGAGGACGTCGGTTCCTCTGAGTGGGGGTGCATGTGATAGCCTGGCTTATTAGGGATGGTAGACTACTCATATCAATAAGGAATTCCTTCTTTTCCGGGAGCCCATTCGGACAGAACTCCAAAGTTAAGCGTGCTCAACTTGGAGTAGTGTCAGGATGGGTGACCGACCGGGAAGTTGCTCCCGGGTGCGCACGAGTGAGGACAAAGTGCGCAGAAAAGACTAGTATTGATCTATGGGGCCAGTCCAGATCCCACTAGGAGTAACGACCACCGGCGGGTGTGTCCGGGCGTTACATCGCGTTTAAAAGAAATGAAGAAAAAGACTAGATCACGGTCATGGAGCCTAGTCAAGTTAGAAAGTTTATCATAGCATATCCAACACGATGGTCGTTGTCTCGCACATCGGTACCACCTTCAGCAACAGATCCAGCACCGGCAGTTGCTCTTGCACTGACAGCGGCAGTAGCTCTATCTGATCCAGCTGAGGATTGGGCACCGACCGCGTCAGTGGATCAGGCTGATCTACCGAAGGATCGGGCATCAACATCGGCACCTGCTCCGACACCGGCACCAGCTCTACAAGGAGCACCATCTCCGGCAGCAGCGGCGGCACTACCAATCACACCGGCACGGGCACCAGCAACGGCTTCGGCACGTGCACCAACACTTGCACTTGCATCTGCTCTAGCCCATGCAGCAGCAACGGAGCCAGCAGTTGCACCGGCAACAAACTAGGCTGCAGCTCGCACTTCATATACCAAAGTCCTTACAAAAACCGACATGTCCACCTTCTTGGTAAGCATTGGCTGCCCAAGTGCTTCGTTCTTTTCTCTTTCCATGTTGTTTCACATGATTCACTGTGTTGATCAAACTGTTTGTGTATGTCTTCTTGTTTGCAAACAGAGAATTCCTAGAGCAACGAGGGAGTCGTTCAACAATCCGGGCGACCGTGGCCAAGTTTCTCTTACCATGCGCAGCCTTGCTGTGAATGAACCTTCTGAATATACCGTAAGTACAAAGGATGGTCGCATGATGATTGATGCTAAAGGATGGTCAAGGTTCAAATCTAAATCATATCTTGTGGTATGGGATGATGTCAAAATCGAACTTTCTCGGCAAGGAGAGTTGGTCCAAATCAACTTTGAAATTCTTCAGTAGCAGCACGCAACTGCCAGACTGATCTATCCTTCCGGAGATTTTGATGTAATACTCTGGCATGGTGAAACAAGTGTCATGTGTGTATAAGTAGTACGACAGTATCGTTGATAGAATTGCAACTCTGGTTGCTTGTTAGGAACTGTCGTTTGATTTCATTCCAACAGCTGTCGTGCTTTATTCAATTTTGTGTATTCGCCTTGCGACAGCATCTAAAACTAGCGCCGTACCGACCGCTTGCAATATGAAAAGCACTGAGGTAGAACACATGGGCCCCCAAACATGCAGGCCCACGGCCTATGGCCCAAAGTCCAGAATCATGAGCATGTCTGAGTCTTTCTCACCTGAACCCCCATAATACTCGTGCGTTGCACGTAACATCAAGATGCATTTGTATGAGTATTTTATCTTGTGAGAGAAAAGGATGAACGAGGGAGGGCCTTATTTGCAAATGTGGAGAGGTGTGTGGGTACCTTTTTGCAAAATTGCCATAGTTTCCTTCCTATATGTCAGATATAAATCGGACAGCCTGTATTGCATGATGGCAGGCACACCATCATCACCAACTCGTCTATACCGTGTTAAAAAACTTTGTTTTTATAATTATATATGTTATATATATTCCCCTTGATTTTTCTTATGTATAAAGTTGTGATATAAAAGATCTTTATATTTCTTTACAGAGAGAGTATCTCTCTGTCAAAAATATATTTATGTGTAACTAGTTACTCCTGTCTTTCTACTTCCTTTCGCTGATATGTGGGGCATCCGGCAATGGGGTCCACGTGCCATATGCACCAAATTAGAGTGCACAACTGCACGGTAGACACACCCCTGTCGTAGCGCCGTAGTAATGCCCAATGAGCCATCAAATCACAAAAAAAAACCCACCTTTCCAGCTTTAGCAGTAAGATGGACGGACGAAGCGGCAATATTTCACTGGGCCTGAATCCCATTCTCCCTCGTCTGCTTGTTCAGAGAAAACCCCCACTCAGCGATTGCATAGGGTTTTCTCATGGAGAACCTGGTACGAATTCTTCATCCATCCCTGATAAATCCAAGTCCCTTGGTCGTGGGTACTCCTAGGATGGCAGCCGCCGCCGTTGATGCATTTTTCTTCCTACTGAATCTAGTGTGTTTCATTTGCAGTGCCCAAAGTGCGAGGACCCTACAGGTTTCTGCGCCCTCGGCGAGACGCCCCACTTGTTCCTTCTCATCCTAACACAGGATTTTAAAATGTGCATAGTATGTTCCTAGAATCCTCTTTTCTATCCGAGAGGGTGGGGTTTTTTGAACATGTTGTCGACTAATTTGGAAATTTGGATTGCTATTTGGATAAAAGGTACTAGTACCATGGTCAAAACTGACATGAAGGAGGAAATTATTTCTAGATTTGGATATAGGGAACACATTGTGTTCTCATATTATTTTTCCTGCAGTGCATTCCTTGCTCTGCCAGAACACATGTACTCAAGATGCTCGGCCTTGCCATAACTGAATACACCACTTTAATGGTCACAATGAAGACAATCCATGGATATAAGTTTCGAGTTGGGTTCATGAACCAAGAAGATAGTTGCATTTTTATGGCCGAACTTGGATAAACTTTCTCAAGTGTTACGATTTAAAGTTGGCGCACGAATGTTGATGGAAATAGCAGAACCTGGTCTCATCTTTACTGCGATCTTTGATACGTCTCCAACGTATCTATAATTTTTGATTGCTCCATGCTATATTATCTACTATTTTGGATATTTACGGGCTTTATTATACACTTTTATATTATTTTTGGGACTAACCTATTAACCCAGAGCCCAGTGCCAGTTTTTGTTTTTTTCCTTGTTTTAGAGTATGGCAGAAAAGGAAAACCAAATGGAGTCCAATTGACCTGAAATTCACGGAACTTATTTTTGGATCAAAAGTAGCCCAGAAGACTTGGAGTGCACGTCAGGGGATCTACGAGGAAGCCACGAGGCAGGGGGGCGCGCCCACCCCCCTGGGCGCGCCCTCCATCCTCGTGGGCCCCTCGTGGCCCCCTGGCGTACTTCTTCCGCCTATATATCTCCATATACCCTAAAACGATTGGGGAGTACAATAGATCGGGAGTTCCACCGCCAGAAGCCTCCATAGCCACCGAAAACCAATCTAGACCCGTTTCGGCACCCTGTCGGAGGGGGCAATCCTTCTCCGGTGGCCTTCTTCATCATCCCGGTGCTCTCCATGACGAGGAGGGAGTAGTTCTCCCTCGGGGCTGAGGGTATGTACCAGTAGCTATGTGTTTGATCTCTCTCTCTCTCTCGTGCTCTTGATTTGGCACGATCTTGATGTATCGCGAGCTTTGCTATTATAGTTGGATCCTATGATGTTTCTTCCCCCCTCTACTCTCTTGTAATGGATTGAGTTTTCCCTTTGAAGTTATCTTATCGGATTCAGTCTTTAAGGATTTGAGAACACTTGATGTATGTCTTGCCGTGTGTATCTGTGGTGACAATGGGATACCACATGATTCACTTGATGTACGTTTTGGTGATCAACTTGCGGGTTCCTCCCATGAACCTATGCATAGGGGTTGGCACATGTTTTCGTCGTGATTCTCCGGTAGAAACTTTGTGGCACTCTTTGAGGTTCTATGTGTTGGTTGAATAGATGAATCTGAGATTGTGTGATGCATATCGTATAATCATACCCACAGATAATTGAGGTGACATTGGAGTATCTAGGTGTCATTAGGGTTTTGTTTGATTTGTGTCTTAAGGTGTTATTCTAGTACGAACTCTAGGGCTGTTTGTGACACTTATAGGAATAGACCAACGGATTGATTGGAAAGAATAACTTTGAGGTGGTTTCGTACCCTACCATAATCTCTTCGTTCGTTCTCCGCTATTAGTGACTTTGGATTGACTCTTTGTTGCATGTTGAGGGATAGTTATATGATCCAATTATGTTATTATTGTTGAGAGGACTTGCACTAGTGAAAGTATGAACCCTAGGCCTTGTTTCAACGCATTGCAATACCGTTTACGCTCAGTTTTATCATTAGTTACCTTGCTGTTTTTATAATTTCAGATTACCAAAACCTTTATCTACTATCCATATTGCACTTGTATCACCATCTCTTCGCCGAACTAGTGCACCTATACAATTTACCATTGTATTGGGTGTGTTGGGGACACAAGAGACTCTTTGTTATTTGGTTGCAGGGTTGCTTGAGAGAGACCATCTTCATCCTACGCCTCCTATGGATTGATAAACCTTAGGTCATCCACTTGAGGGAAATTTGCTACTGTCCTACAAACCTCTGCACTTGGAGGCCCAACAACGTCTACAAGAAGAAGGTTGTGTAGTAGACATCAAGCTCTTTTCTGGCGGCGTTGCTGGGGAGGTGAGTGCTTGAAGGTGTATCTTTAGATCTTGCAATCGAGTCTTTTAGTTTCTTGTTTTATCACTAGTTTAGTTTATAAAAGAAAATTACAAAAAAAATATGGAATTGAGTTTGCCTCATACGCTTCATCTTTTTAATATCTTTCGTGAGTATGATGGAAAGGAAAATTGTGCCAAAGTGTTAGAAGAAGAATGCATTAAAATGTTTGGCACTAAATATTTGAATGATGAGCATGATCGCAATGTTGTTAGTATGAATTCCTTGAATAACCATGATGCTAATGATATGCAAAGACACAAGCTTGGGGAAGCTATGTTTGATGAAGATGATATTTTTTGCCCCCAAGTTTTGATGAGGAAATTTATTATGATGAAAGGATGCCTCCTATTTATGATGATTATATTGATGAAAGTGGATTTGGAGAGGTCATGACTTTATTTTGTGATGAATCCACTATTTCGGAAGAGGTTCCAATTGATTATGAGAACAAAGTTGCTATCTATGATGATTATTCTGATGACTTGTATGCTATAAAGAATAATGATATCCATGAAACTTGTCATCATGATTTTAGTTTTCAATTGGATTATGCCTCACATGATAATTATTTCGTTGAGTTTGCTCCCACTATTATTCATGAGAAGAATTTTGCTTGTGTGGAGAGTAATAAAATTTATATGCTTGTAGATCATGAAAAGAATGCTTTATGTGATAGTTATATTGTTGAATTCATTCATGATGCTACTGAAAATTATTATGAGGGATGAATATATGCTTGTAGGAATTGCAATAATATCAAGTTTCCTCTCTATGTGCTTAAAACTTTGAAGTTATGCTTGTTTTGCCTTCCTATGCTAGTTGATTATTGTTCCCATAAGTTGTTCGCTCACAAAATCACAATGCATAGGAAGGGGGTTAGACTTAAATGTGCTAGTCATATTCTTCATGATGCTCTCCTTATGTTTCAATTCTTATCTTTTATGTGAGTATCATTGAAATCATCATGCCTAGCTAGGGGCGTTAAACGACAGCGCTCGTTGGGGGGCAACCCAATTTTATTTTTATTCCTTGATTTTTGCTCCTGTTTAGTAATAAATAATTAATCTAGCCTCTGTTTAGATGTGGTTTTATATTTTAATTAGTGTTTGTGGCAAGTAGAACCTTTGGGAAGACTTGGGTGAAGTCTTTATGATCATGTCGTAAAAAACAGAAACTTTAGCGCTCACAAGAATTGCTGCCATTTTTATTTCAAGAGTGATATTTAGCTAATTATTTTTGAAGATTATTAATAGATCAATTCCTCAGGTCCAGAAATTTATTTGAGAATTTTATGAGTTCCAGAAGTATACGTTTGATCCAGATTACTACAGACTTTTCTGTTTTTGACAGATTCTGTTTTCGATGTGTTGTTTGCTTATTTTGATGAATCTATGAGTAGTATCGGAGGGTATGAACCATAGATAAGTTGGAATACAGTAGGTTTAACACCAATATAAATAAATAATGAGTTCATTGCAGTACCTTATGATGGTAATTTGCTTTCTTATACTAACCGAGCTTACGAGTTTTCTGTTAAGTTTTGTGTTGTGAAGTTTTCAAGTTTTGGATAAAGATTCGATGGATTATGGAATAAGGAGTGGAAAGAGCCTAAGATTGGGGATGCACAAGGCACCCCAAGGTAATATTTAAGGACAACCAAAATCCTAAGCTTGGGGATGCCTCGGAAGGCATCCCCTTTTTCATCTTCGTTCATCGGTAACTTTACTTGGAGCTATATTTTTATTTACCACATGATATGTGTTTTGCTTGGAGAGTCAATTTATTTTGTTAATATTTGCTTGCTGTTATTTAGAACAATGTTTTGCATCTTTTATTTCAATAAAAGTGGCATTGATAGCCTTTACTATGCCTATTTTACAAGTCTTCATGTTGCTGTTTGAAAACAGAAAGTTTATTGCTATTGCAATAATTCCCTAGAAAATTCAGAATGTGATAAAATATTGAAACCTTTTGCATATTAAGATCTGATAAATTTACTACAGTGGGAATTTTCTTTCATAATTTTTTGGAGTTAAGGAAGTATGGATCTAGCTGCATTCTTTACAGACTGTCCTGTTTACGCAGATTGCTGTTATGCTTGCATTGTTTGCATATGTTTGTTTCTTTAATAATTCTATTTGAGGATAGGACTATTAAATACGCAGAGGCATTTAGTATGCAATGTTGAATAATGATTTTTGTGATTTGCTACAGTACAGGATGATAAGGTTTTTCAATTGATTTATACTAACTTATCTCACGAGTCCTTGTTGAGTTTTGTGTGGATGAAGCTTTTGAGATTTAGGGAGACCGTGGTATGAGAGGAATAAAGAAGACGCAAAAGCTCAAGCTTGGAGATGCCCAAGGCGCACCAAGATAATATTTCAAGAATTCTCAAGCGTCTAAGCATGGGGATGCCCGGTTGGCATCCCACCTTTCTTCTTCAACAACTATCGGTTAGTATCGGTTGATCCTAAGTTTTTGCTTCTTCACATGATGTTTGCTATTCTTAGATGTTATTTTATTTTGTTTTGCTTGCTGTTTAAATAAAGTATCAAGGTCTGAAATTATTAAATGGGAGAGTCTTCACATAGTTTCATAATTATTCGACTACTCATTGATCTTCACTTATATCTTTCGGAGTAGTTTGTCATTTGCTCTAGTGCTTCACTTATATCCTTTTAGAGCACGGTGGTGGTTTTATTATATAGAAATAGATGAACTCTTATGCTTCACTTAGATTATTTTGAGAGTCTTAAATAGCATAGTAATTTTCTTAAATAATCCTAATATGCTAGGCATCCAAGAATAGTAATAACTTTCATATAGAGTATTGAATACTAAGAGAAGTTTGATGCTTGATGATTGTTTTGAGATATGGAGGTAATAATATCAAAGTCGTGCTAGTTGAGTAGTTGTGAATTTGAGAAATTCTTGTGTTGAAGTTTGCAAGTCCCGTAGCATGCACGTATGGTAAACATTGTGTAACAAATTTGAAACATGAGGTGTTATTTGATTGTCCTCCTTATGAGTGGTGGTCGGGGACGAGCGATGGTCTTTTCCTACCAATCTATCCCCCTAGGAGCATGCGCGTAGTGCCGAGATTTTTGATGAGTTGTAGATTTTTGCAATAAGTATGTGAGTTCTTTATGACTAATGTTGAGTCCATGGATTATACGCACTCTCACCCTTCCATCCTTGCTAGCCTCTTCGGTACCATGCATTGCCCTTTCTCACATTGAGAGTTGGCGCAAACTTCGCCGATGCATCCAAACCCCGTGATATGATACGCTCTTTCACACATAAACCTCCTTATATCTTCCTCAAAACAGTCACCATACCTACCTATTATGGCATTTCCATAGCCATTCCGAGATATATTTCCATGCAACTTTCCATCGTTCCGTTTATTATGACACACATCATCATTGTCATATTGCTTTGCATGATCATGTATGTCACATCCCTAGCTTTACCTTGGCCTTGGACTATATTGGTTGTTGCATCATGTTTAAATTCAAACGAAAATTGAACTGAGGGAATTCCCAAAGCCTCAGAAATATTTTAAAAATGAGCAAGTTAAAAAATTCTTCAAATGAGCCCAAGGAAATGTTCACTTTAATCCCTGAAAATATTGGCAAGAGGTAAAAATCCAAACCAATATTTTAGGGCATTAAGGGTAATTAATTTGGGCATTTTGAATTAAACCATAATGTATTTGAATTGGCTTTATTTCTGTTATAAAAGAAATACATGTCCAATAATTTTGGAAATTATTGTGGGGCTCTAGAGTAATATCTCTAGTCCATACAATAATTTACAGAAGCAACAAAAATGGTTTAGTTTTAAAACTAAATCAAAACAGAGGAAAAAATAGAAAACAGAAATAAAAGAGAGAGAGAGAGTTACCTGGGCTGGCCTACCTGTTCTGGCACTGTAGCGGCCCAGCCCACCGAGGGCAGAGCCGTCTTCTTCCTCCTGCCAGTAGGCAGAGGAGAAGCGTGGCGCGCGCGCGTGCGTTCCCGACCACCTCCTGCTTGCCTCCCTCGACCTGATCCGCGCCCGGAGACGCCCGACGCCTCCCCTCACTTCCCCCTCACTCTCTCGCTCCCCCCCCCTCTGCTCTCTCCTCGCTTGCGTCCGAGCGCAGCTGCCGACCGCCGTCCCGTGAACGTGTAGCACCGCGTCCACCGCCGCCCCCATGCCCTGTGGCTACGTCCACTAGCTCCGCCTCAACGCCGTGAATCTCCAAGCCGAAGAACGTGCCCCGGATGCCCTGCAGCGTCGCCGCCATCGTCATCTTCCTCACCGCCTCGGCCACCGAACACCGTAGCTGAATTCGCCGCTGACAGGACGTCCCCGATTCCACTTACCCTCCCTACGAACTCGCGGTGAGCCCCCGAGTCGTTTCCCCCTTCTTCCCTGGTCGCGTTTGACCTCTAGGCCATAGCCCTGCCTTGGCCGAACTCTGGACGCCGCCATGGCCGACGAGCTCGATGCTCCTGCGCTCTCCCTCTCGCCCGAGCACCACCAACATGCTCATTGCGTCCTCGGGAAGCAAACGCGTCGCGCCGTTTGCTCTAGCTCGCATTGAAACCCTGCACCCGCTCGAGCCCGAGCTCGGCCGCCGCTAAACCTCGTCGCCGACATCGTTTCCGGCCACCCCGCGGCCTCCCGTCTCGACCTTTGGATGCGGACAAGCGAGAGGACCTCCCTGGTGCTAGCAGCGCGACGAACTGCCGTCCCTAACACGAGTTCGGCGAGCTCTCGCTGTCGGTTTGGTCATCGCCGGCGTAGATCCGGCGATGCTGACGTGGCTCTAGCTTAATTAGGCCTAACCACTAATTAGGACTAACCTAATTGACCCTATGGGTCAATGACATGTGGGGCCCGGCCCCTGATTAACTTATTAGTTTATGTTTAATTAAATTGGTTTAGTCACTGTGAGACCGACATGCAGGACCCACGCGTCAGGTTTGACCTGACCGGGTCTGTTGACCTGCTGACATCATGCTGACGCACTAAAGAATTTTCTGGATTTAAACTTATTCAGAAAATTCCAGAAATTGTTACAAACTTCAAAAAATCATATAAAATCAACCGTAGCTCAGAATTAAATAAATTATATATGAAAAATTATCAGAAAAATCCAATCTATCCATCTGTACCATTTTCATGCATGTTAGAACAACTTAAGGCCACTGTTTAGGACAAATAAAATGAATGGTATTTAAATAACCACATGTGGAGTTTGAATTTGAACTTTGGGTTCAAACCAACTTCATTTAATTGTGTTGCTAGTTGCATTAGCTCAATCAACAACATATTGCCATGTCATTATCATGCATCATGTTGTGCATTGCATTGATTGTGTTCCTTCTCTATTGCCGGTGGTTGTCCCCTCTCGATAGACATTGTACCGACGCTGTGATCATTAACACTGATGAAGACCCAATGATATCTTCAAAAGTTCCAGGCAAGCAAAACCCCCTTGTTCATTCTGATACAATCCCACTCTCTCGCTCTTGCTCTCTTTTATTGCATCAGGAAAACAACGATTCAACTGTTACATGATGCGGTAGTTGAACCCCTTTCCTCTGCATGACTTGTCATTGCCATATTAAATAGATGAAACCCACTAGCATGAGTAGGAGTTATTTGAGCCCTGATGTGCCTACACGTTCATGCTTGTTGTCATGCCTACTACTGCTTAGAGTTGAGTCAGGTCTGATTCATCGGGAATGAATTGGAACGTGGTGAACATGTCCTACCGTTGAGAGCTAAGTGTGTGAACACGATTTGGTAAAGGTAGCGGTGAGAGGCCATGTAGGAGTACATGGTGGGTTGTCTCACTGCAGCTGTTCTCAGGAACTGAGTTCTGTGTTTGTGATCCATGAACAGTTACTACCACACATTGGGTTCCGGTAACTCGGCCCCTCTTAGCTTATTAATCAACTCGATCTCTGTCCAGGAGTTGCAACTAGTCTCTGGTGTTTGTAGGTAGTGTTAGTAGTCTACCAAGTGGCACCCGGTACAGGTGGGCTTGGGACAGACTAGTCACAGTGGCACGGTGTACCAAGTGGCACCTGGATGGTGGGCTTAGGAACCCTGCACACATCGTTTGGGGCCGTGAGCGACACCCCGGCCGGATCTCCTTGCGGATGGAACCCGAATAGGCGATAAACCTGGACGAGAGACTTGGGTGGTTAGTCAGGTCGTGGCCGACACCCTCGCCCGGCTTCCTCTTGAAGGTTGCCGAGGTACATGACGTGTACAGGGCGATAAGTGGCGAGAGCGTGTGTGAAGAAGTACACCCCTTCAGGGTTATCACTATCTATTCGAATAGCCGGATTCCTCGGATATGGAAACTTGGACCCCTTGCATAGTTCATAGACAAGTGAAAGTGGATACTCTAAAATGTGCAAGATAAGCGTGAGTGCTATGGATGGCGTTCTCGTAGGGAGACGGGAGCGGATCCATAGTGGAGTATTGATATGGTGAATATGAGGACTCGTGTGCGCCACCCCAAAAGATTTACTTGCAGTCGTAGTTCAGGATAGCCACCGAGTCAAAGCTGGCTTGCTGCAATTAAACTCCACCACCCCTTTGTTGATACCGATGCATATGTAGATAGTTCTGATGTAAGTCTTGTTGGGTAAATTTGTACTCACGTTTGCTTAATTTATGTTTTGCAGAAAGACTTCAGTCTCGCTAGTAGTTCCGTGTGGACTTCGACGTTTAGCTTGATACCTCAGCTACGATCTTGTGGCCTCGGCGGGATCTAGTAGATAGTCAGGCTTCTCAGCCTTTTTCATTTGTAGAAGTCTGTACTCAGACATGTTAAGCTTCTACATGTGCTTTGACTTGTATGCTCTGAATGTTGGGTCATGAGACCCATGTTTGTTTTATCTGGCCCTTCAGAGCCTAATGAATAAATACTCTGAGTCGTAGAGTCTTGTTGTCATGCCATGTTGTATTGCACATATTGAGCATATTGTGTGTATGATTGAAATGCTTGGTATGTGTGGGATCCGACAACCTAGTTGTTTATCCTTGGTAGCCTCTCTTATGGGGAAATGTAGTCTTGTGCTTCCATGAGCCATAGTAGTCCGCTACAGCCCGTTTCACCGGAGTCCTGCTAGCCCAGCACTACTGCTCCGGAACACTTGACTGGCCGGCATGTGATTCACTTCGTTCCTGTGTCTGTCCCTTCAGGGAAATGTCACGCGGTGACATCCGGAGTCCTGCCTAGCCTGCTACAGCCCGGTTCACCGGAGTCTATTAGCCCAGTGCTACAGCCCAGATTCGCACGCTGCTGACCGACATGCTCGATGTTGATTCATGTATGCGTGTCCCCGTAAGTTAGTGCCACTTTGGGTTCATGACTAGTCATGTCGGCCCGGGTTCTCTGTCATATGGATGCTAGCGACACTATCATATACATGAGCTGAAAGGCGCAAATGGTCCCGGGCCATGGTAAGGCGGCACTCGTGGGAATACCGTGCGTGAGGCCGCAAAGTGATATGAGGTGTTACCGGCTAGATCGATGTGACTTGGAATCGGGGTCCTGACAATGTAGTTGACATCGTATTTGTGGCAAAGCCACCGTTCATAATTTTTCATACATGTCACTCTTGATTCATCGCAATCCCTGTACACTGCCGGAGGCATTCATATAGAGTCATACTTTGTTCTAGTATCGAGTTGTAATCATTGAGTTGTAAATAAATAAAAGTGTGATGATCATCATTTTCTAGAGCATTGTCCCAAGTGAGGAATAATAAAAAAAGAGAGAGAAAGGCCATAAAAAAGAGAAGGCCCAAAAAAAGAGAGAAAGGCCATAAAAAGAGAGAGAAGGCCCAAAAAATGAGAGAAAAAGATAGAAGGGACAATGCTACTATCCTTTGCCACACTTGTGCTTCAAAGTAGCACCGTAATCTTCATGATAGAGAGTCTCTTGTTTTGTCACTTTTATATACTAGTGGGAATTTTTCATTATAGAACTTGGCTTGTATATTCCAACAATGGGCCTCCTCAAGTGCCCTAGGTCTTCGTGAGCAAGCTAGTTGGATGCACACCCACTTAGTTTCTTTTGTTGAGCTTTAATACATTTATAGCTCTAGTGCATCCGTTGCATGGCAATCCCTACTCCTTGCATTAACATCAATCGGTGGGCATCTCCATAGCCCATTGATTAGCCTCGTTGATGTGAGACTTTCTCCTTTTTGGTCTTATCCACATAACCCCCATCATCACATTCTATTCCACCCATAGTGCTATGTCCATGGCTCGCACTCATATATTGCGTGAAAGTTTATAGGTTTGAGATTACTAAAGTATGAAACAATTGCTTGGCTTGTCATCGGGGTTGTGAAATATGAGAGCATTCTTGTGTGACGAAAATGGAGCATGACTAAACTATATGATTTTGTAGGGATGAGCTTTCTTTGGCCATGTTATTTTGAGAGGACATAATTGCTTAGTTAGTATGCTTGAAGTATTATTATTTTTATGTCAATATGAACTTTTATCTTGAATCTTTCGGATCTGAATATTCATGCCACAATTAAGAAGAAATACATTGAAATTATGCCAAGTAGCACTCCACATCAAAAATTCTGTTTTTATCATTTACCTACTCGAGGACGAGCAGGAATTAAGCTTGGGGATGCTGATACGTCTCCAACGTATCTATAATTTTTGATTGCTCCATGCTATATTATCTACTATTTTGGATGTTTATGGGCTTTATTATACACTTTTATATTATTTTTGGGACTAACCTATTAACCCAGAGCCCAGTGCCAGTTTTGTTTTTTCCTTGTTTTAGAGTATCGCAGAAAAGGAAAACCAAACGGAGTCCAATTGACCTGAAACTTCACGGAACTTATTTTTGGATCAGAAGAAGCCCAGAAGACTTGGAGTGCGCGTCAGGGGATCTACGAGGAAGCCACGAGGCAGGGGGCGCGCCCACCCCCCCCCCCCCTAGGCGCGCCCTCCACCCTCGTGGGCCCCTCGTGGGCCCCCTGACATACTTCTTCCGCCTATATATATCTCCATATACCCTAAAACGATCGGGGAGCACAATAGATCGGGAGTTCCACCGCCAGAAGCCTCCGTAGCCACCGAAAACCAATATAGACCCGTTTCGGCACCCTGTCGGAGGGGGCAATCCTTCTCCGGTGGCCTTCTTCATCATCCCGGTGCTCTCCATGACGAGGAGGGAGTAGTTCTCCCTCGGGGCTGAGGGTATGTACCAGTAGCTATGTGTTTGATCTCTCTCTCTCTCTCGTGTTCTTGATTTGGCACGATCTTGATGTATCGCGAGCTTTGCTATTATAGTTGGATCCTATGGTGTTTCTTCCCCCCTCTACTCTCTTGTAATGGATTGAGTTTTCCCTTTGAAGTTATCTTATCGGATTGAGTCTTTAAGGATTTGAGAACACTTGATGTATGTCTTGTCGTGCGTATCTATGGTGACAATGGGATACCACGTGATTCACTTGATGTACGTTTTGGTGATCAACTTGCAGGTTCCTCCCATGAACCTATGGATAGGGGTTGGCACACGTTTTCGTCGTGATTCTCCGGTAGAAACTTTGGGGCACTCTTTGAGGTTCTATGTGTTGGTTGAATAGATGAATCTGAGATTGTGTGATGCATATCATATAATCATACCCACAGATACTTGAGGTGACATTGGAGTATCTAGGTGACATTAGGGTTTTGTTTGATTTGCGTCTTAAGGTGTTATTCTAGTACGAACTCTAGGGCTGTTTGTGACACTTATAGGAATAGCCCAACGGATTGATTGGAAAGAATAACTTTGAGGTGGTTTCGTACCCTACCATAATCTCTTCGTTCGTTCTCCGCTATTAGTGACTTTGGAGTGACTCTTTGTTGCATGTTGAGGGATAGTTATATGATCCAATTATGTTATTATTGTTGAGAGGACTTGCACTAGTGAAAGTATGAACCCTAGGCCTTCTTTCAACGCATTACAATACCGTTTACGCTCACTTTTATCATTAGTTACCTTGCTGTTTTTATAATTTCAGATTACGAAAACCTTTATCTATTATCCATATTGCACTTGTATCACCATCTCTTCGCCGAACTAGTGCACCTATACAATTTACCATTGTATTGGGTGTGTTGGGGACACAAGAGACTCTTTGCTATTTGGTTGCAGGGTTGCTTGAGAGAGACCATCTTCATCCTACGCATCCTACGGATTGATAAACCTTAGGTCATCCACTTGAGGGAAATTTGCTACTGCCCTACAAACCTCTGCACTTGGAGGCCCAACAACGTCTACAAGAAGAAGGTTGTGTAGTAGACATCAATCTTCCACCCCGACGTTGTTCCAATTGTTCATCCATGTTATTTTTGTATCTGGTTCTTGCTTCTTGCCTCGATTACTTCTTAATCCACCTATTCTATCTAACTAATCACAATTTAACTTTAGAAGTAGCAACAAATCTCTCACGAAGATGCTACTTATAACTAATATTTTCTTATAATTGGAGGCATGTGTTGGTTTTTGTAGAGTTAAGCAGGCTACTCGTTTGTTATTCTATAAGAACTCGGCTGTTAATCATGGCACTAAAGTTGACATGGACGACATCCACAAGTTCCTACACTTTATTGATCGTCTTGAGGTCCTTTAGGGTGTTTCAATGGTGGAAGGCCACGTGGGATATGTGTGCCACTGCTGCACTCGTTGAACAGGTCCAACTGTGTTGAGAAACTTATGGTATGAGCTGTTTTCTATTATATATGTTTTTTATAAACTCTTGATTATGCACAGTTTTACAGCTGTGATCTTCTTGAAAAGGGAACTGCCCAGGTATATTTTTCCTATACATATGCCTGACCAAGGTCGGGTCAGAGTTGCGCTTGGTCACAACATGATGTTTATGTCGACCTACTCCATTCCCCTTAGAGGTGAAAAGATACTTATTCATGGGTGGTCTCAAATAATGAAGGCCCATCCATCTTGAAGAATAGGACAGAAGATTATGTTCCTGCTTTTCCATGGCTCTAAAGTGAATATCTTGTTTATTGATCACATTGCGAGATGAAGCCGCTTTTAGAAGGTTGTGGATGTGCGGGGTGGCGCCTGGGCCTTGTCCTGGGGCTTGGCGGCCTCACCCTTTGGTTAATTGTAGGCAAAGTAACATTGTTTGAGGCGCGCTTTTTACTGTTGAACCTGTATAAGTACTCATACTGCTTTCAGCTATGGTTGTTAAGTGCCCCTGCTAGTTTCAGTTAAGGTTGTTAAGTACTCCTGCTGCTTTTACAATCTGCCGTGTTTCTTCAGTCCTGTCTTCCTCCAGCCGCCAAAACCAAACCAGCGCCGGCAGGGCCGCCTGCTTCCGCCTTCCACGGCTAGCTGCGCCTCGACGCATGCATCGCCGCCCCACCGTATCCTAAATCATTAACGCCGACCTCTGAGGCCTCGTCGTCGTCCTCCACGCGCTTTGTTGTGCTCGCCATGGCGCCGCCCTCTCGTGTTGTCAACATGGTCAACAAACAAGAGGAATCGGCAGAGGACTGTACATGGAGAGGGTGACAGTAGGGGCCCACCATGTCCATGGCCAGACGCAAGGAAGTTCCTCATTTTTTTATTATATATATATACTCCATTGTCAGTGTATGGAAAAAGAAAATGCTTCCTGCTAGTGGTTTCCTGACATCTGGGACCCACGACATTGACAGCGTATATAGTCAATAGACAAGAGAACAGCACAAGATCGGCTGACACTTGGGATGTAGCTACTCGAGCAGTATTATTTTTGTTATTGTTGAGACGGAGCAGGGTTTCAACTGGATTGTGGCCCGTCTAGCCCAGGCTTATATTTTATGTTCACCACACGACCAGCTCAGCTATTTTTTGTTTGTGAAAATGAGCCCAGTTTATTTTTTCTGAAGAATACCCAATCCAGGCCTACTTATTTTTCTACACCCTGATGGGCTGCAACTCTTTCAAGACGCCTGCAAATCTTGAAAGTAATATGAAATGGGCTGTAAATATAAAAAACAGATGACAAATTGGCAATTACTTTATAATTTCTGAATTTTTCACATTTTCAGATTCCAATTTCACTGGGCTTTAACCTAAATCAAATATATATTCAAAGTACTTTAAATCTGGCTCGACATTTTGGTATTAAAAATGGTTTGGAACCCACAAAAATATGCGAAATTTCGTTTAAATTTTTAACCCTGGCCCTGGCCAACAAAAAAATGGACTGCAATAAATTGCATAAGAAGTTGCAATGAGCTATATATAAATTATTAAAAAAAATAGGGAATGGTCTGACTTGTGGGCCTATTAAGTTGACGCGTATGCAATATTTTTTTACTTATTATATACGAGAACAAAAGATTCTAGTAGACGTAACCGTTGGATGTCAATCCAACGGCCGCCGTGTTTCATCAATCTCTGATCTTCTTGCTCCAGCCGCCAAATCCTGCGTCGGCGGGACCGCCTGCTCTCGCCTCCCATGGCTGGCTGTGCTACCGCGCAGGCCTCACCGCCCCCTACTACTCCCATCGCTGGCCAAGCCATCCCTCTACTCACCCACATCCCTCCACTGATGTGGCGTCGCCGCCTCCGGGTCATTCCCTTCATGGCAGGCGAGGACCAACTTTAGTCAGGATACTGCTCATCTCCACCGTCGACCTCCTCCAGCCTCCACGGGCTACTGTTCACCCACCGTCGACCTCCTCCAGCCTCCACCTGCGACTGTTCATCCACGGGCTCCTTTTAATCCAGCCTCCACCGGCTACTGTTCAACCAGCCCTCTCCACGGGGTCCTGTTCAACCACCCCCTCCATGGGCTACTATTCATCTAGCCCTCCACCGGCTACTGTTCAACCAGCCCTCCACGGGGTCCTGTTCATCCAGCCCTCCACGAGGTCCTGTTCATCCACCGGCTCGATCGATCGGGGTACTGTTCATCCAGCAGCAACGGCCTCTACTACCACGGGTTCCTGTTCATCCAACCCCCATCGGGAACTATTCATCCAAACCCCCCAACAACGCTCACTGTTCATCCAGAGGCAGCATCGATCGGCTTCAGTTAGCAGCAATAGTGAAGGAATCGCTCGATCGGGTTCAGTTAACAGCCATGGATCGATCGCTCGGGTTCAGTAACGCGTAGCCTGCAGTGCAATCGCTCGGGTTCAGTTAGAGCCGGACGCCTCGCTCGGGTTCAGTTAGAGCCCAACGCCTCGCACACACGTGCGTACGTACGAGAGAAATGCGCATCGCTCGGCCCCCGACCAGCCACCGTAACCGGGAACTCCTCGATATTTTCCTCGCCCTCCCTTCTACCACGGTTTTTTCCGTCATGGACGGCCCAAAGAATGTCATGTAGCTGCGTCTCCGTCCCGCCCAGGACGAAAAGCCCATTTTCTATCATGATTTTTTGTCATAGAAGTAGGACCCCACCACATCTATGATGATACCGGGTTTTGTCACAATTATCATCATAGAAGTGTCATAAGTATGACAGAAAAAATTCCGTTCGGCCCAAAATGTCACGGATGTGTCTTTTTTGTAGTGTAAGTCAGAGGCCCTCCAGAAGAGAGCCCCTGAGCCCAGCCTGAGGGGGCGCCGGGCGTGCCTTCCTATGTGAGGGAGGGAGGCGCCCCATCCGTGGGCGCAGGTCCTGAGGTAGTGCCGCCGGACGCCCCGCTCCAGTGAGGTTCCTGGTGGAGCAGCTGCTTCTTCTTGGGGATTAGAGCCTCGGGAGGGAAGATGGTGCCTTCGTCATCGGGGCTCTCGACAGCCGTAGCCTGGTAGGCGTGCTCGAGGGAGCACACAGCGTCCTTCTCCTCGCAAGCGACCAAGATGACGTCGCGGCTCCCTGGCATCTTGAGGACATTGTAACCATGATGAGTTACTGCCATGAACTTGGCTAGGGCTGGGTATCCAAGGATGGTGTTGTATGGAAGACGGATGTGGGCGACATCGAAGTCGATGAGCTCTGTGCGGTAGTTGTCGCGCTGGACGAAGGTGACATGGAGGCGGATCTGCCCTATCGGGGTGGTGGAGTCATCGGTCACTCCTAAGAAGGGTTCGGTGGGCTGGAGCTGGTCATAGGGCACCTTGAGTCAGTCCAATGTTTCGATGGACAAAACATTGAGCCCCGCACTGCCATCGATGAGGGTTTTGGTGACGAGGACATTGCTGATGACGGGTGAGCAGAGCACCGGGAGGGCGCCGGCAGTTGCCTTGCACTTGAGCTGGTCGAACGAGCTGAAGGTGATGGTGCACTTGGACCACCTAAGCGGACGCATAGCCTCGAGCTTGAGAAGGG
Organism: Triticum urartu; assembly: GCF_056163025.1. Taxonomy (NCBI): domain Eukaryota; kingdom Viridiplantae; phylum Streptophyta; class Magnoliopsida; order Poales; family Poaceae; genus Triticum; species Triticum urartu. The sequence continues at coordinate 283,009,730 of NC_141875.1, read as the reverse complement.
CCGCATTCACCTCGTGGGTGAACTACTTGAAGATGCAATGACAGGCTGGGTCCTGGGCACTGCCCAAGATGCAGGCTATGGCACGAGCTTCCTGGAAGCCCCCAGCCCCTCGTCCTCCTGGTGGTGATCGTCGTTCCTTCTCGACGCTGGTGGCAGCTGAGGGAGGCCAGCGTTGTCCCAAGGACGATCCTCACGAGGCTGGTCTCTCCAGGTGCCCTCGCGAGGTTGACCCTGCTAGCGTTCCTCGCGAGGCTGATCGCGCCACTCCTGGCGGGGGCCGCGGTCGTCCCAGCGTGCTCCGCTTCGGCCTCCTCCGCTATCGTAGCATCGATCGTTGCGCTTGGGGCGACGACCGAGGCGCCCGTCGTGGATGGCCCTGAGATCCTGACAGTCGTTGGTGTTGTGGCTCTGCACGTTGTGGAAGATGCAGAATGGACGGCTGCTCTTGGATTACTCCGGGTGGTAGCAGCCGCGCTTCATCTCTGGTTCAGCCGCGAGTACGGTCGCCCCCTTACACTTCACATCCTTGGCCTTGGTTTTCTTGTCCTCCGGGTCGGTCTCTGGGAGCTCGAGGAGGGAGAGGCGTCCTTCCTCAGCTCTCGCCATACTTGGTTGCCATGTTGAACATCTCCTGAGCCATGCATAGGTCCTCGTGTATGGCGAGCTCTTCCTTCATCTTAATGTCACGGACACCATCAGTGAATGCGGAGATGATGGCCTCATCTAACACCTTGGGGATCTTGAGACGAACATTGTTGACGCACAGGGTGTACTTCCGCAGGGTCTCCCTGGCTGCTGCTTGATGCGCCGCAGGTCACCCGCGGCAAGTGGGCAGGCATGAGTGCCCTGGAAGTTGGCGACGAAACGCTTGCGCATCTCGGCCCAGGAGGAGATCGATCCCACGGGCAGGTTCAGGAGCCAAGAACGTTCCCCATCCTTGAGGGCCATGGGAAACTAGTTCGCCATGACCTTCTCGTCGCCGTTGGCTGCCTCGATGCTCATCTCATAGACCTGCAAGAACTCAGCAGGGTCGGGGGTGCCGCCATAGCGTGGAGGCAGGTCGGGCTTGAACTTCCCTGGCCAGACGATGCTGCACAACTCCGGAGTGAAGGTGCGGCAACCCGTCGTGGTCATGGGGGCCCACCGTGGAGGTGGAGCCTGATCTTGGGGCACATGCGCCGCCATGGCAGGTGGCGCGCGGTCCTGACGTGGTGGTGCTAGGAGCGCACGTGCCTCTGCTTGCGGCCGCTGGACCACCTGGCAGCTTTCTTCTTCCCGCGCAGGCGCCTTCCGCGGCGGGTCACGCCTTGGGGCCTCGTGCCTTGGCTCGATTATGGCATCTTCACGGGGAGGTGGAGGAGGTGCTCTGTGGGCTACGTCACCCGCAGCAGGCGGCTGGCGAGTCAGTGGGAGAGACGGTGCAGGAGAGCCCCTGGTGGCGCTGACGAGCTCGGCGATGCGGTCCAACCAATCCTCGTAGGGGTCATCGATGGGGCGATAGAGCAGGAGTTCGCATGCCATCACACCGCACTAAGGGTGCAGCGACGAAGCTTGCTGCTCGTGCCCCGTCGGGTCGGTGGCGGCGTTGGCGGCAGGCGACGGGGAACGACGGGGAGGCCCGCTAGCAGGCGCCGTCTAGGCGATGCGAGTGGTGAGGGCGGCCCGACACTCAACACGGGCTCGACGGGCGTCAGCCATGGAAGCGATGGAGCGGTGGCGAATCAGTCGGCGGAAGAGAGGCTCCGATGCACCCCTACCTGGCGCGCCAAATGTCGGATTCGGGGTTCCGCAAACCCTTGAGAGGTTCGAACACTTGGGTGCGCGCAAAGAACTCGTCCTCCCTAGTCTGCCTACCCACCGATCCCACGGCCTAGCTCGACGAACCAAATGGACAAGAGACACGGTAGTTTACCCAGGTTTGGGCCACCTTGCAGTGTAAAACCCTACTCCTGCTTTGCGATGGATTGGCCTCGAGGGGATGTGGATGAACTAGTACTATGGTCGAACAGCCTCGGGAGGTGAGGTGTTCTTTTGCTCGATGAGCTAGTGAGCTGTTCAAGGCGGAGTGCAATCGATCTTGATGATCCCTCTCCCTTCTATGGTGGTGTCTAGGTCCTATTTATAGCGGCCTTGGTCCTCTTCCCAAATGTAGGCGGGAAGGGATCCCACAATGGCGAAATTCAAACGGAGACAACTAGTACAACTTATCTTGACAAGAGTAGTCTTTGCCTGCAAAAGCATCTGGTGGTGACGCCGGGGTGGGCTCCATGATGACCTCCATCCTGGCAGTCTTAGTCTTGTTGCACCGAAATGGAAACCTTTGCTTGATTCCTTAGGACTCCGCACCTGCGCTTGCCTCCTTAGTGATACGTCCATTTTGCATCATGCTTTTATATCAATATTTATTGCATTATGGGCTGTTACTACACATTATGTCATAATACTTATGCCTATTCTCTCTTATTTTACAAGGTTTACATGAAGAGGGAGAATGTCGGCAGCTGGGATTCTGGGCTGGAAAAGGAGCAAATTTAAGAGACCTATTCTGCACAGCTCCAAAAGTCTTGAAACTTCACCGAAGTTATTTCCAGAATATATAAAAAATATTGGGCGAAAGAAGTTCTAGAGGGAGCCCACACCCTGGCCACGTGGGTGGGGGCGCGCCCCCTGCCTCGTGGGCCCCTTGGTGGCCCTCCGATGCCCATCTTCTGCTATATGAGGTCTTCCGTCTGAGGAAAAATAATAAGCAAGCTTTCGGGACGAAACTCCACCGCCACGAGGCGGAACCTTGGCGGAACCAATCTAGGGCTCCGGCGGAGCTGTTCTGCCGGGGAAACTTCCCTCCGGGAGGGGGAAATCATCACCATCATCATCACCAACGATCCTCTCATTGGGAGGGGGTTAATCTCCATCAACATCTTCACCAGCACGATCTCATCTCAAACCCTAGTTCATCTCTTGTATCCAATCTTTGTATCCAAACCTCAGATTGGTACCTGTGGGTTGCTAGTAGTGTTGATTACTCCTTGTAGTTCATGGTAGTTGGTTTATTTGGTGGAAGATCATATGTTTAGATCCATTATGCATATTAATACCCCTCTGATTATGAACATGAATATGCTTTGTGAGTAGTTACGTTTGTTCCTGAGGACATGGGAGAAGTCTTGCTATAAGTTGTCATGTGAATTTGGTATTCGTTCGATATTTTGATGAGATGTATGTTGTCATCCCTCTAGTGATGTCATGTGAACGTCGACTACATGACACTTCACCATTGTTTGGGCCTAGAGGGAGGCATTGGGAAGTAATAAGTAGATGATTGGTTGCTAGAGTGACAGAAGCTTAAACCCTAGTTTATGCGTTGCTTCGTAAGGGGCTGATTTGGATCCATATATTTCATGTTGTGGTTAGGTTTACCATAATACTTCTGTTGTAGTTGCGGATGCTTGCAATACGGGTTAATCATAAGTGGGATGCTTGTCCAAGTAAGGACAGCACCCAAGCACCGGTCCACCCACATATCAAATTATCAACGTACCGAACATGAATCATCTGAGCGTGATGAAAACTAGCTTGACAATAATTCCCATGTGCCTTCGGGAGCGCTTTCCTTCATATAAGAGTTTGTCCAGGCTTGTCCTTTGCTACAAAAAATATTGGGCCATCTTGCTGCACCTTATTTTCTTTTATTACTTGCTACTTGTTACAAATTACCTTATCACAAAACTATCTGTTACCGATAATTTCAGTGCTTGCAGAGAATACCTTACTAAAAACTGCTTATCATTTCCTTCTGCTCCTCGTTGGGTTCGACACTCTTACTTACCAAAAAGGCTACGATAGATCCCCTACACTTGTGGGTCATCAAGACTCTTTTCTGGCGCCGTTGCCAGGGAGTGAAGCGCCTTTGGTAGGTGGAATTTGATAAGGAAAAATTTACATAGTGTGCTGAAATTTACTGTCACTTGTTACTATGGAACATAATCCTTTGAGGGGCTTGTTCGGGGTATCTTCACCCCGACCAGTAGAGAAAAGAGTTGCTCCTCAACCTACTGAACCTACTGAAAATGTTTACTTTGAAATTCCTTCGGGTATGATAGAGAAACTGCTAGCTAATCCTTTTGCAGGAGATGGAACATTGCATCCCGATTTACACTTAATCTATGTGGATGAGGTTTGTGGATTATTTAAGCTTGCAAGTATGCCCAAGGATGTCATCAAGAAGAAGGTCTTCCCTTTATCTTTGAATGGAGATCCATTGAAATGGTATAGGCTATGTGATGATATGGGATCATGGGACTATAAGCGATTGAAATTGGAATTTCACCAGAAGTTTTATCCTATGCATCTTGTTCATCGTAATCGTAATTATATATATAATTTTTGGCCTCGCGAAGGACAAAGCATCTCTCAAGATTGGGGGAGGCTTAGGTCAATGTTATATTCATGCCCCAATCATGAGCTCTCAAGAGAAATGATTATTAAAAAAAATTATGCTCGGCTTTCTCTCAGTAATCGCTCAATGCTCGATACTTCTTGTACTGGATCTTTTATGATGAAGACTATTGAATTCAAATGGGATTTATTGGAGAGAATTAAACACAACTCTGAAGATTGGGACCTCAATGAAGGTAAGGAGTCAGGTATAACACCTAAGTTTGATTGTGTTAAATCTTTTATGGATACCGATGCTTTCCGTGAATTTAGCACTAAATATGGACTTGACTCTGGGATAGTAGCTTCTTTCTGTGAATAATTCCTACTCATGTTGACCTCCCTAAGGAGAATTGGTTTAAATATGATCCTCCCATTGAAGTAAAAGTAGTTGCACCTATTAAAGTTGAATAAAATACTATCACTTATAATGATCCTGTTGTTCCTACTGCTTATGTTGAGAAACCACCTTTCCCTGTTAGAATAAAGGATCATGCTAAAGTTTCAACTGTAGTCAACAAAAATAATATTAGGACACACAAACCCCCTTAGAAAGCTAAAGTTGAACCTAATATTGCTATGGTTAAAGATCTCTTGGCCGATATTATTGATGGGCATGTTCTTTACTTCTGTGATGAGACTGCTAGAATTGCTAGACCTGATACTAAAAATAAACATAGACCTATTGTAGGCGTGCCTGTTATTTCTGTTAAAATAGGAGATCATTGCTATCATGGCTTATGTGATATGGGTGCTAGTGCAAGTGCAATACCTCATTCCTTATACAAAGAAATTATGCATGATATTGCACTTGCTGAGATAGAAGATATTGATGTTACCATTAAGCTTGCCAATAGAGATACTATTTCACCAATTGGGATTGTTAGAGATGTTGAAGTCTTGTGTGGGAAGGTTAAATATCCTGCTGATTTTCTTGTTCTTGGTTCCCCACAAGATAGCTTTTGTCCCATTATATTTGGTAGACCCTTCTTGAATAATGTTAATGCTAAGATAGACTTCAATAAGGATATTGTTTCTGTTGGTTTAGGGGATATGTCTCATGAGTTTAATTTTGCTAAGTTTCATAGACAACCCCCTGATGAGGAATTGCCTAGTAAAGATGAAATTATTGGTCTTGCTTCTATTGCTGTGCCTCCTACTGATCCTTTAGAACAATATTTGCTAGACCTTGAAAATGGTATGTTCATGAATGAAAGAAGGGAAATAGATGAGGTAATATTTAAACAGGGACCTATTCTGAAACACAACTTGCCTGTTGAAATCCTAGGGGATCCTCCTCCACCCAAGGGTGATCCCGTGTTTGAGCTTAAACCATTGCCTGATACTCTTAAATATGCTTATCTTGATGAAAAAAAGATATATCCTGTTATTATTAGTGCTAACCTTTCAGAGCATGAAGAAAAGAGATTATTGAAAACTCTAAAGAAGCACCGTGCTGCTATTGGATATACTCTTGATGATCTTAAGGCCATTAGTCCCACTCTATGTCAACACAAAATAAATTTGGGAAAAGATGCCAAACCAGTTATTGATCACCAATGACGGCTAAATACTAAGATGAAAGAAATGGTAAGAAAGGAAATATTAAAACTTCTGGAGGCAGGTATAATTTATCCCGTTGCTGATAGTTAGTGGGTAAGTCCTGTCCATTGTGTCCCTAAGAAGGGAGGTATTATTGTCGTTCCTAATGATAAAGATGAATTGATTCCACAAAGAATTATTACAGGTTATAGGATCGTAATTGATTTCTGCAAATTAAATAAATCTACTAAAAAGATCATTACCCTTTGCCTTTCATTGATCAAATGCTAGAAAGATTATCCAAACATACACATTACTAAGTCGGTAGAAGCTATTCAAACTAGTAGTGCTGATCATAACACCTCTATTAAGATGCTTAAAGAAGTTATTTTCCCGAGGTTTGGATTTCCTAGATATTTAATGACTAATGGTGGTTCACATTTTATTCATGGTGTCGTTCGTAAAATGCTTGCTAAGTATGATGTTAATCATAGAATTGCATCTCCATATCATCCACAGTCTAGTGGTCAAGTAGAACTTAGTAATAGAGAGCTCAAATTAATTTTGCAAAAGATTGTTAATAGATCTAGAAAGAATTGGTCCAAGAAACTTGATAATGCATTATGGGCATACAGAACTGCATATAAAAATCATATGGGTACGTCTCCGTATAAAATGGTTTAGGGTAAAGCTTGTCACTTACCTCTCGAACTAGAACATAAGGCATATTGGGCTATTAAAGATCTCAACTATGACTTCAAACTTGCCGGTGAGAAGAGGTTATTTGACATTAGCTCGCTTGATGAATGGAGAACCCAAGCCTATGAAAATGCCAAGCTGTTTAAAGAAAAAGTTAAAAGATGGCATTATAAAAGGATACAAAAGCGTGAGTTTAACGTAGGTGATTATGTACTGTTATACAGCTCTCGTTTAAGATTTTTTGCAGGCAAACTTCTCTCTAAATGGAAAGGTCCTTACGTCATCGAGGAGGTCTATCGTTCCGGTGCCATAAAAATCAACAACTTCAAAGGCGCAAATCCGAAGGTGGTGAACGGTCAAATAATCAAACATTATATCTCAGGTAATCCAATAAATGTTTAAATTAATATTACTGAAACCGTAACCCCGGAGGAATACATAAGGGACACTTTCCGGAACATTTCAGACTCCGAAAAGGAATAGGTATGTGGTACGATAAGTAAACCGACTCCAAAACAATTCTAATGGCAATTTTTCTCCGTTTTGGAACATTTAAGAAAATATGAAAATAAGAAGCAGACCGGAAAGGACACGAGGCTTCCACGAGGGTGGAGGGCACGCCCTACCCCCTGGGCGCGCCCCCTGCCTCGTGGGCACCTCGTGTGCTGTCCGGACTCTGTTTCCTTGCACGGCACTTCTTTTGGTCGGTAAAAATTAATTATATAATCTCTCGAAGGTTTTGACCACCGTATCACACAAATATCATATGTCTTTGTTTCAAGCAGTTCCTGTTGTAGATTAGAGCAATAGGTCGTCCCAGGATTCGCAAGCAGAAAGCTATGTGGCTGATTGCCTTGCAGCTCCTAAGGTCTATGGGGACATGGAGCATTGTGGTTGGACTACGGAAGAAGAAGAGGACTATGAACCCAAGGGAAAAGAGGAGATGAGCTCAGATGAAGATGAAGTCCCATTACCTCAACCTGGGGACATGCATGTGGAGTTCAAAAACTCAAGCCTCCCTCATAGAGCAAAGAAACCTAAGATCGAGTTTATCCCTTTTCGCCTCTTGCAGGAAAACAAACAGGAATTATGCAAGAAGATATTAAGCCTTGAGCGGGAGATCGATGATCTAAGGGATCAAAATTATGTCCTCAAGCGCAAATTAAGGAAGAAGCCTACTCCATCAACAAAACCAACACCTTCTTCATCGACAAAGAAGAACTGAGCATCGGGTATGGGCACTCCCCTTGGCAACTACCAAGCTTGGGGGAGTGCCCCGGTATCGTATCACCATCACTTTTATCTTTACTGTTTTTCCTTAGTTCGACCCTTTTGATAATATCTTGATCTAGTAGAATAAAGTTTTAGTATGATCTAGTGATGAGTTTTGCTTTATGATCCTTCTATATAATCGAGTCCGTGAGCTATATATAATAAAGATTAGTTTTGAGTCAAGGGCTTGATTACCTTGCTATGATCTTGAGGGAATAAAATAAAAGAGAAGAAATAAAAAGAAATAAAGAGATCATATGGATCTTATGGAGAGTAATGAGCTCACATATAAAGAGTATGATGCATAAAAGTTGTTGAGAGTTGACAAACATAGTTTTGGTCATCGTTGCGATTGATAGGAAGTAATAAAGAAAGAGAGGTTTTCATATATAAATATACTATCTTGGACATCTTTTATGATTGTGAGCACTCATTAAAAATATGACATGCTAAAGAGTTGACGTTGGATAAGGAAGACAACGTAATGGGTTATGTTTTCTTACATCTGACATAAATTATATTGTCATAGATTATCCAACATGTTGAGATTGCCTTTCTCTCTCTTTCTAGCCAATTTCTATGCACCAAGTAGAGATACTACTTGTGCTTCCAGATATCCCTAAACCCAGTTTTTCCATGAGAGTCCACCATACCTACCTATGGATTGAGTAAGATCCTTCAAGTAAGTTGTCATCGGTGCAAGCAATAAAAATTGCTCTCTAAACATGTATGACTTATTAATGTGGCGAAAATAAGCTTTATACGATCTTGTGATATGGAATAAATGAAAGCGACGGACTGCATAATAAAGGTCCATATCACAAGTGGCAATATAAAGTGATATTCTTTTGCATTAAGATTTTGTGCATCCAACTATAAAAGCGCATGACAACCTCTGCTTCCCTTTGCGAAGGGCCTATCTTTTACTTTTATCTTCTACCTTACATAAGATTCATGGTGATCTTCACCTTTCCTTTTTACATTTTATCCTTTGGCAAGCACAATGTGTTGGAAAGATTTGGATACATATAGCTAATTGGATGTGAGTCTGCATGAGCTATTATTGTTGACATTACCCTTGAGGTAAAACGTTGGGAGGCAAAACTATAAGCCACTATCTTTCTCTGTGTTCGATTAAAACTCCATACCCATTAATATTGCGTGAGTGTTAGCAATTGTGAAAGACTAAAAGATAGTTGAGTATGTGGACTTGTTGAAAAGCTCTTATATTGACTCTTTCCTATGTTATGATAAATTGCAATTGCCTCATGAGATTAGAGTTGTTGGTTCTCAATGAAGTTTATGATTCATACTTGAAATTGTGATTGAATTGTTACTTTAGCATAAGAGATCATATGACAATATATATATATAGGGTGACACTATTCTAATCCCAGGATCATAATAACTATTTGGATCAGAGCTCCCTATATAGGCGCCGATGGGATGCTCCGAAACTAAAAAAACATACCTCACCCCTGAACCCCACGTTCCCCACCTCTCCCTCGCTCTCTCCCTCTCTCCCTGATCCCCGCCGCCGCCATACTCGCTGTCACGCACCTCCTCCCTCACAGATCCTCCCCCCACCTCCGGCGGGCCTCCTCCCCACGGTCGGCGGGCCTCCCCCTCCACCCCGGCCGGCGCGGCTCCTCTCACATGGTCGGGTCCAGGCAGGATCCCACGCGTCGCTGCCCCACCACACGGCTCACCACCTCCCCACCTCCCTGCGCGCCGCCGGCCTGGCCTGCGGCTCACTGTTGCCCCACCTTCCAGTGCGCCGCCGGCCTGACCCAAGGCTCACCGCCACCCCACCTCCCTGCGCATCGAGGCATCGCCCCACGGCGAACTACCATCCCCACCTCTCCCGGCCACCATCGCCTGCGTCGCACTCCCCATCGTATCGCCCCCGCCGCCCGCCCCGTGCTCCCCACCGACGCACCCTATCGCCGTCGACTATGCCTACCTGCCATCCAACAGCACCTCGAGGAGGGCTCGACCTGCAGCAAGATGCGGCTCGACCTGCAGCAAGAGGAGGGCTCGACCTGCAGCTGGAGGAGGCCCCAACCTGCAACTAGTCGTGTGCACCACTACAACACCCAGGCCGTCCAACTTCGCCAATCTCAGGCAGTTCAACCCCATCGTGCTCCTCATGGATGACCCCCGCCATCATCGACTGCACGGCGTGCCCATGTGCTCATGCCCCCTATCTTTTCCCTCGCTGCCTTCCTCTCCGTCTGCAGCGACGAGCTCTTGCGAGCTGTAATTTGTCGCCCGTGACATCCTCAGCCACCATCAAACTTATAGGATGGGTCACTGGCAACACATGGAACGAGCCTATTGGCGAAAGTCCTTCATTGGCACGAGCCTGTGCGATGATTCGTAGATGCCCTGAGCATCGGGGTCACTGCTGAAAGTTCTGGCCATGTTCTTCCTTGCTTGAATGGGCTTTGCCTCGCTCAGCTGTCACTAAATTGGGTGCATTTAGCACCATTAAAGAGAAGTTCATGCATTAGTTTTGATGAAGGTCAGGACAAAGGTACTCAACCCAGTCTAGCGTCTCACATCAACTATACATGTGGCGTCTCACTGGGCCCTCCCGTCCGTGCTTCCTCCCCGCTGCAGCAACAAACCACCACCACTGCCAGGGGCTCATTATGATGTTGTATGAATATATTACTTCATGTTGTTCTTTCATTCTGTGATTTCCTAGAGTTTGTAATGCATATGATTGTTGAATAGATTTTGCAGCAAAATGTCACACTGAAAGCTTCTCCGGTGTATGTGTAACATAGAACAGAGATGGTGAGAGGACAGAGGAAAAAAGACACACGTACTGCTATAGAAAAACCACCGAATACTTGTTTGATTATGTTTGGTAGTACGTGATAGAAACAGTAGTTCACACTTCAAACTTGAGCATTTTATTTGGCTAGTTCACGTGTATGTGACCTTTGTGGCTGTACATGTTTTTTTCCTCGTTTGTTAGAAAACTGATGTACTACTATCTCATATGTGAATGAAGATCTCATCTCAAGATGGATACTGATTCCTCTGTTGTTTTGCTTATAGTAATGTACAATTTTTGTATTTTGAATCAAAATCAAAAGGTTCAAATTAAAAATAGCAGAGCAATTCAATTTTTTTAAAATATTGAATTTCCCTGTTTAAAATTATATAACCAAAAAGTTGAAATTAAAATAACATAACCATTTATATTAAAATGAAAGCCAGCAAGTTCAAAATAATACTCCCCTGTTTAAGAGCAGTTTGATGTTTGTAAAAAATAGATCATATTGCTCAGCAATATGTAGCATTCATGTCGGTAGCGCTACACACACACACCACTCCCTACGCACGCACGCGTGGATTTTCTCTCTTGTAACTAGCATGTTTGGTGAATGTGCGTGAAGTCCTGCTGGTACCAACAAACAAGGAAAATCGCCATTTAACCTCATTTTGAGATTTAAAATGGAACCAATTTAGTAAACTTGGGAAGCCCACAGTGTGTCGCCACCCATTTATTTTCTAAGATAGTCGTGTGTGTGCGTGCGTGTGGTGTTCGTGTGTGCACGCGTTCAGTGTGCTCGTGCTATGGGTATGTTTTTCCTTTATTTATTTTTTGTATAAATCAAAAGTTCATAAATACAAAAAACATAAGCCAGAATATCTTATAAAATAAATGTTTGTATGCAAAATTCACATGCGAAAAATGAGTTTTGTGCGTGGGTGTGTGCCAACACCACAAGTTCGGATGAGGAAAAAGTAATAAAATAAAACCTAAAAAATTTTGCTTTTCCTTTATTTTAAGTATAAATCAGAAGTTCATAAATACAAAAAACAGAAGTTCAAATAACTTATAAAAGAAATGTTTGTATGCAAAATCCACATTGGAAAATTGTGTTTTGTGCGTGGGTGTGTGCCAACACCACAAGTTTTTGGAATGACGAAAATTAATAAAATGAAATCTAAAAATGTTCAAATTAAAAGACTTAGTAGTTCAAAAAATTATTTAAAGAAAGCATTTTCCATGTTTCCAAAAGAAATTAGAGGTTCAAATTTCACAAACATAGTTCAATGTTTATTACAAAACCAAGAAAGTCAAATTTAAAATACAAAGAAGTTCAACTTTTTAATAATAAAGGGTTATATAAAAACCTAGAGGTTCGAATTTAAATAACCGAGAAGTTCAATTTTTAGTACAAAAACCAAGATGATCAAGTTAAAAAAACAAAATCCAAAAAAAGAAGTTCAAATTTAAAAGACTAAGAAGTTCAATGCTTATTACAAACCGAAAGAAGGTCATTAAAAAAGCATCTCAAAAAAATTTATAAAAAATATTTTCTCTGTTAAAATAAACCTAGAAGTTCAAATTTAAAAACAGAGCGGCTCGATGTCTATCAGAAAGTAGGATTTTTTCCGTTACAAAAAGAAATAAAACCAGGAAGTCCAAATTAAAAAGATGGAGAAGTTCGATGATTATAGAAAACTAAGATTTTCCTCGTTACTAAAGGATGGAAACAAGAAGTTCAAAAGTTAAATAACAAGAAGTTCAACTTTTAATAATAGAGCACTTCAAAATTTCATAAAAAGGATTAAGAAATAAAACCAGGAAGACCATATTAAAAAGATGGAGAAGTTCGATGATTATAGAAAACTCAGATTTTCCTCGTTATTAAAGAATGGAAACAAGAAGTTCAAAAATAAAATAACAAGAAGTCCAACTTTAAAATTAGAGCGCTTCAAAATTTCATAAATAAGGATTAAGATATAAAACCAGGAAGTCCATATTAAAAAGATGGAGAAGTTCGATGACTATAGAAAACTCAGATTTTCCTCGTTAGTAAAAAATGGAAACAAGAAGTTCAAAAATAAAATAACAAGGAGTTCAACTATTAAAAATATAGCGCTTCAAAATTCATAAAAAAAGATTAAGAAACTCAGATTAAAAATTCATAAAAAAACTCAAAAAATATTTTGATGTAACCGAGAGAAGTGTAGGTTGATAACTGATAGAAGTTCATGTACTACACGGTGTGCATTTTGTATTAAAAAGAATAAAAAAAAAAGAAAAGGCTATTTTTTTGTTGTTATAAGTTCAAGTCCTTCGTTGGAGAAAGTTAAAAAAATTATTGTGAGAGAAATTTGTACAAAAGGAATATCATTTGTGTAACACTGACGAATGGATGAGAAAATTACAAACGAAAATACGTCACAGAAGTTCAACTGAAAACAGCAGGAAGTTCACCTACTGCACTGAATGAATATCAGATGAAAAACTTTTAAAATCGTCGTGAGTATGAAAAAATGATCAACATAGGGAAGTTGCGTGTTTACAACAGCTTTCCATCGGTATATCACTTGCTCAATTTTGGTGAGTGGATGGAGAGTTACGAGTAGTGGATGGAGACCTACGAGCAAAAAAATCACGTGAAAACAGAGTGAAGTTCAGGTACACGCGCCGAGAAGTTCAGATTCTTCATGTGGTGCATTTTCGAAGAATCTGTTTCGCGATAAAGGCAGAACACATGATCCCGCTGTTTTCGAAATTACTTGAAAATGGCTAGGAATCAGAGAAACCCATCAACATGAAAAAGTTTCGCATTTTCCATAGCTTTTCAGCGGTATATTATTTGCCCCATTCCGATAAAGTTTGTAGAAATTACGGCGAAAATTCGTTTTTCGCAATTTTCGAAACTGACTTAAAACCGTAAAGAATTGATAGAAACAATACATACCAAAAAGTTTCGCATTTGTACAAGCTTTCCAACGCCATATCATTTGCTGCATTCGGACGCACGGTTAAAAAATTAGCTCGAAAATACGAACTCAGTAGGACTTGGACCATTTTCTAAATTACTCTTAAACCATTCGAAATTAGAAAAAAAACTTTCAAAATGAAAAAGTAGCGCATTTTCATAAGATTTCCAACGCCATATCATATGCCTCCATTGGATTAGCCGTTTAGAAATGATATCGAAAAAATGAACTCAGCGGTTCGGTTTACGAAATTTTACGTTTTTTTCAAATTACTCTTTAACTATAGGGAATTAGAGAAAACTTTCAACATGTGGAAGGAGCGGTTTTGCAGCAGCTTTCCGACGCCATATTATATGCCTCATTCCGATAAACTGTTTAGAAATGCGATCGAAAATACGATTCACATTTTTTGTGCGAAGAAAAAACGGTTTTCAAAACTGTTGATAAACCGCTTATATTTTGCCAAAAATTTAAGTTGGGTCATGATATTGGTGTCCATAGCTTTCCAACGATATATTACAAGCTCCATTTGGGCAATTTTGGCGGAAGTTCAACCTAGTTCACAGGAAAGTTCAACGTACTACTAGCGCGGCAGGTCAGGTTGTGATCAGAATATTATTCTGATCCCGTGATCAGAATAGTGTTTATGTGTGTGTGTGCCTATATATATATATATATATATATATTGTTGTTCTAAGAATGATCATGATGCCCTCATGTCCGTATTTTATTTTTATCGACGCCTCTATCTCTAAACATGTGGACATATTTTTCGATTTCGGCTTTCGCTTGAGGACAAGTGAGGTCTAAGCTTGGGGGAGTTGATATGTCCATTTTGCATCATGCTTTTATATCAATATTTATTGCATTATGGGATGTTATTACACATTATGTCATAATACTTATGCCTATTCTCTTTTATTTTACAAGGTTTACATGAAGAGGGAGAATGTAGGCAGCTGGGATTCTGGGCTGGAAAAGGAGCAAATATTAGAGACTTATTCTGCACAGCTCCAAAAGTCCTGAAACTTCATGGAAGTTATTTCCAGAATATATAAAAAATATTGGGTGAAAGAAGTTCCAAAGGGAGCCCACACCCTGGCCACGAGGGTGGGGGCGCGCCCTACCCCCCTGGGCGCGCCCCCTGCCTCGTGGGCCCCCTGGTGGCCCTCTGATGCCCATCTTCTACTATATGAGGTCTTTCATCCGAGGAAAAATAATAAGCAAGCTTTCGGGACGAAACTCCACCGCCACGAGGCGGAACCTTGGCGGAACCAATCTAGGGCTCCGGCGGAGCTGTCCTGCCGGGGAAACTTCCCTCCGGGAGGGGGAAATCATCACCATCGTCATCACTAACGATCCTCTCATTGGGAGGGGGTCAATCTCCATCACCATCTTCACCAGCACCATCTCATCTCAAACCCTAGTTTATCTCTTGTTTCCAATCTTTGTATCCAAACCTCATATTGGTACCTGTGGGTTGCTAGTAGTGTTGATTACTCCTTGTAGTTGATGCTAGTCGGTTTATTTGGTGGAAGATCATTTGTTCAGATCCATTATGCATATTAATACCCCTCTAATTATGAACATGAATATGCTTTATGAGTAGTTATGTTTGTTCCAGAGGACATGGGAGAAGTCTTGCTATAAGTAGTCATGTGAATTTGGTATTCGTTCGATATTTTGATGAGATGTATGTTGTCATCCCTCTAGTGGTGTCATGTGAACGTCGACTACATGACACTTCACCGTTGTTTGGGCCTAAAGGGAGGCATTGGGAAGTGATAAGTAGATGATGGGTTTGCTAGAGTGACAGAAGATTAAACCCAAGTTTATGCATTGCTTCGTAAGGGGCTGATATGGATCCATATGTTTCATGCTATGGTTAGGTTTACCTTAATACTTCTGTTGTAGTTACGGATGCTTGCAATAGGGGTTAATCATAAGTGGGATGCTTGTCCAAGTAAGGACAGCACCCAAGCACCGGTCCACCCACATATCAAATTATCAAAGTACTAAACGCGAATCATATGAGCGTGATGAAAACTAGCTTGACAGTAATTCCCATGTGTCCTCGGGAGCGCTTTCCTTCATATAAGAGTTTGTCCAGACTTGTCCTTTGCTACAAAAGGATTGGGCCATCTTGCTGCACCATATTTTCTTTTATTACTTGCTACTCGTTACAAATTACCTTATCACAAAACTATCTATTACCGATAATTTCAATGCTTGTAGAGAATACCTTACTGAAAACTGCTTATCATTTCCTTCTGCTCCTCGTTGGGTTCGACACACTTACTTATTGACAAGGCTACAATAGATCCCCTACACTTGTGGGTCATCACTTAGCTCCAAATAGGAAACTGGTACACTGCGCCTGCTCGTGCCCGCCTAGCCTTGGTCGTCATGGCTCACGTCATATGAACCTCGCGAGGTGCAGCTTGCATAGATATCTATGCTCCTCGGGAGTCAGCCTGGTGAGGCTGCCCCCCAGGGAGGTCTTGGTGTCGTCCGCTTTGCGAGACTTGGCCCCTCGCGAGGACGAGGTGACGATGCATGTGGGAAATGGTTCCAAAGTCGATGTGATCGCCGTCGGCACGCTACCTCTACATCTATCTTCGGGATTAGTTTTAGACCTAAATAATTGTTATTTGGTGCCAGTGTTGAGCATGAACATTATATCTGGATCTTGCTTGATGTGAGACGGTTATTCATTTAAATCAGAGAATAATGGTTGTTCTATTTATATGAATAATATCTTTTATGGTCATGCACCCTTGATAAGTGGTCTACTTTTACTAAATCTTGATAGTAGTGATACACATATTCATATGTTTGAAGCCAAAAGATATAAGTTTAATAATGATAGTGCAACTTATTTACGGCACTGCCATTTAGGTCATATTGGTTTAAAGCGCATGAAAAAACTCCGTGCTGATGGGCTTTTGGAATCACTTGATTATGAATCACTTGATGCTTGCGAACCATGCCTCATGGGCAAGATGATTAAGACTAAGTTCTCCGGAACAATGGAGCGAGCAACAGACTTATTGGAAATAATACATACTGATGTATGCGGCCCGATGGGTGTTGATGCTCGTGGCGGGTATCGCTATTTTATTACCTTCACAGATGATTTGAGCAGATATGGTATATCTACTTGATGAAACATAAGTCTGAAACATTTGAAAAGTTCAAAGAATTTCAGAGTGGAGTGGAAAATCATCGTAACAAGAAAATTAAGTTTCTGCGATCTGATCGTGGAGGTGAATATTTGAGTTATGAGTTTGGTCTTCATTTGAAATAATACGGAATAGTTTCGCAACTCACGCCACTTGGAACACCACAACTTAATGGTGTGTCTGAATGTCGTAACCGCCCTTTATTTGATATGGTGCGATCTATGATGTCTCTCACTGATTTATCGCTATCGTTTTGGGGTTATGCTTTAGAGACAGTTGCATTCACGATAAATAGGGCACCATCAAAATCCATTGAGACGACACCTTATGAAATGTGATTTGGCAAGAAACCCAAATTGTCGTTTCTTAAAGTTTGGAGCTGCGATGCTTATGTGAAAAAGTTTCAACCTGATAAGCTCAAACTCAAATCAAAGAAATGTGTCTTCATAGGATACCCAAAGCAGATTATTGGGTAAACCTTCTATCACATATCCAAAGGCAATATATTCGTTACTAAGAATGGATCCTTTCTTGAGAAGGAGTTTCTCTCGAAAGAAGTGAGTGGGAGGAAAGTAGAACTTGACGAGGTAATTGTACCTACTCCCTTATTAGAAAGTAGTTCATCACTGAAATCAGTTCCAGTGATTCCTACACCCGTAAGTGAGGAAGCTAATGATGATGATGAAAAACTTCTGATCAAGTTAGCACCGAACCTTATAGGTCAACCAGAGTAAGATCCGCACCAGAGTGGTACGATAATCCTGTTCTGGAGGTCATGTTACTTGACCATGACGAACCTACGAACTATGAGGAAGTGATGATGAGCCCAGATTCCGCAAAATGGCTTGAGGCCATGAAATCTGAGATAGGATCCATGTATGAGAACAAAGTGTGGATTTTGGTTGACTTGCCCGATGATCGGAAGGCCATAGAGAATAAATGGATTTTCAAGAAGAAGACTGACGCTGATGGTAATGTTACTGTTTACAAAGCTCAACTTGTTGCAAAAGGTTTTCGACAAGTTCAAGGAGTTGACTACGACGAGACTTTCTCACCCGTAGCGATGCTTAAATCCGTCCGAATCATGTTAGCGATTGCCGGATTTTATGATTATGACATTTGACAAATGGATGTCAAAACTGCATTCCTTAATGGATATCTTAAAGAAGAGTTGTATATGATGCAACCAGATGGTTTTGTCGATCCAAAACGTGCTAACAAAGTGTGCAAGCTCCAGTGATCCATTTATGGACTGGTGCAAGCCTCTCGGAGTTGGAGTATATGCTTTGATAGTGTGATCAAAGCATATGGTTTTATACAGACTTTTGAAGAAGCTTGTATTTACAAGAAAGTGAGTGGGAGCTCTATAGCATTTCTGATATTATATGTAGATGCCATATTGCTGATCGGAAATGATACTAAATTTCTGAATAGCATAAAAGGATACTTGAATAAGAATTTTTCAATGAAAGACCTCGGTGAAGCTGCTTATATATTGGGCATCAAAATCTATAGAGATAGATCAAGACGCTTAATTGGACTTTCACAAAGCACATACCTTGATAAAGTTTTGAAGAAGTTCAAAATGAATCAAGCAAAGAAAGGGTTCTTGCATGTGTTACAAAATGTGAAGTTGAGTCAGACTCAATGCCCGACCACTGCAGAAAATAGAGAGAAAATGAAAGTAATTCCCTATGCTTCAGCCATAGTTTCTATCATGTATGCAATGATGTGTACCAAACCTGATGTGTGCCTTGCTATTAATTTAGCAGGGAGGTATCAAAGTAATCCAGGAGTGGATCACTGGACAGTGGTTAAGAACATCCTGAAATACCTGAAAAGAATTAAGGATATGTTTCTCGTTTATGGAGGTGACAAAGAGCTCGTCATAAATGATTACGTCAATGCAAGCTTTGACACTGATCCTGATGACTCTAAGTCACAAACCGGATACGTATTTTTATTAAATGGTGGAGCTGTCAGTTGGTGCAGTTCTAAGCAGAGCGTCATGGCGGGATCTACATGTGAAACGGAGTACATAGCTGCTTCGAAAGCAGCAAATGAAGAAGTCTGGATGAAGGAGTTCATATCCGATCTAGGTGTCTAATGAAATTTTTTGTGACAATACTGGCGCAATTGCCTTGGCAAAGGAATCCAGATTTCACAAGAGAACCAAGCACATCAAGGGACGCTTCAATTCCATTTGCGATCAAGTTAAGGAGGGAGACTGCAGTGATCCAAACTCAGACGGTCGAATCTCTGTACATAACTGTCATTCCTGGATCGGTAATGCTGACACACACGGTACTTCGAAGGGTTTATAACAGAGTAGCAATCACACGATTATTACCATGATAGTCTCAAAAGAGAACACATTTCAATAAATATGGCTTAAAGCCATCTAAATAAGATAACAATGAAAGGCTTGCAAGATAAAGTGAGTCCATCAACTCCAACGGCATAGCTGAGTGCACAACAACAATCTAGCGCACCTTACTCTTCGTCTAAAAAGTCTGTAACGTGATATGTTGCAACCCCAAAACGGGTCAGCACATGGAATATGCTAGCAAAATAACACACTAGAGCAATGAACAAGTAAAGGCTATCACTACATGCATATGAGGCTAGTGGAGGCTCTACGGTTATAATGTTTCGCGAAAAGCCAATTTTTTTCTACACCAAAGGAATATGTTTTATTTAATTATCATGGTAGTTGTTAAACATTGAGAAGGTTTCTCTAACTCAATTTCAATTAAACATTATTAATAACCCAACCAAATTAAATTAATAGAGTGATGAGATCAACATGATAATTCAAGATCTAGATACTCAAAATGTCCATAACCGGGGACACGGCTAACCATGATTAGTTTGTAAATTCTGCAGAGGTTTGGGCACTTTTCTCCACAAGACTCGATCTCCTTCATTGGATTTCTCTGACTACATGGTGTTTGAGAAACGGATGACCGAGACACAGTCTTTCAGAAGCATTAACTCTAGCCCCGGGTAGACCGTACCAACCTACATCCCCTACATCTGCTAACCTACCACTAGAAGATGTCATGCAACTTACTCAACTATGCTAGAGCCTATAATAGCTTGCGGCTGCACACGAAAGTTTCTAGCATGAATAATCTTATGATTCCTTTGAGCCTGGGTGGCGAACTATAGGATGATCACATGGGTACTCCGGAATATCCTAGGACAACACTGGATTCTTCAGGTGCCCGCAACCAATTCACCCAGATGTGTATTTTAGTAGCCACCTTAAGTTCACCATTAATTAACAATCTCACATCTTTCATAGATACACTCAAAGTCAATCCACATCTACGAGCATAGCATGACAGTATAAGTATAATGAAGAAGTAACTCCCAGGGTTTGATAATAAAAGGGCAATAGGTTCTACCTCATCATCTACTTTCCAACACCCACATGTTAAGAGATCGTACTCATGCAATGTTTGAGGGTTGTAACTAATGCATAAAAAACAGGGTAAGAAAAGAGTATGATCAAAGTGTTACTTGCCTTGCTGATGATCTGCAAAACCTAGTGACTCGTAGTAGCACGCTGCGCACTCTAGGATTTCTCGCACTACATGATGTTTGAGAAACGGATGACTGAGACACAGTATTTCAGAAGCATTAACTCTAGCCCCGGGTAGACCGTACCAACCTACATCCCCTACATCTGCTAGCCTACCACTTGAAGAGGTCATGCAACTTACTCAACTATGATAGAGCCCATAATAGCTTGTGGCTGCACACGGAAGTTTCTAGCATGAATAATCTTACGATCCCTTTGAGCTTGGGTGGCGAACCATAGGATGATCACACGGGTACTCCAGGATATCCTAGGACAACACTGGATTCTCCAAGTGCCCGCAACCAATCCACCCAGATGTGTATTTAAGTAACCACCTTAAGTTAACCATTAATTAACAACCACATCTGTCATCGATACACTCAAACCCAATCCACGTCTACGAGCATATCATGGCAGTATAAGCATAATGAAGAAGTAACTCCCAGGGTTTGATAATAAAAGGGCAATAGGTTCTACCTCATCATCTACTTCCCAACACCCACATGTTAAGAGACCGTACTCATGCAATGTTTGAGGGTTGTAACTAATGCATAAAAAACAGGGTAAGAAAAGAGTATGATCAAAGTGTTACTTGCCTTGCTGATGATCCGCAAAACCTAGTGACTCATAGTAGCACGCTGCGCACTCTGGGAATTCTATCGCAAACAAACAATAGCATACATAAGCACTCAAGCAAAGGTGCAAGGGTAAAACTTCAAATAAGAAGATCCAAACTGAAAGTTCAACTGAAGAGCTTCGATTTGCAAAAAGAATCAATTGAATCGGAGCTACGGAACTGAAACTACAATCAAAAAAACTTCATAAACAAATGTGCTTGAAACCAAATTTTAAATTTTCAAAACCTTGTTCAACTTGATTAAACATAAAGAGGGGTTCTGAATGAAGATTTTGGCGCTGGTTTCATTGGATTTGGACAGACGGTTTAGAAACGACGAGGGTCTGAAGATCAGGGGCTAACCTGCGATAGAAATAATCGCGGATAAGTCCCTGGCCGAAAAAAGAAAAAAAAACTAACGAACGAACGAATGTTTGCTGTCTGAATCTAACCGGCGAACAACGTTCGTTAAAACAAACGAACAGACGAATGTCCGCTGAAAAAGTAAACCGGCGAAAAACCGATCTAAGAAAAAAACAACTAGGGTTTTACCGAAAATAAAACCGACAAGAACCGGCAAACGGTGGGCAGCGAACTCTGGCGGGCAGCGGCGTCGGCGGTGGCTGTCGGCGGTGGCGGCGGCGACAGCGCGGCGAGCGGCGACGGCGGTCGGCAGCGGCGGCGGCGGCGGCGCGGGTCCGGCGGCGGGGCTAGGGTTTCGGGGGCGCAGGGCGGGCTGGTGACTTGGGCTGAGGGCGGCCTCAGGCGGCTTATAAGTCCTGGGCGTGGACAGAGTCTAGCTCGGGCACGGCCCAAAAGGTAGGTTCCGAACAATGTTTCGCCGAAAGAAAAATGCTAAATAAATAAATAAATCTAAAAATGCCTAAAATAATTTTTACCGTTTAAATAAAATATTTAGAACTTAGTGAACATTTTCTTAGCCTAAAATGCAATTTTGTAAAAATGCATATCTTTTTAATTCAAATAAAATCGAAATAAAATAATTTATTTGATTTTAACATGTTTCCTCCAATATTTCATTTATTTTGAAAAAGTCATATTATCTCCTCTTATATATTTTTAATATTGAAAATATTATTTAAAATGAAAAATAATTAAAACCAAAATGATCCACTTTTTAATATTTAAGAAAATTTAAATATAAAAAATAATAAAATCCCCAACTCTCTCTGTTGGTCCTTGAGTTGCTTAGGATTTTAGGATCACAAAACCAAAAATGCAAATCTTTTCCCTACTAATAAAGCAAATACTGCTTCTGATCGTACGTCATCGCCGTTTTTGTGAAAAAGCCCCTGTGTTTCTTTGAAATCAACCCACAGTCCCTGTTTAAGTGGCACTCTGAAAAAACGTTTTGTTTTTGCAAAACAACCCTGCATTAGTTGGAATTCAGCCCGCAGTCCCCAATCCTTATTTTGTACCAGCTCTTATCCATTCGCAGCCTCCACCGATGGGTACACGCCGTCGCTTAGCGCCGGCGTCCACGCCGCAGAAGCCAAGAAAGGCGCTGCTGCTTGCCGCAGTCGTCAGGAGGAAGTATGGTGGTGGCGCTCCTGGCGACATGCACTAAGCGGAGGTGAGGAGGTGGCAGGGTTCTTGGTGGTCGCCGGTGTGGCGAGGGCCGGAGGAGTCGCTATCGCGGGTGTCAGGCGCGAGGGCGCGGTCGGAGCAGAGGAACGCGGGCTGCAGCGCGATGCGGGAATGTGGGGCTGGTGCTGGAGCTTGAGGGCGCGGGCGCCTTGGCAAGCATCAGGCGCGACGAAGGGAAGCAGAGGCCGTAATGCACAACCGCCAATGTGCACTGGAGAACAATGTTTTTGAATTTACAATCAATTAGTGCAAAATCTTCAAATTTGTTTAAAACAAAGAAGATGAATACTTTGGTGGATAGAGTATGACGCCAAGAAAGCCGGATTGCCGCAGCCACGCGCAAGCTTGGCCTCGAGGAGGCATCCATCCAGGTACGGTCGGCGGCGGATAGCGGGGACGAGGGTAGGCCGCGGGTACTTCTTTTTGGGGGAGATGGCCTTCTTCCGATGCGCGACCTCCCGGAAGAGACGGCTCAGCTGTCACAAACAAACAAAGAGGAGAAAGCGCATCCCAGAGAAAAAGCAGCACTGGATGCCTAGCCAAGGAGGGGAGAAAGCAATCTAAATACGAAAACCGGGACGCGCACCGAGACGGCCGGTGCTGGGATGAGCATGGCCGCCTACGCCCAACTGCCCGCGCCATGGCCGGGGAAACGGGGGGGAGCGGGTGTTGGAGCCTGCGCCATGGATGGCCCAGTAGTGGTGCGGGAGATCCGGTGGAGTGTCGGGGGAGCTGGGGTGGAGCCCGCGCCATGCCCGGTGGTGCAGGAGATCCGGCGAAGTGCCGGCGGCGGGCGCAAGAGGTAGCGGCGGCGGGGAGATGCGGGGAGGTCGTGCTACTTGGGTAGTAGGTAGAGGTCGGGGATGTGGATTACTGGAAAGAAGCTGAGGAGATAAGCTCTGCGAGGCGACGAGTCCAGACTAGAAAAGTGCCAGCGACGCAGCTGGTTTCTTCTAGACTAGCCAACGTGGGAGGCTAGCTAGCGTGCACGCACACATGTTCACAGGTTCGATTTTTTGTAATATAAGTAGTTTGTTCACAGGCCGATAAAATCTCCAGATGCATGCGTCTTTGTTCTCCGAATAATGCAGGCGTTGCCTTTTTGTTTTAAGGTTGAATTTGATCTTACAAAAAGATAAGTTTAACTCTGTTTATGTGCCTCACGAAACTCATACTAACTATGTAGACAATGTTGGACTAACATAGGTTAGGGCACACACGGCGGAGACATATATGCTTGCACGTCCAGTAAAGCAAATAAAAAGTAAATTGTCTTCAAGTGATATTGGTCTCAGTTTATACGAGTGCATAATAAACAATCCAAGCAAAAACACGTACATTTACGTGTCCTCGCAAAAGAGTTTTCAGTTGATCTTAACGAAGATATTGCTGTGGATCAGGAAAAGGATGGCATGCCTATGACATCCCTAAAGATGGACATGTTGGATGCGGTAGGGAGGAACTTGCAACCACCTTATACACACTTTTGCCCTAAACATTGATACTACGGAGGAACAACAACAATTGCATCTAGATAAAATTACTTTAAAAATGATGCATGTACAATATTTTTATTGTCTGATGATAGTGTAATGATTAATTTGTCGATGTGGTATGCTTTTTCACTAGGCATCTACGATGTGATCGACAACATCGTAACATTTTTCTGGTTCCTAAATTGTATCCATGAAAAACATGACACCAGAAACACATGCTCCGTTATTAATTAACTCGCTCGTGCTTATTTTAAAATATGTTTAGGGATACAACAGTATAAAAATATTATTTAAACAAAAGTAACCTACTTTAGTGAACTGGCTTACTTTTTTAAACAAAGGTAAATACAAAAGTTATATCCTACAACCAAAATTTGAAGACATTAATAATTCTATGTTGGATAGCATTAACTTTACTTAGTGATAATCATCTAAAAGGATTTAGACAGAATATCATAGTTGTCTAATATAAACTTATACTGCAAGCCAAAAAGGTTGCATAATTTTTAAAAGGGGTTCCTAAGAAGAAGTAAAACACTACTATACAGACAACACATCTATTTAGATGCTTATCTGCAAGCTAATTAAATTAATTAATGAGTAGTTATGTATGCTCTATTTATGATGCAGAATCTAATCAATTTTCTTTTTAAATCAAAAACAGATTCTTGCACTATATAGAACTCTAGAGAATTCTGCATATATTGCAACAGAATAAGGACTTCACGGTTAGCACGCAACACAAACATGCATGCCTGAACGTTGGATGAAGTTTACTACATTTTTATTGCCTGTCGGTAACTCAAAATAAGCACCACGTGTACGATATTTTTATTATCAGTGTGGTAATTTAAAGATAAGGTTGTTCACCGGATTAGTTCACTAGCATTCACATCGCAAGTTCCCAACTAGCATCCCAAAGAATCATATTGTTAATTGTTCCATCAACCATATACACTTAATTGTCCATTTGGTTCATTTAGCCGCATCGTCGCCTGCCACTTGGTTTATCACAATTGTTGTCACCGACAATTGACATATGATTTTTTTTCTCCCGTTGCAATGCACGGGCAGTTTTCCTAGTAAAATATGATATGCATATGATGACCTATGTATAACATTCCAAATTGAAAATTTGGGATGTTACAAACCTACCCCCCTTAAGGTGAATCTCGCCCTCGAGATTCGGGTTGGCTAGAAAATAGGTGTGGGTGGTCCTTCCGTAGATCATCCTCTCGTTCCCAGGTGGCTTCATCCTTGGTATGGTGGCTCCACTAAACTTTGCAAAACTTGATAACCTTGCTGCAGGTAGCTCGGCTGGCAAACTTGAGAATCTTGACTGGTTTCTCCTCATAGGTCAGATCACTATCCAACTGAATTGCTTCCAGGGGCACTGTATCTCTCAGAGGAATATCGACCATCTTAGCATGGCACTTCTTCAACTGGGAAATATGAAACACATGCTGAACTCCTGACAGTCCTTCGGGTAACTCCAACTTGTAGGCCACCTCTTCCATACGTTCCAAAACTCGGTATGGTCCTACAAATCTCGGGGCTAACTTTCCCTTGACTCCAAAGTGTTTAACTCCTCGCAGAGGTGACACTCGAAGATATGCCTTGTCTCCAATTTCATAAACTACCTCCTTGCGTTTTGAGTCTGCATAACCCTTCTGCCTGGACTAAGATACCTTTCAGTGTATCTCGAATCAACTTAACCTTCTCTTCTGACTCTTTGATCCAATCTGGTCCAAACAACTGACGGTCTCCAACTTCATCCCACATCAATGGTGTCCTGCACCTTCTTCCATACAACGCTTCGAAGGGTGCCATCTTCAAACTGGTCTGATAACTGTTGTTGTAAGAGAACTCTGCGTAAGGCAAATTATCATCCCAACTAGATCCATAATCTAGCGCACAAGCTCTCAACATGTCCTCCAGAATCTGATTGACTCTCTCAATCTGTCCATCTGTCTGCGGATGAAAAGCTGTACTGAACTCTAGCCTAGTACCCAAAGTCTGATGCAGATGGTGCCAAAACTTTGAAGTAAACTGTGTTCCTCTATCTGATACGATAGTCCTCGGAACTCCATGCATACATACGATCCTGGTCATATATATCTGGGCCAACTTCGCACTCGTATAGGTGGTTTTCACTAGGATAAAGTGGGCTACTTTGGTCAGACGATCCACTACTACCCAAATAGAATCATATCCCGATTGGGTCCTGGGTAATCTGGTGATAAAATCCATGCCAAGCTTGTCCCACTTCCATTCGGGTATCGGCATAGGCTGCAGTAATCCTGCTGGCTTCTGATGTTTTGCCTTCACTCTCTGACATACATCGCATACTGCTGCATACTCGGCAATATCCTTTTTCATACCAGTCCACCAAAAACGCTCCTTCAAATCCAAATACATTTTGGTGTTTCCGGGCTGTATCGAATATGGCGAGTCATGAGCTTCCTAAAGTATCAACTTCCTGATCTCCGCATTATTGGGCACATAAACACGGTCTTCAAACCACAAGGTGTCGTGCTCACCTTCACGAAAACCTTTGGCTTTTCCATTGCTCATCTTCTCCTTTATCTCAGCAATGTCCTCATCATCCGTCTGAGCTTCTCGAATCTTTCCCAATAAACTCAACTGAATTTCTAAAGCTGCCACAAAACCTCTAGGGACTATCTCCAAACGTAGCTCCCTGAGATCTTCGGCTAACTCTGTTGGTAATCCTCCGCTTACGAGGGTATTGGCATAACTCTTCCGGCTCAAAGCGTCTGCTATGACATTGGCCTTGCCAGGATGATAGTGCAACTTCATATCATAATCCTTTATAAGCTCCAACCATCTCCTTCGCCTGAGATTCAACTCCTTCTATGCGAAAATGTACTTCAAACTCTTATGATCCGTGTAAACATCACAATAATTTCCAATAAGAAAATGTCTCTAGGTCTTGAGCGCATGCATTACAGCTGCTAACTCCAAATCATGCGTGGCATAATTCAACTCATGCGGTCGAAGCTGACGTGAGACATATGAAGCAACTCTTCCGTCTTGCATAGTACGCCTCCAAGTCCTAAGCGAGATGCGTCGCAATACACATGGAAATCCTTGCGTATATCCGGCAGAATCAGCACTGGGGCTGTAACCAAACGTTTCTTCAATTCCTAGAAACTTGCCTCACATTCATCTGTCCATTTGAACTTGGTGTCCTTTTTCAACAACTCCGTCATAGGCTTCGCAATCTTTGAGAAATTCTCGATGAATCTCCGGTAATATCCTGTGAGTCCCAGAAAACTGCGGATCTCTCCAACTGAGGTGGGTGCCAACCACTCCATGACAGACTAAACCTTGGTAGGGTCCACCGCTATACCTTCTCTTGATATAACATGTCCAAGAAATCCAACTTCCTTCAACCAAAACTCACATTTGTTGAACTTGGCGTATAACTGATGTTCCCTGAGCTTCTCGAGAACTAAACGCAAATGCTCCTTGTGTTCCTCTTCATTCTTCGAGTATACCAAAATGTCATCAATGAACACCACGACAAATTTATCCAAGAACTCCATGAACACCTTATTCATCATACTCATGAAATAGGATGGGGCGTTAGTCAATCCAAATGACATAACTGTGTACTCATATAGCCCGTACCTTGTGGTGAAGGCTGTCTTAGGTATATCCTGTTCTCGGATCTTCAGCTGGTGGTATCCTGATCGAAGATCAATCTTGGAAAATACTTTAGCTCATTGCAACTGGTCAAACAAATCATTGATCATCGACAGTGGGTACTTGTTCTTGATCGTCACTTCATTCAATGCACGATAATCAACTACCATTCTCAAAGACTTATCTTTATTCTCAACCAAGAGCACTGGGGCTCCCCATGGTGATGAACTTTGGCGAATGTAACCTTTCTCCAATAAATACTTAATCTGTTTCTTAATATCCTCTAGATTATTCGCGGGCATCCGGTATGGTCTCTTCGATATTGGTCCGGTGCCTGGCAATATCTCTATCAAAAACTCAATGTCTCGATACGGTGGCATGCCTGGTAGCTCCTCTCGAAATACATCCGGATAATCCTTCACTATAGGCACTTCCTCCTGAACAACTCCTGTGAGGGAATTTACGTGAGTCCTCTTTGGTGTATGCCTGGATACATACTTAATCCTTTTTCCCTCCGGGGTGGTGAGCAGAATTGACCTACTAGCACAATCAATGTTTCCTCCATACTTCGATAGCCAATCCAAACCCAGTATCACGTCCAATCCTTTTGACTCCAGAATTGTTAGGTCTGAGGGGAAAACATGGCTGCCAATGGTTAAGGGTAGCCGTTCGCACCATCGGTTGGCCATATACTCTGCACCTGGTGAGCTTACTAGCAAGGGTGTCCTAAGGGCTAATGTGGGTAACTTAAACTTGTCCACAAATCCCCTTGAAATGTATGAATGTGATGCACTAGTATCAAAAAGAACGAGAGCGGTAAATGACTTAACCAAAAACTTACCGATAACTACATCTGGCTCCTCTTCAACCTCCTCCACGTTCACGTGGTTCACTTGTCCCTTGTTGAAAGGGTTGGGCTTCTTCCCAGAGCTTCCATTGCCATTTCCATTCTTTGCTTCAGGACATTCGGTGGCGTAATGTCCAGTCTCCCGCACTTGAAACAAGTAATGTGACTTAAATCCCTCTTGGCGGGTGTAGCTGGGTTAGAGCGGTTCTGATTACTGCTTGCTCCATTCCTGTTTCCATTCTTGGGGCCATTGTGGTTATGCGAACTTCCTTCATTGTGGGTATGTCCTCCATGGTTATGGGTATATCCTCCCGAGTTCGGCGTGAAACGAGGTTTCTGCTGAGCTCCTGAATTGTACTTCCCTTGTCCATTCTTCCTTTTTGGCTCTCAATCTGTTGCTGCTTCCCTTCAATGATAAGCGCCGTATCTACCAACTCCTGGCAGTTGTTAAATGTTGCCACCATTAACTGCATACTCATCTCATCATTCAGCCCTTCCATAAACTTCTCCTGTTTCACGGCATCTATGGCCACATCATCTGGGGCATAACGAGTTAACTTGCTAAACTCATCCACGTACGGCCCCATAGTATGGTTTCGTTGGTGCAAGTTGCGAAACTCACGCTTCTTCATGCTCATAGCTCCAGTTGAGACATGAGCAGTGCGGAACGCTTGCTGAAACTTCTCCCAAGTAACATTGGCTATAGCGAAAGTGGCTGTGTAATTCTCCCACCATGAGGCTGCAGGTCCATCCAATTGATGTGTGGCAAAACGCACCTTCTCAGCATTTGTGCAACCTGCGGTGGTTAGCTCCCTTCCAATACCGCATAGCCAGTCATCAGCAACTATGGGCTCGGTGCTACTGGAAAACACTGGCGGTTGTAACCTCGGAAAACGGGCTAAGTTGTCAACTGGAGGTGGTGGCAGTGGGTTGTTGTTATTATTGTTGTTGTTGTTGCCTTGATTCTGAACTAGCAACTGCATCAGTGTATTCTGTTGTTGGATCAACTGAGTGAGATCCGGTGGGAAGACAAATCCGGGGGTCACGTCTGGGAGGCATTTGATGGGTTTAGAGGGGAGAGAATTAGAATAAAATGAGGTCTAGTGAGAAAGCACTACCCATATGCACATGAGACAAACACAAACATATCACACCAAAACAATTTCAAGCAAGGGCATACAATCGATCTAACTATCATTACAGTGCTCGGACTACTAGTATATACATGGGGAAAATACTACTAATAATATGGTGGTCTACTAAAAAATTTGATCGGTAGAAGACTCCATGATATCTGCTCCAGCTTTGTCTTCATAATCGTCATCACTACTGTCGGGGTCGGAGTCCGTTTCGTCGATGATGATGTAGTCCTTGGGATGGTCGTCATCTCCTCCTGGCGTAGGGTCTCCCATGAATACTCCTAGCTTCCTTGTCAGGTCGTCATTCATCTCCACTAGTATGGTGATTTCCTTCTCGTATACATCGCATGTAGACTTGAGTTCCTCTTCAAGCTACATGTTCCTAGTCATCAACTTCTTCAGATCCATCATGCTTGCACACATCTGGTTCTCCTGGCGACGAATGTGCCGGTTTAACTCCTGGATAAAAGCTACAATGGACCTGTCCTTCCTGGTGCTGATCATCTCCCATTGCTCATCTCGGCGCCCACATATCTGGTAGATAGTGTCCTTAAGATCCTTGTGATAAACTTTGCCGATGCGTCCTATGGAGATGTGGACTGCCGTGCTCTTCCCTAGACTCCAGGTTGGTGCATCAAAGGAAAACTCTATGGGCTCAGTAACTGGCGTGAATGTCCTTCCTGAAACTTGAACTCGAATCATCCAACGCTCCTCTTCTGGTAAAGTGGCGGTGTAGGTCCCGATGAAGCTTGGTATTCCAATGTTCAGGTACCTAGTGACTTCCTTCAAGTGGCGTCTAAAAGGGGTGTCTTCATCCGGTTGTGCAAACTTGTTCCTTGCGTCCACCATCCTATAGAGTAGAAGATGGAGAGAAGTCAGAAATGAGTAGAGAAGAGTGACCTATGGCTCATCTTAGTGGTCGTGTCCTACATTCAGCGTGTGCTCTGATACCATCTTGTAGCGATCCAACCTCAGATGGTCGAATCTCTGTGCATCAGTGTCATCCCTGGATCGGTAATGCTGACACACACAGTACTTCGAAGGATTTATAACAGAGTAGCAATCACACACTTATTACATCGATAGTCTCAAAAGAGAACTCATTACAATATATATGGCTTAAGGCCATCTAAATAAGATAACAGTGGAAGGCTTGGAAGATAAAGTGAGTCCATCAACTCCAACGGCATAGCTGAGTGCACGACAACGACCTAGCGCACCTTACTCTTCGTCTGAAAAGTCTGCAACATGATATGTTGCAGCCCGAAACGGGTCAGCACATGGAATATACTCGCAAGATAACACGGTAGAGCAATGAACAAGTAAAGGCTATCACTACATGCATATGAGGTTGGTGGGGGCTCTACGGTAATAGTGTTTTGCGAAAAGCCAATTTTTTCCTATAAAAAAGGAATATATTTTATTTAACTATCATGGTAGTTGTTAAACATCAAGAAGGTTCCTCCAACTCAATCCCAATTAAACATTATTAATAACCCAACCAAATTAAATTAACAAAGTGACGAGATCAACATGATAATCCAAGATCCAGATACTCAAAATGTCCATAACCGGGGACACGACTAACCATGATTAGTTTGTACGCTCTGCAGAGGTTTGCGCACTTTTCCCCACAAGACTCGATCTCCTCCGTTGGATTTCTCGCACTACATGGTGTTTGAGAAACGGATGACCGAGACACAGTATTTCAGAAGCATTAACTCTAGCCCCGGGTAGACCGTACCAACCTACATCCCCTACATCTGCTAGCCTACCACTTGAAGAGGTCATGCAACTTACTCAACTATGATAGAGCCCATAATAGCTTGTGGCTGCACACGAAAGTTTCTAGCATGAATAATCTTACGATCCCTTTGAGCTTGGGTGGCGAACCATAGGATGATCACACGGGTACTCTGGGATATCCTAGGACAACACTGGATTCTCCAAGTGCCCGCAACCAATCCACCCAGATGTGTATTTAAGTAGCCACCTTAAGTTAACCATTAATTAACAATCTCACATCTGTCATCGATACACTCAAACCCAATCCACGTCTACGAGCATATCATGGCAGTATAAGCATAATGTAGAAGTAAGTCCCAGGGTTTGATAATAAAAGGGCAATTGGTTCTACCTCATCATCTTCTTCCCAAAACCCACATGTTAAGAGATCCTACTCATGCAATGTTTGAGGGTTGTAACTAATGCATAAAAAACTGGGTAAGAAAAGAGTATGATCAAAGTGTTACTTGCCTTGCTGATGATCTGCAAAACCTAGTGACTCGTAGTAGCACGCTGCGCACTCTGGGAATTCTATCGCAAACAAACAATAGCATACATAATCACTCAAGCAAATATGCAAGGGTAAAACTTCAAATAAGAAGATCCAAACTGAAAGTTCAACTGAAGAGCTTCGATTTGCAAAAAGAATCAATCGAATCGCAGCTACGGAACTGAAACTACGGTCAAAAGAACTTCGTAAACAAATCTGCTTGAAACCAAACTTTAAATTGTCAAAACCTTGTTCAAGTTGATTAAACAGAAATAGGGGTTCCAGACGAAGATTTCGGCATTGGTTTCACTGGATTTGGACAAACGGTTTAGAAACGGCGAGGGTTTGAAGACCAGGGGCTAATCTGCGATAAAAATAATCGCGGATAAGTCTGTCACATCCCTAGTTGTGGTATGATCTAGGCTTGCTTTGTGCATCATGTTTAAGTTTCAAATGAAATTGAAATGGGGAATGTTTCAAACCCTAGCACCAAAGAAAATTCAAATAGATTCAATTTAAAAATGGAATTTCAATAAACCCAAAATGCTCTTCAAAAATGTTCATGGTCTTTGGGAAATGTTGCAAACAACAACCAGAGGTGATGCACATTTTTGCTAAACATTTTGTATTTTTGAATGAACCCATATGTATTTGAATTGGAGCTGTTTAAATAATATAAATATTTTAATGGCTCCAAAAATGTTGGAAATTGGTGAGGGCCTCTTGTATATTATAACTAGTGGTCACAAGGAATCCCAACATTTTTAGAATTATGCTAGTATTTATTTTAAGTCAGAACAAATGTCAGAAAATAGAAAAAGAAAACAAAAAGGGAAAAACCCATACCTGGGTTACCTGGGCCTCCTACTTGGCAGCCCAGCGGGCCAGCCCAGCCAGCTGGCCGACGCCAGTCGTCCCTGACCTCTCGCCAGGAGGACAGGGCGTGTGGCCGGCGCGCGCACCGCTGTGCCGCCACGCCACCTGCCTGCCTGGCCTCCCCCTCCTCGCATGGGTGCCTCGTGTGACGCCACGCGCCGCCCCGCACCTCTCTCTCTCTCTCGTGGCTTCCAACCTCTCTCTCGCTCTCTCCCGCGAACGCCCGAGCGCCGCCGTCGCCACTGCTCACCGTTGGCGCGCCCACCGCCACTTCCTCGCCTCTCCGACAAGCCCATTAGCTCCGCGCTGCCGTCCTCGACCTCTCTGATGACTCACGCAATCCGGCATGCCCTGCAGAGCTGCCCTCAACATCGTCTTCCTCGTCGGTGCCGCGGATCGCTGCCATCAAATTTGTCATCGTCCGGCCTTCCCCGAGCTCACTAGCCTACTCCGCGTGTTCCTTGTGAGCCCCTCTTTCCTTTGCCCCTCTCCCCATCGTCTCTTGCGACCTCTAGCCGTGGTTCCCACTCTGGCCGAAGCCATCGCCGCCGCAGCCCCTCGCCGTCGTGGCCACAGCCGCCGCAGCCCGCAGCCGAGCTCGCCGTTGCACTCAGTGCACTCCGGCGAGTCGAGCAGACCCGCTCGCAGCTCCTGCCGTGCCCCACAACACACCGCGCGCACCTGGCCGAACTCCGGCCGCCGCACTCGTCGTCGCCGACGCCACTCCGGCCACTCCCCGAACGCGCCACCACCATGGTTGGATGCGGACGAGCGTTCGCATCCCATAGCTGCGCTCCGCGCGCCAAATGGCTCCCTGTAAGCAAATCTCGTAGCTCACCGCCGCGTCTGGACTCACCAGCGGCTAAACGCCGGCGACCACTGACCATTGACCTGCGTGGGTTGACCCCACTGCCCAGTTTGACCTCCCCCTCTCTCTCTCACTGACTTGCGGGCCCCTCCCGACTAACTACTCTAGTTAGCACTAATTAACTAGCTAGGTTAGTTACTACAGTCACTGACTAGTGGGCCCTGCCCAGTTAGTTAGGACTAACTAACTTAGTTAGTTGACTGGGTCACTGACCAGTGGGACCCACTGGTCAGGTTTGACCTGGTTAGCCCCATTGACTCGCTTACGTCATGCTGACATAGTGCTGACGCAGTTATTCATTTTCTGGTATTAAAATAAATTAGGAAAATCCAGAAAATGATATAAACTTCTAAAAATCATAGAAATTCAACTGTAGCTCAGAATGAAATAATTTATATATGAAAAATGATCAGAAAAATGCAAGGAATCCATTTATGCCAGTTACATGCATGAAAAACCAATTTATACATGCTGTATAAGTGAAAACATAATATGGGCATCTTAAGTGCTTCATTTTGAAATTGCATTTGAATCTTTGATTCAAATGGGCTTCAACCAACTTGGTAGCATCTTGCATTAGCCCAAACACTAGCTTTTGCACATGTCATGTTCATGCATCATATTGTTGCATTTGTTTGTGTATTGATTGCCGGCACCGTTTCTTCTCGATAGGTTCCACTCCAGAAGGTGTTCCCGAGTACCTGTCAGAGGAGCAGTGCCCCTTCGTTGATCTTTCAGGCAAGCATTCCCCCTTGAGAATTTTGATAAAATCCCACTCTCTCGCTCCTGCTCCTTATACTGCATTAGGACAACAATGATTCAACTGCTACTTTTCTGCTGCGGTAGTTGAACCCATTCCTCTACATGACTTGTCATTGCCACAGTAAATAGTTGAAACCCACTAGCATGAGTAGGAGTTTCTTGAGCCTTGATGTGGCTACTCATCCATGCTTGTTTTCTTCATGCCAGCTATGCTTAGAGTTGTGTCAGGTCTGATTCATCGGGAATGAATCGGCGTGGTGAACATGTCCAACAATAAAGGCTAAGTGTGTGAACACGTTTTGGTAAAGGTAGCGATGAGAGGACATGTAGGAGTACATGGTGGGTTGTCTCATTAGAACCATCCCTAAGCACTGAGTTCTGTGTATGTTATCCAAGTCCAGTTACTACCACACATTGGGTTCCGGTTATCCGGCCCCTCTGGGCTTATTAATCTACTTGATCTCTGTCCACGAGTTGCAACTAGTTTCTGGTGTTTGTAGGTAGTGCTAGTTGTCTACCAGGTGGTGTCCGACGGGACGGGCTTGGGACAGACTAGGCACCGTGGCACAGTGTACCAAGTGGCACTTGGATGGTGAGCTTGGGAACCCTGCACACATCATTTGGGGCCGTACTGGAGACTTCGGCCGGAACTCCTTGCGGATGGTACTCGAATAGGCGATAAGCCTAGACGAGAGACTTGTGTGGTTAGTCAGGTCGTGGCTGACACCCTCGCCCGGCTTCCGCTTGAAGTTGCCGAGGTACATGACGTGTACAGGGCGATAAGTGGCAAGAGCGTGTGTGAAGAAGTACACCCCTGCAGGGTTAACATTATCTATTCGAATAGCTGTTTTCCTCGGATATGGAAACTTGGAGGACTTATGTAGTACATACACAACTTGAAGTGGATACTCTAAAATACGCAAGATAAGCATGAGTTCTATGGATGGCCTTCTTGTAGGGAGACGGGAACGGATCCATACTGGAGTTTTGATATGGTGAATATGTGGACTCATGTGCGTCTTCTCACCTCAAAGAAGTTTCTGATACTCGTAGTATAGGTTAGCCACTCAGTCAAAGCTGGCTTGCTGCTGTTAAAACTCCACCACCCCCCTTGTTGATAATGTTGCATATGTAGATAGTTCTGATGTAAGACTTGCTGAGTACCTTCGTACTCACGTTTTCTTATTTATGTTTTGCAGTGGGTTACACTAGTTACTTCGACGAGTAGCTTGTACCCATCTACGATCTTGTACCCTTGGGAGGGTCTTGTAGATAGTCAGGCTTCTCAGCCTTTTTCTTTCATAGTTGTCTCTACTCAGACATGTAATGCTTCCGTTGCTTGTATGCTCTGAATGATGGGTCATGAGACCCCTGTTTGTATTGAATGCTACGTGGCTCTTCTGGGCCTTTATCTATATGAGTTTGAGTTATGTTGTGATGCCATGTTGTACAGCACATACTTGCATGTTATGCGTACATGTGACGTGTATTGCTATGTGTGGGATCCGACAATCTAGTTGTTTATCCTTGGTAGCCTCTCTTATGGGGAAATGTAGTCTGGTGCTTCCACTGAGCCTTGGTAGTCTGCTACAGCCCGGTTTACCGGAGTCCTGCTAGCCCAGCACTACTGCTCTGGAACACTTAGACTGGTCGGCATGTGATTCACTTCGTTCCTGTGTCTGTCCCTTCGGGGAAATGTCACGCTGAGACATCCGCAGTCCTCTTAGCCTCCTACAGCCCGGGTTCCCAGAGTCCTGTTAGCCCAGTTGCTACAGCCCAGATTCATACGCTGTTGACCGACATGCTCGAGGTTATTTCATGTATGCATGTCCCTGTAAGTTAGTGCCACTTTGGGTTCACGACTAGTCATGTCGGCCCGGGTTCTTTGTCATATGGATGCTAGCGACACTATCATATACGTGAGCCAAAAGGCGCAAACGGTCCCAGGCCATGGTAAGGCGACACCCGTGGGAATACCGTGCGTGAGGCCGCAAAGTGATATGAGGTGTTACAGGCTAGATCGATGTGACTTGGAATCGGGGTCCCGACAAAGTCCCTGGCCGAAAAAAATAAAAATAAAAGACTAATGAACGAACGTTCGCTATCTGAACCTAACTGGCGAACAACGTTCGTTAAAACAAACGAACGGACGAACGTCCGCTGAAAAAGTAAACTGGCGAAAAACCAATCTAAGAAAAAAACTAGGGTTTTTACTGAAAATAAAACCGACGAGAACCGGCAAAAACCGGTGGGCGGCGAACTCCGGCGAGCAGCGGCGGCAGCGGCGATCGGCGGCGGCGGCAGCAGCGCGGCAGCGGCGGCGGCGTGTCACATCCCTAGTTATGGTATGACCTAGGCTAGACCTTCATGCTTGCATCATGTTTAAACTCCATTTAAATTTGAAATGGGGATTTGTGAAACCCTCAAAATCATTTCTGAAAATGACCCAGATAAAAATTACTCCAAAAGGGTCAAAGAAAATGTTCATGTCTCTCTCTGAAAATATTGGGCAGAGGTAAAATTCAAACCAATATTTTTAGGAGCTCATAAATATTTATTTTGGCCATTTGGAATTAATCCAGTAATTATTTGCGTTGGATAAATATTTATATATATATATATATATAATATTGTCCAATAATTCTGTTATTTTGTGAGGGGCTTTAGAATATTTATTCCAGTCCCTGCAAAAATTATCAGAAGAAACAAAAATGATTTAGTGCTTGAACTAAATCAAAACAAATTGAAACAAATAGAAAACAGTAACTAAAAACAAAAACAGAAAGCTTACCTGGTGCCTCAGCCGGCCCAATGGTGCGGCCCACTGGCCCAACCGCCAATCATCATCCTCCTGGCGACGACAGAAGGACAGGGGCATGCGCCGGCGCGCGCGGCCACGCGCCCGGCCGTGGCCACGTCTCCCCGCCACCTCCTGCTTCTCCTCCTCGTCGCCTGGATCGCCCGCACGTCGCCACGACGCCCCGCACCTCTCTCCCTCTCCTTCGCTCTCTCTCCCTTCCCCTCGTTCTCTCCCGAAACCAAACGCCGTCGCCGCCAACAAGCACCACCGCGGCCACCGCCTCCCCCTCGCCCTCTCTTCGAGTCCAGGAGCTCCGCCTCCTCCCTCTGAAGCTCTCCGCCGAGCCACGCAAGCCGGGACACCCCGTGGAGCCGTCACCGCCGTCTTCTCCACCCCCAGCCGCCCGAGATCGCCGGCGCCCGTCCGTCGTCTCCGACTCGTCCCCGAGCCCGCTGACCATCCCGTCGCCTCCGCTGTGAGATTCTGCGCCTGTTCCCCCTTCTCCCTTGCCTTCCCGTGCCCCGTAGCTCGCTCCCGCTCAAGCCGAGCTCCGGCCGCCGCTCTGAGCTCCACTCCGACGAGCTCCGGCCACCCCGCGTCCTCTCGTCGCCTCCCCTGGATGCGCGAGAGCCCGGGCTACGCGCCAATGCCCGTAGCCGCCGCCCCCGTGGCCTAAAACGCGAACGCCGCCGCGTCCAGAGGTCGCCGCCGACGACCCTAGCCAGCCTGACATGCGGGCCCGACAAGCCAGGTGATTAGCTTAAGGCTAATCACCATTTTGCTAACCACCCTTGACACTGACAGTGGGCCCGGCGCCCTCTAATCCTAATTAGACCAAATAAACCCCCTGTTAACTAACTGAGACACTGACGTGTGGGCCTGCACGACAGTTTTGACCTGGTCAGCGCCGTTGACCGCTGACGCAATGCTGACGTCATGCTGACGCCGTTATTCTTTTCTGGAATTATTTTAAAACAGGAAATTCCAGAAAATATCCAAAACTTCTAAAATTCATAGAAATTAATCTGTAGCTCCAAATGCAAAGTGTTATATATGAAAAATGATCAGAAAAATTCAATCTATCCATCTGTACTAGTTTCATGCATGAAAAACCAAGTTATACCTGCTGTATAAGTGAAACACTAAAATGGCTTATATAAAGAGCTTATTTTGGAGATGCATTTGAATCCTTGGTTCAAATGGACTTCATGCAAATGAATGCTAGTTGCATTAACTCAAATAACATCACATCTTCATGCCATCTTCATGCATCATATTGTTGCATATGATTGAGTATTGATTGCCGACACCGTTCCTTCTCGATAGGTCCTGCTCCGGAGACCGATCCACATTACCTGTCGGGGGAGCAGTGCCCCCCTGTTGATCTACCAGGCAAGCAAACCCCCCTTGTTCATTCCGATACAATCCTACTCTCTCGCTCCTGCTCTCATTTATTGCATTAGGGCAACAACGATTCAACTGCTACTTTATGCTGCGGTAGTTGAACCCATTCCTCTGCATGGCCTGTCATTGCCACAGTAAATAGTTAAAACCCACTAGCATGTGTAGGAATTGATTAAGCCATGTTGTGTTCCTACCATGCCCTGCCTGCTATTGCTTAGAGTTGTGTCAGGTCTGATTCATCGGGAATGAATTGGAGTGTTATGATATGTTCTGGTGCCGAGAGTTAAGCGTGTGAACACGATTTGGTAAAGGTAGCGGTGAGAGGCCATGTAGGAGTACATGGTGGGTTGTCTCATTGGGACCGTCCTTAAGAACCGAGTTCTGTGTAAGTTGTCCAATGACTAGTTACTACCACACGTTGGGTTCCGGTAACTCGACCCCTCTCGACTTATTAACCAACTTGATCTCTGTCCAGGAGTTGCAACTAGTTTCTGGTGTTTGTAGGTAGTGCTATTTTTCTACTGAGTGGCACCCGGCAGGGTGGGCTTGGGACAGACTAGGCACACGTGGCCCGGTGTACCGAGTGGCACCCGGATGGTGGGCTCGGGAACCCTGTACACATCGTTTGGGGCCGTGAGCGACACCCCGGCCGGATCTCCTTGCGGATGGAACCCGAATAGGCGATAAACCTGGACTAGAGTCTTGTGTGGTTAGTTAGGTCGTGGCCGACACCCTCGCCAGGCTTCCGCTTGAAGGTTGCCGAGATACATGACGTGTACATGGTGATAAGTGGTGAGAGCGTGTGTGAAGAAGTACACCCCTGCAGGGTTATCATGATCTATTCGAATAGCCGTGTCCTCGGTTATGGACTTCTTGGATGCTTACGTGGTACATAGACAACTTAAAGTGGATACTCTAAAATGCTCAAGATAAGTGTGAGTGCTATGGATAGCCTTCTCGTAGGAGAGACGGGGATGAATCCATAGTAGTGTATTGATGTGGTGTTTAGTGGACTCGTGTGCGCTGCCTCACCTCAAAGAAGTTTCTCATTGTCGTAGAACAGGATAGCCACTGCGTCAAAGCTGGCTTGCTGCAACTAAACCCCACATTACCTTCTTGATACAAATGCATGTATGATAAGATCTGATGTAAGTCTTACTGAGTACCTTTGTACTCACGTTTGCTTTATTTATGTTTTGCAGGTGAGACATCTGTCTCAGTAGTAGTACCGCTTGGACTTCGACGAGTAGCTTGTTACCTCAGCTACGATCTTGGTCCCTTGGGAGGGACTTGTGGATAGTCAGGCTCCTCGGCCTTTTTATTTTGTAGTTGTCTGTACCCAGACATGTAATGCTTCTGTTGCTTGTATGCTCTGAATGATGTGTCATGTGACCCCTGTTTGTATTTATGCTATGTGGCTCTTCTGAGCCTTTATCTATATGAGTTTGCGTTATGTTGTGATGCCATGTTGTACATCACATACTTGCATGTTATGCGTACGTGTGACGTGTATTGCTATGTGTGGGATCCGACAATCTAGTTGTTTGTCCTTGGCAGTCTCTCTTATGGGGAAATGTAGTCTAGTGCTTCCTTGAGCCATAGTAGTCCACTACAGCCCGGTTCACCAGAGTCCTGCTAGCCTAGCACTACTGCTCAGGACACTTGACTGGCCGGCATGTGTTTCACTTCGTTCCTGTGTCTGTCCCTTCGGAGAAATGTCACGCGGTGACTTCCGGAGTCCTAGCCCAGTGCTACAGCCCGGACTCACACGTTGATGACCGACATGCTCGATGTGGTTTATGTATGCCTGTCCTCATGGGTTAGTGCCGCTTTGGATTCACGACTAGCCATGTCGGCCCGGGTTCTTTGTCATATGGATGCTAGCGACACTATCATATACGTGAGCCAAAAGGCGCAAACGGTCCCGGGCCAGGTAAGGTGGCACCCGTGGGAATACCGTGCGTGAGGCCACAAAGGGATATGATGTGTTACATGCTAGGTCGGTGTGACTTAGGATCAGGGTCCCGACAGCTTTGGTATCAGAGCCTGACTGCCTGTAGGATTACCAAGCCAACCAGGTCGAAGTTGAGTCTTGAAATTCTTTAGTTATGTAAGGGAATTGATTGTGGAAGGGAACGTAAGGCTCTTTTTACTCCTTATGCCTCATGCCTTCTGATCTGAGTCATCCTATCTTTCCTACGGGTTAAGGAACTAGGCTTTCTCTTCCGTCTATCAGGATCACGTGTTACTACTCCGTAGTCTCTAAGGTTTGGTTGATCTGAGTCCTATCCCAGTTCGAGTACTTCCGGTGTAGTTTGTTTAGTAATATCTCAGAACCTTGAGTGATGATGTTGAGTTTGATGCTACCCATCATTTGCAGGATGTCTCATTTTGAGCATTTTACTGCCGTTATGCTGCCGGATTTGTCCTAGGAGTTCAAGAGATAGTATTTTTCTCGTACTATAATCTACATCCTTATGATGATGCTGAATCCATCCTTGTTGCCTTGGTTGGTTCTTCAGGATGTTGCCGGTTAACCGAAGTTCTGTTGCTCGTATCCGGAACCACGGAGATGGTAGGGATGAGGATCCTTCCGACCAGTCTTTGTTGGCAGAGTTCATGTTAGAGGTTGAGAAGGACAAGCGAGAGTCTAACCGCTTGTTAGCACATATTGAGGAGAACACCTCCCGTCAGCACAAAGAGTCAGCGTCCATCTATGATTTCATTGGTCTTAAACCACCTACCTTCCATCATTCCATTGAACCACTTGATGCAGATGACTGGCTCCGTAGTATCACACACAAGATGCATTCTGCGAACGTAGCTGAAAGTGACAAGGTCACCTATGCTGCATATCACCTGGAAGGTCCTGCTAGTATTTGGTGGCAGAACTATGAGGCTATGCTTCTAGCTGGCCAGAAAACCACCTGGAGAGATTTCACTGAGGCTTTTCGCGAGCATCACATTCCTCAGGCTCTCATTGATCGCAAGAGAGAAGAGTTTTGTAGTTTCACCCAGGGTAAGATGGCTGTTGATGCTTACAGTAGAGAGTTTGAGAACCTCGCCCGCTATGCTACAGAAGAAGTGTCCACGGACGCCAAGAAGCAGGCTAGGTTCCGGAAGGGTCTCAACCCCAAGTTGCGTCATGATCTCCACTTGCACCATTGCAATACATTCCAGGCTCTTGTGAACAAGGCCATTAACGCAGAAACAGCTCAACTCACTTACGAGGAGTCTCGTAAGTACAACCGTGACTTGGTTTCTTCCTCCGGTTCTACTTTGCAGAAGCGCCGGATTTGGGTTCCGAACTCCGCTCTTCCACCCGGTTATACACCAAGGCCATCTTGTGTGGCACCTCACCCAGATCAGCAGTATGCTCCACCCAGGCCTATTGGTAGACCGCTTGTCAAAGAGGGTCCACGTCCTACTTCAGGAACTTGTTTCACATGCAGAGGGCCAGGACACTATGCACGTGACTGCTCTCAAACCAACTATGCTCCACCCCAGCCCGAGAAGTTTGTTGGCCGTGGTAAGCCATCACACAAGATGATTAGTGTCAAGTCCGCTCCCACTGAACGTGGATGTGTGCATCACGTCTCAGCTAAAGACACTCATGATGATCCGGATGTCGTTCTTGGTACCCTCCTTGTCAATTGCCATCCAGCTTCGGTTCTGTTTGATACCGGAGCATCTCACTCCTTCATCTCTGAAGGCTATGCTCGTTTGCACGACATGTCATTTTGTGATATGCCAACTCCACTGGAAATCCAAACTCCGGGGTCGAGATGGCAAACTACCAGAATAAGCCATGGTAATGAAATCCTTGTTGACAGACTTGTATTCCTTGCATCGCTTATAGCCCTCAAGTCTACAGATATCAACATCATCTTGGGTATGGACTGGATGAAAGCTCATTATGCCAAGATTGATTGTTACACCAGTTCTGTTCAGCTCATACATCCATCTGGCAAGATAGTCACTGTCTCCACTAGAGTTGCAAAGCGTCAACTCTATTCTCTTAATGCCAACCCTCTTCCAGACCTTGAAGATATCCCGGTAGTCTGTGACTTTCCGGATGTCTTTCCAGAGGAACTGCCAGGTATTCCACCTGAAAGAGATGTAGAATTTGTCATAGATCTTATCCCAGGAACCGCTCCAATCTCTAGGAGACCTTACAAGATGGCACCCTTAGAGCTAGCCGAGCTTAAGAAACAACTTGATGAATCCTTGCAAAAGGGTTTCATCCGTCCTAGTTCTTCTCCCTGGGCTTGCCCCGTTCTCTTCGTCAAGAAGAAGGATGGTACGGACCGGATGGTTGTAGATTATCGTCCCGTTAATTTGGTCACAATAAAGAACAAGTATCCGCTCCCCAGGATCAACGACCTGTATGATCAGCTCGCTGGATCCTCAGTCTTTTCCAAGATGGATTTGAGGTTAGGCTACCACCAAATCAAGATCAGAAATGGGGACATTCCTAAGATGGCTTTTGTCACTCTTTATGGCCAGTATGAGTACACCGTCATGTCCTTCAGTCTAACCAATGCTCCAGCTACATTCTCCCGCTTGATGAACTCGATCTTCATGGAGTACTTAGATAAGTTCGTCATGGTTTACCTCGATGATATCCTTATTTACTCGAAGAACGAGGAAGAGCATGCCGAACATCTTAGACTTGTGCTAGAAAAACTCAGAGAGCACCGCCTTTATGCCAAGTTCTCCAAGTGCGAATTTTGGTTGTCAGAAGTGACCTATCTCGGCCACGTAATCTCTGGTAAGGGCATTGCTGTTAATCCCGAAAGAGTTCAGGCCGTTCTTGATTGGACTCCGCCTGAAACAGTTAAGCAAGTTAGGAGTTTCCTTGGTCTAGCCAGTTATTGTCGCCGATTCGTTGAGAACTTCTCCAAAGTGGCCAAACCTCTCACGGAACTTCTCAATAAAGATAAAAAGTTTGAGTGGTCCCCACAGTGTGAGCACAGTTTTCAGGAACTGAAAAGATGCCTGACTTTTGCTCCCATACTTGTGCCACCGGATTTCACTAAGGACTTTGTTATCTATTGTGATGCCTCACGACAGGGACTAGGTTGCATTCTTATGCAAGATCGCCATGTGATTGCCTATGCATCTCGACAGTTGCATCCACATGAGGAGAATTATCCTACACATGATCTAGAGCCTGCAGCCGTAGTCTATGCACTTAAGACCTGGCGACATTACCTTCTGGATAAACGTTGCGAGACTTACACCAATCACCAGAGTCTCAAATATATCTTCACCCAACCAGATTTGAACCTTAGGCAAAGACGTTGGCTGGAGTTGATCTCAGATTACGACTTAGGGATTACCTACACCCCAGGCAAGGGGAATGTCATGGCTGATGTGCTAAGTCGTAAGTCCTATTGCAACAATCTCATGTTGCAGCAGGGCCAACCACCTCTCCATGAGGAATTATGTAAGCTTAACCTTCACATTGCTCCTCACGGTTTCCTTTCTACCTTGGTGGCGAAGCCTACTCTTGTGGATCATATCATAGAAGCCCAGAAGCATGATACGGGGATTACCCGGATCAAGAGAAACATTGCCAAGGGCATTGCTGGTAGTTTCTCTATAGATGATCGGGGTGTTGTTTTCTTCGGGAATCGCCTGGTGGTCCCCAAGAAGCAGCATCTTCGGAAATCAATCCTTAAGGAGGCGCATGAATCTCCTCTCATGATTCATCCCGGTAGTACTAAGATGTATCAGGACCTACGCCAGAGGTTCTGGTGGACTAGGATGAAGAGAGAGATCGCTCAGTTTATTGCTAACTGTGATGTTTGTCGTCGCGTGAAGGCAGAGCATCAGAGACCTGTTGGCACCCTTCAACCTTTAGCTATTCCTGAGTGGAAATGGGATAAAGTTGGTATGGACTTCATCACCGGCTTTCCCAGGACCAAGAAAGGGAATAAT
This sequence comes from Triticum urartu, assembly GCF_056163025.1. Classification (NCBI taxonomy): domain Eukaryota; kingdom Viridiplantae; phylum Streptophyta; class Magnoliopsida; order Poales; family Poaceae; genus Triticum; species Triticum urartu. Next base: position 282,964,958 of record NC_141875.1, on the reverse strand, counting down.
GCTATCTTCGTAGTCATTGATCGTCTTTCCAAAGTGGCTCACTTCCTACCTGTTCGAGAGAATATCACTGCTAGTCAGCTCGCTGACTTATATATTTCTCAAATAGTGTCACTTCATGGTGTTCCACTAGAGATCAATTCGGACCGTGGTAGTCTTTTCACTTCTCATTTCTGGGAGAGTTTCCAAACTGCCATGGGCACCCATCTTTCTTTCAGTACCGCTTTCCACCCTCAATCAAGTGGTCAGGTGGAAAGGGTCAACCAGATTCTTGAATACATGCTTAGAGCTTGTGTTATCTCATTCGGTATGGATTGGGAGAAGTGTCTTCCCTTCGCCGAGTTTGCTTATAACAATAGCTACCAATCCAGCCTCAAGAAAGCTCCTTTTGAGGTTCTGTATGGATGAAGATGTCGAACACCTTTGAATTGGTCAGAAACCGGTGAAAGACAATTCTTTGGACCGGATATGATCCAGGAGGCAGAAGAGCAAGTTTGCATCATTAGTGAGAATTTGAAAACAGCCCAATCCCGTCAAAGGAGCCAGTATGACCGTAGTCATAAGGAAGTGGCTTATGAAATTGGCGACAAAGCTTACCTTCGGGTTACCCCTTTGAAGGGTACCCATCGATTCGGTATCAAGGGCAAGTTGGCTCCTCGTTACATTGGTCCCTTTCTCATTCTCGCTAAACGAGGAGAGGTTGCCTACCAGTTGGAACTACCACCACATCTTTCTCGAGTTCATGATGTCTTCCATGTCTCTCAACTCAGGCGTTGCTTCTCGGATCCCATCCGCGGAGTGGACCACGAAACGCTTGATCTCCAAGATAACCTCACATATCGAGAGTACCCTGTTCGCATCCTTGATCAAGCAGAGCGTGTCACCCGATGTCATAACATCAAGTTTCTCAAGGTTCAGTGGTCTCATCATTCCGAGAGAGAAGCTACTTGGGAGCGTGAAGATCGTCTTCGACTTGAGTACCCCACTTTCCTTCCGCCGACTCCTGAATCTCGGGACGAGATTCTTCCGAGTGGGGGTGAGTTGTCACATCCCTAGTTATGGTATGACCTAGGCTAGCCCTTCATGCTTGCATCATGTTTAAACTCCATTTAAATTTGAAATGGGGATTTGTGAAACCCTCAAAATCATTTCTGAAAATGACCCAGATAAAAATTACTCCAAAAGGGTCAAAGAAAATGTTCATGTCTCTCTCTGAAAATATTGGGCAGAGGTAAAATTCAAACCAATATTTTTAGGAGCTCATAAATATTTATTTTGGCCATTTGGAATTAATCCAGTAATTATTTGCGTTGGATAATTTTTATATATATATATATAATATTGTCCAATAATTCTGTTATTTTGTGAGGGGCTTTAGAATATTTATTCCAGTCCCAGCAAAAATTATCAGAAGAAACAAAAATTATTTAGTGCTTGAACTAAATCAAAACAAATAGAAAACAGTAACTGAAAACAAAAACAGAAAGCTTACCTGGCGCCTCCGCCGGCCCAGTGGTGCGGCCCACTGGCCCAACCGCCAATCGTCATCCTCCTGGCGACGACAGAAGGACAGGGGCACGCGCCGGCGCGCGCGGCCACGCGCCCGGCCGTGGCCACGTCTCCCCGCCACCTCCTGCTTCTCCTCCTCGTCGCCTGGATCGCCTGCACGTCGCCACGATGCCCCGCACATCTCTCCCTCTCCTTCGCTCTCTCTCCCTTCCCCTCGTTCTCTCCCGAAACCAAACGCCGTCGCCGCCGACAAGCACCACCGCGGCCACCGCCTCCCCCTCGCCCTCTCTTCGAGTCCAGGAGCTCCGCCTCCTCCCTCTGAAGCTCTCCGCCGAGCCACGCAAGCCGGGACGCCCCGTGGAGCCGTCACCGCCGTCTTCTCCATCCCCGGCCGCCCGAGATCGCCGGCGCCCGTCCGTCGTCTCCGACTCGTCCCCGAGCCCGCTGACCATCCCGTCGCCTCCGCTGTGACATTCTGCGCCTGTTCCCCCTTCTCCCCTACCTTCCCGTGCCCCGTAGCTCGCTCCTGCTCGAGCCGAGCTCCGGCCGCCGCCCTGAGCTCCACTCCGACGAGCTCCGGCCACCCCGCGTCCTCTCGTCGCCTCCCCTGGATGCGCGAGAGCCCGGGCTACGCGCCAATGCCCTTAGTCGCCGCCCCCGTGACCTGAAACGCGGACGCCGCCGCGTCTAGAGGTCGCCGCCGACGACCCTAGCCAGCCTGACATGCGGGCCCGACCAGCCAGGTGATTAGCTTAAGGCTAATCACCATTTTGCTAACCACCCCTGACACTGACAGTGGGCCCGGCGCCCTCTAATCCTAATTAGACCAAATAAACCCCCATGTTAACTAACTGAGACACTGACGTGTGGGCCCCGCATGACAGGTTTGACCTGGTCAGTGCCGTTGACCGCTGACGCAGTGCTGACGTCATGCTAACGCCGTTATTCTTTTCTGGAATTATTTTAAAACAGGAAATTCCAGAAAATATCCAAAACTTCTAAAATTCATAGAAATTAATCTATAGCTCCAAATGCAAAGTGTTATATATGAAAAATGATCAGAAAAATTCAATCTATCCATCTGTACTAGTTTCATGCATGAAAAACCAAGTTATACCTGCTGTATAAGTGAAACACTAAAATGGCTTATATAAAGAGCTTATTTTGGAGATGCATTTGAATCCTTGGTTCAAATGGACTTCATGCAAATGAATGCTAGTTGCATTAACTCAAATAACATCACATCTTCATGCCATCTTCATGCATCATATTGTTGCATATGATTGAGTATTGATTGCCGACACCGTTCCTTCTCGATAGGTCCTGCTCCGGAGACCGATCCACATTACCTGTCGGGGGAGCAGTGCCCCCCTGTTGATCTACCAGGCAAGCAAACCCCCCTTGTTCATTCCGATACAATCCTACTCTCTCGCTCCTGCTCTCATTTATTGCATTAGGGCAACAACGATTCAACTGCTACTTTATGCTGCGGTAGTTGAACCCATTCCTCTGCATGGCCTGTCATTGCCACAGTAAATAGTTAAAACCCACTAGCATGTGTAGGAATTGATTAAGCCATGTTGTGTTCCTACCATGCCCTGCCTGCTATTGCTTAGAGTTGTGTCAGGTCTGATTCATCGGGAATGAATTGGAGTGTTATGATATGTTCTGGTGCCGAGAGTTAAGCGTGTGAACACGATTTGGTAAAGGTAGCGGTGAGAGGCCATGTAGGAGTACATGGTGGGTTGTCTCATTGGGACCGTCCTTAAGAACCGAGTTCTGTGTAAGTTGTCCAATGACTAGTTACTACCACACGTTGGGTTCCGGTAACTCGACCCCTCTCGACTTATTAACCAACTTGATCTCTGTCCAGGAGTTGCAACTAGTTTCTGGTGTTTGTAGGTAGTGCTATTTTTCTACTGAGTGGCACCCGGCAGGGTGGGCTTGGGACAGACTAGGCACACGTGGCCCGGTGTACCGAGTGGCACCCGGATGGTGGGCTCGGGAACCCTGTACACATCGTTTGGGGCCGTGAGCGACACCCCGGCCGGATCTCCTTGCGGATGGAACCCGAATAGGCGATAAACCTGGACTAGAGTCTTGTGTGGTTAGTTAGGTCGTGGCCGACACCCTCGCCAGGCTTCCGCTTGAAGGTTGCCGAGATACATGACGTGTACATGGTGATAAGTGGTGAGAGCGTGTGTGAAGAAGTACACCCCTGCAGGGTTATCATGATCTATTCGAATAGCCGTGTCCTCGGTTATGGACTTCTTGGATGCTTACGTGGTACATAGACAACTTAAAGTGGATACTCTAAAATGCTCAAGATAAGTGTGAGTGCTATGGATAGCCTTCTCGTAGGAGAGACGGGGATGAATCCATAGTAGTGTATTGATGTGGTGTTTAGTGGACTCATGTGCGCTGCCTCACCTCAAAGAAGTTTCTCATTGTCGTAGAACAGGATAGCCACTGCGTCAAAGCTGGCTTGCTGCAACTAAACCCCACATTACCTTCTTGATACAAATGCATGTATGATAAGATCTTATGTAAGTCTTGCTGAGTACGTTTGTACTCACGTTTGCTTTATTTATGTTTTGCAGGTGAGACATCTGTCTCAGTAGTAGTACCGCTTGGACTTCGACGAGTAGCTTGTTACCTCAGCTACGATCTTGGTCCCTTGGGAGGGACTTGTGGATAGTCAGGCTCCTCGGCCTTTTTCTTTTGTAGTTGTCTGTACCCAGACATGTAATGCTTCCGTTGCTTGTATGCTCTGAATGATGGGTCATGTGACCCCTGTTTGTATTTATGCTATGTGGCTCTTCTGAGCCTTTATCTATATGAGTTTGCGTTATGTTGTGATGCCATGTTGTACATCACATACTTGCATGTTATGCGTACGTGTGACGTGTATTGCTATGTGTGGGATCTGACAATCTAGTTGTTTGTCCTTGGCAGTCTCTCTTATGGGGAAATGTAGTCTAGTGCTTCCTTGAGCCATAGTAGTCCGCTACAGCCCGGTTCACCGGAGTCCTGCTAGCCCAGCACTACTGCTCAGGACACTTGACTGGCCGGCATGTGTTTCACTTCGTTCCTGTGTCTATCCCTTCGGGGAAATGTCACGCGGTGACTTCCGGAGTCCTGTTAGCCCAGTGCTACAGCCCGGACTCACACGTTGATGACCGACATACTCGATGTGGTTCATGTATGCCTGTCCTCATGGGTTAGTGCCGCTTTGGATTCATGACTAGCCATGTCGGCCCGGGTTCTTTGTCATATGGATGCTAGCGACACTATCATATACGTGAGCCAAAAGGCGCAAACGGTGCCGGGCCAGGTAAGGTGGCACCCGTGGGAATACCGTGCATGAGGCCGCAAAGGGATATGATGTGTTACATGCTAGATCGGTGTGACTTAGGATCGGGGTCCCGACACGGCGCGGCTCCGGCGACGGGGCTAGGGTTTCGGGGGCGCGGGGCGGGCTGGCGACTTGGGCTGGGGGCGGCCTCGGGTGGCTTATAAGGCCTGGGCGCGGACAGAGTCCGGCTCGGGCACGGCCCAAAAGGTCGGTTCGGAACATTTTTTAAAAAAAAGTTCCGCCAGAAGAAAATTCCTAAATAAATAAAAAAAATCTAAAAATGCCAAAAATAATTTTCACCGTCTAAATAAAATATTTAGAACTTAGTGAACATTTTCTTGGCATAAATGCAATTTTGTAAAAATGCACATTTTTCAAATTCAAATAAAATAGCAATAAAATCCAAATAAAATAATTTATTTGATTTTAACATTTTTCCTCCAATATTTCATTTATTTTGGAGAAGTCATATTATCTCCTCTCATATTTTTTTAATATTGGAAATATTATTTGGAGAGAAAAATAATTAAAAGCAAAGTGATCCACTTTTCAATATTTGAGAAAAATCAAATATGAAAAATAATAAAATCTCCAACTCTCTCCGTGGGTCCTTGAGTTGCTTAGGATTTTAGGATCACAAAACCAAAAATGCAAATAAAATACGATATGCATATGATGACCTATGTATAACATTCCAAATTGAAAATTTGGGATGTTACAAAGACATAGAGATTTGCAAGATACATACGGATCTGAATGTGGCAGACCCGTTGACTAAGCCTCTCTCACGATCAAAATATGACCAGCACCAAGACTCCATGGGTGTTAGAATCATTACAATGTAATCTAGATTATTGATTCTAGTGCAAGTGGGAGACTGGAGTAAATATGCCCTAGAGGGAATAATAAAGTTGTTATTTATATTTCCTTATATCATGATAAATTTTTATCATTCATGCTAGAATTGTATTAACCAGAAACTTCGTACATGTGTGAATACATAGACAAATAGAGTGTCACTAGTATGCCTCTACTTGACTAGCTCGTTGATCAAAGATGGTTAAGTTTCCTAGCCATGGACAAAGAGTTGTCATTTGATGAACGAGATCACATCAATAGAGAATGATGTGATTGACTTGACCCATCCGTTAGCTTAGCACGATGATCGTTTGGTTTACTGCTATTGCTTTCTCCATAACTTATACATGTTCATATGACTATGAGATTATGCAACTCCCGAATACCGGAGGAACACTTAGTGTGCTATCAAACGTCACAACGTAACTGAGTGACTATAAAGATGATCTACAGGTGTCTCCGATGGTGTTTGTTGAGTTGGCATAGATCAAGATTAGGATTTGTCACTCCGTGTATCGGAGAGGTATCTCTGGGCCCTCTCGGTAATGCACATCACTATAAGCCTTACAAGAAATGTGACTAATGAGTTAGTTACGGGATGTAGAATTATGGAACGAGTAAAGAGAATTGCCGGTATTTAGATTGAACTAGGTATGATGATACCGACGATCGAATCTCAGGCAAGTAACATACCGATGACAAAGGGAACAATGTATGTTGTTATGCGGTTTGACCAATAAAGATCTTCGTAGAATATGTCGGAACCAATATGAGCATCCAGGTTCCGCTATTGGTTATTGACCGGAGATGAGTCCCGGTCATTTCTACATATTTCTCGAACATGTAGGGTCCGCACGCTTAACATTTGGTGACGATCGGTATTATGAGTTTATGTGTTTTGATGTACCGAAGGTTGTTCGGAATCCTGGATGTGATCACGGGCATGACGAGGAGTCTCGAAATGGTCAAGACGTAAAGATTGATATATTGGAAGCCTATGTTTGGACTTCAGAATGGTTCCAGGTGAGTTCGGGAATATATCGGAGTACCGGGAGGTTAGTGGAACCCCGGGGAAGTATATGGGCCTTATTGGGCCATAGTGGGAGAGAGGTGAAGGACGCCTAGGAGGGGGCGCCCCCCCAAGCCCAATACGAATTGGGTGGGGGCCGACCCCCCCTTTCCTTCCTCCTTCTTTCCCCTTCCTTCCTCTCCTAGTCCAACTAGGGAAGGGGGGAATCCTACTCTCGGTGGGAGTAGGACTCCTCCAGGGTGCGCCATAGAGGGCTGGCCCTCCCTCCTCCTCCACTCCTTTATATATGGGGGAGGGGGCACCCCATAGTCACACACGTTGACAATTGTCTTAGCCGTGTGTGTTGCACCCCTCCACCATAATCCACCTCAGTCATATCGTAGCAGTACTTAGGCGAAGCCCTGTTCTGATAGCTTCATCATCACCATCATCATGCAGTCGTGCTGAAAAAACTCTCCCTCGACACTCAGCTGGATCTAGAGTTCGTGGGACGTCACCGAGTTGAACGTGTGCAGATCACGGAGGTGCCGTACCTTCGGTGCTAAGATCGGTCAGATCATGAAGACGTTCGACTACATCAACCACGTTGTCATAACGCTTCCGCTTACGGTCTACAAGGGTACATGGACAACACTCTTCCCCTCTCGTTGCTATGCATAACCATGATAGATCTTGCGTGTGCGTAGGAAATTTTTTGAAATTACTACGTTCCCCAACATTAGTGTCAGAGCCAGGTCTATGCCTAGATGTTATGTGCATGAGTAGAACACAAAGGAGTTGTGGGCGTGGGTATATACATATTGCTTTCCGTCACTAGTTGATTCTTGATTCAGCGGTATTGTTGGATGAAGCGAGTCATACCGACATTACGCGTATTCTTACGCGAGACTGGTTCTACCGACGTGCTTCGCACACAGGTGGCTAGTGGGTGTCAGTTTCTCCAACTTTAGTTGGATTCGATTCAATGAACAAGGTTCTTTCTGAAGATCAAAAAGCAATCACTATACCGCATTGTGGTTTTTTGATGCATAGGTAAGAATGGTTCTTGCTCAGCCCGTAGCAGCCACATAAAACTTGCAACAACAAAGTAGAGGACGTCTAACTTGTTTTTGCAGGGCATGTTGTGATGTGATATGGTTACGGCATGATGCTAAATTTTATTGTATGAGATGATCATGTTTTGTAACGGAGTTATCGGCAACTGGCAGGAGCCATATGGTTGTCGCTTTATTGTATGAAATGCAATCGCCATATAATTGCTTTACTTTATCACTAAGCGTTAGTGATAGTCGTAGAAGCAATAGTTGGCGAGACGACAATGATGCTTTGATGGAGATCAAGGTGTCAAGCTAGTGACGATGGTGATCATGATGGTGCTTTGGAGATGGAGATCAAAGGCACAAGATGATGATGACCATACCATATCACTTATATTGACTACATGTGATGTTTATCCTTTATGCATCTTATTTTGCTTAGTTCGGCGGTAGCATTATAAGATGATCTCTCACTAAATTTCAAGGTATAAGTGTTCTCCCTGAGTATGCACCGTTGCTACAGTTCGTCGTGCCGAGACACCATGTGATGATCGGGTGTGATCAGCTCTACATTCACATATAACGGGTGCAAGCCAGTTTTGCACGCATAGAATACTCGGGTTAAACTTGACGAGCCTAGCATATGAAGATATGGCCTCGGAACACTGAGACCGAAAGGTCGAGCATGAATCATATAGTAGATATGATCAACATAGTGATGTTCACCATTGAAAACTACTCCATCTCACATGATGATCGGACATGGTTTAGTTGATATGGATCACGTGATCACTTAGATGATTAGAGGGATGTCTATCTAAGTGGGAGTTCTTAAGTAATTTGATTAATTAAACTTTAATTTATCATGAACTTAGTACCTGATAGTATTTTGCATGTCTATGTTGTTGTAGATAGATGGCCCGTGTTATTGTTCCGTTGAATTTTAATGCGTTCCTAGAGAAAGCTAAGTTGAAAGATGATGGTAGCAATTACACGGACTGGGTCCGTAACTTGATGTTTATCCTCATTGCTGCACAGAAGAATTACGTCCTGGAAGCACTACTAGGTGACAAACCCGTTGCAAAAGCAATGCCATATGTTATGAACAGCTGGTAGAGCAAAGCTGGTGACTATTCGATAGTTCAGTGTGTCATGCTTTACGGCTTAGAACCGGGACTTCAACGACGTTTTGAATGTCATGGAGCATATGAGATGTTCCAGGAGTTGAAGTTAATATTTCAAGAAAATGCTCGGATTGAGAGATATGAAGTCTCCAATAAGTTCCACAGCTGCAAAATGGAGGAGAATAGTTCTGTCAGTGAACATATACTCAGAATGTCTGGGTACCACAACCACTTGACTCAGCTGGGAGTTAATCTTCCTGATGATAGTGTCATTGACAGAGTTCTTCAATCACTGCCACCAAGCTACAAGAGCTTCGTGATGAACTATAATGTGCAAGGGATGGATAAGATGATTCTCGAGCTCTTCGCAATGCTAAAGGCTGTGGAGGTAGAAATCAAGAATGAGCATCAAGTGTTGATGGTCAACAAGACCACCAGTTTCAAGAAAAAGGGTAAAGGGAAGAAGGGGAACTTCAAGAAGAAGAGCAAGCAAGTTGCTACTCAAGTGAAGACACGCAAGTCTGGACCTAAGCCCGAGATTGAGTGCTTCTACTGCAAAGGGACTGGTCACTGGAAGCGGAACTGCCCCAAGTATTTGGCGGAGAAGAAGGATGGCAAAGTGAAAGGTATATTTGATATACATGTTATTGATGTGTACCTTACTAATGGTCGGAGTAGCGCATGGGTATTTGATACTGGTTCTGTTGCTAATATTTGCAACTCGAAACATGGGCTACGGATTAATCGAAGATTGGCTAAGGACGAGGTGACGATGCGTGTGGGAAATGGTTCCAAAGTCGATGTGATCGCCGTCGGCACGCTACCTCTACATCTACCTTCGGGATTAGTTTTAGACCTAAATAATTGTTATTTGGTGCCAGTGTTGAGCATGAACATTATATCTGGATCTTGTTTGATTGGAGACGGTTATTCATTTAAATTAGAGAATAATGGTTGTTCTATTTATATGAATAATATCTTTTATGGTCATGCACGCTTGATGAGTGGTTTGTTTTTACTAAATCTTGATAGTAGTGATACACATATTCATAGTATTGAAGCCAAAAGATATAAGTTTAATAATGATAGTGCAACTTATTTGTGGCACTGCCGTTTAGGTCATATTGGTGTAAAGCGCATGAAGAAACTCCATGCCGATGGGCTTTTGGAATCACTTGATTATGAATCACTTGATGCTTGCGAACAATGCCTCATGGGCAAGATGACTAAGACTCCGTTCTCCGGAACAATGGAGCGAGCAACAGACTTATTGGAAGTAATACATACTGATGTATGCGGTCCGATGAGTGTTGATGCTCGCGGCGGGTATCGTTATTTTCTTACCTTCACAGATGATTTGAGCAAATATGGGTATATCTACTTGATGAAACATAAGTCTGAAACATTTGAAAATTTCAAAGAATTTCGGAGTGATGTGGAAAATCATCGTAACAAAGAAAATTAAGTTTCTGCGATCTTATCGTGGAGGTGAATATTTGAGTTATGAGTTTGGTCTTCATTTGAAACAATGCGGAATAGTTTTGCAACTCATGCCACCTGGAACACCACAACGTAATGGTGTGTCCGAACGTCGTAACCGCACTTTATTAGATATGATGTGATCTATGATGTCTCTCACTGATTTACCGCTATAGTTTTGGGGTTATGCTTTAGAGACAGCTGCATTCACTTTAAATAGGGCACCATCAAAATCCGTTGAGACGGCACCTTATGAACTGTGGTTTGGCAAGAAATCCAAGTTGTCGTTTCTTAAAGTTTGGGGCTGCGATGCTTATGTGAAAAAGCTTCAACCTGATAAGCTCAAACCCAAATCAAAGAAATGTGTCTCCATAGGATACCCAAAGGAGACTATTGGGTACACCTTATATCACAGATCCGAAGGCAAGATATTCGTTGCTAAGAATGGATCCTTTCTAGAGAAGGAGTTTCTCTCGAAAGAAGTGAGTGGGAGGAAAGTAGAACTTGACGAGGTAATTGTACCTACTCCCTTATCGGAAAGTAGTTCATCACTGAAATTAGTTCCAGTGATTCCTACACCAGTAAGTGAGGAAGCTAATGATGATGATCATGATACTTCTGATCAAGTTAGTACCGAACCTTGTAGGTCAACCAAAGTAAGATCCGCACCATAGTGGTACGGTAATCCTATTCTGGAGGTCATGTTACTTGACCATGACGAACCTACGAGCTGTGAGGAAGCGATGATGAGCCCAGATTCCGCAAAATGGCTTGAGGCCATGAAATCTGAGATGGGATCCATGTATGAGAACAAAGTGTGGACTTTGGTTGACTTGCCCAATGATCGGCAGGCCATAGAGAATAAATGGATCTTCAAGAAGAAGACTGACACTGATGGTAATGTTACTGTCTACAAAGCTCGACTTGTTGCAAAAGGTTTTCTACAAGTACAAGGAGTTGGCTACGGCGAGACTTTCTCACCCGTAGCGATGCCTAAGTCCGTCAGAATCATGTTAGCAATCATTGCATTTTATGATTATGAAATTTGGCAAATGGATGTCAAAGCTGCATTCCTTAATGGATATCTTAAAGAAGAGTTGTATATGATGCAACCAGAAGGTTTTGTCGATCCAAAAGGTGCTAACAAAGTGTGCAAGCTCCATCGATCCATTCATGGATTGGTGCAAGCCTCTCGGAGTTGGAATATACGCTTTGAGAGTGTGATCAAAGCATATGGTTTTATACAGACTTTTGCAGAAGCCTGTATTTACAAGAAAGTGAGTGGGAGCTCTGTAGCATTTCTGATATTATATGTGGATGACATATTGTTGATCGGAAATGATACTGAATTTTTGAATAGCATAAAAGGATACTTGAATAAGAATTTTTCAATGAAAGACCTCGGTGGAGCTGCTTATATATTGGGCATCAAGATCTATAGAGATAGATCAAGATGCTTAATTGGACTTTCACAAAGCACATACCGTTATAAAGTTTTGAAGAAGTTCAAAATGGATCATGCAAAGAAAAGGTTCTTGCCTATGTTACAAGGTCTGAAGTTGAGTCAGACTCAATGCCCGAACACTGCAGAAGATAGAGAGAAAATGAAAGTCATTCCCTATGCTTCAGCCATAGGTTCTATCATGTATGCAATGATGTGTACCAGACCTGATGTGTCCCTTGCTATTAGTTTAGCAGGGAGGTACCAAAGTAATCCAGGAGTGGATCACTAGACAACGGTCAAGAACATCCTGAAATACCTGAAAAGGACTAAGGATTTGTTTCGCGTTTATGGAGGTGACAAAGAGCTCATTGTAAATGGTTACTTCGATGCAAGCTTTGATACTAATCCGGATGACTCTAAGTCACAAACCGGATACGTATTTTTTATTAAATGGTGGAGCTGTCAGTTGGTGAGTTCGAAGCAGAGCGTCGTGGCGGGATCTACATGTGAAGTGGAGTACATAGCTGCTTCGGAAGCAGCAAATGAAGGAGTCTGGATGAAGGAGTTCATATCCGATCTAGGTGTCATACCTAGTGCTTCGGGTCCACTGAAAATCTTTTGTGACAATACTGGTGCAATTGCCTTGGCAAAGGAATCTAGATTTCACAAGAGAACTAAGCACATCAAGAGACGCTTCAATTCCATCCGTGATCAAGTGAAGGAGGGAGACATAGAGATTTGCAAGATGCATACGGATCTGAATGTTGCAGACCCGTTGACTAAGCCTCTCTCATGAGCAAAACATGATTAGCACCAAGACTCCATGGGTGTTAGAATCATTACAATGTAATCTAGATTATTGACTCTAGTGCAAGTGGGAGACTAAAGGAAATATGCCCTAGAGGCAATAATAAAGTTGTTATTTATATTTCCTTATATCATGATAAATGTTTATTAGTCATGCTAGAATTGTATTAACCGGAAACTTAGTACATGTGTGAATACATAGACAAACAGAGTGTCACTAGTATGCATCTACTTGACTAGCTCGTTGGTCAAAGATGGTTAAGTTTCCTAGACATGGACAAAGAGTTGTCATTTGATGATTGGTATCACATAATTAGAGAATGATGTGATTGACTTTACCCATCAGTTAGCTTAGCACGATGATCGTTTAGTTTACTGCTATTGCTTTCTCCATAACTTATACATGTTCATATGACTATGAGATTATGCAACTCCCGAACACCAGAGAAACACTTAGTGTGCTACCAAACGTCACAACGTAACTGGGTGACAAGAAATATGCTATACAGGTGTCTCCTATGGTGTTTGTTGAGTTGGCATAGATCAAGATTAGGATTTGTCACTCTGTGTATCGGAGAGGTATCTCTGGGCCCTCTCGGTAATGCACATCACTATAAGCCTTGCAAGAAATGTGACTAATGAGTTAGTTACGGGATGTAGCATTATGGAACGAGTAAAGAGACTTGCCGGTAATGAGGTTGAACTAGGTATGATGATACCGACGATCGAATCTCATGCAAGTAACATACCGATGAAAAAGGGAGCAACGTATGTTGTTATGCGGTTTGACCGATAAAGATGTTCGTAGATTATGTAGGAACCAATATGAGCATCCAGGTTCCGTATTGGTTATTGACCGGAGATGAGTCACGGTCATGTCTACATAGTTCTCGAACCCGTAGGGTCCGCACACTTAACGTTCCGTGACGAGCAGTATTATGAGTTTATGAGTTTTGATGTACCGAAGGTTGTCCGGAATCCCAGATGTGATCACGGGCATGACGAGGAGTCTCGAAATGGTTGAAACATAAAGATCGATATATTAGAAACCTATGTTTGGACTTCGGAATGGTTCCGGGTGAGTTCGGGAATATACCGGAGTACCGGGAGGTTACCGGAACCCCATGGGAAGTATATGGGCCTTATTGGGCCATAGTGGGAGAGAGGAGAAGGAAGCCTAGGAGGGGGCGCCCCCCCAAGCCCAATTTGAATTGGGTGCCCCCCCTTTCCTTCGTCCTTCTTTCCCCTTCCTTCCTCTCCTAGTCCAACTAGGGAAGGGGGGAATCCTACTCCCGGTGGGAGTAGGACTCCTCCAGGGCGCGCCATAGAGGGCCGGCCCTCCCACCTCCTCCACTCCTTTATATACGGGGGAGGGGGCACGGAATAGACACACAAGTTGACAATTGTCTTAGCCGTGTGCGGTGCCCCCCTCCACCATAATCCACCTCGGTCATATCATAGCGGTGCTTAGGAGAAGCCATGTTCCGGTAGCTTCATCATCACCATCATCACGCTGTCATGCTGACGAAACTCTCCCTCGACACTTAGCTGGATCTAGAGTTCGTGGGACATCACCGAGCTGAATGTGTGCAGATCCCGGAGGTGCCGTACCTTCGGTGCTAAGATCAGTCGGATCGTGAAGACATTCGACTACATCAACCGCGTTGTCATAATGCTTCCGCTTACAGTCTATGAGGGTACATGGACAACACTTTCCCCTCTCATTGATATGCATCACCATGATAGATCTTTTGTGTGCGTAGGAATTTTTTTTGAAATTACTGCGTTCCCCAACAAGAATGGCGTGAGCATCCTCATGAAGACCGTTGGCAGGGCCAGCCTCGTGAGGGTGCCTGGCGTGATCAGCCTCGTGAGGACTGTCCTCAGGGCAACGCTGGCCTTCCTCCGCTGCTGCCACCACCAAGAAGGAATGACGACCATTGATGTCTAGTACGCAACTTTATTCTTGTAGACACGTGTTGGGCCTCCAAGCACAGAGTTTTGTAGGACAGTAGCAATTTTCCCTCAAGTGGATGACCTAAGGTTTATCAATCCGTGAGAAGCGTAGGATGAATATGGTCTCCCTCAAATGACCCTGCAACCAAATACAAGAAATCTCTTGTGTCCCCAACACACCCAATACAATGGCAAATTGTATAGGTGCACTAGTTCAGCGAAGAGATGGTGATAAAAGTGTAATATGAATAGTAGATATTGGTTTTTGTAATCTGAAATTATAAAAACAACAAGGTAACTAATAGTAAACAGGCACAAAAACGGTATTTCAATGCTTAAAAACAAGGCCTAGGGTCCGTACTTTCGCTAGTGCAATCCCTCAAAGTACACCAAAGAATCACTCCCGAGTTCCTACTAGTAGAGAACAAAAGGTAGGAATTGTTTGTAGGGTGCGAAGCCACCTCAAAGCTATTCTTTCCGATCGATTTATTCAAGAGTTTGTACTAAAATAACACAAAGCTATTGTTCCCGTTTGATCTATCCTAGAGTTCGTACTAGAATAACACCAAAGCATATTCATATTCATAATACTCAATCCAGACAAAGAACTATAAAGAGACCCCAAAGTTACCATCGGAGAAAAACGTGCATCAACCCCTATGCATAGATTACCCCAATATCATCGTGGGAATCCGCGAGTTGAATGCCATAACATATATCATGTGAATCAATAAGATACCCCAATTGTCACCTCAAGTATTAATATCGCAAGACATATATCATGTGTTCTCATGTCTGAATATTCAATCAGACATGACAAAACTTTAAAGGGTAAAGATTCAATTCATCACAACAAGAGTATAGAGGGGAGAAACATCATATGATCCGACTATATTAACAAAGACCATGATATAGATCACGAGAGAGAGAGAGATAAATCACATAGCTACTGGTACAAACCCTCAGCCCCAAGGGTGGACTACTCCCTCCTCATCGTGGTGGCCGCCGGGATGATGAAGATGGCCACCGGAGAAGATTCCCCCCTCCGGCAGGGTGCCGGAACAGGTCAACATTGGTTTTCGGTGGATACAGAGCCCTGCGGTGGCAGAACTTCTGATCTAGGTTAACCCCGACGGGTTTCGGAATATTTGGGAATTTATAGTGCAAAGAAGGGGTACGGGAGGCCACCGAGGTGGGCACAACCCACCTGGGCGCGCCAGGGGGCCTTGGCGTGCCCTGGTGGGTTGTTCCCCCCTCGGGGCACCCCCCAGGTGCTGCTTTGGCCCATCGGGAGTCTTCTGGCCCATATAAATCCACAAAAAGTTTCGCGGTGTTTGGAATCCATTTGATATTGATTTTCTGCGATGTAAAAAACAAGCAAAAAACAGCAACTGGCACTGGGCACTAGGTCAATAGGTTAGTCCCAAAAAATGATATAAAGTTGCTATAAAATGAATGTAAAACACCTAGGAA
Source organism: Triticum urartu (assembly GCF_056163025.1). Taxonomy (NCBI): domain Eukaryota; kingdom Viridiplantae; phylum Streptophyta; class Magnoliopsida; order Poales; family Poaceae; genus Triticum; species Triticum urartu. The sequence goes on along the minus strand of NC_141875.1, from coordinate 282,948,889 downwards.
TGATAAAATAATAGCATGAATACTTCATAAATTATAAATACGTTGGAGACGTATCAGCATCCCCAAGCTTAATTCCTACTCGTCCTCCAGTATAAATGATAATAGAAATAATTTATGAAGTGTGAATGCCAGCAAAGTGCATAAGTTTGATCAATGATAATTTCCTAGCATCATTACAACAATTCTTTCTTATGAGACTTCTCATCTTATAGTGGCAACCAATTCACATGTTAAGGTTCGAACAATGAACTCTCTTGAAACTAAACAACCTATGTTCTTAGTCACCAAGCAATTGCAATTCAACTTATTCAACAGAGTTTAAGTAAGAGCTCCACATACTCAACCATCATATGGTCTTGTATGATTGCTAACACTCACCTTGTACATATGAGCAAAACATTTCAACCGGACACATAGAAAGATAGGGGCTTATTGTTTTGCCTCCCAACATATTCACCTCAAGGGTGATGTCAACAATAATAACTCATGCTACCCATATTCAACTGGACATATGTGCCTAGATCTTTCCTCACCACATGATGCTTGCCAAAAGAGAAAAATAAAAAGGAATGGAGAGAAAAACTTTGACTGTTTGCATAAAAGTAAATACTGAAAAGTAAAAGATAGGCCCTTCGCAGAGGGAAGCAGAGGTTCCCATGCGCTTATTTGTTTGTATGCTCAACCCTTAGTGCAAAAGAACGTCATGTTATATTGCCCCTTGTGATAGCAACCTTTATTATGCAGTTTGTCGCTTTTATTGCTTTACCATCACAAGTTCGTACAACACTCAATTTTCTCTTACAATAAATGATCTTACAATTTTGGAAGCAATTTTTATTTCCTTTTGCACCGATGACAACTTACTTGAAGGATCTTGCTCAATCCTTAGGTAGGTATGGTGGAATCTTGAAAATAAGGTTTGGGTTTAAGGGTTTTTGGATGCACAAGTACTATCTCTACTTGGTGCGGAATTTTTGGCTCGCAAAGATGGGGGAAAGCACCACATGTTGAAGGATCTATGACAATATAACTTCTATGTGAATATGAACAAACATAAACCATTACGTGTTCTTACTTGTCCAACAAAAAAATTGTCATATAATATTTTGATGGGGGCTCACAATCACAAAAGGTTTCCATGATTTAGTTATATGTGAAAGTTCTCTTCCTTATACTAATTATTTGTGAATTGCTTGTATGACCAATATTGTGATTGTCAAGCCTCAAATGATTTCACTTTCTAAACCCAATGTGAAGCTACCACTAGGCATGATATGATTCCAACTTCATGACATTCAATTTATTCAACAATTTACTCATAGGATATAAGCGAAGCACAAGAGTAAATGACATAGAAAAGAGCTTCATTGACGGGATGTGAATGTCGCCTACTTAGCCTCCATGGCAATTATTTGAGGACTCTATTATATTTAAAAACTTTCAGATCTAAGTATTTTATTAAAACAGCAAGCAAAACAAAATAAAATGACATTCCAACAATAGCACAATGTCGGATTTCGGGTTCCGGCAAAACCCTTAAGGTTCGAACACTAGGGTGCGCGCGAAGATCTCTCCCTCACTGATCACGCCTTCTTCTGCTATAAATGGGGAGGGGGCAGAGCCCCCATCGCCCATCTCTACTCGCTTCTCCCCCTTTGCTCCATCGCCAGTTGCGACACCAATGGAGCCGCTGAAGAGATTCTCTGCCACGGAGAAGGGGAAGGCCCCTCATGAGGGGTCCGGCTCTCCGGTGCCCAAGCGTGGACGCGGTCATCCCTGCAAACACACCGCGACCCCGGCTGCGGCCCCGAGCAGCCGTGGCGGTGCCGCTTCGCGTGGCAGGTGTCGCTCCGGTCGTGACGGTCCTATTGATGAAGGGAGATGTGCCATGGTCGTGCGGCCTCCCCTGCGGCGCTTCCACTCGGCGGAGGTGCTGCCAGAGTTCGTCGTCTGGTCGGAGAACCCGGCCGGCAACTGGCTTCAGCTCCCGCGCTCCTTCACCGACAAGCTGCCCGCCTCAGGTCCAGGCGGGCTCTGGCTACACGCGGATGGCTGCTGCAGCAGGGCTTCCTGGGTCACGGTTGAGGTCTCCGTCGCGGGCAACATAGCCTTGGCTCGTGGCTGGCACACGTTTGCCCGCGCACACGGCCTGGGCAGGCGGTGCATCCTCCATTTCAAGTATGACGGTGACGCGACCCTCTACGTGAGGGTGTTTGGAGAAGATGGTCACCGCGTCGGGTGCTTCCCCGAGGTTAACGACGGTGAGGAGGTGTTCGGCCTTGGCGATGGTCGTGATGAGGATGAGGGCGAACCCGCCCTTGGGGCCGACCATGTCTCGTCCAGCTACGGCGGCTCTTCCTCCAGCGACAGCTCTAGCAGTGGTGGTTATGACCAGCCGCTACGCCCGCTTCAAAGGCGGTAGTGGGTCGTCTCGTCACCGCGCCTCCGTGAAGCGCGAGAAGGGTCTGGTGGAGCTCGGGACGGCGCCAAGAGCCCACCCTCGCGGATCGCTGTAGGGGCACGCGCCGCTTTTGTTTTGTTCTTCCTTTCCTTCCTGTTTTAAGAAAGAAACCAGTATGGGCCCCGAGGGGCGTGCAACGAACTATGATTTCTCAAGTATTATGCTATGTTTACCGTTCCTGTGCTGTGTCACAACATTGTCGTTTTATGTAGGGATAACTTAGCTCAACTTGCTCGGAGTAGCCTCCTCCTCAGGAGGCACTTGCTTCCTGGTGCCTGCCGAGGCCTCCTTGGCCTGGTAGGCACTTAGGAACTGCAAAAAATTCGTTAAGAGGTTTATCGTTCACCCGACGCTTGTTCATAGGCATCGCTGGCCTTGACCCAGCGCTTCATATCGCGGTACCCGAGGGGCACGGATTAGGAGAAGTGCGCCAGCTTGTGGGCTTGAACAAGGGTGCCTCGCGAAAAGCAGAAAAAAGGTAGAAAAGGAAAAACACTCATGAGGGCAAGGAAAAATGCTCACGAGGGCACCCGTCCAACCCCCTCGCGGGGAATGCGAGAGAGAGCACAGGCTAGACTGAAGACGGAAACATAGGCAGAAAACTACGGAACCAAATCAACGAAGAACACCAGAAGCAAACTTCAATTAAAAGAGGGAAGATCCAACTTTGGAAAGCAAATGAAAAGCCGCGTCCGGCACCTAGTCTAGTCTTCATGTCTTCTCACCAGCGCAGAGCTAAGTGCTGCCACTAAGACGTGGGAGGGAGCCCCCGAGGCCCAAGGGTGGCACTCCTGAGACTCCAGGGCGTGTACAGCCCCACTCATTATTACATGAGAGTGTCACGAGCGGAGACCTTCACAGGCACGGGGCCTTGCTTCGCAGCCGCTAGGCCTTTCTTCACAGGCACTGGGCCTTTCTTCAGGGGCAAAACTTCCGGAGGTGCTGGATGTTCCAGGCATTCTGGATGGGTACCCCGTCCTGTGTCTCCAGGCGTGCGGCTCCAGGCCTGGAGACATGGACGAACTTGAACGGGCCCTCCCACATGGGTGAGAGCTTATGCAACCCTTCCCTGGAGAGCACCCGCCTCAGGACAAGGTCACCCACCTCGAGCGTCCTGGAGCGGACGCTGCGACAGTGGTACCGCCGCAGTGCCTCCTGGTATCTTGCCGCTCGTAGTGCAGCTTCGCGGCGACGTTCCTCCCCCAGCACGAGGTCCATCCCCCTCCTGGCGTCCTGCTGCATTTCATCGAACGTCAGGACCCGTGCGGAGCGATGTCAGACCTCGTGAGGGAGGACTGCTTCTGCTTCGTAGACGAGGAAGAACGGGGTCTCACCCGTCGGCTTGGTGGCGGTGGTGCGGATGGACCATAGCACAGAATGGAGCTCATCGTGCCAGCCCTTGCCGCAGGCCTCGAGCTTCTTCTTGAAGGTCCTGGTCTTGAGGCCTCTCAGGACCTCCGCGTTGGCACGTTCGGCCTGGCCATTGCTCCTGGGGTGCGCTACCAAAGCGTAGCAGATCTGCTTTCCAAGGTTAGCATAATATGACTTGAAGAGATTACTAGTGAACTGCAAGCCATTATCGGTGATGATGTGGTTGGGGACCCCAAAATGGCTCACTAGACCCTTGATGAACTTGACCGGAGAGCCAGCTGGGATGGTGCGGACGGCTTCAACCTCTGCCCACTTAGTGAACTTGTCGATGGCGACGTAGAGGTATCGATAGCCCCCAGGCGCCTGAGGGAACGGGCCCAGGATATCCAGTCCCCAGACTGCGAATGGCCACGAGAGTGGAATGGTCTGGAGGCCCTGAGCTGGCTGATGGATCTGCTTGGCGTGGAACTGGCAGGCCTCGCAGGACTTCACCAGTTCGGCTGCGTCATTCAGCGTTGTAGGACAGTAGAATCCGCTGCGGAATGCCTTGCCAACAAGGGTTCGTGATGACGAGTAGTGCCCGCAGTCCCCGCCGTGTATGTCGGTTAGCAGCTCCTTCCCCTGTTCCCTGGAGATGCAACATAGTGAAATGTCATTTGGCCGCTTCCTATATAACTCACCGTCCTGGATGCAGTATGTCGTGGCTTGTCGGGCCACACGCTCCGCGTCCTCCTCCTTCTCTGGTAGCGTCCCTTGCATCAGGTATTCCCTGAATTCCTTGGTCCAGCATCCGTCCTGGGGCTCGAGCGCCAAGAGTAGACGTGCTCCCAAAGTTGGGCCACAGGCTGGGGCTCCCACGGCAGGAGGCTGTGGGAGATCCTCCCGAGGCTTCGCTGTCCTTGAAAGCAGTGGTGTCACCGATGGCTTGAAGAGCCGCTCCTCGAAGACGCCAGGCTCTTGAGGATGTCGCTTGGATGCCCTTCTAGCAATGTCATCGGCTTCCTTGTTGATACCTCGGGGCATGTGCTGCAACTCCAGGCCCTGGAACTGCTTCGCCATTTTGCATACTTCCGCGAGGTACGCCTCCATGTGTTCGTCCTTCGGCTCGTATACCTTGTTGGAGAAGTTGACGAGGAGCTGCGAGTCGCCCCTGATGGTGAGACGCTTTACCCCCAGTGCAGCCGCAGCTTTCAGGCCGGCTATGAGACCTTCGTACTATGCAATGTTGTTGGAAACCTTCTCGCCCTACTAGAAGTGGAGCTGCATGGCGTAGTAGAGCTTGTCCTGAGTGGGCGAGATGAGCACCGCTCTAGCCCCCGCGCCTTGGTGCGCGAAGGCACCATCGAAATACATGACCCAGCCGTCGGGCGCCTCACTTCCCGGTGAGAGAGACCGGTCCTCGCCTACCTCAAGCGCTGGGGCGTCCATCCATTCTGCCACGAAATCGGTGAGCGCGGCTCCCTTGATGACCCTGGTGGTGCTGAACTCCAACTGGAATGCCTGCAGCTCAATGTTCCACTCAGCGACCCTCCCGGCGGAGTTGGGGCTCCTGAGCACCCTCTCAAGTGGGTAGGCCGAGATGACTTTGATAGGGTGGCCTTGAAAGTAGTGTCGCAGCTTTCGTGAGGCCATGAGGAGCGTGAGTAGGAGCTTCTGAGGCATGGGGTACCATGCTCTTGCATCCCGCAACACCGTGCTGACGAAGTATACCGGGTGCTCGACGAGGGTAGGCGTGCTGATGAGGCTTGCGCCTTCCGGGAGTTGGGGTGCCTACTGAGGTGGTGGAGCCCCCAACGCTTGATCGCTTGTCAGGGCCTTCGCGGGTTTGGGGGCATCATCCTGCTGAGCTTGATCCTCTTCTGCTGCTGCTGCGGCCCTTGTGGCGCCCTCCTGGTCTTGCATCGTCTCTGCTGGGGGCGTAGCACAGCGCGATGCGCCCTTGGCTTGGTGTTCTTCCCGTACCGCCACTAGAGCCGCACTGGCGGAGTAGGGAGTGGCGGCAAGATAAAGCACTAGAGGCTCGAGAGGTCACGACGCCACCATCACTGGAGGCTGGTCAGGTATCTCTTGAGGTCTTGAACTGCTCGGTCGGCCTCCGGAGTCCACTCGAATGGGCCCTTCTTCTTCATCAACTTTAAGATGGGTAGGGCACGCTCTCCCAGCTTGGAAATAAAGCGTCCCAACACAGTCACCCATCCAGCAAGCTTCTGCATTTCCTTGAGGGTTTGCGGTGGACTCATGTCTTCAATGGCCTTGACCTTCTCTGGGTTGGCCTCGATCCCCCTGTGGGACACAAGGAAGCCCAGCAGCTTGCCGGAAGGGACGCCAAACACGCACTTCTCCGGGTTGAGTCGCAAGTCCACCTGGCGGAGGCTTTCAAAGGTCTCCTCCAGGTCTTGGATCAAGGTCCTCGCCTCCCGAGACTTCACCATGATGTCATCGACGTAGGCTTCAGCGTTTCTCTTGAGCTGCTGACCCAAGGCAATGTGCATGAGCCGCTGGAAGGTTGCACCTGTGTTGCGCAGCCCAAATGGCATACAAGTGTAGCAGTACACCCCACATGGGGTCAGGAAGGCCGTCTTCTCCACATCTTCTACCGCCATCTTGATCTGGTGATATCCTGAGAATGCATCCAGGAAGCATAGCAAGTCGCACTCGGTAGTGGAGTCGACGATCTGGTTGATGCGTGGAAGCGGGAACGGATCTTGGGGTAGACCTTGTTGAGGTTGGTGAAGTCGATGCACATTTGCTCCTTCCCGCCTTTCTTGGGTACGACAACGGGGTTTGCCAGCCACTCGGGGTACCGAACCTCGCGAATGACACCCGCAGCCTCCAACTTGCGGGTTTCTTGGACGATGAAATCTTGCTTCTCCGTGGACTGCCGCCTCACCTTCTGCTTCAAGGGGTGTACGTTGGGGCACACCTTCAAGTGGTGCTCTATCACCCCTCTTGGGACCCCTACCAGCTGATCAGGATCCCAAGCGAACACTTCCTTGTTTGCAAGCAAGAACTTCACTAACGCCTCCTCCTGACCAGGCTCAAGGTTGGCTCCTGTGGTAAAGGTTCCCCCCTAAGACCCGTCCTCCTTGACTGGCACTTGCTTGGTTTCTGCCTTGTCTTGACTGAAGAACTGCTTCTTCTTGGTAGGTGCGGCTCCCTTGGCCTTGGAGGTATCCGCATTGGCGGGTTGTCCTGTCATGGCGGTCTTGAGGGAGAGCTTGAACGTCATCAAGGCTTCCTTGGTGTCCCCAACTACCGTGAGGACACTCTTGCTCCCGAGCATCTTCATGAGGTTGTAGGCCGGATGGGTCACCGCCATGAACTGAGCCAGGGCCGGGTACCCGAGGATGGCGTTGTACGGGAGGGCCAATGTGGGCGATGTCAAAGTCGATGAGCTCGGTGCGGTAGTTGTCACGCGTGCCGAAGGTCACGGGGAGGCAGATCGGCCCCAGGGAGCGGGCGGAGCCTCCACCAACCCTTGAGAAAGGCTTGCTAGGGCGGAGCCGCACGAGCGGTACATGAAGAAGGCTGAAGGCCTCGACGGAGAGCACGTTGAGGCCAGTATCACCATCGACGAGTGTCTTGGTGATGGACACGTGGCAGATGGTGGGCGTGCAAAGCATTGGGAGCGCACCCGAGCCGACGGTGGAGGCGGGATGATCCCCTGAGTTGAAGGTGAGGTCGGCCTCGGGCACGGCCCAGCCCGGCGGAGTCCCCGGGCGCTTGGAAGTGGAGCCGATCTGGCAAAAGAACAGCTTGACGCGATGATCTGAGGGTGGTGCTTGTGAGCCGCCGAGGAGGGCCGCAACCGTGTGGTGCGCCGGTGCCGCGTAGTGCGCGACGAAGAGGCCGCACAACTCCTCCCAAGATGCCACCGTGGATCCGGGGAGGTTGAGCAGCCAGGCGCGTGGTGCGCCAGTGAGGGCTATGGAAGCCAATTGGCCATGACCTTGTCATCGCCCCGGGCCTTAAGGACGGCCTCCTCATACGCCAGCAGGAAAGCCGACGGGTCCATCGTGCCGTCGTAGCGCAGTGGCATCTCCGGCTTGAACTTGGGTGGCCACTGCACCTGCCGCAAGGAGGGAGCAAGGGCTCGGAGCCCCCGAGCACCACTGTGGGCACCGATAGATCCAGCCGAAAGGGCGCCCGCCATGGGGAACGAGCGCAAAGATGGTGGAGTGCGAATCAACGGAAGGAAAACTCCGGCGCACCCCCTACCTGGTGCGCCAAATGTCGGATTTCGGGTTCCGGCAAAACCCTTAAGGTTCGAACACTGGGGTGCGCGTGAAGATCTCTCCCTCACCGATCATGCCCTCACACACTTCGTGGTTTCTAAAGCTAGCTCGACGAACTCACAACACAAGGGACACAAGATTTATACTGGTTCGGGCCACCGTTGCGGTGTAATACCCTACTCCAGTGTGGTGGTGGTGGACTGCCTCTTGGGCTGATGATGAACAGTACAAGGGGAAGAACAGCCTCCTGAGGAGAGGTGTTCTTGTGCTTGGTGAACTTGTGGTTGTTCGGATCTCCCCTCCTCCTGTTGTGGTGGCTAGTCCTATTTGTAGAGGCCCTAGTCCTCTCCCCAAATATTGAGCGGGAAGGGAGCCAACAACGGCCAATTTTGAAAGGGGACAGCTAATACAAGCTATCCTAACAAAAGGTGGTCTTCGCCTACCAAAGGCTCTGGTGGTGACGCCATCTTGCGCTCCACGGTGACCTTCGTCCTACCGTCCTGCTGGTCGTGGTCTCGTTGCACCGATATGGATACCTTTGCCTGATGCCTCAGAACTCCTCGCCTGCACTTGCCTCCTTAGCACCAAAGAGGAAACAAGGACACTGTGCGCGCTGGCGCCCGCCTGGCACCCGCCTAGCCTTGGTCGTCATGGCTCACGTCATTGGAACCTCGCGAGGTTTGCCTTGCCTTGATATCTCTTCCCCTCGCGAGCCAGCCTGGTGAGGCCGGTCCTGAGGAGGTCTTGTGTCATCCTCCTCGCGAGGGTCTTGAATGGTTGTTGGTGAAGATGGGTCGTATGGGCCCGCTTGCAGAGCCATGCCGTGGGCCGCAGGCAGGCAAGTCTGGGGACCCCCGTTCCCATAACGTCGACAGTAGCCCCTGGGCCCAAGGCGCGCTCGGGCTTGGCTTCGAGGCGAAGCCGAAGGGCAAATGCGGAGCGCCGCGGGCCCCATTAGCCTGCGGCCTTGGTTGACGCATGGCGATTGATTGGACATGGGCGTCTCCGCTTCCCCACGTCGCCTCGGCAACTGCCCGATTTGACGAGTCCCTGCTGCATGCAAGGAAAACCCATCATTACCTGTGATCATGGGGGCGCTGGTTGGCCTTCTTCTGCTATAAATGAGGAGGGGGCAGAGCCCCCATCGCCCATCTCTTCCCACTCCGCTCGCTTCTCCCCCTTTGATCCATCGCCAGTTGCGACACCAATGGCGCCACTGGAGAGGTTCTTTCCCGTGGAGAAGGGGAAGGCCCCTCGCGAGGGGCCCGGCTCTCCGGTGCCCAAGTGTGGACGTGGTCGTCCCCGCAAACACACCGCGACCCCGCCACGGCCCCGAGCAGCCGTGGCGGTGCCGCTTCGCGTGGCAGGGGTCGCTCCGGTCATGGCGTCCTGTTGATGAAGGGAGACGTGCCGTGGTCGCGCGGCCTCCCCGGCCGCGCTTCCACTCGGCGGAGGTGCCGCCGGAGTTCGTCGTCTGGTCGGAGAACCCAGCCGGCAACTGGCTTCAGCTCCCGCGCTCCTTCGCTGACGAGCTGCCGGCCTCAGGTCCAGGCGGGCTCTGGCTACAGGCGGATGGCTGCTGCATCAGAGCTTCCTGGGTTGCGATTGAGGTCTCCGTCGCGGGCAACATAACCTTGGCCCGTGGCTGGCAGATGTTTGCCCGCGCGCGCGGCCTGGGCAGGTGGTGCACCCTCCATATCAAGTATGATGGTGACGCGACCCTCTACGTGAGGTTGTTTGGGAAGATGGTCGCCACGCCGGGTGCTGCCCCGAGGTCAACGACGGCGAGGAGGTGTTCGGCCTTGGCGATGGTCGTGATGAGGATGAGGGCGAACCCGCCCTTGGGGCCGACTATGTCTCGTCCAACTACAGTGGCTCTTCCTCCAGCAACAGCTCTAGCAGCGGTGGTTATGACCAGCCGCTGCGCCCGCTTCGAAGGTGGCAATGGGTCATCTCGTTGTCGCGCCTCCGTGAAGCGCAAGGAGGGTCTGGCAGAGCTCGGGACGACGCCAAGAGCCCGCCCTCGCGGATCGCTGTAGGGGCACGCACCGCTTTTGTTTTGTTCTTCCTATCCTTCCTGTTTTAAGAAAGAAACCAGTATGGGCCCCAAGGGGCGTGCAACGAACTATGATTTCTCAAGTATTATGCTATGTTTACCGTTCATGTCCTGTGTCGCAACATCGTCGTTTTATGTAGGGATAACTTAGCTCGACTTGCTCGGAGTAGCCTCCTCCTCAGGAGGCACTTGCTTCCTGGTGCCTGCTGAGGCCTCCTTGGCCTGGTAGGCGCTTAGGAACTGCAAAAAATTCGTTAACAGGTTTATCGTTCACCCGAGGCTTGGTCACAGGCGCCACTGGCCTTGACCCAGCGCTTCGTATCGCGGTACCCGAGCGGCACAGATTAGGAGTGGTGCGCCAGCTTGTGGGCTTGAACGTGGGTGCCTCACGAAAAGCAGACGAAAGGCAGAAGAAGGAAAAACGCTCACGAGGGCAAGGAAAAACGCTCACGAGGGCACCCGTCCAGCCCCCTCGTGAGGAATGCGAGAGAGAGAGAGAGAGCACAGGCTAGACTGAAGACGGAAACAGAGGCAGAAAGCGACGGAACCAAATCAGTGAAGAACACCAGAAGCAAACTTCAATTAAAAGAGGGGAGAGCCAACTTCGAAATGCAAATGAAAAGCCGCGTCCGGCACCTAGTCTTGTCTTCATGTCTTCTCACCAGCACAGAGCTAAGTGCTGCCACTAAGACATGGGAGGGAGCCCCCGAGGCCCAAGGGCGGCACTCCTGAGACTCCAGGGCGTGTACAGCCCCACTCATAATTACGTGAGAGTGTCACGAGCAGAGACCTTCACAGGCATGGGGCCTTGCTTCACATGCGTTGGGCCTTTCTTCACAAGCGTTGGGCCTTTCTTCACAAGCGTTGGGCCTTTCTTCAGGGGTAGAACTTCTGGAGGTGCTGGATGTTCCGAACGTTCTAGATGGGTATCCCGTCCTGTGTCTCTAGGAGCGAGGTGTCAGGCCTGGAGACATGGACGACCTTGAACGGGCCCTCCCACATGGGTGAGAGCTTATGGATCCCTTCCCTGGAGAGCACCTGCCTCAGGACAAGGTCACCCACGTCGAGCGTCCTGGAGTGGACACTGCGACAGTGGTACCGCCGCAGGGCCTGCTGGTATCTTGCTGCTCGTAGTGCAGCTTCGCGGAGACGTTCCTCCCCCAGCATGAGGTCCATCCCCCGCCTGGCATCCTGCTGCGTTTCATCGAACACCAGGACCCGTGTGGAGCAATGTATGACCTCATGAGGGAGGACTTCTTCTGTTCCATAGACGAGGAAGAACGGGGTCTCGCCCATCGGCTTGGTGGCGGTGGTGCGGATGGAACATAGCACGGACTGGAGATCATTGTGCTAGCCCCTGCCGCGGGCCTCGAGCTTCTTCTTGAAGGTCCTAGTCTTGAGGCCTGTCAGGACCTCCGCGTTGGCACGTTCGGCCTAGCCATTGCTCCTGGGTTGCGCTACCAAAGCGTAGCAGATCTACTTTCCAAGGTTAGGACAATATGACTTGAAGAGATTACTAGTGAACTGCAAGCCATTATCGGTGATGACACGGTTGGGGACCCCAAAACGGCTCACGAGACCCTTGATGAACTTGACCGCAGAGCCAGCTGGGATGGTGCAGACGGCTTCAACCTCCACCCACTTAGTGAACTTGTCGATGGCGACGTAGAGGTATCGATAGCCCCCAGGCTCCCGAGGGAACGGGCCCAGGATATCTAGTCCCCAGACTGCGAACGACCACGATAATGGAATGGTCTGGAGGCCCTGAGCTGGCTGATGGATCTGCTTGGCGTGGAACTAGCAGGCCTCGCAGGACTTCAGCAGTTCGGCTGCGTCATTGAGCGCCGTAGGCAAGTAGAATCTGCTGCGGAATGCCTTGCCAACGAGGGTTCGTGACGACGAGTGGTGCCTGCCCCATAGTCCCCGTCGTGTATGTCGGTTAGCAGCTCCTTCCCCTGTTTCCTAGAGATGCAACATAGTGAAACGTCATTTGGCCGCTTCCTGTATAACTCAACGTCCTGGATGCACTATGTCGTGGGTTGCCGGGCCACATGCTCCGCGTCCTCCTCCTTCTCTGGCAGTGTCCCTTGCATCTGGTATTCCTTGAATTCCTTGGTCCAGCATCCCTCCTGGGGCTCGAGCGCCAAGAGTAGACGTTCTCCCGATGTCAGGCCAGAGGCTGGGGCTCCCGTGGCAGGTGGTTGTGGGAGCTCCTCCCGAGGCTTCGCTGTCCTTGAAAGCGGCGGTGTCGCCAATGGCTTGAAGAGCCGCTCCTCGAAGACGCCAGGCTCTTGGGGCTGTCGCTTGGATGCCCTTCTAGCGATGTCGTCGGCTTCCTTGTCGGTTACCCGGGGCACGTGCTGCAACTCCAGGCCCAGGAACTGCTTCTCCGTCTTCCATACTAACCAATACTAACCGATAATTGTTGAAGAAGAAAGGTGGGATGCCTACCGAGGCATCCCCAAGCTTAGATGCTTGAGACTTCTTGAAATATTATTTTGGAGTGCCTTGGGCATCCCCAAGCGTGAGCTTTTGTGTCTCCTTAATTCCTTGTATATCACGGTTTCCCTAAATCTCAAAAGCTTCATCCACACAAAACTCAACAAGAACTCGTGAGATAAGTTAGTATAAAGCAATGCAAAAACCTTATCATTCTCTACTGTAGCAAATCACTAAAATTATTATTCAACATTGTATGCTAAATGCCTCTGCATATTTAATACTCCTATCCGCAAATAGAATCATTAAACAAGCAAACATATGCAAACAATGCAACCATAACAGCAATTTGCCAAAACAGTATAGTCTGTTAAGAATGCAAGAGTATCAATACTTCTTTAACTCCAAAAATTATGAAAATTTATCACACTTTAGAAAAATTTATCAGAGCTTGTTTTGCAAAAGGTTTCAACATTTCATCATGTTCTGACTTTTCTAGGTAATTTTTACTACAACGGTAAACTTTCTTTTTTCAAACAGCAACATGTATACTTGAAAAATAAGCATGGCAAAGGCTATAATTTCCACTTCTATTGAAATAATGGATGCAAAACATTATTATAAATGACAACAAACAAATCCTAACAAAATAAATTGACACTCCAAGTGAAACACATATCATATGACGAATAAAAACATAGCTCTAAGTAAAGTTACCGATATAGTTGGAGACGTAAGAGGGGATGCCTTCCGGGGCATCCCCAAGATTAGTTGCTTGGATCTTCCTTGAATATTACCTTGTGGTGCTTTGGGCATCCCCAAGCTTAGGGTCTTGTCACTCCTTATTCTCCTCATATTGATATCTCACCCAAAACTTGAAAACTTCAGTCACACAAAACTTAATGGAACTTTGTGAGATAGGTTAGTATGATAAAGAGCAAACCATTGCACTTTTGGTACTGCCAAAGACAAGATTCATAATTGTTTTCACACAATGTCTATTGTACCATATCATTTCTACAATTTATATTGAGCAATAGAAGCCATATAAACTAGGAAACAAGCAAACTAAGCATTGAAAACAGAATCTGTCAAAAACAGAACAGTCCGTATTAATATGCCCTCAAACCATACTTCTGCTAGTCCAAAAATTCTGAAAATTTAGGACCACGTGGGAAATTTGTATATTAATCTTATTCAGAAAGAATCAACTCAATATCACTCTTGTGTTAAAATAAGAATTATTTTTGTGAGCACATAAGTTTCAGTTTTTCAGCAAGATCAAAGCAACTATCACTCGACAAGATCCTAAAGGTTTTACTTGGCACTTTATTGAAACCAAATCTATAAAACATGATTATTACAGTAGCATAATCATGTGATCACACAAAAACAGTAGGTAAAAGTGTTGGGTTGTCTCCCAACAAGCGCTTTTCTTTTATGCCTTTTAAGCTAGGCATGATGATTTCAATGATGCTCGCATAAAAGATAAGAATTCAAACATAAAGAGAGCATCATGAAGCGTATGACTAGCTAGAACATTTAGGTCTAACCAACTTCCTATGCATAGGGATTTTGGGAGCAAACAACTTATGGGAACAAGAATCAACTAGCATAGGAAGGCAAAACAAGTGTAACTTCAAAACAATCAACACATAGAGAAGAAACTTGATAGTATTGAAATATGTAAGGGCATAAGTTCCTTTCTCATAATAATTTTCAGAGGCATCATGAATGAATTCAACAATATAACCATCACATTCAGCACTCTTTTCATGATGCACAAGCATAGAAGATTTATCACTCTTTATGGAATAGATGTCATCATAATAATCATCATAGATGGCAACTTCATTGTCATAATCAATTGAAACCTCTTCCAAAATAGTGGATGTATCACTAAATAAAGTCATGACCTCTGCAAACCCACTTTCATCAATATTGTAATAAGATTCAACACCCTCCAAAATAGTGGGATCACTACTACCTAGAGTTGACACTCTTCCAAACCCACTTTCATAAATGTAATCATCATAAATAGGAGGCATGCTATCATCATAATAAATTTTCTTATCAAAAGTACAAGGAATAAAAGGATCATATTCATTAAGAAAAGCATCACCAAGCTTAGGACAAGCATTATTTCCAGCAAATAAATCTTCAAACATATCATACTCATCAAACATAGCATCCCCAAGCTTGTGGTTTTGCATATCATCACAATCATTCTTATCTATAGCATGAATGGCACCAATAGTATAGCAAACATTATTATAATATTCTTCCAAGCAAGTGCTAAAAATATTTTCAAGATCATAATGGATATCATTGTCTTCCCAATCATAATCATCGCAACAAGTAATAGGCATAACAAAATCATCATCAATATCATCATCCTCCATCAACATATTTGATTCACTTTCATGAGGCGCGATGGTGATGGGAGCAACATTATTTGGGAGAGATACCTTTTACCTCTACTCTTTCTTCTTTTCTTCTTCTTCTTCACCACACTATGTGTGGGTTTAATTAATTCTTTCAAGCTTCTTGTTGAAGAGATTGATTGGATAGGAAGCTCCTCCTGGTTACATGTTTCATCACAATAAACACTAGGAGGGTTTTGGGAAACATTTTCCCTTTCATTAGTGCTCTCTTCATACTCCATTTGTTTTCTTGTCTTTAAGTAGTTGACAATATAAGGATTCTCAATGCAATTTACCGCACAAAACATATAAATTTCTTCTAGATCAAAATCAAGAATTCTCTCGAGATTTAATTTTGGAATACCCTTAGCTATATGTTTCATTTCTTCATACCCCAAAACAAGACTAAGCTCTTTATGATGCTCAAGGGTATTCAAGTTATCACAATGTTTGGACAAAATTTGATCATGAAAGAATTTGCATTGGAGATTTAAATGACCATGTTCATTGCAAAGTTCACAAGGATGGCCAAAAATTACATCTTTCAGCAAAATCATCTAGCCTCTCTTTTAACTTTTTCATTTCTAAATATTTATGCTTATTGCAAAATCTATCTTCCCTTTTGGTGTGCAAAGGCACTCCCAATTCACTCCGCAAAAAGTGACATGCTTATAAGAAACATTTTTGTCATGACTTGTGCAATCCTCATTAGCATTTTCGATATTCAAATAATTCATAGTAACAACATTGCAATCATGCTCATCATTCAAATATTTTGTGCCAAGCATTTTATTGACTTCTTCTTCTAACAATTGAGCAAATTTTCCGAACCATCATTTTCACGGAAGGCATTATAAAGATGATCAATAATATGATGCAACCTTAGTTCCATTTTTATGTAGTTTTCTTTTATATACCAAACTAGTGATAAAACAAGAAACTAAAAGATTCAATTGCAATATCTAAAGATATACCTTCAAGCACTCACCTCCCCGACAACGGCGCCAGAAAAGAGCTTGATGTCTACTATGCAACTTTATTCTTGTAGACACGTGTTGGGCCTCCAAGCGCAGAGTTTTGTATGATAGTAGCAATTTTCCCTCAAGTAGATGACCTAAGGTTTATCAATCCGTGAGAGGTGTAGGATGAAGATGGTCTCCCTCAAATGACCCTGCAACCAAATACAAGAAATATCTTGTGTCCCCAACACACCCAATACAATGGCAAATTGTATAGGTGCACTAGTTCGGCGAAGAGATGGTGATAAAAGTGTAATATGGATAGTAGATATATTGGTTTTTGTAATCTGAAATTCTAAAAACAGAAAGGTAACTAATAGTAAACGGGCACAAAAATGGTATTTCAATGCTTAAAAACAAGGCCTAGGGCCCTTACTTTCGCTAGTGCAATCTCTCAACAATGCTAACATAGTTGGATCATATGATTATCCCTCAAAGTACAGCAAAGAATCACTCCAGAATTCCTATTAGCGGAGAAGAAAAGGTAGGAATAGTTTGTAGGGTGCGAAGCCACCTCAAAGCTATTCTTTCTGATTGATCTCATGTAAGTGCATCTAGTGCCCCTTAGTGATTTTGGTGTATTGAAGACTTATAGGTTAAGGGACTAATGCGTTTGTGAGTGTACACAGGTCTATAAGTCTATAAGGAGTTTGATATTTACAGAGAAAGTCGACCCCTAAAAATGAAGTTCTTCGACTGAAGACTTTGGTATTCTGAAGAATTTCTGAAGACTTTGAAAGTGAAGAAATTGGTGTGACCTTGAAGACTTGGTATTCGTTCGAGGAACATGAAGCGTGAAGACTTTTATTTTCGTAGTTTCATTTTCTCTTTCTAGAGTCATAGGAAACACCGTACTGTTAAAGGGGGTCGAGGAAATACTAAGGAAAAATTTCCATGTGATGCTCAACTCAAAATCCTACACCTACCAATCCCTTCGAGTGAAGCCATTGGAAATCTCATACAGTTCAGTCAATTTCTTCAGTGACAAAGATGAAGTTCTTCTGGTCTCTGAGGAATTTTTACTGACTGAGGAGTTAGGAATTCGCCAGTGCGGATTGCCTACACAATGAGGAACATGATAGCCCTGAGGATTTTGCTACTCAAACTTCCGACCATTGTTGTGCTATGCGCCAGCTGTCCCAAAATATCTATCCACCTAACGGTCATATCATTGAAGGGCATTTATGTCTTATCATGTCGGGCTGCTCCCTAGGCTGTAAATAGCCGCCCCCTACAACCACTAGCTGGTTGGATGCTCCGAGAGAAACTGACACTTGTCATTTGAGAGCAACCCATCCTCTGAGGACTTTGAGCGAAAATCATCAAGTGAGGAAAAACTAGAAACCCAAACCCAAACACCTACAAACCCCAAGTGATTGAGCATCCCTGAAGAGATTGATCCTGCGTGGATCCGACGCTTGTTACCTTTGAAGACTGTGCTTCTTCCAGACGGTTAGGCATCATGGTCTAGAGCATCCAAGAGGAATTGTGAATTGCCGAGTGACCAAGTTTGTGAAGGTTTGGAAGTCGCCTGAAGACTTACCACGAGTGATTGGGCAAGGTCTGTGTGACCTTAGCTCAAGGAGAATATGGTGAGGACTTGGTGTCCTGAGCTGCGTGCTCAGGACTGGGTGTCCGGGACTATGTGTCCTCGAGTTTAAATACTCAGCCGCTCCAACCAGACGTACAACTGAGACAACAGTTGGAACTAGTCTACCAAACCATTGTCTTCACCAAGCTTACTGGTTCTATTCCCTCGACTCTTTCATTTCCTCATAACGGTGTTGTGTGGTTGTTCATATCTGTGTTTGAAGACTTTGACTGAAGACTTTCTCAATTTCCTCAGTTCAATTTCTTCAGTCTGTTTGTCTTCATCCTATGTTATCATGTGCTTACACTTCCTGTACTCTGTGCCTGTCTTCATTTCATCATGAGGACTATGCGTGTATTCTGTCATGTTTACTTTTGAGTACTTTTTCCGCTGCTAGTAGTTCTTCGCTAAGGAATTTCCTCACTGGCAAATTCCTTAGTGAAGAATATCATAAAAATCGCCTATTCACCCCCCTCTAGTCGATATAACGCACTTTCAATTGGTATCGGAGCAAGGTACTTCCTTGTTCTGTGTGATTTTGGTTTAACCGCCTGGAGTTTTAGTTATGTCGACCGCAGGTATGATCAAGGTCTCTGCTGGGTGTCCTATCTTCGATGGGACGGACTACCCCTACTGGAAGAATAAGATGCGAATGCATCTTGAAGCAATTGATAACGATCTCTGGTATGTTGTGGAAAATGGTGTTCCCTCAGCCACACCTTCTCTGAATGCTGCTGGTGTGAAGAGATTCAAGCAACTCGACTCTCAAGCGAAGAATATCATATGTGGCCATCTGATCAAAGGACAGTATGGCAGAGTGAGTGCTTTGGAGACAGCGAAGCTTATCTGGGATAGGTTGTCCAAAGTGAATGAAGGAGTCTCAACACAGCGTGACTCTCGAGTTGATGTTCTTCGCAATCTCTTCAATTGCTTCAAAAGACTCGACAATGAAAATGATCAACAAACCTTCGATCGCCTCACTGACATCTCAAATGAGCTTCAAGCACTTGGTGCCACTGACATCACCGACCATGAGGTGGTGAAGAAATTGCTGAGATCGCTTGATTCCTCATTTGACACTCTGGCATTCATGATACAAGAACGTGCTGATTACAAGTCACTTGATCCTGCTGATATTCTCGAGAGGCTAAATACTCATGAGTTCCAACTTGCTGAAAAAAGAGATCTCTATGGTTCAAGCTATGGCAGAACACGTGCACTGAAGGCCAAGGCAGTATCTGAGTCCGAAGATGAAGACTCTGGTAGCAGCCTTGGTGATCCTGAAGAACTAAGCCATGATCTGGCTCTGCTTGTGAAGAAGTTCCAAAAGTTCTCAAGACGTGGTCGCCTTGGAAGACCCTCAAGGAGAAGTGATTCCTCATCCAGTGACTACAAGAGGAGGCTCTGCCACAAATGCAAGAAGCCTGGACATTATATTCAAGATTGTCCTCAATGGGAAAAGGAATCAAAGAAGAAGAAATACAAGGATTGCAGTTCTGATGATGCGAAGAAAAAGAAGAAATCCACAAAATCTTCATCATCAA
Organism: Triticum urartu; assembly: GCF_056163025.1. NCBI lineage: Eukaryota > Viridiplantae > Streptophyta > Magnoliopsida > Poales > Poaceae > Triticum > Triticum urartu. Next base: position 282,929,750 of record NC_141875.1, on the reverse strand, counting down.
AATCCTCAAAACCTTCGTATCACAAGAAAAGCAGCTCCAAAAAGGCCAGGGCATTCATTGGCAAGGAAATGGACTCTGAGGCTGAATCTGAAGAAAATGAGGAAGAGGAGTCATCTGAGGAGTCCGAATCCGGAGTGGCAAGTCTTGCTCTCGCTACTGCATTCGTCAGTAAGTCTATCTTCAACACTGAAGAAAATGACCTCACCAACAAGGCTGATGAAGGGGATGATGACTACGCTCCCACCTATTGCTTCATGGCAAAGGGTGCCAAGGTACTCAAATATACCTCATCTGAATCAAGTGAGAATGAATCTGATGAAAACCTTAAGCCCGGCTATTCTAAACTTGCTAAGATTGCTGTAAAACAACAAAGGGCTTTAGAAAAGGTTCAAAACATGCTAGACAAAAGTGATGATATGTTGGATGAAGAAATGGATCGCACTAAAGCCTTGACTGAAAATCTTCAGAGATTTCAGACTAGGTTTGACAATCTTCAAAGTCATCATAACACTCTCTTATCCGATCATGAGAAGCTTTCTTATGAATTTCTTCAATGAAAGCAAGATCTTGAAAAGCTAAGAGTGAGTTATGAAGATCTTTAGAAGGAGCGCGATTCATTACTTGTGCAACAAATCAGCGCTTCTCAGGAAGAATTTGTTCCTCCATGTTTGAAATGCATTGAACGTGAATCTGCTAATTCTTCACCTAAATGTTCAAATGCTGCTAATGTTTCAAATTCTTCACATGCCTCTGCTATCACTAATTCCTCATCTGAGGACATTGCTAGTATCACTAACGATGCAGGGCTGAAGGAATTGTACATGACAGGCATGTATAAAAGCCTCAAAGGGCATCAGGCTCTTTGTGATGTGCTTAAAAGCAGATCCTCAACAGGAACCCTAGGAAAGAGGGTATTGCCTTTGAGACGAAACTTAATGCTGATGGTACATATTGGAAGCCTGAGCAGTACCCCAAAACTACGTGGGTTGCTGCAAAGGGACCTCCAGTTGATCAATCTAACTTATCTGGATTTGCATGTGAATCTCCTCGTTCTGATGATGAGTCATTTGACTCCAGCTATAAACTGTTCAAAAATCAGAATGGTGAAGTATTTGCTAGATATGTTGGCACTAACTGCAGGAACGGCTCCCCTATGAAGAAAATCTGGGTTCCCAAAAGATGCCTTGAAAATCTTCAGGTGAATGTCATCATGACGCCACCTGTGAAGAATAGGAACCCCAGATCAAATTCTTCATATGGACCAAATTCTTCATATGGATCATATTCCTCAAAAGGATCAAAGTCCTCATATGAACATCATCGTGCTAACCCGTTTGTTTCGCAGGGTAGATCTAAGGATTATGGATATGTGCATTATTCTTCAAATCATTATGTCCATAAATCCTCGAAGAATTTCTCTGCATACTCTTATGCTTACTCTAACCCCTCTTATGTGAAACGAAATGGACTGGCTTCTATGCCATCCTTCTCGTATGGAGCTCGCAGAATGATGAACTCTTTGCCACCCCTTCAGATGTGGGTGGTGAAGAAAAAGAACTAATCTCTTCTGCAGGGTTAGGTCTCCAGATGTACGTAATCGTCTGAAGAATTTGTTGGAGACCTGAGTATGCCCGATAGGACGCAGGCTAATCACGAAGAAATGAACTTTCATTTCTCACGTCCTCACACTGCTTTATCTGTTCTGTTGCTTGATGAAATTGATCTGATGAATTGATGTCATATTCTTCACTGATGAAGTATATGAGTTTGTAAGCTGCACTAATTCATCTATAGGATGATCAACCCAAAGCCATTGAGTGGGTCCTCGATAGTGGATGTACAAATCACATGACTGGTGACAAGAATCTATTGATGGATGCTCCATTATCTCCGTCGCATCTGAAGCATATCATCTTTGCTGACAAAGGCAAAAGTCAGGTATCGGGTCTAGGTAAGGTTGCGATCACAAAGGATCGACACATGGACAAAGTCATGCTTGTTGAGTCCTTAGGATACAACCTTATGTCTGTCTCAATGCTTTGTGATCTTGATATGGTTGTTGTCTTTGGCAAGTACCGTTGTGTTGTGATTATGGAAGCTAACAATTCCAAAGTCTTCGAAGGCTTTAGGAGAGGAAACCTGTATATTGTTGATTTCTCTACAGGACCACAACCAGCCGTGTGCCTACTTGCAAAAGCTTCAGAAGGCTGGCTCTGGCATCGACGACTTGGTCATGCAGGCATGAGGAATTTGCACACGCTTGCGAAGAAGAATCATGTCATTGGCATCGAGAATGTCAAATTCCTCAAGGATCACCTGTGCGGAGCCTGTGAAGCTGGGAAGATGACAAAGGCCAAGCATCCAGCGAAGACTATCATGACCACTACTCGCCCATTTGAATTGCTTCACATGGATCTCTTCGGTCCTAATCATTATTCTGCTGTTTCAAATGAAGCATCTCAATATGGCTTTGTTATTGTTGATGATTACTCTCGTTATGCATGGGTACACCTTGTTACTTACAAACATGAAGTGCAGGAAGTCTTCAAACGATTTTCCTCGAGGGCCTCAACCAACTTTGGTGTGAAGATCAAGCACATCAGAAGTGAAAATGGCACTGAGTTCAAGAATTCTGGTCTCGATGACTATCTTGATGGACTTGGTATTACTCATGAGTTATCTGCTCCTTACACTCCTCAGCAGAACGGCGTCATGGAGCGCAAGAATAGGACTCTTGCTGAGATGGCTCGCACTATGCTTGATGAATACAAAACGCCTCATCGTTTCTGGACTGAGGCAATTGACACTGCGTGCCATATCATCAACAGAGTATATCTTCACAAATTCTTCAAGAAGACTGCCTATGAACTCCTCACTGATAAGAAACCCAATGTAAGTTATTTCAAAGTCTTCGGTGCTAAATGTTGGATTAGAGATCCTCATCACAACTCAAAATTTGCACCGAAAGCACATGAAGGTTTTATGCTTGGTTACGGAAAGGACTCGCACACCTACAGAGTCTTCAACAATGTTCTTCACAAGGTTGTTGAAACTGTAGATGTGCGATTCGATGAAACTAATGGCTCGGAAAGAGAGCACCTACCTATTGTGATAGATGAACCAGCACCTGAGGAAACTATCAAGTTCAAGGCTACTGAGGATGTCATTCCCACTGAAGAATCTGCTGAAGAATTCATTCCAGAACATGAAGAACGTCGAGCTAATGCACCTGAAGAAAATGCTGAAGAAAATGGTGCTGAAGAAAATGTTGATCAAATTCTTCAACAACAACCAGCTCATCCTCGCATTGCAAAAGAAGTGCAAGTTGAAAAGATCATCAATGACATCAAAGTGCCAGGTCCTGTCACACGCTCAAAAGCTTCACATTTATCTAACTTTTGTGGGCACTATGTTTTTGTCTCTATTACAGAGCCCACTAATGTAGATGAAGCATTTCTGGAGCCTGAGTGGATTCAGGCCATGTAAGAAGAATTACATCAATTCGAGCTCAACAATGTCTGGGAACTGGTCAAACGTCCAGATCCTCGCAAGCACAATATCATCAGCACAAAGTGGATCTACCGCAACAAGCAAGATGAAAATGGCCTTGTGGTGAAGAATAAGGCACGGCTTGTAGCTCAAGGCTACACACAGGTTGAAGGAATAGATTTCGATGAAACTTTTGCACCTGTTGCTAGACTTGAAGCTATTCGCATATTACTTGCTTATGCTAACCATCATAATATCACTTTATATCAAATAGATGTGAAAAGTGCATTCCTCAATGGTAAGCTTGAGGAAGAAGTATATGTTTCTCAACCCCCAGGTTTTGAAGATCCAAAGAATCCTGACAAAGTCTTCAGACTCAACAAGGCCCTCTATGGCCTTAAGCAGGCCCCACGGGCATGGTATGATACCTTGAAGGAATTCCTCATGACGAAAGGCTTCAAACCCGGTTCACTCGACCCTACTCTTTTCACTAAATCCTATGATGGTGAATTGTTTGTGTGCCAAATATATGTTGATGATATTATCTTTGGTTGTACTGACCAACGTTATAGTGATGAATTTGCCTATATGATGAGTGAAGAATATCAAATGTCTATGATGTGAGAGTTGAAATTCTTCTTAGGTCTTCAAATTCGTCAACAACACAATGGCATATTCATATCTCAGGAGAAATACCTCAAGGATGTACTGAGGAAATTCGGCATGCAAGACTGCAAAGGGGTCAAAATTCCTATGCCCACAAATGGCCATCTGTGCACTGATGAAAATGGTATTGCCTTCGATCAAAAGGTATACCGCTCCATGATTGGTTCTTTATTGTACTTATGCGCATCTAGGCCAGATATAATGCTTAGTGTTTGCATGTGTGCCCAATTTCAAGCTACACCGGAGGAATCACACCATAAGGCTGTGAAGCATATTCTTCGATATCTAGCTCACACACCAACACTTGGATTATGGTACCCCAAGGGCTCGGCTTTTGATCTTGTTGGATATTCTGACTCTGACTATGCTGGTGATCGTGTGGACCGCAAGTCAACATCTGGTACATGTCATTTCCTCGGACGATCTTTGGTCTGTTGGTCCTCGAAGAAACAGAACTGCGTATCACTATCTACTGCTGAAGCTGAGTACATTGCCGCTGGTTATTGCTGTGCTCAACTGCTATGGATGAAGCAAACTCTCAAGGACTACGGCGTCAACGTGAAGAATGTGCCTCTCTACTGTGACAATGAGAGTGCCATCAAGATTGCTCACAACCCAGTTCAGCACTCGAAGACAAAGCACATTCAGATTCGTCAACATTTTCTTCGTGATCATGTGTTGAAGGGCGACATTTCTATTGAGCATGTGAAGACTGAAGAACAGCTAGCCGATATCTTCACAAAGCCCTTGGATGAGAAGAGATTTAGCAAGTTGCGGTGTGAGCTAAATATCCTAGAATTTTCGAATGTTCTTTGAAAAGGACACTCATCCTAACACTTATGCAAAATTGATGACTTAGATCTGCAACACATGAAGAAACGTTTTTCTTCAATCAATGAATAATAACACTCTTAGTGTGAAGAAATTAGTGAAGAATTTGATTCTCAGAACCCTACGATAATTCTACGCGGTGTCTGAAATCATCATTCTTATACGGTGGGTCACGCCACCACCAAAAGTTGAAATTCCTCAATTGTTCATATTCTTCAACTTTGCATTGTCTTCACTTCTTCCGTCATTTTTCTTCAATCGTTTATGTCCTCTACAGCATTCACTTATTGTTAATTCTTCAAGTTGGTTTTTTTCTGCTAACTGAATGTGATCGGACCCTTCCCCTCTATGCTATACTCAACCCAATCTGTTCACAAATTCTTCATATGCGTTCTATTTGAAACTCGTTCAAAATCTTCACTGTGTCCTTGTCAGCTAAAGAAATTGTGAACGGAACTTTAAAACCTATCTTATCTAAATTTCCGGCTTTTCCGCTCAAACCGTTCCGCATCCCACGATATACTTATCCACTCACCCACGATCTAACACGATCTCCACTTCTCACTACGTGGGTGACACATGTCATGCGAATGAGAAGGGTCAGGGGCACGTTCGTCCAATTTCTTCGGGCGAGTAGTTTTTTCACCGTGGCTATAAATACCCCTCCTTCCCTTCCTCACTTCCTTTACTCCGCTCAATCTCTCCCTCTAGCTCGAGCTTCTCAAACCCTAGCGCCGCCGCTACTTCATCATCGCCGGTGAGGAAGAGCTTCACTGCCTCGACCTCGTCGCCGACGTACTCGCGCCGACCGCGGAAATCTTCACTCCGCCACCGCCGTAGCCGTCTTCCTCCGCCGAGTTAGGGCGTGGAAGATCTACACAGATGAACTTCACCTCTCCACTTCACTGTTCGTCATGTTCTTCATCCAGGGCAATTAAAAGTTACTTTTACTGCCCTCGTTGATTCGAATGATTATCTACAAAATCTTCAAAGGTGTTTTTCTTCATATCTTCACACACTAAACACCTCACAAGTCATCTGTTCTTGATTCGTTTCTCTAAGCATCATTTTTTGATTCCTCAATTGTGTGGATCTTCGATCTATACAACTCTGGAACCTAAGACAAAGAACGCTTAGTGAAATTCTTCAAGACTCATCTGGTCAAATTCCTCAAACTTGTTCTTTTTGAAAAACCTTCTGAGATTGCATATGAACTCTCCAAATTCCTCGCAACTATATTTTGTTCACAGGTACACATGTCAGCTGCTGAATCACTAGGTTCTCATCAACTTAACTCATTTGCAGCGTTCCTCGAAGAAAAGTTGCATACTTCTTCAGAGAATTCAATTGTTCAAATTCCTCAACTGAAGAAAATGGCTGACGGTAAGAAGCCACAGAAGAGAGGAAAGAGGCCTGAGGTCAATATAGCGTTTGAGATCCCTCATGAAATATATGCTGGGTACTGCACACCTACTGAGGAAACCAAGAATGAGCGCAAGGTGCGCATTCAGAAGATAGAGAGGAGATGGGCAAGAGAATGGAGGGAGTACAGATATGTCACTCCTAAGTATATGAAGAAATTCGCACTCAATCCTCCATGCCCAAGACCTCCATTGGCACCTGGCCAAATCGCTGATCCCACCAGCCTCAAGCGCGGTGAGGACTATCCTGGTGAATGGGCCAAGCGCCAAGCCAAGTTGGCTAAGCAAGCCAAAGAAGCAGTGAGGAAATTCAATGAAGACTCTGCTGCTGCTGCTGCCTCTGCCGAGGCCTTTGCTGTCAAGCCAAAGAAGGCTATGTCAAAGAAGCCCGCGTGCAAGCCAAGTGCTTCACCAACAATGCCCTCAAAGCCAAGTTCCTCAGCAATGCCCTCACGGCCAGAATCCTCAAAGCCCTCACGGCTAGAATCCTCAAAGCCCACACGGCCAATTCCTCATGATGCTCCTGTTCCTCAAAAGTCCTCAGATCCTCCGCCAAAGTCTTCGGTAGCTCCGACTAAATCCTCAGCACCTGTGCATCTCGCCTCGTGCCAAAGGACTTCAGGCATGTCCATTGCCTCAGGTGTCTCAACAAGTTCCTCAGCCGCACCAAGTTCCTCAGCTGGCCCCTCTCTGCTGAAGACAAAGTCAACTGCTGGACGCGGTCCTCGACCAAGTCCTCAAAAGAAGCAAGTCGCTTTCCAAGTGTCGTCTGATGAAGACAAAGCTGATGATGATGAACTTGCAAAAATCATCAGAGACAGGCAAGTCAGGGCCGCTAGAGCCAAAGGAACAAATGTGCCACTGCTTTTGGATCCCAAGTTGATCCTCGAATACATTGATGTTTGGCACAAGGACCCCAACACTCCCATGCCTGATTTCAAGCTGACTCCTGGTCAAAGTCACATGCTGACTCATTTCATACAAGAAAAGAAATGGAAATTTGAACAGGGGAGGAGAGTGAAGAAAGCGCAGTACAAGAAACAGCGCTTTCTGAAGCAAAACGTTCTGAAGCTTTCACCTGAAGAACTTGTTGCTCTCCAATCAGAAATCAAGAAACTGAGTGATGAATTTGATCACTATTATGCTGACTGGCTAGGAGCCAAAGTCAGATTTGTGAAGATAACAGAACAGTTCACCTCCAATGTTGCAGCCCCAATGCAACAGGAAATTCCTCAGGCTGAAGCATCTGCTCAGCCTACTGAAGAAAATGCCAGCACCGCTGATGACAATCAGGCTGCTGAAGAAAATGTGAGTTCCAGGGCTGATGACTGCATTCCAGCCGCTGACGAAATTGCTAGGGCACCCACTAGTGGTGCGCCTGAAGAAAATGAAGAAAATCAACCAGATTCCTCAGCTGCTCCTGCGCCAACTTCAACTCCAATCCTTCCATCTGCATCAAATGTGAAGAAGACCAAGGCTGCAGAGCGTGCTGCAGTGAAGAAAAGGAAAGCGTCAGCTGCTTCAGATTCTTTAGCTCCGAAGAAAATGAAGCCTATGACAAGTTCATTTGCAAATCCCATTGATGTTGTTCACATCTCAACCAGGCCATCAAAGGACCTTGTTCCTTTTGATGAAAAATATGTGATCCCCAGCGGATCAGATGAAGAAACTCCTTCTGCTGCTTCGTCAGAGCAGATTGATGAAGAAATTGAAGTGGATGCGATCCCTTCAACACCTGTCATCTCCTCGCCCATGCCTCAGTTCATAGCTGAAGAGGCTGGCATTGAAGAAATGGAAGATGAAGATGTGGACGTTGGCTGCTCCACACCCGTAATCAGTGATGAATTTTGGGAAAGTCAGCATCCAAACTCTCCAATGTTCACACCGCTGTAGCAAATACCTCGGTCGCCTGCACCAACTGTTCAAATGGGCTCTGAAGAAACTCACCCCACTCCATCTGTGCATGAGGAAATTCCAGCCACTAGTGCTGAAGAAAATGCCGGTGCTGAACAACTAAAGACACAGACTGCCATTGAGGAGGAACCAGAAATTCCTCAGCCTGAAGAACCTGCGATTGAGATTTCTGAGGTCGTGATGCAACTCACTGAGACTCCTCTGCCGAAGCCAAAGGATCCATTCTCACGCAAGCAAAAGTTCAAGGCTGATGATTTCTTCGGCGAGAACGTATTCTTCGAAGATTATAACCCATATAACTTTGCTCGCATTAGGAAGAGGCGTTTCTGGACTGCTAGTCAAGCCAATTTCTATTCCTGAGTGTTGTTCAACAAGGAGAAAATCTTCTACCATGAGCATATTCCTCACGTGGATATGGAATCTCTGTCGTGCTTCGCACCAGTCCTCAGTGTTCTTCACGATGCTGTACTGCTAAACTTTTGCTTTGACATCTGCGATTGGAATGAAGAACTGATTCTTCAATTCTATGCAACGCTGCACATCACAGGAGATGCTGAAGATGTGAATTCATGGGTGTTGGACTGGATGTCTGAAAATACTCACTACACTGCACCAGCCTTTGAATTGCTTCGTGCTCTACCACTCAGTCCTCCCCTTGAAGAAGCTCGCTGCATCTACAGTGAACCTGAGCTCACACATCATTACATGTAGGTGCTGATGAAACCTTTGAAGCCAGGTCAAACACCAAGAACCAAATTCCTCGTGAAGGAATTGCTTTACGTGCCCAGAACTGTCTATCGCATTCTTACGAGGACAATCAGTCCTATCAAAGGCCATGACTCATCTGATGAGGAAATTGTTGGCATCATGTAGAATGTGGTATTCAACATCGTTCATGGCATTCCTGTCAATTATCATGATTTCTTCATGAGGACTATGGAAAATGTTGCACTATCTCCGTTTGAGCTGAAGCCTTATGCACCTTGGATTATGAGATTCCTGAGGACAAGGTCTTCACTCAACTACAAAGCTGATTTTCAGAATCACCTCAGCTACTTGCCCCCAATTGAAGTCCTCAAGCAGACATATTCCTCAGTTGATGGAAAGGGCAAGGCACCAGCTGTAATAGATGAAGGCATTCATCCATTGGATGGTCAGTTTCGCAAGGCTGCCTCTTATTCCACCAATGATGACTCTGCCAATGCACCCAAGTCCACTCCTCCAGCCACTGCTCCGCGCGTGATGACTGACTGTGAACTTCTGCTTAGTCTTCACCAGAAGGTGGATCGAAATCACAAATGGGTTAAGCGTCAGTTTGGTTCATTTCTTCACAACATGACTGCCACACAAAATGCAGTGAAGAAAAACCATTACTACCTCCATCAAGTCTTCGGTCGCACCTGGGCAATCCTGTCACATCTGTATGGTGAAGACGATCTGAAGAAAATGGGTCTCAAAGAAGATTTTGACTGGTCTGCACCTCCGTCGAACAAATTCAAGAAGGTCAAGGTTCCTTCTCTGGTGGCCAGCTCATATTCCTCATCGCACGACACTGATGAAAATGAAGACTTGGATGACACTGTGGCAAGCCCTACTACAACAAACGACCCCAACAACGCTGGCGCTCCTTCATCAACTTGATATTCTTCAGGGGCGTTAGTCCTCATATTCGATCCTTTTGGACATTTGATGACAAAGGGGGAGAATTTTGAGTTAGTCTTCAAGCGGGTCTTTCTATATGGGCGTTTTTTTGTTATGTTACAACTCTCGTTCTTCTGAAACTTTATTGGATCGAGTTTTAAACTTAAACCCGATGGTGCTCTGATACTTTTGAGACGTTTTTCTGCATGCTTATTCCTCATTAAATATTATTGCACGCATGCTGAATTACATCAGTCACCATATTTCACCATGCATTTCAAATTCTTCACTGTTATATGTCAAATACGTGTATGAATTACAAGATATAGGGGGAGATCTCCATGATTCAATTCTTCAAGTGTGCATTGCTTCAAAAGCAAATTCCTCACCATGCACATCTTCAGGGGGAGTTCTTCTATATCTTGCAATCAAATTCCTCAATATCAGTACTTAAACTTCATATGTTTATCCCCGTTGAAAACTTAACCTATATTGTCATCAATCACCAAAATGGGGGAGATTGTAAGTGCATCTAGTGCCCCTTAGTGATTGTGGTGTATTGAAGACTTATAGGTTAAGGGACTAATGCATTTGTGAGTGTACACAGGTCTATAAGTCTATAAGGAGTTTGATATTTACAGAGAAAGTTGACCCCTAAAAATGAAGTTCTTCGACTGAAGACTTTGGTATTCTGAAGACTTTCTGAAGACTTTGAAAGTGAAGAAATTGGTGTGACCTTGAAGACTTGGTATTCGTTCAAGGAACATGAAGCGTGAAGACTTTTGTTTTCGTAGTTTCATTTTCTCTTTCTTGAGTCATAGGAAACACCGTACTGTTAAAGGGGGTCAAGGAAATACTAAGGAAAAATGTCCATGTGATGCTCAACTCAAAATCCTACACCTACCAATCCCTTCGAGTGAAGCCATTGGAAATCTCATACAGTTCAGTCAATTTCTTCAGTGACAGAGACGAAGTTCTTCTGGTCTCTGAGGAATTTGTTCTGACTGAGGAGTTAGGAATTCGCCAGTGCGGATTGCCTACACAGTGAGGAACATGATAGCCCTGAGGTTTTTGCTACTCAAACTTCCGACCGTTGCTGTGCTATGCGCCAGCTGTCCCAAAATATCTATCCACCTAACGGTCATATCATTGAAGGGCACTTATGTCTTATCATGTCGGGCTGCTCCCTAGGCTATAAATAGCCGCCCCCTACAACCACTAGCTGGTTGGCTGCTCCGAGAGAAACTGACACTTGTCATTTGAGAGCAACCCATCCTCTGAGGACTTTGAGCGAAAATCATCAAGTGAGGAAAAACTAGAAACACAAACCCAAACACCTACAAACCCCAAGTGATTGAGCATCACTGAAGAGATTGATCTTGCGTGGATCTGACGCTTGTTACCTTTGAAGACTGTGCTTCTTCTAGACGGTTAGGCGTCATGGTCTAGAGCATCCAAGAGGAATTGTGGATCGCCGAGTGACCAAGTTTGTGAAGGTTTGGAAGTCGCCTGAAGACTTACCACGAGTGATTGGGCGAGGTCTGTGTGACCTTAGCTCAAGGAGAATACGGTGAGGACTTGGTGTCCTGAGCTGCGTGCTCAGGACTGGGTGTCCGGGACTGTGTGTCCTCGAGTTTAAATACTCAACCGCTCCAACCAGACGTACAACTGAGACAGCAGTTGGAACTGGTCTACCAAACCATTGTCTTCACCAAGCTTACTGGTTCTATTCCCTCAACTCTTTCATTTCCTCATAACTATGTTGTGTGCTTGTTCATATCTGTGTTTGAAGACTTTGACTGAAGACTTTGTCAATTTCCTCAGTTCAATTTCTTTAGTGTGTTTGTCTTCATCCTGAGTTATCATGTGCTTACGCTTCCTGTACTCTGTGCCTGTCTTCATTTCATCATGAGGACTATGCGTGTAGTCTGTCATGTTTACTTTTGAGTACTTATTCCGCTGCTAGTAGTTCTTCGCTAAGGAATTTCCTCACCGGCAAATTCCTCAGTGAAGAATATCATAAAAATCGCCTATTCACCCCCCTCTAGTCGATATAACGCACTTTCATCTATTCAAGAGTTCGTACTAAAATAACACAAAGCTATTGTTTCCGTTCGATCTATCCTAGAGTTCGTACTAGAATAACACCAAAGCATATTCATATTCATAATACTCAATCCACACAAAGAACTATAAAGAGACCCCGAAGTTACTGTCGGAGAAAAACGTGCATCAACCCCTATGCATAGATTACCCCAATATCACCGCGGGAATCCGCGAGTTGAATGCCATAACATATATCAAGTGAATCAATGATATAACCCAATTGTCACCTCAAGTATTCATATCGCAAGACATATATCATGTGTTCTCATCTCTGAACATTCAATCCGACATGGCAAAACTTCAAAGGGTAAAGATCCAATTCATCACAACAAGAGTATACAGGGGAGAAACATCATATGATCCGACTATATTAACAAAGCCCATGATATAGATCACGAGAGAGAGAGAGAGATAAATCACATAGCTACTAGTACAAACCCTCAGCCCTGAGGGTGGACTACTCTCTCCTCGTCGTGGTGGCCACCGGGATGATGAAGATGGCCACTGGAGATGATTCCCCTCTCCGGCAGGGTGCCGGAACGGGTCTAGATTGGTTTTCGGTGGATACGGAGCCCTGCGGCGGCGGAACTTCTGATCTAGGTTAACCCTAAGGGGTTTCGGAATATTTGGGAAATTATAGTGCGAAGAAGGGGTACGGGAGGCCACCGAGGTGGGCATAGACCACCTGGGCGCGCGAGGGGGCCCTGGCGCGCCCTCGTGGGTTGTGCCCCTCTTGCGGCACCCCCCAGGTGCTGCTTTGGCCCATCGGGAGTCTTTTGTCCCATAAAAAATCCACAAAAAGTTTCGCGGTGTTTGGACTCTGTTTGATATTGATTTTTCTGCAAAGTAAAAAACAAGCAAAAAACAGCAACTAGCACTGGGCACTGGGTCAATAGGTTAGTCCCAAAAATGATATAAAGTTGCTATAAAATGATTGTAAAACACCCTAAAATGATAAAATAATAGCATGAATACTTCATAAATTATAGATACGTTGGAGACTATCAACCACCACCGGGACGAGGGGGCTAGGGGCTTCCAGGAGCCTCGTGCCATCGCTTGCATCCTAGGCGGCGCTCAGGCCCCAGCCTCCCATTGCATCTTCTAGCAGTTATCCCGCAAAGTGAATGCAGCCCTCCCCAAGCTCGAGGCAACGCATCCGCTCAGGTGGTCCAAGTACACCATCACCTTCAACTCTTCCGGCCAGCTCAAGTGTGCGGCAACTGTCGGTGCCCTCCTAGTGCTCTGCTTGCCTACCATCAACAACGTGCTCGTCACCAAGACACTCATCAATGGCAGTGCGGGGATCAATGTTCTCTCCGTCGATACGTTCGACTGACTCTAGGTGCCCTATGACTAGCTGCAGCTGACCAAGCCTTTCCCAGGAGTGACCGATGGCTCCACCACCCCCATAGGGCAGATCCGCCTCCCTGTCACCTTCGACAAGCGCGACAACTACCGTACCAAGCTCATGGACTTCGACATCGCCCACATTCGCATCCCGTACAATGCCTTCCTCGGGTACCCGTCCCTAGCCAAGTTAATGGTTGTGAGCCATCATGGCTACAACATCCTCAAGATGCTAGGAAGCTGTGGCATCATCATGGTCGCCTGTGAGGAGAAGGACACGGTGTGCTCTCTCGAGCGCACCTACCAAGTTGCGGCGGTCGAGGACCCAGATGACGAGGGCGCTGCCTACCCTCTTAAGGTTGTCCCCAAGAAGAAGAAGTAGCAGCTCCACCAAGGACCTCAGGAGGGTGGAGTGTCCGGAGGCGCTGCCTCAAGCCCTGCACCCACTGACGGGGCTCCTTCCCCTCTCACATAGGAATGCGCGACCGGAGCCCCTCTCGGGCTGGGGGGCTCAGGGGCTCTCTTCTGGAGGGCCTCTAACCTAGCCAGCGTCACGAGGGAGGCGCTCGAGCACCACATGGAAGCACCCTTCAATGCGCACTTCCGAGAGGAAAGTGCAGGGTGCGATGTGCCAGGCGTTCAGGAGTTCATCACCAAGGCGATTGACGAGCTTCAGGAGGCAAGAGCTATGCGAGATGATCGTCGCCCACCACTCGGCGCAGCTCCCTGCCCCGGCGAGAACAGCAAGTTGTGTGCCTGCGTCAACATCCCTGGGCTCAACAGGGTCGCGTCTTAGGAGCTCTTCTGGCCGTCTCGTGTTGGCCGGTGCGAGGGCCCACCTCACAGCTATGTTCGCATGCCATTTGGCTTGCTGAACACGGCTGCCGTGCACCAGCGCCGCATGCGAGGCGTCCTGGCGGCTCAGGAGGCCAGACACCAGGCGATCCTATCGGAGGTGGTGACGGATCCTCATGAGCCCCACGGGCCCCAGAGCCTCCTGAGGTTCAGGGCTTGGGCGACTCGTGAGGAGCGACTTCTGCAGCGCGCGTCTTCAGCTACCTCAACACCTCTTCAACAAGAGTGCCAGGTGACACTTTTTGGTTCGTTCAATTGGGGACGCCCCTCGGGCTGCATTATCCCCAAGCCGTGTGGGTCCGTCCCTGCGGCATGTATCGTTTTTGCATCTATTAGAACTGGCTCTACCCTTCGATCGTGAGTTGCTTTATGATTATCACCTGTATGTCCGATGCTTTGTCACCATGAACATCGTGTGCCCTTGCAAACCCACCCTCGACCACCTCATGATTAAGGACTGGCATGGCGTCTATGCTCGGGTCCGTCCCTGCAGCATCGCTAAACCCAAGTGGCTAAGCTCTGGCTCATGGGCCAGATCCCGTGCATGTCACCTCCCATGGTCCTTGATGCCTTGTTCTCGCATGAGCTAATCGGGGGCGGATGAGTTGGGGCACGCGACCTGGTGCCTCGCCACCACGGGAGCCACGTGCCGGTTGTCTTTCTTCATGACTCTCCCATGAGAAGATTGGGCACGGCGTCTGTGCTCGGGTTCGTCCCTGCAGCATCGACAAACCCAAAGGCTGAGCTCTGTCTAGCGGGTCGGCCCCGTTCACGTCACCTCCTGGGGTCGTTGGTGTTTGGCCTTCTCATGCGATAACCTCAAGAGATTCGCTCGGCATAGTTGCCTAACCATCTCGCAGGTCAATCTCAAGTGTTCCGAACCACATTCGGGCGCAACCCACCTTGAGGTAGGGCCTCATGAGTCCCGCGGTAGACCACGGGTGCCCATACACACCTCCTCTAGCCCTGTCGTGCAAGCTACGTGTGAGGGCAGGGTTGTACACGCCCCAGAGCCTCCCCTCAGAGGGAGCTCCCACCCACGAACCAGTGGAGGCACCATGCTCCACGTTGGCAGTCGACACGGTCGAGGATCGGCTATGCCCGTGCAAGAGCGAAAGCACCATGCTCTGCGCTGCTGATAAACAACTAAGGGTAGCCTCACGGCTGCACTAACCTCAGGAGAGCCACCAGGCTCGTTGTTCAGCCTCACCACACTATTCTTCCCTCGGACGTGGTCTTCGCGCACCCCTCCCGAGCAAGAGCCCGGTGAGGAAAGGTATGGTGGTTTGTTCGCACGTCAAGGGGGACCTAATATGTCGCCAATGTATCTATAATTTTTTATTGTTCCATGATGTTATATTATCATTCTTGGATGTTTTATAATCATTTTATAGTCATTTTTTGGTACTAACCTATTGACATAGTGACAAGTGTCAGTTGCTGTTTTTTGCATGTTTTTTACATCGCTGAAAATCAATACCAAACGGAGTCCAAACACAGAGAAACTTTTTGTGGATTTTTTTGGACCAGAAGACATCCAATGGGCCGAAGAAGCACCTGGGGGGCTTCTCTGAGGTGGGTTGTGCCCACTTCGGGTGCCCCGCGGACTGCCTCTTTACTCTATAAATGCCCCAATGTTCCGAAAAACCTAGGGGAGTCGACGAAAATCAATTCCAGCTGCCACAGAGTCCAGAACCACCAGATCCAATCTAGACAACATCACGGAGGGGTTCACCACTTCCATTGGTGCCTCTCCGATGATGCATGAGTAGTTCTTTGTAGACCTTCGGGTCCGTAGTTAGTAGCTAGATGGCTTCCTCTCTCTTGTTTGATTCTCAATACAATGGTCTCTTGGAGATCCATATGCTGTAACTCTTTTTGCGGTGTGTTTGTTGGGATCGGTTGAACTTTGAGTTTATGATCAGATCTATCTCTTTTTATCCATGAAAGTTATTTGAGTTTCTTTGATCTCTTATATGCATGATTGCTTATAGCCTCGTATTTCTTCTTTGATATTTGGCTTTTGTTTGGCCAACTTGATCTATTTATCTTGCAATGGGAAGAGGTGCTTTGTAGTGGGTTCGATCTTACGGTGCTTGATCCCAGTGACAGAAGGGGAACCAACACGTATGTATCATTGCTACTAAGGATAAAATGATGGGGTCTATCTCTACATAAATAGATCTTTTCTATATCATGTCATCGTTCTTATTTGATTACTCCATTTCTCCATGAACTTAATACACTAGATGCATGCTGGATAGCGGTCAATGTGTGGAGTAATAGTAGTAGATGCAGGCAGAGTCGGTCTACTAATCTTGGACGTGATGCCTATATAATGATCATTGCCTAGATATCGTTGAGGGAGTCCTAGACAAGGGGGTCATCGGGTGTCCGGACTATTGACATGGGCCGGACTATTGGGCCATAAAGATACAATATAGAAGGCTTTCTCCCGTGTCCGGATAGGACTCTCCTTTGCGTGGACGACAAGCTAGGCGACCGGATGTATTATTTCCCTTCTATGTAACCGACTTTGTACAACCCTAGTCCCCTCCGGTATCCATATAAACCAGAGGGGTTAGTCCGTAGAAGGGAGAGGACAAACATAATCAGATAGGCTAGACTTCTAGGGTTTTAGCCATTATGATCTCGTGGTAGATCCACCCTTGTAACCCCCATACTCATCAATATTAATCTAGCAGGACATAGGGTTTTACCTCCATAAAGAGGGCCCGAACCTGGGTAAACATTGTGTTTCCTGTCTCCTATTATCATCAACCTCAGACGCACAGTTCGGGACCCCCTACCCGAGATCTGTCGATTTTGACACCGACATTGGTGCTTTCATTGAGAGTTCCGTTGTGCCATCGCCAAGAGGATCGATGGCCCCGTCAATCATCCACAACAACAGTGTCCAGGGAGAAACCTTCCTCCCCAGACAGATCTTCGTGTTCGGCGGCTTCGCACTATGGGCCAACTCACTTGGCCATCTAGAGCAGATCGATAGCTATGCCCCTAGCCATTAGGTTAGATTTGGAAGCTTGAACTACATCGCGGACATCCACGGAGACTTGATCTTCGATGGATTCGAGACCGCGGAAGTAGCCGCTCCCTGTCACCACGATGAACATGGCTTAAATCTATCATCGAACTACACCCAGGAGATAGAACCTACAACTGGCCCAGCTCTAAATCCGAGGACGGGAGGCTCAACCCCCCCCCCCACAGAGGCCGCAGATTCAGCGGCGTTGGAGCCACACATAGACCCAACCTCAAGTGAGATCGGTGTTGCCAGAACCTTGGACACGCTTCCGGCTACAGGTTCCGAAGCATGTGCGTCCGCGCATGACGAGCTTGACCGTGTCGATCGTCGAATTCAGCTTCGCGGACATCTTCTGGCACTCACCTTTAGGCGATGTGCTAAACTCATTAAAAACACTCTCCTTAGCGGGGGACTCACGACCGAATTATATCCGGTTCGAACTGGAGGCTGATGACAAATTTCGCTTCCCACCCCCACCCACTTAATAGCCACTGTCGAAGACTTAACTGACATGCTCGATTATGGCTTCGACGACATCGACGGTATGGACGACGACACTGGAGAAGAAGAGGCCCAAAACCTGCCGTTTACCGGACGCTGGATGGCCACTTCCTTGTATGACGTATACATGGTGGATGCACCAAAAGAGAATAGCGGCGATGACAAGGAAGATCAAGTTGAGGATAAACCTCCCGAGATACAACGAAAGCACCGACGTCAGCGGCGCCGCTCTAAGTCACGCCGCAGCAAAGACAGAAACACCGGCATAGGAGAAGATAACACTCCAGATGGCGCCGAAGACAATGAAGACCCCATTGAGGCAACTGCCGAAAAAATGAACGGGGAGACGGGCAAGTTAGCCCTGATGAACAAGACACACACGAAGAATTGGAGGATAGTAATTATCTTCCACTCTTCGAGGATGAGGTGAGCCTCGGCACCGAGGATTTTATCATGCCTGAGGAACCTCTCGAACAGGAGCGCTTCAAGCGCCAGCTAATAGCCACTGCAAGGAGCCTAAAAAAGAAGCAGCAACAACTTCAAGCTAATCAAGACCTTCTCAATGACAGGTGGACTAACATCCTGGAAGCCGAGGAATACGGCCTCAAGCAACCACTCAAAAGTTACCCGAAGTGCAAATTATTACCTCAATTCGATGACGAGGCATTGGAGCCCGTGCCACCAGTGCACAATGTGGCTGACCGACCACCACGTGGTCGGGACAAAGCGGCAACCCAAGACGAACACCAGCCTGTACCACCTCACCATAATGACAAAACTGCTCAGAGACACACATATGATCTCTAGTAGGGCCTGAAGAATAAAGCAGGTCCGACCTGATTGATCTATGTATCACGGGGGCATGCCCTGACGCATGATGACGGCTATCGAGCCAAACATGGCAAGTATAGTTACGTCCGAGCCGAAAATCACAGGCAGACTCCATCTGAAGTATGCCGCGACCCGGCCCAACATAGAGGCGCGGCACACCCCCTCTGCTTCATTGATGAAGTAATGGAACATGAATTCCCAGAAGGGTTCAAACCCGTCAATATCGAATCATATGATGGAACCACAGATCCTGCGGTATGGATTGAAGACTTTATCCTCCATATTCACATGGCGCGTGGCGATGATCTTCATGCCATCAAATACCTACCCCTAAAACTCAAGGGGCCAGCCCAACATTGGCTGAACAGCCTGCCTGGAAACTCTATTGGCAGCTGGGAGGACTTGGAAGAAGCCTTCCTTGACAACTTCCAAGGTACATATGTTCGACCCCCAGATGCCAACGACTTAAGTCACATAATCCAATAGCCCGGAGAGTCAGCCAGGAAATTCTGGACTAGATTCTTAACCAAAAAGAACCAGATCATCGACCGTCCGGACGCTGAAGCCCTGGCGGCATTTAAACATAGCATACGGGACGAATGGCTTGCTCGACACCTCGGCCAAGAAAAGCCGAAGTCCATGGCAGCCCTAACGGCACTCATGACCCGCTTTTGCACAGGCAAAGATAGCTGGCTAGCCCATAGTAATAACAATACAAGTGAACCTGGCACTTCGGAAGCCAGAAATAGCAATAGCAAGCCCCGACGCAGCAAACATAGACGACGAGGCAACGGTGATAATACCGAGGACATGGCGGTCAACGCCGGATTCAGTGGCTCCAAGTCTGGTCAGTGGAAGAAGCCATATAAAAGAAATAATCAGGGCCCTTCCAGCCTGGACCGCATACTCGATCGCCCATGTCAAATCCATGGCACCCCTGATAAACCAACCAATCATACCCACAGGAGTTGTTGGGTCTTCAAACTGGCCGGCAAGTTAAATGCCGAAGACAAAGAGAATGGGTCGCAAAGCGAGAACGACGATGAGGAGCCCCGTCCACCAAACACAGGGGGGCAGAAGAAGTTTCCTCTGCAAATCAAAATGGTGAACATGATATACGCCACCCATATCCCCAAGAGGGAGCACAAACGCGTGCTCAGGGATGTCTATGCGATACAGCCAGACGCCCCAAAATTCAACCCATGGTCGTCATGCCCGATCACTTTCAATCGTAGGGATCATCCGACCAGTATCCGTCATGGAGGGTCAACCGCACTGGTCCTCGATCCAATAATGGATGGATTTCATCTCACATGGGTCCTCATGGACGGCGGCAGCAGCCTCAACCTGCTTTACCAGGATATAGTCCGCAAAATGGGCATCGACCCATCAAGGATCAAGCCCATCAACACCACCTTTAAAGGAGTTATACCAGGTGTAGAGGCCCGCTGCTCGGGCTCAATCACATTGGAGGTCGTCTTCGGATCTCCTGACAACTTCCGAAGCGAGGAGTTAATCTTCGATATCGTCCCCTTCCGCAGTGGCTATCATGCACTGCTCGGACGAACTGTGTTTGCCTGATTCAATGCGGTGCCGCACTATGCTTATCTCAAGATCAAGATGCCCGGATCATGCGGTGTCATAACAGTCAATGGAAATATGGAGCGCTCCCTCCGTACCGAGGAGCACACCGCTGCCCTGGCAGCAGAAGTACAGAGCACCCTCCGCAAACAAAACCTTAATTCGGCAGCCATACTCCCGGACACTGTCAAACGAGTCTGGACTACCATGCGCCAGGATAGCCCAGCTTGTCAAGAGCTCAACTAGCAATTCGGCCTCCGTCCCAGACCACACCAAGTGGCGGCGTTCGCGCCGCGTGTACATAACTACGCACTCAAAATACCATGGGCATAGACGGAGGCATAACTAGATTGTGATCCATAATAAGGCTCGACCTCCCCTGGACACGCATACGTTCACTTTTTCATTTTTTTCCCTCCTCGGGTTTCCTTCTCGTAGGCTGGCGTCATAATCGGTCCTTTCAAAGAACAGAAACACCAACATGGCAAGTAGCATAGACGTGTGGGGGAATCTCTAGATGTCCCTCTTGGCGATCACTCTACCTGTTTTCAGGACCCGTACGCAGCTCCTCCTTGGTCTTGGCATGTCAAATAGCCACTATTGCTTCTCGCACTTTTTTGCTCACATACGCTCTGACGTATTAATTAAAATTATAATGGAAACAGTTTGCGGCCCAACATATGTGGCACCTTCTTCTTCTTTATTTTTATTTTTTCTATTTTAATTTGCATCTGTACACCTTGGTTTGCCATAATCCGCCAGGGGATTTATTGTGCCCCACGCTATGGCAACAAGCCCAAACACTTTTACAGTATAGCTCGGCACCCTGAATTTAGCATTATATGCATTGGCTCTGAATCATGTCTTTGGTCAATAGTTGGGTTGCCCGGCTCCTGAGCTTACTACCTTACGTTCCCCTATATCGGCTAGGGTAGTAAAGGGAGAACTACTTCGATTGTGTCCCGGTTTATCCGGATGATCACTTCAGTAGAGAAAGCCGAAAACTGACTGTCATGATGCGGCATGAGCCGGCCAGCTCTTCGGAGGTTTCAAATCTTAAGCGATTTTCCCGCATTACGCGACGAATCGGTTCTCATCCGATCAGGTGTTTGGACACTAGGGGTTGCGCCTATATTTTCATTGTCAAACTCCTATGACTAAGTGAGGGTAATAAACCCACATAGTCCGATTGCCTGGTTCGTTGCACTAAACACCTCCTTTAAAGACCAAACTCTTGGATAAAGCGTGTTTAGATTCATCCCGAACACCCCCGTACTACCTACGTGGGGGCTGAAGCCGACAACTGGCCAACTCTCAGATTTGATAAAAACGGCCGCACAGCAGGTAAAATTTTTAACTAAACAAAATAGCAAAGCATTATATTACATATCAAGCCTTGTTTTTATCATACAGGGCGGGATTACATGAATGTATTCATTCGAAAATTATGTCCTTAGCACATTGCTTCGCCACAATGCAGGATCCCTTGAGAACATCTTCAAAATACCGCTCGGGCATGCGGTGCTCCTTGTCCGCAGGCGGTATTTGGGGGGCGAGCTTGACGGCATCCATCTTCGCCCATTGTATCTTGACGCGGGCGAAGGCCATCCGCGCACCTTCTATACAGACCGACCGCTTGATGGCATCAAGCCGCGGGCCAACATTGACCAGTCACTTCATGAGGCCGAAGTAGCTGCTGGGTATAGCTTCT
Organism: Triticum urartu; assembly: GCF_056163025.1. Classification (NCBI taxonomy): domain Eukaryota; kingdom Viridiplantae; phylum Streptophyta; class Magnoliopsida; order Poales; family Poaceae; genus Triticum; species Triticum urartu. The sequence continues at coordinate 282,907,807 of NC_141875.1, read as the reverse complement.
GCAGGCCACAGCCGGATTATTACATACTTCATGGCTAGTTCAGCCACCCTATGTAGCTCGACCAGCTGTTTTAGCTCGTCGCTAAAGGGCACCGGATGTTCTGGTGCAAGGTATTGCGACTAGAATGGCTTCTCCATTGAGCTTCCCTCTTCGGCCCGAAAGAATTCCGCAGCGTCAGAAACACCGTGCGGCAAATCCGCAAACGCCCCTGGAGAACTCCAAATCCGAGTTAGTAAGAGATACCTCGGGCTCACATACTTGCTTTGCATAATGAAAGCCTTACCCGCCACGATCTTCTTGGCCCCCTGGATCTCCCGAAAGGCGCCTTGGGCTTCGGCTCGGGCCTCTTGCGCGCTTTGGCAGGCCTTGGCGAGTTCGGACTCTTGGTCCGCATTCTGGCGCTCCAAGGACTTGCACTTCTCCACTGCATCCTAGAGCTCCTGCTGGACCTCACCAACCCTGGCCTCATGCTTTTCTCAGGCGGCTTTTTTATTTACCGCTCTCTCCTCGGCCTCGGCCAGTGCCTTTTTGAGGGCCTCTACCTCAATCGCCGCCCCTAATACATGTCATGGCACTATGATCAGCTTACATTATTCATCCCTTCCGGACATACACAATATCATTGCGTACCTTGGGTATTCTCCAGCTGGTTTTTCGCACGGCCGAGCTCTTCCTCGGTCCGTTCCAGCTTCCGCTTCAGTCCAGAGACTTCGGCAGCATGAGAAGTCACGGCCAGCAGCGACGCCTGCTTATTCACAAAGACATGTATGATTAGTTTCCTACGAATATCTATTTGATCCTCTGTTCGGCTTTTCTTTCCAAACACCGGACAGAGTCTCAGGGGCTACTGTCTATACTGTAACTTTCTTTTCACATAAATGCAGCGCTTACCTCAAAGCCTGTTAGAAGGCTCGCACAGGCTTCGGCAGTCCGCTCTTCGCGGACTGAATCTTCTCAATCACAGCATCCATGAGGGTATGGTGTTCCTCAATGATGGGAGCTCTTCGAAGCGCCTCCAGTAGAGTATCTGGCGCCTTTGGTTGGACAAAGTTCACCGGTGGAATGGGCACACCTCCTTCCAATGAAGGAGGCTGCTGGCCAAATTCCGGAGCCGTATAGGTCTCTCGGACCGCATTCAGGTGGGGGCCGAATTGGACATAGCCCCCACCACCGGTCTCCATGGGGATCTCCTCCCCCAGGTGTTCGGCAGCCGAGGTCTCGCCCTCTGGTGTCGTCTTGACGACCTCCTGCGTCTCTCCCTGGCCGGGGGTCCTTCGGGAAAACACCTCGGCGTCGTCCGTAGCCTTGGGAGAGAAGGTCGTTGGAAGGGACCCGCTGTCCATCACTTTAGGATCCAGAGAGTTCCCCGTAGACAAGGATCGCTCGAGGTCGGAACAAGCCGGACTGCAAATGCATGATTCAACATGTTAAAATTATGAGGTGAAAGAGGAGGATGTATGAATACTTCAGGGTCTTCGAATACTCACGATTCGGCCAGGGGCTTGTTTCGAGGGCGCCGCTCTGGGCTGCTATCGACGTCCCACCTGGAGCTATCCGTGAGGGAAGCCTTTCCTTCTTGGACGCCTCCGCCTCCAGATCTGTGGAGGCCGCCCTCTTCTCCCCCCCCCCTCAGGGAGGGGGAAGTTGCTTTCTTCCTCCACTTCCTCCTCCTCATCGTCTTCGGCGACGGAGTGAGTTTCGGCATCTTCGGATGCCGTGTCCGAAGTACCCTTGGGACGGAGGCCTCCTCTGGTCCCCTTGGCCTTCTTTTTGGCCTTCTTCTCCGGCGCCACGTAGGGCGCCAGAACCAGCATCTTCGTCAAAAGCGGGATGGCTGGTTCCTTGGGCAGCGGAGCCGAACACCGAATCCGCCCCGCCTTCTTCGTCCAATCCTGAAAAAGCAAAATAGGGAAGTTGGAACATCCTCCTTGAGCAAGCCAGAAAGAGATACGCCTTGAAGCATGGAACACTTACCGAACTGGCGGGATGGGCCAGATCGTGTCCACAATCCTCGGTTGTCTCCGGCCACATCTCGTTGGCCTTGAAGAGCACCTTCCAAATCTCCTCGTGCGTAGTTCCGAAGAAGTGTCGCAGGGTCTTGTACTTGGCCGGATTGAACTGCCATAGATGGCAAGCCTGGTTTTGGCGTGGAAGGATCCGGCGAATTAGCATCACCTGAATCACATCGACGAGCTTGACATTCTTGTCCATCATGCTCCTGATGTGTGTCTGAAGCGCAGTCAACTCATCCGACAAAGACCAATCCAGGCCCTTCTCCTGCCAGGAGGTAGCCGCATTGGGGCCCCGAACTTCAATTTAGGAGCCGCGGCCTAGGCAGCGTCGCGGGGCTCAGTGACATAGAACCACAGCTTCTGCCACCCCTTGACGGTCTCCGCGAAGGTGCCTTTGGGCCACGGGACGTTGGACATTTTGCTCACCATAGCGCCTCCACATTCTGCGTGTTCGCCGCCCACCACCTTCGGCTTCACATTAAAGGTCTTCAGCCACAATTCAAAGTGGGGAGGGATGCGGAGGAAGGCCTCACACACGACGATAAACGCCGAGATGGTGAGGAAGGACTTGGGGGCCAGATCGTGGAAGTCCAGCCCATAGTAGAACATGAGTCCGCGAACGAATGGGTGGAGAGGAAATCCCAGCCCGCAGACGAAATGAGGGATGAACACGACCCTCTCATGGGGCTCCGGAGTGGGGATGATCTGTCCCTTTGCAGGAATCCGATGGGCGATCTTCCTAGACAAATATTCGGCCTCCCGAAGTTGGGTGATGTCCTTCTCCTTGACGGTGGAAGCCATCGACTTGACCTGCGCTCCGGACATGGTTGGAGTGCTTTCTTGGGGGAGGAAAGATGAGAACTTGGGCACTGGAGCTTGAGAATGGGTAGATGGAAGGAGAGAAGGCGTGGGTAGAAGAGATGAATCCTTATCTCCTTATGAAGACGATGAATATCAAACGCCTCCCCACTCGCCATGAAAGTTGCCTATTCCCTAGGGGTCGTGCGGGCGGCATGATTGGATTACCCATACCCGTACTGATGAGGATCCCGCAATAAGGGGACACGATCTCTGCTTTGACAAGACGTGCCAATAAAACTGCATCTCGAAATACGAAGCGGTAGGCCGAAAAACGGTTCAAAATAATAATCGGGCAGGGACGTGATGTCACATTACAAAAAGTTGTCAACAGATGGGACTTGTGGAATATTATACTCTCTACGGTGCTGTGTGGTACTTGTTTTGCAGATCCGGACATGGTCGTTGTTCAAAGACTATATGCATCGGAGTATTCGGAGAAGGAACCCGCCTTGCAATGTCGAAGACAATCTGCGCGCCGGACACCTCGTCATTGAAGCCAGGTTCAGGGGCTACTGAGGGAGTCCTGGACAAGGGGGTCCTCGGGCGTCCGGACTGTTGACATGGGCCGGACTATTAAGCCATAAAGATACAATATAGAAGGCTTTCTCCCGTGTCTGGATAGGACTCTCCTTTGTGTGGACGACAAGCTAGGCGGCCAGATGTATTATTTCCCTTCTATGTAACCGACTTTGTACAACCCTAGTCCCTGATACGTCTCCAACGTATCTATAAGTTTTGATTGCTCCATGCTATATTATCTACTATTTTGAATGTTTATGGGCTTTATTATACACTTTTATATCATTTTTGGGACTAACCTATTAACCCAGAGCCCAGAGACAGTTTTTCTGTTTTTACCCTATTTTAGGGTTTCGAAGAAAAGGAAAATCAAATGGAGTCCAATTGACCTAAAACTTCACGGAACTCATTTTTGGAAGGAAAGAAGCCCAGAAGACTTGGAGTGCACGTCAGAAAATCTGCGAGGAGGTCACGAGGCAGGGGGCGCGCCCACCCCCCTGGGCGCACCCTCCACCCTCGTGAGCCCCTCGTGGCCCCCTGACGTACTTCTTCCGCCTATATATCTCCATATACCCTAAAAACATCTGTGAGCACAATAGATCGGGAGTTCCGCCGCCAGAAGCCTCCGTAGCCACCGAAAACCAATCTAGACCCGTTCCAGCACCCTGTCGGAGGGGGAAATCCTTCTCCGGTGGCCATCTTCATCATCTCGGTGCTCACCATGACGAGGAGGGAGTAGTTCTCCCTCGGGGCTAAGGGTATGTACCAGTAGCTATGTGTTTGATCTCTCTCTCTCTCTCTCGTGTTCTTGAGATGATACGATCTTGATGTATCACGAGCTTTGCTATTATATTTGGATCCTATGATGTTTCTTCCCCCCTCTACTCTGTTGTAATGAATTGAGTTTCCCCTTTGGAGTTATCTTATCGGATTGAGTCTTTAAAGATTATAGAACACTTGATGTATGTCTTGTGTGGGATACTGTGGTGACAATGGGGTATTCTATAATCCACTTGATGTATGTTTTGGTGATCAACTTGCGGGTTTCGTGACCTTGGGAACCTATGCATAGGGGTTGGCACACGTTTTCATCGTGATTCTCCTGTAGAAACTTTGGGGCACTCTTGGAGGTCCTTTGTGTTGGTTGAATAGATGAATCTGAGATTGTGTGACGCATATCGTATAACCATACCCATGGATACTTGAGGTGACATTGGAGTATCTAGGTGACATTAGGGTTTTGGTTGATTTCTGTCTTAAGGTGTTATTCTAGTACGAACTCTAGGGCTGTTTGTGACACTTATAGGAATAGCCCAACGAATTGATTGGAAAGAATAACTTTGAGGTGGTTTCGTACCCTACCATAATCTCTTCATTCGTTCTCCGCTATTAGTGACTTTGGAGTGACTCTTTGTTGCATGTTGAGGGATAGTTATGTGATCCAATTGTGATATTATTGTTGAGGGAACTTGCACTAGTGAAAGTATGAACCCTAGGCCTTATTTCCACACATTTCAATACCGTTTATGCTCACTTTTATCATTAGTTACCTTGCTGTTTTTATATTTTCAGATTACAAAAACCTATATCTACCATCCATATTGCACTTGTATCACCATCTCTTCGCCGAACTAGTGCACCTATACAATTTACCATTGTATTGGGTGTGTTGGGGACACAAGAGACTCTTTGTTATTTGGTTGCAGGGTTGCTTGAGAGAGACCATCTTCATCCTACACCTCCTACGGATTGATAAACCTTAGGTCATCCACTTGAGGGAAATTTGCTACTGTCCTACAAACCTCTGCACTTGGAGGCCCAACAACGTCTACAAGAAGAAGGTTGTGTAGTAGACATCAAGCTCTTTTCTGGTACCGTTGCCGGGGAGGTGAGTGCTTGAAGGTATATCTTTAGATCTTGCAATAGAGTCTTTTAGTTTCTTGTTTTATCACTAGTTTAGTTTATAAAAAGAAAACTATAAAAAATGGAATTGAGTTTGTCTCATACGCTTCACCTTTTTAATATCTTTTGTGAGTATGATGGAAAGGATAATTGTGCTCAAGTGCTAGAAGAAGAAATCTATAAAATGTTTGGCACTAAATATTTGAATGATGAGCATGATTGCAATGTTGTTAGTATGAATTCCTTGAATATCCATGATGCTAATGATATGCAAAGCCACAAGCTCGGGGAAGCTATGTTTGATGAAGATGATATTTTTTGTCCCCCAAGTTTTAATGAGCAAATTTATTATGATGGAAGCATGCCTCCAATCTATGATGATTATTGTGATGACACATATGCTTTAAATAATAATTATAACCATGAAACTTGTCATCTTGATCTTAATTTTCAATCACATGATAGTTATTTTGTTGAGTTTGCTCCCACTATTATTCATGAGAAGAAATTTGCTTATGTGGAGAGTAATAAAATTTCTATGCTTGTAGATCATGAAAAGAATGCTTTATGTGATGGTTAGATTGTTGAATTCATTCATTATGCTACTGAAAATTATTATGAGGGAGGAATATATGCTTGTAGGAATTGCAATAATATCAAGTTTCCTCTCTATGTGCTTAAAGTTTTGAAGTTATGCTTGTTTTGCCTTCCTATGCAAGTTGATTCTTGTTCCCACAAGTTGTTTGCTCACAAAATCCCTATTCATAGGAAGTGGGTTAGGATTACATGTGCTAGTCATATTCTTTATGATGCTCTCTTTATGTTTCAATTCTTATCCTTTTTGTGAGCATCATTGAAATCATCATGCCTAGCTAGGGGCGCTAAACGATAGCGCTTATTGGGAGGCAACCCAATTTTATTTTTATTCCTTGCTTTTTGTTCATGTTTAGTAATAAATAATTCATCTATCCTCTTTTTAGATGTGGTTTTATGTGTTTAATTAGTGTTTGTGCCAAGTAGAACCTTTGGGAAGACTTGGGTGAAGTCTTTATGATCATGCTGTAAAAAACAGAAACTTTCGCGCTCAAAGAATTGCTGCCATTTTTATTTGGAGAGTGATATTGAGTTAATTATTTTTGCATATGATTAATAGATAAATTACTCAGGTCCAGAAATTTATTTGAGAATTTTATAAGATCCAGAAGTATATGTTTGTTCCAGATTACCACAGACTGTTCTGTTTTTGACAGATTCTGTTTTTCGTGTGTTGTTTGCTTATTTTGATGAATCTATGGCTAGTAAAAGAGTTTATAAACCATAGAGAAGTTGTAATACAGTATATAGAACACCAATATAAATAAATAATTAGTTCATTACAGTACCTTGAAGTGGTGATTTATTTTCTTATACTAACGGAGCTTACGAGTTTTCTGTTAAGTTTTGTGTTGTGAAGTTTTCAAGTTTTGGGTAAGGATTCGATGGACTATGGAATAAGGGGTGGCAATAGCCTAAGCTTGGGGATGACCAAGTCACACAAAGGTAATATTCAAGGATATCCAAGAGCCTAAGCTTGGGGATGCCCCGGAAGGCATCCCCTCTTTCGTCTTTGTTCATCGGTAACTTTACTTGGAGCTATATTTTTATTTACCACATGATATGTGTTTTTCTTGGAGCGTCAATTTATTTTGTTAAGATTTTCTTTCTGTTATTTAGAACAATGTTTTTCATCTTTTATTTCAATAAAAGTGTCATTGATAGCCTTTACTATGCCTATGTTACAAGTATACATGTTACTGTTTGAAAACAGAAAGTTTACCGCTGTTGCAATAATTCCCTGGAAAAGTCAGAATGTGATAAAATGTTGAAACCTTTTGCATATTAATATATGATAAATTTACTACTGTGGGAATTTTCTTTCATAATTTTTGGAGCTAGGGAAGTACGGATGTTGCTGCATTCTATACAGACTGTCCTGTTTAGGCAGATTGCTGTTATGTTTGCTTCTTTAATGATTCTATTTGAGGATAGGACTATTAAATATGCAGAGGAATTTAGTATGCAATGTTGAATAATAATTTTAGTGATTTGCTACAGTAGAGTATGATAAGGTTTTTTCAATGGTTTATACTAACTTATCTCACAAGTCCTTGTTGAGTTTTGTGTGGATGAAGCTTTTGAGATTTAGGGAGACCGTGATATGAGAGGAATTAAGGAGACACAAAAGCTCAAGCTTGGGGATGCCCAAGGCATCCCAAGATAATATTTCAAGAAGTCTCAAGCGTCTAATCTTGGGGATTCCCTAGTTGGCATCCCACCTTTCTTCTTCAACAACTATCGGTTAGTATCGGTCGATCCTAAGTTTTTGCTTCTTCACATGATGTTTGATATTCTTAGAATGTCATTTTATTTAGTTTTGCTTGCTGTTTGAATAAAATACCAAGATCTGAAATTATTAAATGTTAGAGAGTCTTCACATAGTTGCATAATTATTCAACTAATCATTGACCTTCACTTATATCTTTCGGAGTAGTTTGTCATTTGCTCTAGTGCTTCACTTATATCTTTTAGAGAATGGTGGTAGTTTTATTTTGAAGAAATAGATGAACTCTCATGCTTCACTTAGATTATTTTGAGAGTCTTAAATAGCATGGTAGTTTGCTCAAAATCCTAATATGCTAGGTATTCAAGAATAATAAAATTCTCTTATGAGTGTGTTGAATACTAAGAGAACTTTGATACTTGATGATTGTTTTGAGATATGAGGATGGTAATATTAGAGTCATGCTAGTTGAGTAGTTGTGAATTTGAGAAGTACTTGTGTTGAAGTTTGTGATTCCCGTAGCATGCACGTATGGTGAACCGTTATGTGATGAAGTCGGAGCATGATTTATTTATTGATTGCCTTCCTTATGAGTGGCGGTCGGGGACGAGTGATGGTCTTTTCCTACCAATCTATCCCCCTAGGAGAATGCGCGTAGTACTTTGTTTCGATAACTAATAGATTTTTGCAATAAGTATGTGAGTTCTTTATGACTAATGTTGAGTCCATGGATTATACGCACTCTCACCCTTCCACCATTGCTAGCCTCTCTAGTACCGCGCAACTTTCGCCGGTACCATAAACCCACCATATATCTTCCTCAAAATAGCCACCATACCTACCTATTACGGCATTTCCATAGCCATTCCGAGATATATTTCCATGCAACTTTCCACCGTTCTGTTTATTATGACACGCTTCATCATTGTCATATTGCTTTGCATGATCATGTAGTTGACATCGTATTTGTGGCAAAGCCACCGTTCATAATTCTTTCATACATGTCACTCATGAGTCATTGCACATCTCGGTACACCGCCGGAGGCATTCATATAGAGTCACCTTGTTCTAAGTATCGAGTTGTAATTCTTGAGTTGTAAGTAAATAAAAGTGTGATGATCATCATTATTAGAGCATTGTCCCAGTGAGGAAAGGATGATGGAGACTATGATTCCCCCATAAGTCGGGATGAGACTCTGGACGAAAATAAATAAATAAAAGAGGCCAAAGAATCCCAAAAAAGAGAAAAGAGGCCATAAAAAAGAAAAAGAGAAGGCCCAAATAAAAAAATAAAAAAATGAGAGAAAAAGAGAGAAGGGGCAATGCTACTATCCTTTTACCACACTTGTGCTTCAAAGTAGCACCATGATCTTCATGATAGAGAGTCTCCTATGTTGTCACTTTCATATACTAGTGGGAATCTTTCATTATAGAACTTGGCTTGTATATTCCAATGATGGGCTTCCTCAAAATGCCCTAGGTCTTCGTGAGCAAGCGAGTTGGCTGCACACCCACTAGTTTCTTTTGTTGAGCTTTCATACATTTATAGCTCTAGTGCATCCGTTGCATCGCAATCCCTACTCACTCACATTGATATCTATTGATGGGCATCTCCATAGCCCGTTGATACGCCTAGTTGATGTGAGACTATCTTCTCCTTTTTGTCTTCTCCACAATCACCATTCTATTCCACCTATAGTGATATGTCCATGGCTCACGCTCATGTATTGCATGAAAATTGAAAAAGTTTGAGAACATTAAAAGTATGAAACAATTGCTTGGCTTGTCATCGGGGTTGTGTATGATTTAAATATTTTGTGTGGGGAAGATGGAGCATAGCCAGACTATATGATTTTGGGGATAGCTTTCTTTGGCCGTGTTATTTTGAGAAGACATGATTGCTTTGTTAGTATGCTTGAAGTATTATCATTTTTATGTCAATATGAACTTTTGTCTTGAATCTTATGGATCTGAATATTCATGTCACAATTAAGAAGAATTACATTGAAATTATGCCAAGTAGCACTCCGCATCAAAAATTCTGTTTTTATCATTTACCTACTCGAGGACGAGCAGGAATTAAGCTTGGGGATGCTGATACATCTCCAACGTATCTATAATTTTTGATTGCTCCATGCTATATTATCTACTGTTTTGAATGTTTATGGGTTTTATTATACACTTTTATATCATTTTGGGGACTAACCTATTAACCCAGAGCCCAGTGCCAGTTTCTGTTTTTACCCTGTTTTAGGGTTTCGAAGAAAAGGAAAATCAAACGGGGTCCAATTGACCTGAAACTTCACGGAACTCATTTTTGGAAGGAAAGAAGCCCAGAAGACTTGGAGTGCATGTCGGGGGATCTGCGAGGAGGTCACGAGGCAGGGGGGCGCGCCCTCCACCCTCGTGAGCCCCTCGTGCCCCCCTGGCGTACTTCTTCCGCCTATATATCTCCATATACCCTAAAAAATCCGTGAGCACAATAGATCAGGAGTTCCGCTGCCAGAAGCCTCCGTAGCAACCGAAAACCAATCTAGACCCGTTCCGGCACCCTGCCGGAGGGGGTAATCCTTCTCCGATGGCCATCTTCATCATCCCGATGCTCTCCATGACGAGGAGGGAGTAGTTCTCCCTCGGGGATGAGGACATGTACTAGTAGCTATGTGTTTGATCTCTCTCTCTCTCGTGTTCTTGAGATGATACGATCTTGATGTATCACGAGCTTTGCTATTATATTTGGATCCTATGATGTTTCTTCCCCCCTCTAGTCTCTTGTAATGAATTGAGTTTCCCCTTTGGAGTTATCTTATCGGATTGAGTCTTTAAAGATTTGAGAACACTTGATGTATGTCTTGCATGGGATACCTGTGGTGACAATGGGGTATTCTATGATCCACTTGATCTATGTTTTGGTGATCAACTTGCGGGTTCCGTGACCTTGGGAACCTATGCATAGGGGTTGGCACACGTTTTCATCGTGATTCTCCGGTAGAAACTTTGGGGCACTCTTTGAGGTCCTTTGTGTTGGCTGAATAGATGAATCTGAGATTGTGTGACGCATATCGTATAATCATACCCACGGATACTTGAGGTGACATTAGGGTTTTGGTTGATTTGTGTCTTAAGGTGTTATTCTAGTACGAACTCTAGGGCTGTTTGTGACACTTATAGGAATAGCTCAACGGATTGATTGGACAGAATAACTTTGAGGTGGTTTCGTACCCTACCATAATCTCTTCGTTTGTTCTCCGCTATTAGTGACTTTGGAGTGACTCTTTATTGCATGTTGAGGGATAGTTATGTGATCCAATTATGATATTATTGTTGAGGGAACTTGCACTAGTGAAAGTATGAACCCTAGGCCTTATTTCCACACATTACAATACCGTTTACGCTCACTTTTATCATTAGTCACCTTGCTGTTTTTATATTTTCGGATTACAAAAACCTATATCTACCATCCATATTGCACTTGTATCACCATCTCTTCGCTGAACTAGTGCACCTATACAATTTACCATTGTATTGGGTGTGTTGGGGACACAAGAGACTCTTTGTTATTTGGTTGCAGGGTTGCTTGAGAGAGACCATCTTCATCCTACGCCTCCTACGGATTGATAAACCTTAGGTCATCCACTTGAGGGAAATTTGCTATTGTCCTACAAACCTATGCACTTGGAGGCCCAACAACGTCTACAAGAAGAAGGTTGTGTAGTAGACATCAGTCCCCTCCGGTATCCATATAAACCAGAGGGGTTAGTCCGTAGAAGGGAGAGGACAATCATAATCAGATAGGCTATACTTCTAGGGGTTTAGCCATTACGATTTCATGGTAGATCAACTCTTGTAATCCCCATACTCATCAATATTAATCTAGTGGGACGTAGGGTTTTACCTCCATCGAGAGGGACCGAACCTGGGTAAATATTGTGTTCCCTGTCTCCTGTTACCATCAACCTCAGACACACAGCTCGGGACCCCCTACCCGGGATCCGCCGGTTTTGACACCGACAATCATCATGATTATTTGAAGTTCTATCAATTGCCCAACAGTAATTTTTTTACCCACCATTTGCTATTTTTCTCGAGAGAAGCCACTAGTGAAACCTACGGCCCCGGGTCTCTTTCTCATATTATTTGCCTTTGCGATCTATTCTATTTGCCTTTTATTGTCAGATCTATTAAACCAAAAATACAAAAATACCTTGGTGCAATTTATTTTATTTGGCGTTCAATCTATCAATATTTACTACACTCTCATGTCCGTTTGCCAATTTGTGGCACCGTTACCTAAAATGGATTGACTACCCCTTTTACACGTCGGGTTGCGAGTATTTTTTACTTGTGCGCAGGTGTTGTTTACGTAGTGTTGCTTGGTTCTCCTATTGGTTCGATAACCTTGCTTTCATCACTGAGGGAAATACCTACCGTTGTTGTGCTGCATCATCCCTTCCTCTTTTGGGAAATACCGACGTAGCTTCAAGCCACATCAAAAGGAATCTTTGGCGCCATTGCCAGGGAGGATCATCTACATCTACCAGGTTCCTAATCAAAAATCTCATCTCCTCACAATTTACATTATTTGCCATTTGCCTCTCGTTTTCCTCTCCCCCACTTCACAAAATTTTGCCATTTTATTCGCCCTCTTTCTCGTTCGCCGTTTTATCGTCAGATCTATCCTTTGCTTGCAATCATGAGTGATTTCGGTATGGCAGCAACAGATGATGGCCTAACTCTAAGATTGGACGTATAGGCAATCTGGATGCTAAAACTTTTATCTCAGGGCAAAGGAATGTTATGGGAAAAGAACGTATCCAAGAATTTTTCAATTGTGTGGGAAATCTAAGTCTTGATGATGCTCCTATACTTAGAACTACTAGATCTTATGCGGATGCTATTTCAGTACTAGTTTTGAAACTTGATACTAAATTTATCCGTATGCATCCTACTTTGCGAAGATTGTGTTTTTTGAGCTTCCCGATATAAAGAATCCTAAGGCTAAAAAGTTGGCCACTCTTGTTCTTATGAATGAGTTTGACTACATCATATGGGAAGCTAGGTAAATATTTGATTTTTATGGTATGAATCGTGAAAAGCCCGTGATAGATGAAATTCTTTACAATAGTGATTACGTGTTAAGACATTTGCTTGGGGATAATAAAATCTTTGATGAGAATCTTAAAAAGGAAGTCCCCATTCTAGATATAATCCAACGAGTTTTCAATAATTTTAATCAACATTACTCTTGGATTGTTGCCGGAAATCAACGCAGTTATGATAATGGGCAACTTAATAGTGCTAAGGTTTCTATGGATAATATGTTTTATGTTGTTTTTACAAAACCTCATGATGAAAATACCTCTAAGGGAATTAAGAAGAAGGATGACAAAACTTAGATCATTGCTTTATGCCTAGCTAAGGGCGTGAAACAATAGCGCTTGTTGGGAGGCAACCCAATGAATAAAATTTATTTTTGCTTTTTGCTTTCTATTTTTGAGTGTTAGCACAATTATGCTACTGTTATGATTGTGTTTTTTGGTTTTAATTAGTGTTTGTGCCAAGTAAAGCCTTTAGGATCTTCTTGGGTGATAGTTGTTTGATCTTGCTGAAAAACAGAAACTTTTGCGATCACGAAAACAATTCTAATTTTTAACTAGTGAGCGATAAAATACCAATTATTTTCACAGAATATTAATATACAAATTGCTTAGGTCGTCCAAATTTTTCAGAGTTTTTGGAGTTACAGAAGTATTCGAAATATCCAGATTGCTACGGACTGTTCTGTTTTTGACAGATTCTGTTTTCTTTGCGTTGTGTGCTTGTTTTGATGATTCTATGGTTTTCTTTGATGAGTTTTTGCCATAGAAACGTCGGAATACAGTAGATATAATGCAAGAATAAAATATGAATTGGTTTGCTACAGTATTTATAGTAGTGATTTGTTTTCTTATACTAACGGATCTCACAAAGGTTCTGTTGAGTTTTGTGTGATTGAAGTTTTCAAGTTTTGGGTTATCTTACGATGAATGAAGGAATAAGGAGTAAGAAGAGCCTAAGCTTGGGGATGCCCATGGCATCCCCCACTATTATGTTGGGGAACGTACTAATTTCAAAAAAAATCCTACGCACAGGCAAGATCATGGTGATGCATAGCAACGAGAGGGGAGAGTGTTGTCTACGTACCCTCGTAGACCGATAGCGGAAGCGTTATGACAACACGGTTGATGTAGTCGTACGTCTTCACGGCCCGACCGATCAAGCACCGGAACTAAGGCACCTCCGAGTTCTAGCACATGTTCAGCTCGATGACGATCCCCGGACTCCAATCCAGCAAAGTGTCGGGGAAGAGTTCCGTCAGCACGACGGCGTGGTGACGATCTTGATGTTCTACCGTCGCAGGGCTTCGCCTAAGCACCGCTACAATATTATCGAGGAGTATGGTGGAGGGGGGCACCGCACACGGCTAAGGGAACGATCATGAAGATCAACTTGTGTCTCTAGGGGTGCCCCCTGCCCCGTATATAAAGGAGCAAGGGGAGGAGGCCGGCCGGCCCTATTGGCGCGCCAAGGAGGAGTCCTCCTCCTAGTAGGAGTAGGACTCCTACTAGGAGGGGGAAAGGAAGTGGGGAGGGAGAAGGAAAGGGGGGCGCCACCCCCCCCCCCTCTCCTAGTCCAATTCGGACCAAGGGGAGGAGGCGCACGGCCCACCCTGGCTGCCCTTCGCTCTCTCCACTAAGGCCCATATGGCCCATTACTTCTCCCGGGGGGGTTCCGGTAACCCTCCGGCACTCCGGTTTTCTCCGAAATCACCCGGAACACTTCCGGTGTCCGAATATAGCCGTCCAATATATCAATATTTATGTCTCGACAATTTCGAGACTCCTCGTTATGTCCGTGATCACATTCGGGACTCCGAACTAACTTCGGTACATCAAAAACTCATAAACTCATATAACTGTCATCGAAACCTTAAGCGTGCGGACCCTACGGGTTTGAGAACAATGTAGACATGACCGAGACATGTCTCCGGTCAATAACCAATAGCGGAACCTGGATGCTCATATTGGCTCCCACATATTCTACGAAGATCTTTATCGGTCAGACCGCATAACAACATACCTTGTTCCCTTTGTCATCGGTATGTTACTTGCCCGAGATTCGATCGTCGGTATCTCAATACCTAGTTCAATCTCGTTACCGGCAAGTCTCTTTACTCGTTATGTAATACATCATCTCGCAACTAACTCATTAGTTGCAATGCTTAGAAGGCTTGTGTGATGTGCATTACCGAGAGGGCCCAGAGATACCTCTCCGACAATCGGAGTGACAAATCCTAATCTCGAAATACGCCAACCCAACATTTACCTTTGGAGACACCTGTAGAGCTCCTTTATAATCACCCAGTTACATTGTGACGTTTGGTAGCACACAAAGTGTTCCTCCGGCAAATGGGAGTTGCATAATCTCATAGTCATAGGAACATGTATAAGTCATGAAGAAAGCAATAGCAACATACTAAACGATCGGGTGCTAAGCTAATGGAATGGGTCAGGTCAATCACATCATTCTCCTAATAATGTGATCTCGTTAATCAAATGACAACACATGTCTATGGTTAGGAAACATAACCATCTTTGATTAACGAGCTAGTCAAGTAGAGGCATACTAGTGACGTTTAGTTTGTCTATGTATTCACACAAGTATTATGTTTCCGGATAATACAATTCTAGCATGAATAAGAAACATTTATCATGATATAAGGAAATAAAATAATAACATTATTATTGCCTCTAGGGCATATTTCCTTCAGTCTCCCACTTGCACTAGAGTCAATAATCTAGTTCACATCGCCATGTGATTTAACATCAATAGTTCACATCTTTATGTGGTTAACACCCATAGTTCACATCCACATGTGACCAACACCCAAAGGGTTTACTAGAGTCAGTAATCTAGTTGGGCCTCCCGACTGCTTTTCCAGCCGCAACCTGCAGCTAGGCCGGCCCAAGGCCAAGGCCCAGCCGGCCCTGCCTATCTAACCCTAGGCGTCACCCCCCCCCCCGATCCCATCTCGCTCCCCTGCTCATTCCATCCAACGCCGCCAGGGAGGAGCCTGATTCCCATCCCCGTGCGCTCGAGCCCCTCCTCCCTCTCGATCACCCACACCCGAAGCCCCTCTCCTTGATCCTCACCCTCCCCTTGCCTCTGCCATGCTGGCTTGCGCCGCCACTACCCCGCGAACCCGAGAGCTCGCCGCCCTCGACCCAGCTCGCCCTCGACGTCCCTTCTCCGAAGCCCTTCCTCCGCCTCTGCTCCAGCCTCCCTGCACGCCTCGGCCTCCTTTGACGTCTCGCTGCTTGCCATGACCGCCGTCGCGAAGCTCGCAGTCTCCGCCAAGTAATTGCTGCAGTCCGGCGCCCCTGCTTCCTCCTCGTCACCAGCGAGTGCTGCGCCGTCTCCATGCCTCGTCTACAGTGCTGGGGTAAACAACAGCAACAAACCGGAGCCCCTACCTTTCTCCACCACGTCGGCGTGCCTCCTGCCATTGGCGCCCACCTCCTCACCAGCCCACAGCCATGGCCTCAAGCTCGCCAAGCCGCTACTCCCTCGTCCCGCTACTCGCCAGGTTGGATGCCCATCTGCAGGATCCACAAGTCTCATGGCCGCCATCTTCATCTCCGGCAGATCTCGCCCCGCTGCAAGCCCCCAAGCTCCGCCATCGGTCGCCTCTACCTGTAGGTCCGACAACATCCCCGACCTCCTCGTTGGGTCCGGCAGGACCTCGTCCCTACGCCAAGTTCTTTTCCGAAGACCTCTCCAAGACCAGGATGCGCCAAGACCCATTTCGCCTCTGCCAGCCCCGTGCTGCTGCTTGCATTAGTCAAGCTCCTCCATCCCAATTCGTTGACTATGCCTGCGTGCACATGTGATGTTTGTTGATGTTTGTACCGAAGACAGCGAGTACAACTACGTCCACAGCGCGCCGTGTACGACTACAACGTGAACGAGTACCATGATGACCTCTGAAGAACTCGGATTCACCAAGTCCCACTACCGTCGCCTCCAGAAGCCTCAGATCCGTCAAGTCCCTCGATGACAAGTGCATGACTATGCAGATTGTACCAAGTACCCCTTCGAGTTGACGAGATCGGCAAGTGCGAAACACCAAGTACCACGACGACCATTGACCTGTACCCCTACACCGCACCGAAACGCGAGTACCTCGCCGTGACCCCGAACATCTACGGAAACTTGTGCGACTATGAACATGAACAACTACCGTCGTTGTGGATCCGACAAGTTTGCAAGTACAGCTACTTCCTCAATGACCCGCGAGAACCGCTACTTTCACTACCGTCGCAAGAACAACTACTTCCCTCGACGTACCCGAAACGCTCCAAGAATGCACCCTTGGAAGGTATAACCGCCGGAACGACGCCCGTGAACAAATGCATGTGTTGTATGAGATGCATGTTTAGATGTTGTTTTCGCCGTGAACGTTAGTTGTTCCTCCTCGTTGCCATGTCGTCCACCCGTGGGAACCCGGTAACCTGGATCACCCCTCTATCTCTAGAATGTCTCGCACACTTGCTTCTTTTGCACTGATATCTCAATGAGTTGTCGGAACCGATATGTTGCCATGGCATCATTTTCGGATTCATCGCCGTGGCACCCTTTTCGTTTCCTCCACGGTGACAAATGCTTCATAATATGCTTGTCAACATTTTCATAGCAACTTGCATAAATCTTGCACATGTCATCCGCATCATGATAACAACATTTAAAAATGGTTATAATTCTTGTCGCATTAAATTGCTAATGCACATGAGGATTTACCGGAATTGTTGTTTGATGTTTCCGGCCTCATTTTAAATGCCTAGCTGTGTATTTTACCCATGTTTCACCTCTTTCCATGTTAGCCAACATTTAATTTTGTTGAGTACCTAATCGGGAGTGAACTAAATAATGGAATGTGGTGTTTTGTCAATATGCATCCCGATGCATATTGAGCTCCACTTAACTTGTAGTGTTGTTTGTGCACTTTGCCATGCCATGCCTCATTAAACCGGACATGCATCATACTTGATTGTGCATCATGCCATGATTATGTGATGGTTGTTTACCATGTTGTTTACTTCTTTCCGGTCTTGCTTCTTCGGGTTAGTTCCGATAACGTCGCGTTTGTGAGGATCCGTTCGACTATGTCCATTTGTCTTCTTCATGGACTCGTTCTTCTTCCTTGCGGGATCTCAGGCAAGAGACCATACCCTCAAAATCACTTCTACCTTTGCTTGCAAGTTGCTCGCTCTATTGCTATGCTGTGATACCTACCACTTGCTATATCATGCCTCCCATATTGCCATGTCAAGCCTCTAACCCTCCTTTCCTAGCAAACCGTTGTTTGGCTATGTTACCGCTTTTGCTCAGCCCCTCTTATAGCGTTGCTAGTTGCAGGTGAAGTTGAAGTTTGTTCCTTGTTGGAACATGGATATGTTAGGATATCACAATATATCTTATTTTAATTAATGCATCTATATACTTGGTAAAGGGTGGAAGGCTCAGCCTTATGCCTGGTGCTTTGTTCCACTCTTGCCGCCTTACTTTCCGTCATACCGGTGTTATGTTCCTTGATTTTGCATTCCTTACGCGGTTGGGTGTTATGGGAACCCCTTGATAGTCGCTTTGAATAAAACTCCTCCAGCAAGGCCCAACCTTGGATTTACATTTGCCTAACAACCTAGCCTTTTCCCTTGGGTTTCCGGAGCGCGAGGGTCATCGTTATTTTAACCCCCCCCCCCCCGGGCCAGTGCTTGTCTAAGTGTTGGTCCGAACTGAGTAGACTGCGGGGCCACCTCGGGGAAACTTGAGGTTTGGTTTTATTCGTAGGATGTCTCATCCGGTGTTGCCTTGAGAACGAGATATGTGCAGCTCCTATCGGGATGTCGGTGCATCGGGTGGCTTTGCTGGTCTTGTTTTACTATTGTCGAAATATCTTGTAACCGGGATTCCGAGTCTGGTCGGTTCATCATGGGAGAAGGAATATCCTTCGTTGACCGTGAGAGCTTGTGATGGGCTAAGTTGGGACACCCCTACAGGGTTTTGAACTTTCGAAAGCCGTGCCCGCGGTTATGGGCAGATAGGAATTTGTTAATGTTCGGTTGTAGAGAACTTGACACTTAACTTGATAAAAATGCATCAACCGCGTGTGTAGCCGTGATGGTCTCTTTCTGACGGAGTCCGGGAAGTGAACACGGTTTTGGAGTTATGTTTGTGCATAAGTAGTTTCAGGATCACTTCTTGATCACTTCTAGCTTTTCGACCGTTGCGTTGCTTCTCTTCTCGCTCTTATTTGCATATGTTAGCCACCATATATGCTTAGTGCTTGCTGCAGCTCCACCTCACTACCTTCCCCTACCCATAAGCTTAAATAGTCTTGATCTCGCGGGTGTGAGATTGCTGAGTCCTCGTGGCTCACAGATACTTCCAAACAGTTGCAGGTGCCGATGATACCGGTGCAGATGACGCAACTGAGCTCGAGTGGGAGCTCAATGAAGATCGTGTTCGTTGTGTTGTTTCGTTTCCAGATGATCAGTAGTGGAGCCCGGTTGGGACAATCGGGGATCTAGCATTTGGGGTTGTCTTCTTTTATTTTGGTTCCATAGTCGCACCTTGTTTGTATTCTGGATGATGTATGTTTAACTTGTATTTGTGTGAAGTGGCGATTGTAAGCCAACTCTTTATCCCTTTCTTATTCAGTACATGGGATTGTGTGAAGATTACCCCTCTTGTGACAAACCTACCATGCGGCTATGCCTCTAAGTCATGCCCCGACACGTGGGAGATATAGCTGCATTGTGGGTGTTACAAGTTGGTAATCAGAGCCTTCCCCGACTTAGGAGCCCCCTGCTTGATCGAATCGCTGACGTTGTTGAGTCTAGAACAAAATGTTTTGAGTCTTAGGATTATATATATCGAAGAGTAGTATTCTTTTTACTCCTCAGTCCCTTTGTCACTCTGGTGAGGCCTCCTGGCGTAGAGTTTTGACTCTTCTCTCCTCAAATTTCACGAAAAAATTTTAGGATCACGCGGGTATCTTGGAATCGTTCCGATAGTCTTGTGACGAGAACATTGTTCTTGCTGCCTCCTGACATTTAGGGGTTGTGGCAGTGTCCCGGGGAGTTGAGCTCCGAGGTGTTGTCGTCACAATTTTATCGTTGCAGTTCTGGAATACCTGAGTTTCGCCGACATCGAAAATCTCTTTTATGGAGTTGTTGGTGAGATAACCTCGACGCCACCCAATACTGGGGCGGGAGTTCGGGAGTATTTCCATAACTCGTATAATGGATGCTTTTCGAAGGTTGAGGTAAACAATTTCCGATGGTTTCTTGGTTATGTGTTGAAGGATGGATACAGCTGGATGTAGGATTTGCTAGTTTTGGGTGAGATATTATGCTTCCCCTGTATCCCCAACACCTGATTGCATAACCAGAAAGTTTCGGGAGTTTATAAGTGGGAATTCAAGTAGTTCCTAGGATATCTTTCCGACAGATGAATGATATGAGATTGGGGTTCGATGTCTAGTGGTCCGCCTATCCATGGTTGGTTTTACAATGGTCTCGTTGTGTCTTAAAGAGTCCATGGCTATGCTGACTCGGGGACGCTTCGTATGTCATGTGCACTGCGTTGTACATGATGGTGCGTATGATCGAGCCCGTGTGGGCCCCACCGCGAAAACTTCAGACGAAATCTCTATCATATGTTTGTTCCGGCTTATTTTGAAAGCCAATTCTTTGTTTTTTTTTATTGTGGTATTCGAGTTGCATCGAAGTCGAGTGTTGATTCCATGCATTTTTCCTCAGCGATGCTCTCATATTTCTATGGGAGTGCTAATCCTTTTCGATCATCGAGATGGTCATGCCAATCCTTTTCAACCAGCGTGTTTCTCTTCAAGTGGATCTGATCTTTTCAACATCCGCAAGATCACCTCTCGGTTTTTTCCAATGTTGTTTGTTTCATCTGTCCCCAAGTTGCCTTTGCTTTCCCGCCCACCCACCTCCTTTTTTCTTCAAGGAATCAGATGTATTAATCAAGTATCTATTTTATTCATGTGAAGTCTCTTCATTCTTTTCAATCAATGTTCTTACCCGGTGGTTCTCATGAAGATGCTCTACAAGTTCGTCATTCTTCGTTCTTTGTCTTTTTTGGTGGATTCAATCCAAGATTTTGGTGTTAATATTATCCCTTTCCTCATTTCACAATGCTTTCTCACATCGGTGCACCTCTTAATCGCCCATCTCTCTCTATTCATATCCGTAGTGCTGAAGATATCTCAGAAGATTCAAGTTTCCGTTCTCAATTCGTTCAAGTTCTTTTGAGGATGTTATCTCATTCAAGCCATTTAATTCAACCGGTGCAATCTTTCTTAAGTCGTTCAACGGTGTATCTTTTGAGTGGGCCCTAACCCATAGGTCTTTTCCCAGGATCTTACCAGACTCTTCTATTTTCCCAGAGTTACTCTCAAATTCATTTCAAAGTTTTCGTAAGAATGAATTATCATCAGTCAAATGTCTTCTCTAAGATCTTTCAAATTCTTTTCATCATTGGTTCAACCTTTCTTTTTTTTTCATTTCGGAGTGTCTCAACAATTCTTGATGGTGTTTCTCGTCGTAATTCTCGGATTTGAAGACCGAAGAAGAGTTTCTCTGCAATCATATCCGTTCTCTTGAAGATTCTTGGTGCTAGCTTTATGCCATCCTCTCATAATTGTTTTCGATGTGAGAATTATTTTCAACCATCCGGAGCAATTCAGGATTCTTTTCAGTTTGATTCTACAAAGGCCATCGTTTCGGATTATTCATTCCAGCTTTCAGCTTTCGTTCTCCAAATCTTACGGTGCATCATTCAAGTATTCTCTAATCAGCTCGTGATCTATTCATTCTCATGTATCCAAATTCCATCAGCTATGTTTATTCATTCTCTAATTCTTCCTGGTGTTTCTTTATCTTCTCTTCGTTCATTTTGAATTCTTATGGTGGTTCATTCAAGAGTTCTCTTCCATGGTTATCATATTAATTCATTCGTTCATTCCAAGCTTACCGGTGGATCGTTGAAGACCATCCCAAGTTTGCACTATATCTCTCTTAATCTTTTCTACGGGAATTAGTATGCCAAATCCATTGATTGTCATCGATTTAAATTTGTGAAGGATACGCGTAACGTAATTCTTATTATTGTTTCATCCAAGTGATCTAATTTCTTCTTTCTGGAGCTGTTCACCATATCACATTCTCGGTTTCAATTGTTTCATCTTTTCTTTTCCCGGAGTTCCAAGCTCTAACAATTGTATCGTCGCGAAGATCCATCTAAATCATTACAAGGCCTCACCCAGTGTTTTCAACTTCTCTTTCTTTCTATCATTCTTTTGTTGCCGGAGTTCTTCATGGAGGCTCTACATTGTGGTTCGTCAAGGATTCTTTTCATTCTTCTTTTGTTCTTCAAGTTTTCTCTCGGAGCTAAGATCCACCAAGCTATATTTCATTTATTCTTCATCTTTCATTCCAAAGTGCAATTTTTTCTACCTTATCTTTTGGGATGGTGATATGCCATTCTTAACAATTTTCTTTCATGTTTTCATGATTCACAAGTTGTTAAGAATGAGATATTTTAAACCCATCATTTTCTCTTTGTTCAGGAGATGCTTCGCAACCCGTCAACCTCTTCATTGGAGTATCTTGGGTTATATTTCACCTAAAGCTTGACCTAAGGATTGTTGCTATTTATGGTGCTTATAAATGATCCAAGTTCTTCATTTATCCTCTCGGTGAAATAAGGTTCTCGTCTCCTTGTTGATATCAATCCAATCTATTGTTTCCGTTAGTGGCAGAATTTCACCTCATAATTTTGAGAAGTTTTCCATAAGCCCACTACAAGTTTATTCTTTTCATTGTTGGTTTTCCAACATCTCTGTTATAATTTTCTTGGAAGGGTGTTTTCCAAGCTCATTTGTGGCAGGAGTTGTCATTTTCTCCTCTGTTCTATTGTTTCGATGATCGACCTTCTATTCTTTCTTCTGGAGGCATTGTGATGTTGCTCTTTTCTCTTATCATTTCAAATGGTGAGGATCGTGTTCTTTTTGTGCTTATCCATTTAGCCGGAGTGTCATGCCCTCCTTTCAAGTTCTTTGCAACTTATCAAGTTTTCCATCTCCTTTCAGTCAGAGTGTTGTACAAATTATATCAGTCTTATTCCTTCCCTATCTTGTTTTAACCGGAGTGTTGTGTCTATCATTCCTCTTCTAACCGGAGTCTCATCAAAGTGCTTTCATTTTGCCAAGTTCATATTCTTACCTTCCATTTCCAACCGGAGTGTTGTCGTAATTGATCTTTATCGTTCCTTGTACATCTCGTTTCAACCAGAGTGCTTGCATGTACTTCTTGTCCATTGCAATCCCTTTTCTTATGTCTTTCAACCTACAGGGTTCTCGTGATGTTCCTTGTTCCTCTTTTCTAACGGAGGTTTTCAACTTTGTTCATCTTTGTTATATTCTTTCTTTCAATTTGTTCATCCTCGCAAGGTTCTTTGATTTCACTCATTTGTCAAAGAAGCAGCTTAGTTTTACCTCTTCTCTTCCTCGTCCGTTTTCTATCTGGTGACATCCTAGATCTCGGGACGAGATCCTCTAGTAGTGGTGAAGTGTTGTGATGCCCCGAGACCGACGCTCCAGAAGACTTCCAGCTATTCCGAGTTTCATCGTGTGTTTTATTTTCTTGCTCTAATTATTTGCATTACATCATGTCATCATGTCATTTCATGTCATTAAACTCAACCAAATAAATTGCATAGATCTTTTGATCTATCTAAAATCGAGGGATATTCACTATGGTGATTTCTCTTTAAAACATATTCTCCCAATATTTTAGGGAGCTATATAAAATTATATTCCAATAACTTGGAAACACCCATAAACACGCTTGCAAAATATCCCAATACCTTTGCTACCTTAATTCTTGGTCTCCAACCTTGCCATAAATTCTATCATCCTAATCCAGAGCTCCACCAAAAATCTGAACATGTTTGGACCTTCCCAAACCTCACTTCCTATTCAAATCATTTGAATTTAAATTAAGTGAGTTTGAATTTAATCTTTCAATCTTGGCCATTTCTATTTTCTTGGAACGAGCATATTTTTGTCAGTCCAAGAAAATTCACCGCATGTCCAAATTCCTCTTCCAACCTTCTCTTCTCTCCTTTTTCCTTTCTTCTACTTCTCTGTTTTTTTAGAAGAAAGAGGAGAGAGAAGAAAGCTAGTTGGGCCTCCCTACTGCTATGCCAGCCGCAACCTGTAGCTAGGCCGGCCCATTCGGCCCAAGGCCAAGGCCCAGCGGGCCCTGCCTATCTAATCCCCGTGCGCTCGAGCCCCTCCTCCCTCTCGATCACCCATGCCCGAAGCCCCTCTCCTTGATCCTCACCCTCCCCTTGCCTCTGCCATGCCGGCTTGCGTCGCCACCACCCCGTGAACCCATGAGCTCGCCGCCCTCGACCCGGCTCAACCTCGACGTCCCTTCGCCGGAGCCCTTCCTCCGCCTCTGCTCCAGCCTCCCTGCATGCCTCGGCCTCCTTTGTCGTCTCGCTGCTTGCCATGACCGCCGCCGCGAAGCTCGCAGTCTCCGCCAAGTCGTTGCTGTAGTCCGGCGCCCCTGCTTCCTCCTCGTCACCAGCGAGCGCCGCGCCGTCTCCCTGCCTCGTCTGCGGTGTCGGCGTCAACAACAACAGCGAACCGGAGCCCCTACCTTGCTCCACCACGTCGCCGCGCCTCGTGCCATCGGCGCCCACCTCCTCACCAGCCCGCAGCCATGGCCTCAAGCTCGCCAAGCCACTGCTCCCTCGTCCCGCCACTGGCCAGGTTGGATTCCCATCTGCCGGATCCACAAGTCCCGTGGCCGCCATCTTCATTTCCAGCAGATCTCGCACCGCTGCAAGCCCCCAAGCTCCGCCACCAGTCGCCTCTACCTGCAGGTCCGACGACATCCCCAACCTCCTCGTTGGGTCCGACAGGACCTCGTCCCTATGCCAAGTTCTTTTCCGGAGACCTCTCCAAGACTAGGATGCGCCAAGACCCGTTTCGCCTCTGCCAGCCCCGTGCTGCTGCTTGGATCAGTCAAGCTCCTCTATCCCGATTCGTTGATTATGCTTGCATGCACATGTGATGTTTGTTGATGTTTGTGCCGAAGACTGCGAGTACAACTACCTCCACAGCGCGTCGTGTACGACTACAACGTGAACGAGTACCATGACGACCTCCGAAGAACTCGGATTCACCAAGTCCCACTACCGTCGCCTTCGTAAGCCTCGGATCCGTCAAGTCCCTCGATGACAAGTGCATGACTATGCAGATTATACCAAGTACCCAAGTGCGAAACACCAAGTACCACGACGACCATCGACATGTACCCCTACACCGCACTGAAACGCCGAGTACCTCGCCGTGACCCCGAACATCTACGGAAACTTGTGCGACTATGAACATGAACAACTACCGTCGTTGTGGATCCGACAAGTTTGCAAGTACAGCTACTTCCTCAATGACCCGCGAGAACCGCTACTTTCACTACCGTCGCAAGAACAACTACTTCCCTCGACGTACCCGAAACGCTCCAAGAATGCACCCTTGGAAGGTATAACCGCCGGAACGACGCCCGTGAACAAATGCATGTGTTGTATGAGATGCATGTTTAGATGTTGTTTTCGCCGTGAACGTTAGTTGTTCCTCCTCGTTGCCATGTCGTTCACCCGTGGGAACCCGGTAACCGGTATCACCCCTCTATCTCTATCATGTCTCTCACACTTGCTTCTTTTGCACCGAATCTCAATGAGTTGTCGGAACCGATATGTTGTTGTGGCATCATTTTCGGATTCATCGTCGTGGCACCCCTTTTCGTTTCCGCCACGGTGACAAATGCTTCATAATATGCTTGTCAACATTTTCATAGCAACTTGCATAAATCTTGCACATGTCATCCGCATCATGATAATAACATTTAAAAATGGTTATAATTGTTGTCGCATTAAATTTCTAATGCACATGACGATTTACCAGAATTGTTGTTTGATGTTTCTGGCCTCATTTTAAATGCCTAGCTGTGTATTTTACCCATGTTTCACCTCTTTCCATGTTAGCCAACATTTAATTTTGTTGAGTACCTAATCGGGAGTGAACTAAATAATGGAATGTGGTGTTTTGTCAATATGCATCCCGATGCATATTGAGCTCCACTTAACTTGTAGTGTTGTTTGTGCACTTTTCCATGCCATGCCTCATTAAACCGGACATGCATCATACTTGATTGTGCATCATGCCATGATTATGTGATGGTTGTTTACCATGTTGTTTACTTCTTTCCGATCTTGCTTCTTCGGGTTAGTTCCGATAACGTCGCGTTTGTGAGGATCCGTTCGACTATGTCCATTTGTCTTCTTCATGGACTCGTTCTTCTTCATTGCGAGATCTCAGGCAAGATGACCATACCCTCAAAATCACTTCTACCTTTGCTTGCAAGTTGCTCGCTCTATTGCTATGCCGTGATACCTACCACTTGCTATATCATGCCTCCCATATTGCCATGTCAAGCCTCTAACCCTCCTTTCCTAGCAAACCGTTGTTTGGCTATGTTACCGCTTTTGCTCAGCCCCTCTTATAGCATTGCTAGTTGCAGGTGAAGTTGAAGTTTGTTCCTTGTTGGAACATGGATATGTTAGGATATCACAATATATATTATTTTAATTAATGCATCTATATACTTGGTAAAGGGTAGAAGGCTCAGTCTTATGCCTGGTGCTTTGTTCCACTCTTACCGCCCTAGTTTCCGTCATACCAGTGTTATGTTCCTTGATTTTGCGTTCCTTAGGCGGTTGGGTGTTATGGGAACCCCTTGACAGTTCGCTTTGAATAAAACTCCTCCAGCAAGGCCCAACCTTGGTTTTACATTTTCCTAACAATCTACCCTTTTCCCTTGGGTTTCCGGAGCGCGAGGGTCATCTTTATTATAACCCCCCCCCCCCGGCCAGTGCTTGTCTAAGTGTTGGTCCGAACTGAGTAGACTGCGGGGCCACCTCGGGGAAACTTTAGGTTTGGTTTTATTCGTAGGATGTCTCATCCGGTGATGCCCTAAGAATGAGATATGTGCAGCTCCTATCGGGATGTCGGCGCATCGGGCGGCTTTGCTGGTCTTGTTTTACCATTGTTGAAATATCTTGTAACCGGGATTCCGAGTCTGATCGGGTCTTCATGGGAGAAGGAATATCCTTCATTGACCGTGAGAGCTTGTGATGGGCTAAGTTGGGACACCCCTGCAGGGTTTTGAAGTTTCGAAAGTCGTGCCCGTGGTTATGGGCAGATGGGAATTTGTTAATATCCGGTTGTAGAGAACTTGACACTTAACTTGATAAAAATGCATGAACCGCATGTGTACCGTGATGGTCTCTTTCCGACGGAGTCCGGGAAGTGAACGCGGTTTTGGAGTTATGTTTGTGCGTAAGTAGTTTCAGGATCACTTCTAGCTTTTCGACCGTTGCTTTGCTTCTCTTCTCGCTCTTATTTGCGTATGTTAGCCACCATATATGCTTAGTGCTTGCTGCAGCTCCACCTCACTACCTTTCCCTACCCATAAGCTTAAATTGTCTTGATCTCGCGGGTGTGACATTGATGAGTCCTCGTTGCTCACAGATACTTCCAAACAGTTGCAGGTGCCGATGATACCAGTGCAGATGACGCAACTGAGCTCGAGTGGGAGCTCGATGAAGATTGTGTTCGTTGTGTTGTTTCGTTTCCAGATGATCAGTAGTGGAGCCCAATTGGGACGATCAGGGATCTAGCATTTGGGGTTGTCTTCTTTTATTTTGGTTCTGTAGTCGGACCTTGTTTGTATTCTGGATGATGTATGTTTAACTTGTATTTGTGTGAAGTAGCAATTGTAAGCCAACTCTTTATCCCTTTCTTATTCAGTACATGAGATTGTGTGAAGATTACCCCTCTTGCGAAACACCTACCATGCGGCTATGCCTCTAAGTTGTGCCCCGACACGTGGGAGATATAGCTGCATTGTGGGTGTTACAAGTTGGTAATCAGAGCCTTCCCTGACTTCGGAGCCCCCTGCTTGATCAAATTACTGACGTTGTTGAGTCTAGAACAAAATGTTTTGAGTCTTAGGATTATATATATCGGAGAGTAGTATTCTTTTTA
This sequence comes from Triticum urartu, assembly GCF_056163025.1. Classification (NCBI taxonomy): domain Eukaryota; kingdom Viridiplantae; phylum Streptophyta; class Magnoliopsida; order Poales; family Poaceae; genus Triticum; species Triticum urartu. The sequence continues at coordinate 282,879,954 of NC_141875.1, read as the reverse complement.
CTCCTCAGCCCTTCATCGCTCTGGTGAGGCCTCCTGACGTAGAGTTTTGACTCTTCTCTCCTCAAATTTCATGAATTTTTTAGGATCACGCGGGTATCTTGGAATCATTCCGATAGTCTTGTGACGAGAACATCGTTCTTGGTGCCTCTTGACATTTAGGGGTTGTGGCAGTGTCCCCGGGAGTTGAGCTCCGAGGTGTTGTCGTCACAATTTTATCGTTGCAGTTCTGGAATGCCTGAGTTTCGCCGACATCAAAAATCTCTTTTATGCAGTTGTTGGTGAGATAACCTCGACGCCACCCAGTACTGGGGTGGGAGTTCAGGAGTATTGCCATAACTCGTATAATGGATGCTTTTCGAAGGTTGAGGTAAACGATTTCCGAAGGTTTCTTGGTTATGTGTTGAAGGATGGATACAGCTGGATGTAGGATTTGCTAGTTTTGGGTGAGATATTATGCTTCCCCTGTATCCCCAACACCTGATTGCATAACCAGAAAGTTTCGGGAGTCTATAAGTGGGAATTCAAGTAGCTCCTAGGATATCTTTCCGACAAATGATATGAGATTGGGGTTCGACGTCTAGTGGTCCGCCTATCCACGGTTGGTTTTACAGTGGTCTCGTTGTGTCTTAAAGAGTCCTTGGCTATGCTAACTCGGGCACGCTTCGTATTTCATGTGCACTGCCTTGTACATGATGGTGATGTATGATCGAGCCCGTGTGGGCCCCACCACAAAAACTTTGGATGAAATCTCTATCATATAATTGTTCCGGCTTACTTTGCAAGCCAATTATTTGTTTTGTTTTGATTGTGGTATTCGAGTTGCTTCGAAGTCAAGTGTTGATTCCATGCCTTTTTCCTCAGCGATGCTCTCATATTTCTATAGGAGTGCTAATATTTTCGATCATCGAGATGGTCATGCCAATCCTTTTCAACCGGCGGGTTTCTCTTCAAGTGGATCCGATCTTTTCAACATCCGCAAGATCACCTCTCGGTTTTTTCCAATGTTGTTCGTTTCATTTGTCCCCAAGTTGCCTTTGTTTTCCCGCCCACCCACCCCCTTTTTTTCTTCAAGGAATCAGATTTATTAATCAAGTATCTATTTTATTCATGTGAAGTCTCTTCATTCTTTTCAATCAATGTTCTTACCCAGTGGTTCTCATGAAGATGCTCTACAAGTTCGTCATTCTTCGTTCTTTGTCTTTTTTGGTGGATTCAATCCAAGATTTCGGTGTTAATCTTATCCCTTTCCTCATTTCGCAATGCTTTATCACATCGGTGCACCTCTTAATCGCTCATCTCTCTCTATTCATATCCGGAGTGCTGAAGATATCTCAGAAGATTCAAGTTTCCATTCTCAATTCGTTCAAGTTCTTTTGAGGATGTTATCTCATTCAAGCCAGTTAATTCAACCGGCGCAATCTTTCTTAAAGTCGTTCAACGGTGTATCTTTTGAGTGGGCCCTAACCCACTGGTCTTTTCCCAAGATCTTACCAGACTCTTCCATTTTCCCGGAGTTACTCTCAAATTCATTTCAAAGTTTTCGTAAGAATGAATTACCATCAGTCAAATGCCTTCTCCAAGATCTTTCAAATTATTTTCATCATTGGTTCAACCTTTCTAATTTTTTTCATTTCGGAGTGTCTCAACAATTCTTGATGGAGTTTCTCGTCGTCATTCTCTGATTTGAAGACCGAAGAAGAGTTTCTTTGCAATCATGTCCGTTCTCTTGAAGATTCTTGGTGCTAGCTTTATGCCATCCTCTCATAATTGTTTTTGATTGTGAGAATTATTTTAAACCATCCAGAGCAATTCAAGAGTCTTTTCAGTTTGATTCTCCGAAGGCCATCATTTTGTATTATTCATTCCAGCTTTCTGCTTTCGTTCTCCAAATCTTACCGGTGCATCATTCAAGTATTCTCTAATCAGCTCGTGATCTATTCGTTCTCATGTATCTAAATTCCCTCAAGTATGTTCATTCATTCTCTAATTATTCCCGGTGTTTCTTTATCTTTTCTTCGTTCATTTTCAATTCTTATGGTGGTTCGTTCAAGAGTTCTCTTCCATGGTTATCATATTAATTCATTCGTTCTTTCCAAGCTTACCGGTGGATCGTTGAACACCTTCCCAAGTTTGCACTGTATCTCTCTTAATCTTTTCTACGAGAATTAGTATGCCAAATCCATTGATTGTCATCAATTTAAATTGGTGAAGGATACGTGTAACGTAATTCTTATTGTTGTTTCATCCAAGTGATCTAATTTCTTCTTTCTGGAGTTGTTCATCATATCACATTCTAGGTTTCAATTGTTTCATCTTTTCTTTTCCCGGAGTTCCAAGCTCTAACAATTATATCGTCGCGAAGATCCATCTAAATCATTACAAGGCTTCACCCAGTGTTCTCAACTTCTCTTTCATTATATCATTCTTTTTTGCCGGAGTTCTTCATGGAGGCTCTACATCGTGGTTCGTCAAGGATTCTTTTCATTCTTCTTTTGTTCTTCAAGTTTTCTCTCGGAGCTAAGATCCGCCAAGCTATATTTCATTTATCCTTCATCTTGCATTCCAAAGTGCAATTCTTTCTACCTTATCTTTTGGGATGGTGATATGCCATTCTTAACAATTTTCTTTCATGTTTTCATGATTCACAAGTTGTTAAGAATGAGATATTTTAAACCCATCATTTTCTCTTTGTTCAGGAGATGCTTCGCAACCCGTCAACCTCTTCATTGGATTATCTCGGGTTATATTTCACCTAAAGCTTGCCCTAAGGATTGTTGCTATTTATGGTGCTTATAAATGATCCAAGTTCTTCATTTATCCTCTTAGTGAAATAAGTTTCTCGTCTCCTTGTTGATATCAATCCAATCTATTGTTTCCGTTAGTGGAAGAATTTCACCTCATAATTTTTTAGAAGTTTTCCATAAGCCCACTACAAGTTTACTCTTTCCGTTGTTAGTTTTCCAACATATCCGTTATAATTTTCTTGGAATGGTGTTTTCCAAGCTCATTTGTGGCAGAAGTTGTCATTTTCTCCTCCGTTCTATTGTTTCAACGATCGACCTTCTATTCTTTCTTCCGGAGGCATTGTGATGTTGCTCTTTTCTCTCATCATCTCGAATGGTGAGGATCGTGTTCTTTTCTTGCTTATCCATTTAACCGGAGTGTCATGCCCTCCTTTCAAGTTCTTTGCAACTTATCAAGTTTTCCATCTCCTTTTAGTCGGAGTGTTGTACAAATTACATCAGTCTTATTCCTTTCCTATTTTGTTTTAACCGGAGTGTTGTGTCTATCATTCCTCTTCTAACCGGAGTCTCATCCAAGTGCTTTCATTTTGCCAAGTTCATATTCTTACCTTCCATTTCCAACCGGAGTGTTGTCATAATTCATCTTTATCGTTCCTTGTACATCTCGTTTCAACCGGAGTGCTTGCATGTACTTCTTGTCCATTGCAATCCCTTTTCTTATGTCTTTCAACCTACAGGATTCTCGTGATGTTCCTTGTTCCTCTTTTCTAACGGAGGTTTTCAACTTTGTTCATCTTCGTTGTATTCTTTCTTTCAATTTGTTCATCCTCGCAAGGTTCTTTGGTTTCACTCATTTGTCAAAGAAGCAGCTTAGTTTTACCTCTTCTCTTCCTCTTGCGTTTTCTCTTCGGTGACATCCTAGATCTCGGGACGAGATCCTCTCGTAGTGGTGGAGTGTTGTGACGCCCCGAGACCGACGCTCCAGAAGACTTCCAGCTATTCTGAGTTTCATCGTGTGTTTTATTTTCTTGCTCTAATTATTTGCATTGCATCATGTCATCATGTCATTTCATTTCATAAAACTCAAGTAAATAAATTGCATAGATCTTTTGATCTATCTAAAATCGAGGGATATTCACTATGGTGATTTCTCTTTAAAACATATTCTCCCAATATTTTAGGGAGCTATATAAAATTATATTCCAATAATTTGGAACCACCCATAAACACGCTTGCAAAATATCCCAATACCTTTGCTATCTTAATTCTTGGTCTCCAACCTTGCCATAAATTCTATCAACTTATTCCGGAGCTCCACCAAAATCTGAACATTTTTGGACCTTCCCAAACCTCACTTCCTATTCAAATCATTTGAATTTAAATTAAGTGAGTTTGAATTTAATCTTTCAATATTGGCCATTTCCATTTTCTTGGAACGAACATATTTTTGTGAGTCCAAGAAAATTAACCGCAAGTCCAAATTCCTGTTCCAACCTTCCCTTCTCTCCTTTTTCCTTTCTTCTACTTCTCTATTTTTTAGAAGAAAGAGGAGAGAGAAGAAACCTAGCTGGGCCTCCCTACTGCTGCGCCAGTCGCAACCTGCAGCTAGGCCGGCACATTCGGCCCAAGGCCAAGGCACAGCCGGCCCTGCCTATCTAACCCTGGGCGTCACCCCCCCCCCCCCGATCCCATCTCACTCCCCTGCTCATTCCATCCAGCGCCGCCAGGGAGGAGCCCGATTCCCATCCCCGTGCACTCGAGCCCCTCCTCCCTCTCGATCACCCATGGCCAAAGCCCCTCTCCTCGATCCTCACCCTCCCCTTGCCTCTGCCATGCCGGCTTGCGCCACCACCACCCCGCGAACCCGTGAGCTCGCCGCCCTCGACCCGGCTCGCCCTCGACGTCCCTTCGCCGGAGCCCTTCCTCCGCCTCTGCTCCAGCCTCCCTGCATGCCTCGGCCTCCTTTGCCGTCTCGTTGCTTGCCATGACCGCCGCCGCGAAGCTCCCAGTCTCCGCCAAGCCGTTGCTGCAGTGCGGCGCCCCTGCTTTCTCCTCGTCACCGGCGAGCACCGCGCCGTCTCCCTGCCTCGTCTACGGTGTCGGCGTCAACAACAGCAGCGAACCTGAGCCCCTACCTTGCTCCACCATGTTGCCGCGCCTCCTGCCATTGGCGCCCACCTCCTCACCAGCCCGGAGCCATGGCCTCAAGCTCTCCAAGCCGCTGCTCCCTCGTCCCGCCACTGGCCAGGTTGGATGCCCATCTGCCGGATCCACAAGTCCCGTGGCCGTCATCTTCATCTCCGGTAGATCTCGCACCGCTGCAAGCCCCCAAGCTCCGCCACTGATCGCCTCTACCTGCAGGTCCGACGACATCCCCGACCTCCTCGTTGGGTACGACAGGACCTCGTCCCTATGCCAAGTTCTTTTCCGGAGACCTCTCCAAGACCAGGATGCGCCAAGAGCCGTTTCGCCTCTGCCAGCCCCATGCTGCTGCTTGCATCAGTCAAGCTCCTTTGTCCCGATTCGTTGACTATGCCTGCATGCACATGTGATGTTTGTTGTTGTTTGTACCGAAGACCACGAGTACAACTACGTCCACAGCGTGCCGTGTATGACTACAACGTGAACGAGTACCATGACAACCTCCGAAGAACTCGAATTCACCAAGTCCCACTACCGTCACCTCTGGAAGCCTCGGATCCGTCAAGTCCCTCGACGACAAGTGCATGACTATGCAGATTGTACCAACTACCCCTTCGAGTTGACGAGATCGGCAAGTGCGAAATACCAAGTACCACGACGACCATCAACATGTACCCCTATACCGCACCGAATCGCCGAGTACCTCGCCGTGACCCCGAACATCTACGAAAACTTGTGCAACTATGAACGTGAACAACTACCGTCACCGTGGATCCGACAAGTTTGCAAGTACAACTACTTCCTCTACGACCCGCGAGAACCGCTACTTTCACTACCGTCGCAAGAACAACTACTTCCCTCAACGTACCCGAAACGCTCCGAGAATGCACCCTTGGAAGGTATAACCGCCGGAACGACGCCCGTGAACAAATGCTTGTGTTGTATGAGATGCATGTTTAGATGTTGTTTTCGCCGTGAACGTTAGTTGTTCCTCCTCGTTGCCATGTCGTCCACCCGTGGGAACCCGGTAACCGGGATCACCCCTCTATCTCTAGCATGTCTCGCACACTTGCTTCTTTTGCACCGATATCTCAATGAGTTGTCGGAACCGATATGTTGCCGTGGCATCATTTTCGGATTCATCGCCGTGGCACCCCTTTTCGTTTCCGCCACGGTGACAAATGCTTCATAATATGCTTGTCAACATTTTCATAGCAACTTGCATAAATCTTGCACATGTCATCCGCGTCATGATAACAACATTTAAAAATGGTTATAATTGTTGTCGCATTAAATTGCTAATGCACATGAGGATTTACCAGAATTGTTGTTTGATGTTTCCGGCCTCATTTTAAATGCCTAGCTATGTATTTTACCCATGTTTCACCTCTTTCCATGTTAACCAACATTTAATTTTGTTGAGTACCTAATCGGGAGTGAACTAAATAATGGAATGTGGTGTTTTGTCAATATGCATCCCGATGCATATTGAGCTCCACTTACTTGTACTGTTGTTTGTGCACTTTGCCATGCCATGCCTCATTAAACCGGACATGCATCATACTTGATTGTGCATCATGCCATGATTATGTGATGGTTGTTTACCATGTTGTTTGCTTCTTTCTGGTGTTTCTTCTTCCGGTTAGTTCCGTTAATGTCGCATTTGTCAGTATCCGTTCGACTATGTCCGTTTTTCTTCTTCATGGACTCGTTCTTCTTCCTTGCGGGATCTCAGGCAAGATGACCATACCCTCGAAATCACTTCTATCTTTGCTTGCTAGTTGCTCGCTCTATTGCTATGTCGTGATACCTACCACTTGCTATATCATGCCTCCCATATTGCCATGCCAAGCCTCTAACCCTCCTTTCCTAGCAGACCGTTGTTTGGCTATGTTACCGCTTTTGCTTAGCCCCTCTTATAGCGTTGCTAGTTGCAGGTGAAGTTGAAGTTTGTTCCTTGTTGGAACATGGATACGTTGGGATATCACAATATCTCTTATTTTTATTAATGCATCTATATACTTGGTAAAGGGTGGAAGGCTCGGCCTTATGCCTGGTGTTTTGTTCCACTCTTGTCGCCCTAGTTTCCGTCATACCGGTGTTATGTTCCTTGATTTTGCGTTCCTTACGCGCTTGGGTGTTATGGGAACCCCTTTACAGTTTGCTTTGAATAAAACTCCTCCAGCAAGGCCCAACCTTGGTTTTACATTTGCCTAACAACCTAGCCTTTTCCCTTGGGTTTCCGAAGCCCGAGGGTCATCTTTATTTTAAACCCCCCAGGCCAGTGCTTGTCTAAGTGTTGGTCCGAACTGAGTAGACTGCGGGGCCACCTTGGGGAAACTTGAGGTTTGGTTTTACTCGTAGGATGTCTCATCCGGTGTTGCCCTGAGAACGAGATATGTGCATCTCCTATTGGGATGTCGGCGCATCGGGCGGCTTTGCTGGTCTTATTTTACCATTGTTGAAATGTCTTGTAACCAGGATTCCGAGTCTGATCGGGTCTTCATGGGAGAAGGAATATCCTTACTTGACCGTGAGAGCTTGTGATGGGCTAAGTTGGGACACCCCTGCAGGGTTTTGAAGTTTCGAAAGTCGTGCCCGCGGTTATGGGCAGATGGGAATTTGTTAATGTCTGGTTGTAGAGAACTTGACACTTAACTTAACAAAAATGCATCAACCGCGTGTGTAGCCGTGATGGTCTCTTTCCGACGGAGTCTAGGTAGTGAACACGGTTTTGGAGTTGTGTTTGTGCGTAAGTAGTTTCAGGATCACTTCTTGATCACTTCTAGCTTTTCGACCATTGCGTTGCTTCTCTTCTCGCTCTTATTTGCATATGTTAGCCACCATATATGCTTAGTGCTTGCTGCAGCTCCACCTCACTACCTTTCCCTACCCATAAGCTTAAATAGTCTTGATCTCGGGGGTGTGAGATTGTTGAGTCCTCGTGGCTCACAGATACTTCCAAACAGTTGCAGGTGCCAATGATGCCAGTTCAGAAGACGCAACTGAGCTTGAGTGGGAGCTCGATGAAGATCGTGTTTGTTGTGTTGTTTCGTTTCCAGTTGATGAGTAGTGGAGCCCAGTTGGGACGATCGGGGATCTAGCATTTGGGGTTGTCTTCTTTTATTTTGGTTCCATAGTCGGACCTTGTTTGTATTCTGGATGATGTATGTTTAACTTGTATTTGTGTGAAGTGGCGATTATAAGCTAACTCTTTATCCCTTTCTTATTTAGTACATGGGATTGTGTGAAGATTACCCCTCTTGCGACAAACCTACCATGCGGCTATGCCTCTAAGTCGTGCCCCGACACGTGGGAGATATAGCCGCATTGTGGGTGTTACAATATAGTCGGATCATATTATGTTTCTCCCCTCTATACTCTTGTTGTGATGAATTAAATCTTTATCGTTTGAAGTTTTTTCTTGTCGGATTGAATATTCAGAGATGAGAACACATGATATATGTCTTGCGTTATGAATACTTGAGGTGATGATATGATGACCCACAAGTATAGGGGATCTATCGTAATCCTTTCGATAAGTAAGTGTGTCGAACCCAACGAGGAGTGGAAGGAAATACAAGCGGTTTTCAGTAAGGTATTCTCTGCAAGCACTGAAATTATCGGTAATAGATAGTTTTGTGATAAGGTAATTTGTAACGTGTAACAAGTAACAAAAGTAAACAAGGTGCAGCAAGGTGGCCCAATCCTTTTTGTAGCAAAGGACAAGCCTGGACAAACTCTTATATTAAAGAAAACGCTCCTGAGGACACATCGGAACTATCGTCAAGCTAGTTTTCATCACGCTCATATGATTCGCGTTCATTACTTTTATAATTTGATATGTTGGTGGACCGGTGCTTGGGTACTGCCCTTACTTGGACATGCATCCCACTTATGGTTAACCCCTCTTGCAAGCATCCACAACTACAAAAGAAGTATTAAGGTAAACCTAACCATAGCATGAAACATATGGATCCAAATCAGCCCCTTACAAAGCAACGCATAAACTAGGGTTTAAGCTTCTGTCACTCTAGCAACCCATCATCTACTTATTACTCCACCAAGGTTCCACCTAGAGACGGCGGCGTTTCAACCCGAAAACTTTCTTCTGGTTTTTTCCAGGGCGAAAGACTTCATATAGCAAAAGATGGGCACCGGAGGTCTGTCAGGGGGCCCACGAGACAGGGAGGCGCGCCCAGGGGGGTAGGGCGCTCCCCCACCCTCATGGATGGTGGGTGGCCCCCATCTGGTGCTTTCTTCACCCAATATTTTTTATATATTCCAAAACTGATTTCCGTGGAGTTTTAGGACTTTTGGAGTTGTGCGGAATAGGTCTCTAATATTTGCTCCTTTTCCAGCCTAGAATTCCAGCTGCCGGCATTCTCCCTCTTCGTGCGAACCTTATAAAATAAGAGAGAAAAGGCATAAGTAATGTGACATAATGTGTAATAACAGCCCATAATGCAATAAATATTGATATAAAAGCATGATGCAAAATGGACGTATCAAGTCCCCCAAGCTTAGACCTCGCTTGTCCTCAAGCGGAAGCCGATATCGAAAAATATGTCCACATGTTTAGAGATAGAGGTGTCGATAAAATAAAATACGGACATGAGGGCATCATGGTCATTCTTATAACAGCAACATATATATATAGTCATATGATTTCTTATGCTAAAGTAACAATTTATTCACAATGTCAAGTATGAATCGGAAACTTCATTGAAAAGTAACAAACTATAATCTCAGTGATTGAAGCAATTGCAATGTATCATAACATTGGAAAGAGCAATATAAGAGCTTTCAGCAAGTCCACATACTCAACTATCATTTAGTATTTCACAATTGCTAACACTCACGCTATACTTATGGGTATGAAGCTTTAATCGAACACAGAGAAAGATAAGTGCTTATAGTTTTGCCTCCCAACCTTTTACCTCAAGGGTAATGTCAACAATAATAGTTTAGGAAAACCCACATCCAATTAGCTATATATATCAGGATCTTTCCAACACACAGTGCTTGCCAAAGGATAAAGTATAAAAAGGAGAGGTGAAGATCACCGCGACTCTTGCATAAGACATAAGATAAAAATAAAAGATAGGCCCTTCGCGGAGGGAAGTAGAGGTTGTCATGTGTTTTTATGGTTGGATGCACGAAATCTTAATGCAAAAGAACATCACTTTATATTGCCACTTGTGATATGGACCTTTATTATGCAGTCCATCACTTTTATTTCTTCCACATCACAAGATCGTATAAAGCTTATTTTCTCCACACTAATAGATCATACATATTTAGAGAGCAATTTTTATTGCTTGCAACAATGAAAAATTACTTGAAGGATCTTACTCAATCCATAGGTAGATATGATGGACTCTCATGGCAAAACTGGGTTTAAGGATATTTGGAAGCACAAGTAGTATCTCTACTTGGTGCAAAGAATTTGGCTAGCATGAGGGGGAAAGGCAAGCTCAACATGTTGGATGATCCATGACAATATAATTTATCTCGGATGTAAGAAAACATAACCCATTATGTTGTCTTCCTTGTCCAACATCAACCTTTTAGCATGTCATATTTTAATGAGTGCTCACAATCATAGAAGATTTCCAAGATAGTATATTTATATGTGAAAACCTCTCTTTCTTTATTACTTCCTATTAATTGCAATGATGACTAAAACTATGTTTGTCAAACCTCAACTACTTTTATTCATCATACTCTGTATATGTGAAATCATTACTCTCCATAAGATCAATTTGATCTTTTTACTTCTTTTTATTTATTTTTCTCTTTTTTCTCAAGATCGTAACAAAATAACCAAGCCCTTGACTCAAAACTAATCTTTATTATATATAGCTCACGGACTCGATTACATAGAAGGATCATAAAGCAAAACTCAAAACTAGATCATACTAAAACTTTATTCTACTAGATCAAGATATTACCAAAAGGATCGAACTAAGAAAAATGATAAAGATATAAGGGTGATGGTGATATGATACCGGGGCACTCCCCCAAGCTTGGAATTTTCCAAGGGGAGTGCCCATACCCGATACTCAATTCTCCTTTGGTGGTATTGATGATGGAGTTGTTGATGATGTAGGCTTGTCGTCCATCTTCCAAGGCCTAGGCTCACCATCATAGAAGGATGATCGAGTCTCCGGGATCCTCAAATCTGCAGCCAAACTCATCCTCTTGAATCTATATTCATACTCATAGTTTTGGTTTTGCAGGTTATAGATCTGGGCTTGGAGGTGCTCGATTTTCTCGCGAAGCTTGAAGATGGTCTCCCCAATGTTCTTGGCATACAGCTTGTGATTGCTGGTGAACTCCGCGATCATCATGTGGTTGGCGTCGAGTCTGTGTTCCACCATCCCCTGGCACTGCAAAACTTGTTGCTCCATTGTTTCAAGTCTTGTCTCCACGCTTCCGGTCCTCCTTGGTCCCTCAACATCACGGATGTGCAGCACCCCCTCACGCAACTCAATGGTTTGAGGGTGTTGCAGCACCTCCGCGAGGTAGGGGTTGATAACCCTCTCAAAAAACTTGTCCTTGGGGACGCTTGAAGACGTCACGGTGATCTTGATCTGTCAGAAAAATAGCTCAAAACAAAAACAGGAGATAATTGCATGGTATGGTGTCCAAAACCTTCAGGAGATTACATAATAAAATTTTACCGACCAAAAGAAGTATCGTGCAAGAAAACAGAGTCCGAAGGGCACACGAGGTGCCCACAAGGCAGGGGGGCCGCCCTCCACCCTCGTGGATGCCTCGTGTCCTTTCCGAACTACTTCTAATTTTCCTATTTTATTAAATATTACAAAATGGAGAAAAATTGTTATTAGAACTGTCTTGGAGTCGGTTTACTTACCGTACCACATACCTATTCCTTTTCGGAAGCTGAAACATTCTGGAAGGTGTCCCTTAACTCCTCCTGGGTTACGGTTTCAATAACATTAGTTTCAACATTTATAGGATTACCTGAGATATAATGTTTGATTCTTTGACCGTTCACCACCCTCGGATTTGTGCCTTCGAAGTTGTTAATTTTTATGGCACCGGAATGATAGACCTCCTCGATAACGTAAGGACCTTCCCATTTAGAGAGGAGTTTTCCTACAAAATAACTTAAGAGGGAGTTGTATAACAATACATAATCACCTATATTAAACTCACGTTTTTGTATCCTTTTGTCATGCCATCTTTTAACTTTTTCTTTAAATAGTTTGGCATTCTCATAGGCCTGGGTTCTCCACTCATCAAGTGAGCTAATGTCAAATAGTCTCTTCTCACCGGCAAGTTTGAAATCATAATTGAGCTCTTTAATGGCCCAATATGCTTTATGTTCTAGTTCGTGAGGTAAGTGACATGCTTTATCATAAATCATCTTATACGGTGACATACCCATAGGATTTTTATATGCAGTTCTATAGGCCCATAATGCATCATCAAGTTTCTTGGACCAATTCTTTCTAGATCCATTAACAGTCTTTTGCAAAATTAATTTAAGCTCTCTATTGCTCAGTTCTACTTGACCACTAGACTGTGGGTGATATGGGGATGCAATTCTATGATTAACATCATACTTAGCAAGCATTTTACGAAAAGCACAATGAAAAAAATGTGAACCACCATCAGTCATTAAGTATCTAGGGACTCCAAACCTCGGAAAAATAACTTCTTTAAGCATCTTAATAGAGGTGTTATGATTAGCACTGCTAGTTGGAATAGCTTCTACCCACTTAGTAACGTAATCAACAGCAACTAAAATATGTCTATACCCATTAGAGGAAGGAAACGGTCCCATATAATCAAAGCCCCAAACATCAAATGGTTCAATAACAAGTGAATAATTCATAGGCATTTCCTGACATCTACTAATATTACCAATTCTTTGACATTCATCATAAGACAAGACAAACTTACGGGCATCCTTGAAGAGAGCCGGCCAATAAAAACCGGATTGCAATACCTTATGTGTAGTTCTATCTCCAGCATGGTGTCCTCCATAAGCCTCGGAGTGAAACTTACGTAGGATCTGTTCATGTTCATGCTCAGGTACACAACGTCTAATAACACCATCTACTCCTTTATAAAGGTGTGGGTCATCCCAGAAGTAATGTCTTAAATCATAGAAAAACTTTTTCTTTTGCTGATAGGTGAAACTAGGTGGTATAAATTTAGCAACAATGTAATTAGCATAATCAGCATACCATGGAGCAGTACGAGAAGCATTTATGACAGCTAATTGTTCATCAGGAAAGCTATTATCAATAGGTAGTGGGTCATCAAGAACATTCTCTAACCTAGATAAGTTGTCTGCAACGGGGTTCTCAGCTCCCTTTCTATCAATAATATGCAAATCAAATTCCTGTAGTAGGAGAACCCATCTAATAAGTCTAGGTTTAACGTCTTTCTTTTCCATAAGATATTTAATAGCAGCATGATTAGGTTAAATAGTTACTTTAGAATCAACAATATAAGGTCTGAACTTATCACAAGCAAATACATCTGCTAAAAATTCTTTTTCAGTAGTAGCATAATTTCTCTGGGCATTGTCTAGAGTTTTACTAGCATATTGGATAACATTTAATTTCTTATCAACTCTTTGTCCTAGAACAGCACCTACAGCATAATCACTGGCATCTCAAAGGGTAAATTCCAATCAGGAGGCTGAACAATAGGTGCAGAAATCAAGGCTTTCTTAAGTATTTCAAATGCTTCTACACAATCATCATCAAAGACAAAAGGAACATCTTTTTGTAAAAGATTAGTCAGAGACCTAGAAATTTTTGAGACGTCTTTAATGAACCTCCTATAAAAACCGGCATGACCAAGGAAACTTCTTATACCTTTAATGTCCTTAGGACACGGCATCTTTTCAATAGCATCAACTTTAGCTTTATCAATTTCAATACTTCTTTCAGAAATTTTATGCCCCAAGACAATACCTTCATTAAGCATAAAGTGGCACTTCTCCCAATTCAAGACAAGATTAGTTTCTTCACATCTCTGCACAACTCGATCAAGGTTGCTTAAGCAATCATCAAAAGAAGTTCCATACACGGAGAAATCATCCATGAAAACCTCAACAATCTTTTCACAAAAGTCAGAGAATATAGCAGTCATACATCTTTCAAAGGTAGCAGGTGCATTGCATAAACCAAAAGGCATACGTCTATAAGCAAAGGTACCAAAAGGGCAAGTAAAGGTGGTCTTTTCTTGATCCTCCTTTGACACAAGTATTTGAGAGAAACCAAAATAACCGTCTAGAAAGAAAAATGTGTGTGTTTGGATAATATTTCTAGCATTTGATCAATAAAAGGTAAAGGGTAATGATCCTTTTTAGTAGCTTTATTTAATTTACGGAAGTCGATTACCATTCTATAACCTGTAACAATTATTTCTGGGATCAATTCATCTTTATCATTAGGAACAACAGTAATACCTCCTTTTCTTAGGGACACAATGAACGGGACTTACCCACTGACTATCAGCAACAGGATAAATTATACCTACCTCCAGAAGCTTTAGTATTTCTTTTCTTACCACTTTTTTCATCTTAGGATTTAACCGTCATTGGTGATCAACAACCAGTTTAGCGTCTTTCTCCAATTTTATTTTGTGCTGGCATAGAGTGGGACTGATGCCCTTAAGATCATCAAGAGTATATCCAATAGCAACATGGTGCTTCTTCAGAATTTTCAATAATTTCTCTTCTTCTTGCTTTGAAAGGTTAGCACTAATAATAACAGGATATATCTTCTTTTCATTAAGATAAGCATATTTAAGAGTATCTGTCAATGGTTTAAGCTCAAACACGGGATCACCCTTGGGTGGAGGAGGATCCCCTAGAATTTCGACAGGCAAGTTGTGTTTCAAAATAGGTCCCTGTTTAAATAATACTTCATCTATTTCCCTTCTTTCATTCATAAACATATCATTTTCATGGTCTAGTAAATATTGTACTAGAGGATCATTAGGAGGCACGACAATAGAAGCAAGACCAACAATTTCATCTTTACTAGGTAATTCTTTATCATGGAATTGTCTATGAAATTTAGCAAAATTAAAATCATGAGACATATCCCCTAAACCAACAGAAACAATACCATTTTGCAGTCTATCTTAGCATTAACAGTATTCAAAAAGGGTCTACCAAATATAATGGGACAAAAGTCATCTTGTGGGGAACCAAGAACAAGAAAATCAGTAGGATATTTAACTTTACCACACAAGACTTCGACATCTCTAACAATCCCAACTGGTGAAATAGTATCTCTATTAGCAAGCTTAATAGTAACATCAATACCTTCTATCTCGGCAGGTGCAATATCATGCATAATTTCTTCGTATAAAGAGTGAGTTATGGCACTCGCACTAGCACCCATATCACATAAGCCATGATAGAAATGATCTCTTATTTTAACAGAAATAACTGGCATGCCAACAACAGGTCTATGTTTGTTTTCAGTATCGAGTCTAGCAATTCTAGCAGCTTCATCACAAAAGTAAATAACATGCCCATCAATATTATCGGACAAGAGATCTTTGACCATAGCAATACTAGGTTCAAATTTAATTTCCTCAGAGGGTTTGGGTGTTCTAATATTACTTTTGTTGACCACAGTTGAAGCTTTAGCATGATCCTTTATTCTAACAGGGAAAGGTGGTTTCTCAATATAAGCGGTAGGAACAATACAATCAACATTATAAGTGATAGTATTTTCTTCAACTTTAATAGGTTAAACTACTTTTACTTCAATGGGAGGATTATATTTAAGCCACTTCTCCTAAGGGAGATCAACATGAGTAGTGATATGTCTCCAACGTATCTATAATTTTTGATTGCTCCATGCTATATTATCTACTGTTCTGGACATTATTGGGCTTTATTATCCACTTTTATATTATTTTTGGGACTAACCTATTAATCGGAGGCCCAGCCCAGAATTGCTGTTTTTGCCTGTTTTAGGGTTTCGAAGAAAAGGAATATCAAACGGAGTCCAAACGGAATGAAACCTTCGGGAACGTGATTTTCTCAATGAACAAGACTCGGGAGACTTGGACCCTACGTCAAGAAATAAAACAGGAGGTCACGAGGTAGGGGGCGCGCCCACCCCCACCAGGCGCGCCCTCCACCCTCGTGGGCCCCATGTTGCTCCACCGACGTACTCCTTCCTCCTATATATATCCACGTACCCCCAAACAATCAGAACAGGAGCCAAAACCCTAATTCCACCACCATAACTTTCTGTATCCATGAGATCCCATCTTGGGGCCTGTTCCGGTGCTTCGCCGGAGGGGGCATCGATCACGAAGGGCTTCTACATCCACACCATATCCTCTCCGATGAAGTGTGAGTAGGTTACCTCAGACCTACGGGTCCATAGTTAGTAGCTAGATGGCTTCTTCTCTCTTTTTGGATCTCAATACAATGTTCTCCCCCTCTCTTGTGGAGATCTATTCGATGTAATCTTCTTTTTGCGGTGTGTTTGTTGAGACCAATGAATTGTGGGTTTATGATCAAGTCTATCTATGAATAATATTTGAATCTTCTCTGAATTCTTTTATGAATGATTGGTTATCTTTGCAAGTCTCTTCGAATTATCAGTTTGGTTTGGCCTACTAGATTGATCTTTCTTGCAATGGGAGGAGTGCTTAGCTTTGGGTTCAATCTTGTAGTGTCCTTTCCCGGTGACAGTAAGGGCAGCAAGGCACGTATTGTATTGTTGCCATTGAGGATAACAAGATGGGGTTTTCTTCATATTGCATGAGTCTATCCCTCTACATCATGTCATCTTGCTTAAGACGTTACTCTGTTTTAACTTAATACTCTAGATGCATGCTGGATAGCGGTCGATGAGTGGAGTAATAGTAGTAGATGCAGGCAGGAGTCGGTCTACTTGTCTCGGACGTGATGCCTATATACATGATCATACCTAGATATTCTCATAACTATGCTCAATTCTGTCAATTGCTCAACAGTAATTTGTTCACCCACCGTAGAATACTTATGCTCTTGAGAGAAGCCACTAGTGAAACCTATGGCCCTTGGGTCTATCTTTATCATATCAATCTCCTACTACTTAGTTATTTCCTTTGCTATTTACTTTGCCTTTATTTTACTTTGCATCTTTATCATAAAAATACCAAAAATATTATCTTATCATATCTATCAGATCTCACTCTCGTAAGTGGCCCTATAGGGATTGACAACCCCTATTTGCGTTGGTTGCGAGGATTTATTTGTTTTGTGCAGGTGCGAGGGACTCGCGCGTAGCCTCCTACTAGATTGATACCTTGGTTCTCAAAAACTGAGGGAAATACTTACGCTACTTTGCTGCATCATCCCTTCCTCTTCGGGGAAAATCAACGCAGTGCTCAAGAGGTAGCAAGAAGGATTTCTGGCGCCGTTGCCGGGGAGGTCTACGCAAAAGTCAACATACCAAGTACCCATCACATACCCTTATCTCCCGCATTACATTATTTGCCATTTGCCTCTCGTTTTCCTCTCCCCCACTTCACCCTTGCCGTTTTATTCGCCCTCTCTCTCTCTCTCTCTATCCTCCCTCTCTTTTTGCCTCTTTTTGCCCGCTTGCTGTTTTGTTTGCTTGTGTGTTAGTTTGCTTGCTTGTCACGATGGCTCTACCTAAATTTGGTGACCTTCACCTTAAAAGATTAGAAGAGATCGAAAGCAATGTCAGGAGTTTTATGGTCTTGCAATTTGAACATAATAGTTTCTTCAGAAACGAGCTTAAAGAACAAAAAAGTTTTATTAATTTTATGAACAAAGAGCTTGATTATATGTCTAAAGAATTCGATGGTTTAAGATCCCAAATTGCTCATCTTGAGAAATTAACTGCTGAAATTTCGGATAGGTAGGATACCTTAGTTAATAAGATGGCCGCTAAACAGGATTGCTATGAAAATAAAGATGAAGATCTAAAACTTATTGATGTGTCCCTTATTAAATCTTTGTTTTGCAATATGAATCTTGATAATGATGGGACTGAATATGATCCACCTTTACCTAGAAGGCGTTCCAAGAATTCAGAATTTGTTGATCTTGATGCTAAATTTGATAAAAGTGGGATTGAAGAAATTAAAACCCTTGATGTTGCTAAACCAACTATTACGGATTTCTAGGAATTTAACTATGAAAATTGCTCTTTGATTGATTGTATTTCCTTGTTGCAATCCGTGCTAAATTCTCCTCATGCTTATAGTCAAAATAAAGCATTTACTAAACATATCGTTGATGCCTTGATGCAATCTTATGAAGAAAAACTTGAATTGGAAGTTTCTATCCCAAGAAAACTTTATGATGAGTGGGAACCAACTATTAAAATTAAAATTAAAGATCATGAATGCTATGCTTTATGTGATTTGGGTGCTAGTGTTTCCACGATTCCAAAGACTTTGTGTGATTTGTTTGGTATCCGTGATTTTGATGATTGCTCTCTAAACTTGCACCTTGCGGATTCCACTATTAAGAAACCTATGGGAAGAACTAATGATGTTATTATTGTTGCGAATAGGAATTATGTGCCCGTAGATTTTATTGTTCTTGACATAGATTACAATCCTTCATGTCCTATTATTCTTGGTAGACCTTTCCTTAGAACGATTGATGCAATTATTGATATGAAGGAAGGAAATATTAGATTCCAATTTCCATTAAGTAAAGGCATGGAACACTTTCCTAGAAAGAATATTAAATTACCTTATGAATCTATTATGAGAGCCACTTATGGATTGCCTACCAAAGATGGCAATACCTAGATATATTCTTGATTGTTATGCCTAGCTAGGGGCGTTAAACGATAGCGCTTGTTGGGAGGCAACCCAATTTTATTTTCATTCCTTGCTTTCTGATCATGTTTATTAATAAATAATTTTTCTAGCCTATGTTTTGTTTGTGTTTTTTGTGTTTAATTAGTGTTTGTGCCAAGTAGAACAGTTGGGAAAACTTGGGGAAAGTCTTGTTGAACTTGCTGTAAAAAACAGAAACTTTAGCGCTCACGAGAACTGCTGTAATTTTTATTTGGAGAGTGATATTTAGTTAATTCTTTTTGCAGATGATTAATAGATAAATTCCGCACGTCCAGAAATTTATTTTAGAATTTTTGGGGTTCCATATCTTGTGTTGGCTACAGATTACTACAGACTGTTCTGTTTTTGACAGATTCTGTTTTTCGTGTGTTGTTTGCTTATTTTGATGAATCTATGGCTAGTAAAATAGTTTATAAACCATAGAGAAGTTGGAATACAGTAGGTATAACACAAATATAAATAAAGAATGAGTTCATTACAGTACCTTGAAGTGGTATTTTGTTTTCTTTCGCTAACGGAGCTCACGAGATTTTCTACTTTAAGTTTTGTGTTGTGAAGTTTTCAAGTTTTGGGTAAAGATTTGATGGATTATGGAACAAGGAGTGGCAAGAGCCTAAGCTTGGGGATGCCCATGGCACCCCCAAGATAATATAAGGACACCTAAAAGCCAAAGCTTGGGGATTCCCCGGAAGGCATCCCCTCTTTCGTCTACTTCTATCGGTAACTTTACTTGGAGCTATATTTTTATTTACCACATGATATGTGTTTTACTTGGAGCGTCTTGTACTATTTAAGCCTTTGCTTGTTAGTTCACCACAATCATCCTTGCTTTATACACCTTTTGAGAGATCCATACATGATTTAGAATTTGTTAGAATACTCTATGTGCTTCGCTTATATCTTTTGAGTTATATAATTTTGCTCTAGTACTTCACTTATATCTTTTAGAGCACTGTGGTGGATTTGTTTTATAGAAAATATTGATCTCTCATGCTTCACTTAGATTATTTTGAGAGTCTTAATATCATGGTAATTTGCTTTAAATCCTAATATGCTAGGTATTCAAGAATAAAGAAATTCTCTTATGAGTGTGTTGAATACTATGATAAGTTTGATACTTGATAATTGTTTTGAGATATGAAGATGGTGATATTAAAGTCATGCTAGTTGAGTAGTTGTGAATTTTAGAAATACTTGTGTTGAATCTTGTGATTCCCGTAGCATGCACGTATGGTGAACCGTTATGTGATGAAGTTGGAGCATGATTTATTTTTTGATTGCCTTCCTTATGAGTGGCGGTCGGGGATGAGCGATGGTCTTTTCCTACCAATCTATCCCCCTAGGAGCATGCGCGTAATACTTTGCTTTGATAACTTGTAGATTTTTGCAATAAATATATGAGTTCTTTATGACTAATGTTGAGTCCATGGATTATACGCACTCCCACCCTTCCACCTTTGCTAGCCTCTCTAATATCGCGCACCTTTCGACGGTATCATACACCCACCATATACCTTCCTCAAAACAGCCACCATACCTACCTATTATGGAATTTCCATAGCCATTCCGAGATATATTGCCATGCAACTTTCCACCATTTCGTTTATTATGACACACTCCATCATTGTCATATTGCTTAGCATGTCATGTAGTTGACATCGTATCTGTGGGAAATCCACCATTCATAATTCTTTCATACATGTCACTCATGAGTCATGGCATATCCCGGTACACCGCCGGAGGCATTCATATAGAGTCATATTTTGTTCTAAGTATCGAGTTGTAATTGTTGAGTTGTAAGATAAAAGTGTGATGATCATCATTATTAGAGCATTGTCCCAGTGAGGAAAGGATGATGGAGACTATGATTCCCCCACAAGTCAGGATGAGACTCCGGACGAAAAATTAAAAAAAAAGAAAGGAGGCCATAAAAAGAAAAAGAGAAAAGGCCCAAATAAAAAAAGAAAAAAAAGAAAAAAAATGAGAGATAAAGAGAGAAGGGACAATGTTACTATCCTTTTACCACACTTGTGCTTCAAAGTAGCACCATGATCTTCATAGTAGAGAGTCTCTCATGTTATCACTTTCATATACTAGTGGGAATCTTTCATTATATAGAACTTAGCTTGTATATTCCAATGATGGGCTTCCTCAAAATGCCCTAGGTCTTCATGAGCAAGCAAGTTGGATGCACACCTACTTAGTTTCTTTTTGAGCTTTCATATACTTATAGCTCTAGTGCATCCGTTGCATGGCAATCCCTACTCACTCACATTGATATCTATTGATGGGCATCTCCATAGCCTGTTGATACGCCTAGTTGATGTGAGACTATCTTCTCCCTTTTTGTCTTCTCCACAACCACCACTCTATTCCACCTATAGTGCTATATCCATGGCTCACGCTCATGTATTGCGTGAAGATTGAATTTTTTTGAGAATGTCAAAAGTATGAAACAATTGCTTGGCTTGTCATCGGTGTTGTGCATGATTTAAATATTTTGTGTGGTGAAGATAGAGCATAGCCAGACTATATGATTTTGTAGGGATAGCTTTCTTTAGCCCTGTTATTTTGAGAAGACATAATTGCTTTGTTATTATGCTTGAAGTATTATTATTTTTATGTCAATATGAACTTTTGTCTTGAATCTTTCGGATCTGAATATTCATACCACAATTAAGAAGAATTACATTAAAATTATGCCAAGTAGCACTCCGCATCAAAAATTCTGTTTTTATCATTTACCTACTCGAGGACGAGCAGGAATTAAGCTTGGGGATGCTTGATACGTCTCCAACGTATCTATAATTTTTGATTGCTCCATGCTATATTATCTACTGTTTTGGACATTATTGGGCTTTATTATCCACTTTTATATTATTTTTGGGACTAACCTATTAACCGGAGGCCCAGCCCAGAATTGCTGTTTTTTGCCTGTTTTAGGGTTTCGAAGAAAAGGAATATCAAACGGAGTCCAAACGGAATGAAACCTTCGGGAACGTGATTTTCTCAACGAACAAGACTCGGGAGACTTGGACCTTATGTCAAGAAATAAAACAGGAGGCCACGAGGTAGGGGGCGCGCCCACCCCCACCAGGCGCGCCCTCCACCCTCGTGGGCCCCCTGTTGCTCCACCGACGTACTCCTTCCTCCTATATATATCCACGTACCCCCAAACGATCAGAACAGGAGCCAAAACCCTAATTCCACCGCCGTAACTTTCTGTATCCATAAGATCCCATCTTGGGGCCTGTTCCGGAGCTCCGCCGGAGGGGGCATCGATCACGGAGGGCTTCTACATCAACACCATAGCCTCTCTGATGAAGTGTGAGTAGTTTACCTCAGACCTGCGGGTCCATAGCTAGTAGCTAGATGGCTTCTTCTCTATTTTTGGATCTCAATACAATGTTCTCCCCCTCTCTTGTGGAGATCTATTCGATGTAATCTTCTTTTTGCGGTGTGTTTGTTGAGACCGATGAATTGTGGGTTTATGATCAAGTCTATCTATGAATAATATTTGAATCTTCTCTGAATTCTTTTCTGTATGATTGGTTATCTTTGCAAGTCTCTTCGAATTATCAGTTTGGTTTGGCCTACTAGATTGATCTTTCTTGCAATGGGAGAAGTGCTTAGCTTTGGGTTCAATCTTGCGGTGTCCTTTCCTGGTGACAGTAAGGGCAGCAAGGCACGTATTGTATTGTTGCCATCGAGCATAACAAGATGGGGTTTTCTTCATATTGCATGAGTCTATCCCTCTACATCATGTCATCTTGCTTAAGGCGTTACTCTGTTTTAACTTAATACTCTAGATGCATGCTGGATAGCGGTTGATGAGTGGAGTAATAGTAGTAGATGCGGGCAGGAGTCGGTCTAGTTGTCTCGGACGTGATGCCTATATACATGATCATACCTAGATATTCTCATAACTATGCTCAATTCTGTCAATTGCTCAACAGTAATTTGTTCACCCACCATAGAATACTTATGCTCTTGAGAGAAGCCACTAGTGAAACCTATGGCCCCCGGGTCTATCTTTATCATATCAATCTCCTACAACTTAGTTATTTCCTTTGCTATTTACTTTGCCTTTATTTTACTTTGCATCTTTATCATAAAAATACCAAAAATATTATCTTATCATATCTATCAGATCTCACTCTCGTAAGTGGCCCTATAGGGATTGACAACCCCTATTTGTGTTGGTTGCGAGGATTTATTTGTTTTGTGCATGTGCGAGGGACTCGCGCGTAGCCTCCTACTAGATTGATACCTTGGTTCTCAAAAACTGAGGGAAATACTTACGCTACTTTGCTGCATCATCCCTTCCTCTTCGGGGAAAACCAAACAGCGCTCAAGAGGTAGCAAGTATCAAATGATTCACAAAAAGAAGCTACTATCTCATAGTCAAGTCCATATTTAGTGCTAAATTCACGAAAAGCATCGGTATCCATAAAAGATTTAACACAATCAAACTTAGGTGTTATACCTGACTCCTTACCTTCGTCGAGTTCCTAATCTTCGAAGTTGCGTTTAATTCTCTCCAATAAATCCCATCTGAATTCAATAGGCTTCATCATAAAAGAACCAGTACAAGAAGTATCGAGCATGGAGCGATTATTGAGAGAAAGCCGAGCATAAAAATTTTTGAATAATAATTTCTCCTGAGAGCTCATGATTGGGGCATGAATATAACATTAACTTAAGCCTCCCCAAAGCTTGAGCGATGCCTTCTCCTTTGCGAGGCCAAAAATTATATATATAATTACGATCACGATGAACCAGATGCATAGGATAAAACTTCTGATGAAATTCCAATTTCAATCAGTTGTAGTTCCATGGTCCAATATCATCACATAGCCTAAACCATTTCAATGCATTTCACTTCAAAGATAAAGGGAAGACCTTCTTCTTTATAACATCCTCGGGCATACCTGCAAGCTTAAATAATCCACAAACTTCATCCACATAGATTAGGTGTAAATCGGGATGCAATGTTCCATCTCCTGTAAAAGGATTAGCTAGAAGTTTCTCCATCATACCCGAAGGAATTTCAAAGTAAAAATTTTCAGTAGGTTCAGTAGGTTGAGGAGCAACTCTTTGCTCTAATGGTCGGGGTGAAGATACCCCGAACAAGCCCCTTGAAGGATTACTTTCCATAGTAACAAGTGAAAGTAAATTTCAGCACACCATATAAATTTTTCCTTACCAAATTCCACCTACCAAAGGCGCTTCACTCCCCGGCAATGGTGCCAGAAAAGAGTCTTGATGACCCACAAGTATAGGGGATCTATCGTAGTCCTTTCGATAAGTAAGAGTGTCGAACCCAACGAGGAGCAGAAGGAAATGACAAGCGGTTTTTAGTAAGGTATTCTCTACAAGCACTGAAATTATCGGTAACAAATAGTTTTATGATAAGGTAATTTGTAACGGGTGAGGGAGTCCTGGACTAAGGGGTCCTCGGGTGTCCGGCCTGTTAGCCATGGGCCGGACTGATGGGCTGTGAAGATACGAAGACCGAAGACTGCACCCGTGTCCGGATGGGACTCTCCTTGGTGTGGAAGGCAAGCTTGGTGACCAAATATGTAGATTACTTTCTTTGTAACCGACCTTGTGTAACCCTAGATCCTCCCGGTGTCTATATAAACCGGAGGACTTAGTACGGAGGACATACATTATCATAACCATACAAGCTAGGCCTCTAGGATTTAGCCATTACGATCTCGTGGTAGATCAACTCTTGTAATACTCATATTCATCAAGATCAATCAAGAAGGACGTAGGGTATTACCTCCATAGAGAGGGCCTGAACCTGGGTAAAACATTGTGTCCCTTGTCTCCTGTTACCATCGACCTTAGACGCACAGTTCGGGACCCCCTACCCGAGATCCGCCGGTTTTGACACCGACATTGGTGCTTTGATTGAGAGTTCGACTGTGCTGTCACCAAAAGGTTTGATGGCCCCTTCAACCGTCAACAATGACGCTGTCCAAGGAGAAACTTTCCTCCCGGGACAAATCTTTGTGTTCGGCAGCTTCGCACTGCGGGCCAATTCGTTTGGCCATCTGGAGCAGATCGAAAGCTACGCCCCTGGCCATCAGGTCAGATTTGGGAGCTTGAACTACGTCGCGGACATCCGTGGAGACTTGATCCTCGCCGGATTCAAGACCGCGGCTACCACTCCTGGTCACCCCGAGAGACATGACCTAAATCTGTCATCGGATTGCATCCAGGAGATAGCTCCCGTAACCGCTCTGGTCTTAGATCCAGAGCAGACTATGCCATCCAAGGACGGGAGGCTCAACCCTGCCACGGAGGCCACAGATTCCCCGACGTTGGAGCCACACATAGACTTAATCTCACACGATACCTGTGCCATCGGAGCTCCGGACTCGTCTCCGGCCGTAAGTTCCGAACCATGTGAGCCCGCGGGCGCCAAACTTGATCATTTATCGACCTTCGAATTCAGCGCCGCAGACATCTTCCAGCACTCGCCTTTGGGCGACATGCTAAACTCATTAAAAACTTGTCCTTGATGGAGGACTCGCAGCCGAACTATATCCGGTCCGAACTAGGGACTGACGGTGGAGAATTTTGCTTCCCACCTGCCACCCACTTCATAGCCACGGTCGAGGATTTGACCGGCACACTTGATTATGACTCCGAGGACATCGACGGTATGGACGACGATGCCGGAGAAGAAGAGGCCCAGAACCCGTCGTTCACCGGATGCTAGACGGCCACTTCCTCGTATGATGTATACATGGTGGATGCACCAAAGGAGAACAGCGGCGATGACAAGGAAGACCCAACTAAGGATAAACCTTCCGAAATACAATCAAAGTGCCGGCCAGCGGCGCCACTATAAGTCACGCCGCAGTAAAGACAGCAACACCGGCACAGGACAAGATAACACTCCAGAAATGTGTCGAAGACAACGAAGACCCTGTTGATGCAACTAATGAACAAGATGAACGGGAAGATGGGTAGGTTAGCCCTGGTAAATAGGCCACGCATGAAGATTCGAAGGACGATAATTATCTTCCGCTCTCCGAGGATGAGGTGAGCCTCGGCACCGAGGATTTCATAGTGCCTGAGGAACCTCTTGAGCATGAGCGCTTTAAGCGCCAGCTAATAGCCACTGCAAGGAGCCTGGAAAAGAAGCAGAAGCAGCTTCAAGCTGACCAAGATCTGCTCAATAATAAATGGACCGATGTCCTACCAGCCGAAGAATATGGCCTCAAGCGCCCAACCAAAAGCTACCCAAAGTGCAAATTGCTACCTCATTGACGAGGAGGCACTGTAATACATACCACCATTATACAATGCGGCTGACCGACCACCACGTGGTCGGGACAAAACGGCAACTCATGCCGAACACCAGCCCGCCCCGCCTCATCGCACAGGTAGAGGTAAATTAATCCAGGGCCATACATATGACCCCCGGCAAGACTTGAACAATAAAGCAGCACATACCAAATCAATCTACGGATCGCGAGGACGTGCCTCGACACGCGATGACGGCCACCTATTCGGACGTGACAAACCTAGTCATGCGCGGGCTGAAAACCGCAGACAGACTCCATCAGAGTTACGTCGCGATACGGCCCGATATAGAGGCACCGCACACCCTCATTGCTTCACTGATGAGGTCATGGATCATGAATTCCTAGAAGGGTTCAAACCCGTGAATATAGAATCATATGATGGAACCACGGACCCCGCGGTGTGGATCGAAGACTTCATTCTCCACATTCATATGGCCCGCAGCGATGACCTCCACACCATCAAATACCTCCCTTTAAAACTCAAGGGGCCAGCTCGGCATTGGCTAAATAGTCTGCCTGAAAATTCTATTGGCAGCTGCGAGGACTTGGAAGAGGCCTTCCTCGATAACTTCCAAGGTACATATGTTCGACCTCCGGACGCTGATGACTTAAACCATATAGTTCAACAGCCCGCAGAGTCCGCCAGGAAATTCTGGACTAGGATTCTTAACTAAAAAGAACCAAATCGTCGACTGTCCGGATGTCGAAGCCCTAGCAGCTTTCAAACATAGCATCCGCGATGAATGGCTCACTCGCCACCTCGGCCAAGAAAAGCCAAAATACATGGCGGCCCTCACAACACTCATGACCCACTTTTGTGCGGGCGAGGACAGTTGGTTGGCCCGTAGCAAAAACAACGCAAGCGACGCCGGCACCCCTGAGGTTAAAAATAACAAAGACAAGTCTCGACGCAACAGATACAAGCGTCGAAACAACAGCGACAACATCGAGGATGAGACAGTCAATGCTGGATTCAGTGGCTCTAAGTCCGGTCAGCGGAAGAAGTCGTTCCAAAAGAACAATTCAGGCCCATCCAGCTTGGACCGCATACTTGATCGTTCATGCCAGATTCATGGCACCTTGGAAAAACCACCCAATCATACAAATAGAGATTGTTGGGTTTTTAAACTGGCCGGCAAATTAAACGCCGAGAACAGGGAAAAGGGATCGCAAAGCGAGGATGATGACGAAGAGCCCCGGCAACCAAACACAGGGGACAGAAGAAGTTTCCCCCTCAGGTCAAAATGGTGAACATGATATACGCTACCCACATCCCCAAGAGGGAGCACAAGCGTGCGCTTAGGGACGTCTACGCGATAGAGCCAGTCACCCCAAAATTTAATCCATGGTCGTCATGCCCGGTCACTTTTGATCGTCGGGATCATCCGACCAGTATCCGTCACGGTGGTTCAGCCGCACTGGTCCTAGACCCAATAATTGATGGGGTCCACCTGACTCGCGTCCTTATGGACGAAGGTAGCAGCCTCAATCTGCTCTATCAGGATACAGCGCGAAAAATGGGCATTATCCCATCACGGATCAAGCCCACCAGGACTACCTTCAAAGGAGTCATACCAGGTGTAGAGGCCCGCTGTACGGGCTCAATCACACTAGAGGTTGTCTTTGGATCTCCGGACAACTTCCGAAGCGAGGAGTTAATCTTCGATATCGTCCCCTTCCGCAGCGGCTATCACGCACTGCTCGGACGAACTGTGTTTGCTCGATTCAACGCAGTACCACACTATGCTTATCTCAAGCTCAAGATGCCTAGTCCACGCGGCGTCATAACAGTCAATGGAAATACGGAATGCTCCCTCCATACAGAAGAGCACACAGCTGCCTTAGCAGTAGAAGTACAGAGCGTCCTTCTCAAGCAGAACCTTAATTCGGCTGCCAAGCCCACGAACACCGTTAAGAGGGTTTGAACTACTCTGCAGCAAAAGAGCTCGGCTCGTCAGGAGCTCGACTAGCAATCCGGCCTCCGTCTTAGTCCCGATCAAGTGGTGGCATTCATGCCGCGCGTACATACCTACGCACTTTGAAATCCCATGGGCATCGACAGAGGCATAGCTAGCTTGTGGTCCATAGTAGGGCTCAACCGACATCGGATACACACATACTTTTTTACTTGTTTCCTTTTCAGGTCTCAATCCCACAGGCCCCATCTGGTGGTCTGGTCATCGGTCCTCTTGAAGGATAAACACACCAAGACGGCGAGAAACACAGACATATGGGGGACTTTTTAAGTGATTCCGTTAATGATAACTCTACTTGTTTTTCAGGACCCACATGCAGCTCTCCCTTGGTTTTGGCATGTCAAATAGCCTGTTGCTTATCGCACTACCTGTATCAATGCGCCTTGATGTACTAACTAAATTACAATCAGAACAGTTTGCGACTAGAGCTTTAGGACCCCAGCTTTTTTACCTTTACACATTTTCTGTTTTCTTTCTCTTTTTTCTCTCAGCTCCCCTTTGGATAACCCTATAAGGTAGCACCCATACACTTTGGTACATTTGATGTTTGCCGGGGGCATCATAGCACCCCACATTACGGCGACAAAAGTCTGAACACTTTTTATAAGTATAGTTTGGCACCCCGAATTTAGCATTACATGCATTGGCTCCGAATCATGTCTTTGGTCAATAGTTGGGTTGCCCGGCTCCTGTGCTTGCTACCTTACGTTCCGCTATATCGGCTAAGGTAGTAAAGGGAGAACTACTACGATTGTGCCTTGGTTTATCCAAAGGAGCATCTCAGTAGAGAAAGCCGAAAACTGAATGTCATGATGCGGTGAGAGCCGGTCAGCTGTTCGGAGGTTACAAATCGTTGGAGATTTCTTCCGCATTACGTGAAGGATTGGTACTTCCCGATCAGACACTTATAGCACTCTAGCTCGGATACTAGGGGTTGCGCCCATGTTTTCATTGTCGAACTCCTATGGCTAAGTGAGGGCGTTATAGCCACATAGTTTGGTTGTCTGGTTCGTTGCGCTAAACAACTCCTTCCAGGACCATCTAATTGGATCAAGATTGTTTAGATCCCATCCCGAACACCCCCGTACTACCTACGTGGGGCAGAAGCCGACGACTGGTTAACCCTCAGATTTCATACAACACGGCCGCACAGGAATTAAAAATTTAAAAACATAACAAGCATTATATTGCATAATCACTTTGTTTTATCATACAAGGTAGAGGGAGCTCGAATACATTCATTCAAAGATAGTGTCTTTCGCACAATGATCCGCAACAATGCGGGACCCCTCCAAGACATCGCCGAAGTATCGCTCGGGTGTGTGGTGCTCCTTGCCCCCCGGCGGCCCCTCGGTCGCTAATTTGACAGCATCCAGCTTGGCCCACCAGACCTTGCAATAGGAGAAGGCCAGGCATGCGCCCTCGATGCAGACGGACCGCTTGACGACATTCAGCCGAGGATAGGCACCCACCAGTCTCTTCACGAGGCCGAAGTAACTCCTGGGTATAGCTTCGGCTGGCCACAACCGGATTATTAAATCCTTCATGGCCAGTTCGGCCACCCTATGCAGCTCGACCAGCTGTTTTAGCTGATCGCTGAAGGGCACCGGATGTTCTGGCGCAAGATATTGTGACCAGAATAGCTTCTCCATGGAGCTCCCTTCTTCGGCTCGGAAGAACTCTGCGGCGTCAGCCACACTGCATGGCAGATCAGTAAAAGCCCTTGGAAAACTCTGAATCCGGGTTAGTGAACGGTATTTCATCTTCACATTCTTGCTTTGCATATTGAATGCCTTACCCGCCGCGATCTTCCTGGACTCCTGGATCTCCTGGAGGGCGCCCTGGGCCTCATTCTGGGCTGCCTCCGCACTCTGACGAGCCTTGGCGAGTTCGGTCTCTTGAACCGACGCATCGCGCTCCAACGCCTCGCACTTCTTCACTGCGTCCTTGAGCTCCTGTTGGACCTCGTTGACCCGGGACTTGAGCTTCTTCCGAGCGGCCTGCTCCTTGACAGCCTTCCCTTCGGCTTCGGCCAGGGCCTTTTTCAGGGCCTCGGCCTCGGTCGTCGCCTCTGTACACATCATGGCATTTCGGTCACTTCATATCATTTTACCTTTTTTCGAATACATAACAGGTTATTACTTACCTTGTTTTTCCTGGAGCTGCCTCTTCACCTGGCCCAGCTCCTCCTCGGCCTCCGCCAATTTCTGCTTCAGTTCAAAGACTTCGGCAGTATGCGAGGCTGCAGCCAACAGCGACACATGCGTTCACATTTCAGAAAAAATTAGTTAGTTTCCTGCAATAGGAGATTGATCCTCTATCCGGCTTTTTCTTTCCGAACACCGGACAGTGTCTCAGGGGCTACTGCCTACATTGGGATTTTCTCTTTTTTGCGTCACTTACCTCAAAACCTGTCCGCAGGCTGCTTCAGGCTTCGGTTAGTCCGCTCTTGGCGGACTGAACCCTTTCAATTACCGTGCCCATAAGGACACGCGTCTCATCCACAATGGAAGCGCCTCGCAGCGCTTCCAGCAGATTGTCCGGTGCCCTGGTTGGATAGGGGTCACCGAAGGAATAGGCATCCCCCCTTCTTTTGAAGAAGGTTGCGTGCCGGTTTCCGAAGCCGCGTCGGTCTCCAGAATTGAGTCCGGCTGAGGGCCGAACTGAATACGGCCCTCCCCACTAGTCTCCATGGGGATTGATTCCCCTGGTGTTCAACGACGGGGGTTTCGCCTTCTGGCGCCTCCTGAGCCTCTCCCCTGCCTGGAACATTCCTTTAGGACAGCACCTCCGCATCGTCCTTGGCCTTGGGGGAGTGAGCAGCCTGCGGTGAATCGCTGGGCATCGCCTTTGAGTCCAGCGAACCTCGTGATGAGGATCGCTGGGAGCTGCCGTGGGCTGGACTGTGATAGCATAACTAATTATGTCAATACAACAAAAGAGGAAAGACTTGGTTTATGGGAGGATATGAGTTTTGCACTTACGATGCGGCCCGAGGCTTAGTGCGGGGGCATCTCTCTGGACTGCTGTCGACGTCCCACACGGAGTTATCCGTAAGGGAGCTCTTCCCTTTCTTGGACATCTCTGCCTCCAGATTTGTGGAAGCCGCCCTCTTCTTCCTCCCCTCATCAGGGGGAGGGTTGTTCTCCTCCTCATCATCATCGTCGTCTTCGGCGGTGGAGGAGTGGGTCTTGTCTTCGGACGTCACGTCCGAAGTGCCCTTGCGGCGAGGGCCACTCCGGACCCCCTTGGTCTTCCCAATGGCCTTCTTCTCCGGCGCCTTATAGGGCGCCGGCACCAGCATCTTCACTAAACGCGGGATGACTGGTTCTTCGGGCAGTGGAGCCGGACATTGGATCCGCTTCTCCTTCTCCATCCACTCCTGAAGAAGCCACGATAATAAAAGCTTAGATATCGTCTTTGAAACAAGCAAGTAAAGGATGCAGTAAAGATTTACCTTGCTGGCGGAGCAATTAACGCTGTACCCACGGTCCGAGGTTGTGGCCGGCGGTGTCTCATTGCCCTTGAAGAGCAACTTCCAGGCGTCTTCATGGGTTGTTTCGAAGAGCCTCTCTAGGTTTTGGTGCTTCTTCGGATTAAACTCCCATAGAGAGTGACTTCGGCTTTGGCAGGGGAGAATTCGGCGAACTAGCATCACCTAGATTACATCGACAAGTTTGACATCCTTGTCCACCATGCTTTGAATGCGCGTTTGCAGCGCTGTCAGCTCGTCTGACGAACACCAGTTCGGGCTCTTCTCAACCCAGGAGGTGAGTCGCATGGGAGCTCCGGAGTTGAATTCGGCAACCGTGGCCCAGTGGCATCGCGGGGTTCTGTAATGTAGAACCATTATTTCTAGCATTCCTTGACAGACTCCACGAAAGTGCCTTTTGGCCAGGATACATTGGCCAGCTTGCTCACCATGGCGCCTCCGCACTCCGCGTGCTGGCCATCCACCACCTTCGGCTTCACATTGAAGATTTTGAGCCACAACCCAAAGTGGGGTTGGATGCGGAGGAAGGCTTCACACACGATGATGAACGCCGAGATATTGAGAAAGGAGTTCGGGGATAGGTCGTGGAAGTCTATCCCGTAGTAGAACATCAGCCCGCGGACGAAGGGGTGGAGTGGAAACCCTAACCCGCGGAGGAAATGAGGGATGAATACTACCCTCTAGTTGGGCTTCGGCGTGGGAACGATTTGTCCCTGGGCTGGAAGGCGGTGGGCGATTCCCTTCTCCAGATACCCGGCCGCCCGAAGCTCGGCGACGTCCTCCTCCTTGACGGAGGAGGCCATCCACTTGCCTTGACCTTCGAATCCGGACATGGTTGGGTGCTTGATCGAGTGGGAAACAGATGAGAACTTGGGCACTGGATCTCAAGAGTGGAAGGGCAGAGGAAGAGAGAAGGCGTGGGTGAAGAAAAGGGATTCTTACCTCCTTATAAAGGCAGTAAATATTGAACGCCTCCCCACTCGCCTTGAAATTCACCTACTCCCAAAGGTCGTATAAACGGCACGGTTGAGTTACCCAAGCCCGTATTGATGAGGATCCCACAATAAGGGGACACGATCTCTGCTTTGACAAGACGTGCCAATGGAAATCGCATCTTGAAACACGGGATGGCAGACAAAACGGTTTGATATAGTGACCGGGTAGACGTGATGTCATGTTGTAAAAAAGTTGTCAGCGGATGGGACTCATGGAATATTACATTCTCTCTACGGTTGTGTGTGGTGTTGTGTTACAGGTCCGGACACGTTCAAATACGTCCGAAGACTACCTTGGAGTTTGGAAGGAGGAACCCGCCTTGCAATGCCGAAGACAGATCTGCGCACCGGATACGTTGTCATTGAAGCCATGTTCATGGGCTA
Organism: Triticum urartu; assembly: GCF_056163025.1. Classification (NCBI taxonomy): domain Eukaryota; kingdom Viridiplantae; phylum Streptophyta; class Magnoliopsida; order Poales; family Poaceae; genus Triticum; species Triticum urartu. The sequence goes on along the minus strand of NC_141875.1, from coordinate 282,847,050 downwards.
CTAAGGGAGTCCTTGACTAAGGGGTCTCGGGCATCCCACCTGTTAGCCATGGGCCGGACTGATGGGCTGTGAAGATACGAAGACCGAAGACTGCACCCGTGTCCGGATGGGACTCTCCTTGGCGTGGAAGGCAAGCTTGGCGACCAAATATGTAGATTCCTTTCTTTGTAACCGACCTTGTGTAACCCTAGATCCTCCCGGTGTCTATATAAACCGGAGGACTTAGTCCGAAGGACATACATTATCATAACCATACAAGCTAGGCCTCTAGGGTTTAGCCATTACGATCTCGTGGTAGATCAACTCTTGTAATACTCATAGTCATCAAGATCAATCAAGCAGGATGTAGGGTATTACCTCCATAGAGAGGGCCCGAACCTGGGTAAAACATTGTGTCCCCTGTCTCCTGTTACCATCGACCTTAGACGCACAGTTCGGGACCCCTACCCGAGATCCGCCGGTTTTGACACCGACAACGGGTAACATGTAACAAAAGTAAACAAGGTGCAGCAAGGTGGCCCAATCCTTTCTGTAGCAAAGGACAAGCCTAGACAAACTCTTATATAAAGGAAAACGCTCCCGAGGATACATGGGAATTATCGTCAAGCTAGTTTTCATTATGCTCACATGATTCGTGTTCGTTACTTTGATAATTTGATATGTGGGTGGACCGGTGCTTGGGTACTGCCCTTACTTGGACAAGCATCCCACTTGTGATTAACCCCTCTTGCAAGCATCCGCAACTACAAAAGAAGTATTAAGGTAAATCTAACCATAGCATGGAACATATGGATCCAAATCAGCCCCTTACGAAGCAACGCATAAACTAGGGTTTAAGCTTTTGTCACTCTAGCAACCCATCATCTACTTATTACTTCCCAATGCCCTAGGCCCAAATAATGGTGAAGTGTCATGTAGTCGACGTTCACATGATACCACTAGAGGAGAGACAACATACATCTCATCAAAATATCGAACGAATACCAAATTCACATGACTACTTATAGCAAGACTTCTCCCATGTCCTAAGGAACAAACGTAACTACTCACAAATCATATTCATGTTCATAATCAGAGGGGTATTAATATGCATAAAGGATCTAAACATATGATCTTCCACCAAATAAACTAACTAGCATCAACTACAAGGAGTAGTCAACACTACTAGCAACCCATAGGTACCAATCTGAGGTTTTGAGACAAAGATTGGATACAAGAGATGAACTAGGGTTTGAGATGAGATGGTGTTGGTGAAGATGTTGATGGAGATTGACCCCCTCCCGATGAGAGGATCGATGGTGATGATTTCCCCCTCCCGGAGGGATGTTTCCCCGGCAGAACAGCTCTGCTGGAGCCCTAGATTGGTTCCGCCAAGGTTCTGCCTCGAGAGGGCGGTGTTTCGTCCCGAAAGCTTTCTTCTGATTTTTTCCAGGGTGAAAGACATCATATAGCAAAAGATGGGCACCGGAGGCCTACCAGGGGGCCCACGAGACAAGGGGGCGCGCCCAGGTGGGTAGGGCATGCCCCCCACCCTTGTGGATGGTGGGTGACCCCCTATGGTGCTTTCTTCATCCAATATTTTTTATATATTCCAAAACTGACTTCCGTGGAGTTTCGGGACTTTTGGAGTTGTGCAGAATAGGCCTCTAATATTTGCTCCTTTTCCAGCCCAGAATTCTAGCTGCCGGCTGATACATCTCCATCGTATCTACTTTTCCAAACACTTTTGACCTTGTTTCGGACTCTAACTTGCATAATTTGAATGGAACTAACCCGGACTGACGCTGTTTTCGGCAGAATTGCCATGGTGTTATTTTTGTACAGAAATAAAAGTTCTTGGAATGACCTGAAACTTCACGAAGAATATTTTTGGAATTTATAAAAAAATACTAGCGAAAGAATCAACACCAGGGGGCCCACACCCTATCCACGAGGGTGGGGGCGCGCTGATACGTCTCCATCGTATATACTTTTCCAAACACTTTTGCCCTTGTTTTGGACTCTAACTTGCATGATTTTAATGGAACTAACCCGGACTGACGCTGTTTTCAGCAGAATTGACATGGTGTTATTTTTGTGTAGAAATTAAAGTTCTCAGAATGACCTGAAAATCAACGGAGATTATTTTTGGAATATATAAAAAATACTGGAAGAAGAATCCACATCAAGGGGCCCACACCCTTTCCACGAGGGTGGGGGCGCGCCTACCCCCTTGGGCGCGCCCCTGCCTCGTGGGCCCCCTGACGCTCCACCGACCTCAATTCCAACTCCATATATTCGTGTTCGAGGAGAAAAATCAGAGAGAAGGATTCATCGCGTTTTACGATACGGAGCCGCCGCCAAGCCCTAAACTCTCTTGGGAGGGCTGATCTGGAATCTGTTCAGGGCTTCAGAGAGGGGAATCCGTCGCCATCGTCATCATCAACCTTCCTTCATCACCAATTTCATGATGCTCACCACCGTGCGTGAGTAATTCCATTGTAGGCTTGTTGGACGGTGATGGGTTGGATGAGATTTATCGTGTAATCGAGTTAGTTTTGTTAGGGTTTGATCCCTAGTATCCACTATGTTCTGAGATTGATGTTGCTATGACTTTGCTATGCTTAATGCTTGTCACTAGGGCCCGAGCGTCATGATTTCAGATCTGAACGTATTATGTTTTCATGAATATATGTGAGTTCTTGATCCTATCTTGCAAGTCTATAGTCACCTATTATGTGTTATGATCCGTTAACCCCGAAGTGACAATAATCGGGACCATTACCGGTGATGACCGTAGTTTGAGGAGTTCATGTATTCACTATGTGTTAATGCTTTGGTCTGGTACTCTATTAAAAGGAGGCCTTAATATCCCTTAGTTTCCAATAGGACCCCACTGCCATGGGAGGGTAGGACAAAATATGTCATGCAAGTTCTTTTCCATAAGCACGCATGACTATATTTGGAATACATGCCTATATTACATTGATGAACTGGAGCTAGTTCTGTGTCACCCTATGTTATAACTATTGCATGATCGATCGCATCCAACATAATTCTCCATCACCAATCCAATGCCTACGAGCTTTTCATATATTGTTCTTTGCTTATTTACTTTTCCGTTGCTACTGTTACAATCACTATAAAACCAAAAATATTACTTTTGCTACCGTTACCACTACTATCATATTACTTTGCTACTAAATACCTTGCTACAGATATTAAGTTTCCAGGTGTGGGTGAATTGACAACTCAGCCGCTAATACTTGAGAATATTCTTTGGCTTCCCTTGTGTCGAATCAATAAATTTGGGTGTAATACTCTACCCTCAAAAACGGTTGCGATCCCCTATACTTGTGGGTTATCAAGACTATTTTCTGGCACCGTTGCCGAGGAGCATAGCTCTATTCTTTGAGTCACTTGGGATTTATATCTGCTTATCACTATGAAGAACTTGAGAGATCAAAGAACCAAGATTTTTCCCTCAACTACGAGGGGAGGTAAGGAACTGCCATCTAGCTCTGCACTTGATTCACCTTTTGTTTTGAGTAAACTTGCGACACCTACTGCTGCTATTGATTCTGGTAAGTCGCATGTTATTGATGATGCCACTTATGCTTTGCATGATACTTATGATGAAACTACTTCTATGCTTGATAATACTGTGCCACTAGGTGAATTTCTTGACGAACAACGTGCTAGGGCTAGAGAGAATGAAATTATTGAAATTGATAATATTGATGAAAGTGATGATGAAGATTCTCCCCCTAGATATGAATTGCCTGTTGTGCCTGAGGGTTATGTTATGGATGAAGAAACTGCTAGAGACTTCTTAGCTTGCAATGATAAATCTGATCTTAATAAATTATTAGCTAAGCTTAAAGAAAAGTCTTTGAATGCTAGAATGAAGTATGACCCTGCTTTTGCTAGTTCACCTATCTTTATTACTAATAAGGATTATGATTTCTCTGTCGATCCTGAGTTAATTACTTTGGTTGAATCTGATCCTTTTCATGGCTATGAATCTGAAACTGTTATGGCACATCTTACTAAATTATATGATATAGCCACCCTATTTACTCATGATGAGAAAACTCGCTATTACTTTATCCTTAAGTTGTTTCCGTTCTCATTAAAGGGTGATGCTAAGACATGGTTTAATTCTCTTGATCCTGGTTGTGTGCGTAGTCCCTAGGATATGATTTATTACTTCCCTGCTAAATATTTCCCCGCTCATAAGAAACAAGTTGCTTTAAGGGAAATATATAATTTTGTGCAAATTGAAGAAGAGAGTCTCCCACAAGCTTGGGGTAGGCTTCTCCGATTACTTAATGCTTTGTCTGATCATCCTCTTAAGAAAAATGAAATACTTGATATATTTTATAATGGACTAACCGATGCTTCCAAAGACTACCTGGATAGTTGTGTTGGTTGTGTTTTCAGGGAAAGAACTGTTGATCAAGCTGAATTGCTATTGAATAATATGTTGACTAATGAAAATAATTGGACACTTCCTGAACCAACTCCTAAGACAACTCCGAAGAATAGGGGTATTCTATTTCTCAGTCCTGAAGATATGCAAGAGGCAAAGAAATCTATGAAAGAAAAAGGTATTAAAGCTGAAGATGTTAAGAATTTACCACCTATTGAAGAAATACATGGTCTTGATAACCCGACACGGGTAGTAAAGGTAAATTCTCTCTATAGATTTGATAAATGTGAAATTCCATTTACTAAGTTTGCCAGCCAATGCTTGGATGAGTTTGATGACTTTATGGTTAAACAAGAAAACATCAATGCTTATGTTGGTAGACAATTGAAACATAATGTTGATATGCTTGAACACTTGAGTGATTATATGTCTAGAGTTAAAGGTGAACTTAAACTTATTAGTAAACATGCCTCTATGGTTACCACTCAAGTAGAACAAGTACTTAAAGCTCAGAATGATTTGCTCAGTGAATTAAATAATAAGAAGAGTGATAATGTTGTTAGAGTTATGACTAGAGGATGTAAAATGACTCAGGAACCTTTGTATCCTGAAGGCCATCCTAAAAGAATTGAGCAAGATTCTCAGAGAACTGATGTTGATGCACCTAGTTCTTCTAAGAAGAAGAAAAGGAAAAAATGATAGGACTTTGCATGCTTCAAGTGAACCTGTTGTTGACACACCTGAGAATCCTAAAGATATTTCTATTTCTAATTCTGAAACACAATCTGGTAATGAACATGAACCTAGTGATAATGTTAATGATGATGTTCATGTTGATGCTCAACCTAGCAATGATAATGATGTAGAGATTGAACCTGTTCATCTTGATAACCCACAATCAAAGAATCAACTTATGATAAGAGAGACTTTGTTGCTAGGAAAGACGGTAAAGAAAGAGAACCATGGGTTCAGAAACCCATGCCCTTTCCTCCTAAACCATCCAAGAAAAGGATGATCAGGATTTTGAGCGCTTTGCTGAAATGATTAGACCTATCTTTTTGCATATGCGTTTGACTGATATGCTTAAAATGAATCCTTATGCTAAGTACATGAAAGATATTGTTACTAATACAAGAAAGATACCGGAAGCTGAAATTTCCACCATGCTTGCTAATTATACTTTTAAGGGTGGAAGACCAAAGAAACTTGGAGATCCAGGAGTACCAACTATACCATGCTCCATTAAAAGAAACTATGTTAAAACTGCTTTATGTGATCTTGGAGCCGGTGTTAGTGTTATGCCTCTCTCTTTATATCGTAGACTTGATTTGAATAAGTTGACACCTACTGAAATATCTTTGCAAATGGCTGATAAATCAACTGCTATACCTGTCGGTATTTGTGAGGATGTGCCTGTTGTAGTTGCAAACTTTACTATTTTAACGGACTTTGTTATTCTTGATATTCCCAAGGACGATAGTATGTCTATTATTCTTGGAAGACCCTTTTTGAATACTGCAGGGGCTGTTATTGATTGCAATAAAGGCAATGTCACTTTTCATGTTAACGGTAATGAGCATACGGTACACTTTTTGAGGAAACAACCTCAAGTCCACAGTATCAATTCTATTGGAAAAAATTCAACAATTACTATTGGAGGTTTTGAATTTCCTCTTCCTACTGTCAAGAAGAAATATGATATTCTTATTGTTGGGTATGTGCATATCCCCGTTGAGGTAACCTAGTGTTATTCGAAAACTCTCCGGTTTCATGTTATTCGAAATGAGTTTGTTAACAAGACCTGATCAACCTTGTTAGTGGATTCCTTTTGATGAGCATGAGATGGGTGAAGTTAGAAAACACAACTCTCTGTACCCTCCTTTTACTTTCTGTTATTTATACTAAATAAAGCAAAAATAGTATTTTCTGTCTATTTTCCGAATTATCCATGCAATAACAAAACACCCCAAAAATAAAAGTTCTCCAAATGCGCTGAAATTTAAATATGATTTTTTCTAGAATATTTGAGAATATCTAGCACTGAGAACATAGCAGGGGGAGCAGCCATGTGCCCACGAGGGTGGAGGGCACGCCCCCTGCCTTGTGGAAGCTACGTGGGTCCCCTCCACTTCTTCCAGCCACCACACACTCCTTCTTCCTCCCAAAAAACCACTAGCCAGCTCAAACCCGAGTTCTTGCTCATCTTGCTGCCATTTTCAATCTCCTTGCTCAAAGCTCCATTCACAAAACTGCTCTGGGGGATTGTTCTTTGGTATGTGACTCCTCCAAAGGTCCAATTAGTTTTTGTTCTAGTGCTTTATTCATTGCAAATTTTTGCTGCTTAAGTGACCCTGTTCTTGAGCTTGCATGTCAAATTTATGTGGTCAAAAGTAGTTTTAATGCATGATATGGCCTCTAGGCACTTGTAGGAGTAGTTGCTATCAATTTTGAGTTTGGCTCACTTTTATTTTAAGTTACTAAAAATTTCAGAAAATTTCAGAACAAGATGAAGAGATTTTTGAGGGGCTCATCGAGCCGAGGCTCGAAGGATAAGCAAAGTGAAGAGAACAAGAAGCCCAAGTATAATCTCCCTCGTATTGCGGAGGTTCGGCCATGTGAATGGCCTTGTGATGAGTTCTTGAAAGAGGCTGGGATTCATGAAGATTTTTATCATTTGGCTGAGAATGCAGGCCTCACCGCCTTCCTCCACGACCAGTGTGAACAGTATCTCTTACTCACCAATATCTTTGTGCAAAATTTTCATTTCTATGCTAGGAGATCACCACCTACGGTGGAATTTTATTTATATGATGTGCATAAGGAGATGTCACTTTATGATTTTTGCCGGGTTTGTTTGATACCCTTTGAGGGAAGCATGGAGGAACCACATTGTAATGATGTGGAGGGATTTATTGATATGATTGTTCTAGGGGAAACGAGGAAAGTTTCCGATGCGAGAATCACTAGCATACATTTTGTAACGCCCCGAGACCGATGTGCCAGGTGTCTTCCAATTATTCGCTGTTGTTGCCTTGTCATTGCTTGCGTGTCATGCATTCCATATCATGTCATCATGTGCATTTCATTTGCATACATGTTCGTCTCATGCATCCGAGCATTTTCCCCGTTGTCCGTTTTGCAATCCCGCGCTCCTATGTCCTCCGGTGTCCCTTTCTACCTCTTTTCGTGTGCGGGTGTTAAATGTTTTCGGATTGGACCGTGACTTTTCATGTGGCCTCGGCTTACTACCAGTAGACCGCCTGTCAAGTTTCGTGCCCTTTGGACTTCGTTTGATACTCCAACGGTTAACCGAGGGATCGAAAAGGCTTCGTGTGTGTTGCAGCCCAACACCCCTCCAAAGTGGCCCAAAACCCACCTAAACATCTTCTATCATCTAGGTCGTTCGATCACGATCGCGTGGCCGCAAACCGTGCTCAATTTGGACACTCCTAGCTCCCTCTACCTATATATATGTGGCTCTCCCCGAAAATCCGCGGTACAAACCCTAGCTTCTTCCTCTCGCGCCGCCGAACAAATATTCCCACGCCGGACATGTCCGCGCCGTCGTCCCCGACGAATCCGCCGCCGCCACATCGTCGTCTCTCTCCTCCCACCGCGCCGGCCACCCGGGGCCCAGATCCGGCCCGCCCTGGGGCCGAACCGGGCCGCGCCGGGCCCGTCTCGCCGCGCGCCTCGAGGGCACCTCGCGCCGCCGCCTCTATCCGCCGGCCCCAAGCCGCCCGCCGACGACCGCACCTCGTCGGAGCTCTGCCACCAGCGCCACCACCGCCTCCATCGCCGCCCGCGCATCACCGGAGCACAGCGCGCCTCCTCCGCGCATACCCGAGCCGCCCCGCTCCTCTGCTCGCCGTCGCGCCTTGCTACTCCTCCGCCGCCGCCGACCATCACCGGCCGCCGCCGCCCCGCCATGGAGCTCCCCCTGGAGTTTCTCCCTCCATCGTCGGCCATGACGCCTCCACCTCGCTTCGGCCTTGATCCGGCCGGATCCGATGACCTTGACAACTCCGGTGCCCTCTTACTCCCTCTCCGACGAGCTCTTCCGCGTCTCTGGCGAACTACTCCGGCGAGATCCGGCCGGAGTGGACCAGATCCACCAGGAGATGAACCAAACGGCCTCCCTCGTCCCGGATCTCTTCGTCCCTCTTCTCTCCGTCCCACGTTGACTTTCACGGAGGTAAAATTCCACTAAGTCCCCGAGGTTTCCAGATTCATGTGCCCATCTTCATTGCATCATAACTTCCTCATCGTGGCTCCGATTCGTGTGTGTAGCATATCAAAATGTTCGTCTCGACGAGTACATCATTTCATCTCATTGCATCATTTTCATTTGAGCTCATCTTGATGCCCGAAATGTTGTTGGAAGAGGGCTATGTGATGATTGTTTCAGATCTGTTTCAGCAAATGGACTTTGTCATTTTTTCCATGATTAATGTGTGCATGCTATGATCCTGAGCTCTACATGTATTTTGATGTATGCCATGCCATCTTTACAGGGGTGTATGCCATGTATTTTTGTGATCTTTGTGGTGACTAGCACAAGCATGCAAAGTAGCTTACTCAATGATGCTGATTTCAGGGACTTAGAATTTCACTAAGTCCTTGCCCTGCCATTATTTTTTATGCCATATGTTCATGTTGTTTCCTAGTGATCCGTGCCTCTTTTGAGGATGATCACTAAGGATGCTTTGTATATATTGTGGTGCTATATCCATCCATGTCTTTGTTTGCAATTATGGAGCACCCTAGCTTGAGTCAATCGAGCTCTACTTTTGCTATAAAATGTTCCTGGCAGATTGTTAACATGTTTAGCAATTTTGCCGAGCTTGTTGTTGTTGATCCGTGCATGCTATGTTGTTGTTCTTGCCATGTCTAGTTTCTATGCCATGTCTATTTGCTGGGTGTATGCTTGATTATCATGAAAGGCCTCGTAGTGAGTGCATCGAGCTCGTAAACATGCCTACTTGTTAACTGTTTTGCCATGCTCCAGTTTTTCACTAAGTCTGAATCTGTTTATGTTTTTGCTATGTTCACATGCTTGCAATTGTATTTTCTGATCCCTTTTGGCTCATGGTCACTAAGGGACTTTTGTTATATGCTTTGAGTATCTTCATGCCAAGCCTTGCTTTGCCATGATATGTTCTTGTAGTATGTATTTATCGTGCTCCGAACTTTGCTTCCTGATGTTAAATTCCTGGTATGCTGTTAATTTCACTAAGTCTGAAACCTGTTATCTTTTGCACTTCTGCCATGCTTGTTTGAACCTGCTATTGAGTGAATTAGCCGTAGCTCAGTGTTCATCTTTTGTCAAGCATTTTGAGTGGATCCCTGCCATGTATTTTGTTGTCATATTGGAGTGCTGTAGCATATTGTTTTTTATGCATTTAGATGGCCACTTGCTGTTTATCGCAGACTGGTGCCATATTTGTTTTGCTTATCATTTCCAAACCGTGCATCCGATTCCGGTGATCTTTATATCGATTTCGACCGAAATCAACTCCTCTTTCTAGTGGCACTCTTGGTTTTCCAAGTTGAGGCCAGGTTCAATCATTTCCTTTCCGAATCATGCATATGCATTGCATATCACATCTCGCATATCATGCCTTGTTTATGTGTTGGTTGTTTACTATGTTGTGTGCTTCTTTCCGGTGTTGCTTCTTCGGGTTGGTTCCGATAACGTCGCGTTTGTGAGGACCCGTTCGACTACGTCTGTTTGTCTTCTTCATGGACTCGTTCTTCTTCCTTGCGGGATTTCATGCAAGATGACCATACCCTCGAAATCACTTCTATCTTTGCTTGCTAGATGCCCGCTCTTTTGCTATGCCTATGATGTGATACCTACCACTTGCTTATCTTGCCTCCCATATTGTTAAGCCAAGCCTCTAACCCACCTTGTCCTAGCAAATTGTTGTTTGGCTATGTTACCGCTTTGCTCAGCCCCTCTTATAGCGTTGTTAGTTGCAGGTGAAGATTGGAGTTTGTTCCTTGTTGGAACATGGATATTTGTTGGGATATCACAATATCTCTTATTTAATTAATGCATCTATATATTCGGTAAAGGGTGGAAGGCTCGGCCTTATGCCTGGTGTTTTGTTCCACTCTTGCCGCCCTAGTTTCCGTCATATCGGTGTTATGTTCTTGGATTTTGCGTTCCTTACACGGTTGGGTTATAATGGGAACCCCTTGACAGTTCGCCTTGAATAAAACTCCTCCAGCAAGGCCCAACATTGGTTTTACCATTCGCCACCTAGCCTCTTTTTCCCTTGGGTTAGGCCAGCCCAAGGGTCATCTTTATTTTAACCCCCCCTCCGGGCCAGTGCTTGTCTAAGTGTTGGTCCAAACCGAGCGATGTCCGGAGCTACCAGGGGCAACTCTAGGCTGGCCCACCCGATGTCTGGCTCATCCGGTGTGCCCTGAGAACGAGATATGTGCAGCTCCTATCGGGATTTGTCGGCACATTTGGGTGGCTTTGCTGGTCTTGTTTTACCATTGTCGAAAAGTCTTGTAACCGGGATTCCGAGCCTGATCGGGTCTTCCTGGGAGAAGGAATATCCTTCGTTGACCATGAGAGCTTGTGATGGGCTAAGTTGGGACACCCCTGCAGGGATTTGAACTTTCGAAAGCCGTGCCCGCGGTTATGGGCAGATGGGAATTTGTTAATGTCCGGCTGTAGAAAACCTGAAGTTTACCTTAATTAAAACGCATCAACCGCGTGTGTAACCGTGATGGTCTCTTCTCGGCGGAGTCCGGGAAGTGAACACGGTGTTGGGGTAATGCTTGACGTAGGTTGTTCTAGGATCACTTCTTGATCATAGTTCATCGATCGTGCTTTGCCTTCTCTTCTCGCTCTCTTTTGCGTAAGTTAGCCACCATATATGCTAGTCGCTTGCTGCAGATCCACCTCATACCTTTTACCCTACCTATAAGCTTAAATAGTGTTGATAGCGAGGGTGTGAGATTGCTGAGTCCTCGTGACTCACAGATACTTCCAAAACCAGTTTGTAGGTGCCGATGATATCGTGCAGGTGACGCAACCGAACTCAAGGAGGAGCTTGATGAAGATCTTGTTCGTAGTGTTGTTTCGTTTCAGTTGATCAGTAGTGGAGCCCAGTTGGGACGATCGGGGATCTGTGTAGCATTTGGGGTAGTCTTCTTTTATTTTGGGTTCCGTAGTCGGACCTTGTGTGTGTCTGGATGTTGTAATGTTATACTCATGTATTGTGTGAAGTGGCGAGTGTAAGCCAACTATGTAACTCTTTCCCTTATGTATTACATGGGTTGTGTGAAGATTACCTCACTTGCAACATTGCTTTCAATGCGGTTATGCCTCTAAGTCGTGCTTCGACACATGGGAGATATAGCCGCATCGAGGACGTTACACATTTTCCTGTTCTACGTTACTTCGCAATATTTGCTAGTAGATGCTTAATTGGTCGCGGGAACTGTGGGAACCTTAGTGCCCTGGATATTTTTATTTTGCGCCATGCCTTGTTTCAGGACACTACTTTCAGTTTAGGCGCTATTGTTGCTAAGCGGTTAAATCTGAACCATACTAAGGGCCCCGTCTTAGGAGGCATCTTCGCCTCACGCCTTGCTGCACACTTCAACATACCTATTAGGCATTATGAGAAAGAGGAAAAGTTGCTGCCTAATATTTTTCTAGATTATAGGAGCATGATAGCACATGATTTTATTGTTAAGGATAGAAATAAGACACTCAAATATAAATTGATATTTAACAAAAAATATTGTGAGTTTATTACCTTGCCTGCGCCCTCTTTGTTTAACATATTTTCAGGCATATACCTTGTTCCGCCGGAGGACATTCTTGCCTACCGGAACCAGATGACAGCTGCAGAGCCAGAACCACCATCTGACCCTCACCGTCAGTCTGTTTACTAGTGGAATCCGGAGGAGATTGCCAGCCAGTGGCAATCTGAGGACCCTTCTTAGTGCGACCCCAACTACAGTTTTGATCCCTGGGCATAGACCAACTTAGGCCAAAAGCCTAAGCTTGGGGGAGTACGTATCTCTCACCGACATTACATTCATGTTCACACACTCATGCCAGTTGTCGGTGCTCATACTTTTTCATTGTAACATCCATGCTAGTTTATTTTCATTTTCTCGCTTTCTTCTTGTGTGTTTGAAAAACCTTAAGAAAAACCAAAAAAAATAGTTGTAGCTTTTAGTTAGTTTACTTTCCATGCCTGTAGCAGTAGTAATTAAAAAGAAAAACCAAAAAGATTTCTCGTTCTTCTTTTGCTTGTTGGGAGCTTTCCCGTGTAAATAA